>NW_027491131.1:711250-1422500 GCF_021521415.1 Bidens hawaiensis
TGACTCACCACCCAACCAACCACCACCAACCGATTCCGACGATGGTTCTAGGGTTCCAGCGACCTCAATAATTGGGACTTTTACTTGAAAAAGGTTCCTAAAGATCCGATCTAAGGTTACAAAGATGTTTGGGACGAAAATGTTAAGTTTTCCGAAAAACAATATGAGTTTTCTGGCCAAAAACGTTTATCCGGCGACCTGCAACTAACGGCATTAGCATTTTGTTAGTCACGAACTACTGGGAACAAATATGATAAAAGATGGGATCGTTATCAGCCAATTCGTTAGTTGGGACTTAGGTTGTTCAAAAAGCTCGAGGCTTGAAGCTCGGGCTCATGGCTGGCTTGATAAAACTTGAATAAAACTAGCTAAATAAACTTGATTTGAAACTTCCTGAGCTGAGTTAGCTCATTTTTGTAACCGAGCCAAACCCGACCTAGGCTCAGCTCGAGTCATGGCTCAGCCCGTTGGCTCGATTTTAATCTCGTTTACTTCAAAACCGAGCTAGAACCTAGCTGAGTTGCCTCGTTTAATTTCGAGCCCGAGCTCGAAACCACCCTGGCTCGACTCATGAACAACCCTAGACTTGGGACCAACAGCGACCGAAAGATAATAGTTGGGATTAATAAAAACCAATAGACCCTTTATTTATTTTATAATAGGTTTGAGTTTTTGTTGTGTTATGTATAATATAAATATATATATTTATATAATGTTTTGCAGGTAAAGGTTTCAAATTATTGGGAAGCTATAGGAGTAGTTGCAGCCCATAAGGCTGGGGTAGACCCTAATTCACTTAGAAGGGATAAAATCAAGAACATTAGTATTAATAGTAATTCTTTAGTTTCTGCTAATGGTTTTGTTGCTTCAGTTTCTAGTACTTTTTCTTGATTAACTCTGTTTAAAATATATAAACTTTTATTATACAAAAAAAACTTCATTTTGTTGAGCATGTTCTTGATCAACTTTACCTTTGTCAGGACTCGATTATGGGGTTTTTTCTTTTTGAAAATGGGTTATTTTCAAACGCTCGAGGTTTTTTTTCTTCTCCATTCGAGGATAGTGACTGTCTACGATAGCGAATTCTCTGTCTCAGGACTCTTGGAGTTGTGAATAGATATTAGACAAGTTTTCTATTAGGAACAAAACGTCGATTCGGAAGCGGCGCTGGCAACACGCATGCACAAACGATAAACTCAAAGAAACTAGAAAATATAAATGACACAAATTTTAATGTGGTTTGGTGTCTTGTGGGGGACCTATATCCACGGGTTGCAACTAGGTTTTTCTTATTAGCTCGGAACAAAATATTACAATTACATAACATGGTATAATAGAGAAAATGTTAAAATGCAAAGGGGGACAAAAATGAGAAGTGTGAGAAGATTTGTAGCCATATAAAAACCTCTCAAAAAAATGTTGAAAAAAAATAATGAAAAAATCATAACTTAAAATACAAATACAAAATAAAAAAAAAACCAAAAATGTTTCCCCTGTCTTCCCCATTCCCAAAAAAAACCCCACTAAAAAAACACAATGCCGAGAAAAAAGACACAATGCCGAAAATGAACACAAACAACACAATGATAAATAAAAAAGACATAATATGTCGCAAAATATATCACAATGCCAAACAAAATATAGCACAACGTTGAGTAGTATACTACAATATAAAAAAAAAAGACTCAATGTCACGGAAAAAGAAAATCAATGACAAAAATAAACTAAAAACACATGATAAATAGAAAGACACAATGATTTTTTTTCTTAACATTGTGTCTTTTTCGAGGGTGTTTTTTTTGGTGAACGAAGAAGACGGTGGAAACATTTTTTGTTTTTTTATTAAATTTTAAGTTATGATTTTTTTTTAATTATTTTTTGTAGCTACAAATTTTTCTCTGCATTCTTATTTTTATCCTCATTTGTAAAATAACCTGACATTGGTATAATAATGATAAAATTATGCTAAATAGCTTAATGAACAAGAAACCAATGTGGGCCCTGGTCCTTGTTCTTCTTGGAGCTAATTTGAATCCAAACTCAAAACCGGCCTAAAGCCTTCACAAATCTTAACATGTTCTATGTCTTGTAGCAACGGTTGAAGTCGATATCTAAGATGGCTACATAACAAAATGTCATGTCCTCATATAATATCTTGAAATCGTTGAATTCCAAAACGTGAAGTCTATTCTAAATAGCAAATAACCCTTTATATGAAATTTTTTTTTTAATATTCTCATTTATCACAATGTCACCAAATGTATATAAAAATAATCAATTTCTAAACAAATCTGATTTTTCTATGCATTTGTTTCATATATTGTTCACCTAAAGTCACTATAATTTAAATAAAAAAAACTTGGGGTTAACGTTTTTACCCTAGAAGACGACTTCACAAGGACCTCGTTCAAGAATTGACATATTTCTACACGACATAACAAACCTAACTTAAAACGGACATAACTTTTTAATTTGATGAAGTTATGAAAATCTTTAACGGGTTGGACCTATGAAAATCTTTAACGGGCCGGGCCGGGCCGGGCCTTAGACTAACTATGTATGGCTTCTCCATTTTATCTGATTTCACTTTTATGTTATCAATTTTTTAGATTTAATGCTATCAACTGCCAAGTACCTATAAAACAGTGTTGAATGAATGTTACTTTTTCCTCACTTGTGTTTCAATCAATGTGACCAAAAAGCCACTAAAAGTCCATATATTTATGAACCAATAATTCAGGATCCCTTTATAATTTGACTTGTACATCAAGCAAACAAGTACAATAATAACTTGTAAATTACACAATAATAATAATAATAATAATAATAATAATAATTATTATTATTATTATTATTATTATTATAATAAAACTCACATGACGGTTATTAATGAGTTGTACAATAGTTGTCCAATTGAATAGTCATGGCCATTTATAGGCATTTGATGTCATTGAAATGTTAAAAATACGTTGAAACCGTCCAAACTGTTCAAATCGAGCTAAATCGGTTGATTCAACTAGGTTGTGAGTTTTACGATTTGAAAAACATGGTTTCATGGTTCACTTTATGGTTTGAAACCAATGAGTAAACCGAAACAACCAAGATATTAATAAAAAAATGAAAATAATATATATAATTTTTGAATTCACGTAACTTAACCAAACAGTAATATACATACGTATACAAATGTAATGATTAGAATACTGATAGAATCTAGAGTTTAGACTCAAACAAATGATTCTTCTACTGAAAACAAAGTCTCAATTCGAGAAGGGAAGATCTCTTTGCAAAAGAACCGTAATTTCACAATAATATCGACATCTAAACAAAATGATCGACACTAGATTAATCAAACTCTATGACAGTTACTAGTGTAACCTTTTCACTACTTATTGTGCTGTCAATAGCTTTAGACGGGAATAGAACTTGATGGGTTGGGTACGTATCAAACACACTTAACACTAAACCCGTTTATCTAGCCGGTTTTGTACTTTTAATTTTTTTTATTTTTTTCTTGTAATCTTTATTATTCTTTAATAACTGAAAGGTAAAAATCCGTTTTCTTTTAACCCTACTATAAATCAAACTGACTCAAACTGTCAACACCGAACCGCTTTGACCAAGCCAACCAATCAAACCGGTTTGATTTATTTTATTCAAAAACTGTAACCGTCAATTCGGTTCAGAAATCCAGTCAAAACTAGCCAAACCATACGTGGCACATCCCAAGCTGCCATTAGAGGTGCACAGAATACCCGGCTCCGAACCCGACCCGCAACCTGTTCCTACCGGCTACCTGTACCCGACTCGCGGGTACGACCTAGTATTGGGTTTCACCTTATATCTGTACCCAGACCCAGACCCGCCAGAACCGGTTCCACCTTTACCTAGACAAAACTTGACCCGACCCGAAACCCAAAAAAAAAAACTTAGAAAACCTGGTCAAATACCAGACCATACCCAGAACTAGTTCCTACCCGACCCGGTTTTGACTTTTGTTGACCATTCCCAGAACCGGTTCCCACCTGGCTTGTGCACATCAAAAAGAAATCCCAAAAACGATGCAAATTTTACACAAACCAAAAGCTAAAAAAACAAGAACCTTCACAAGCAAGTTTTCATTTACTTCCAAGAGAACATCTACAGGTTCAATACATGTCAAGATAAAAAATCAAGAATTGAGTACAAAATAACAGATCAGAGGGTAAATTCTACCCCAATTTTTTACCAAATCCAAATCTAATCATGAAATCTAATGGCCTCTTTATTCATCAACACCTGCTCTTCAAACTCCAAAACTAAACCCACATTTCACACTGACCATTGATCCGGCACTGTAAGAAAGTAACTCGTCATGGCCTTCCGGAACCTTCGTTTGTACTGCTTTGGGGAAATTATGGTTGGTGACGCGTTCTTGGGCCCGCCTAGTATCCCAGATGCTTTCACCCATGTTTCGAGTTGTTTGTCCCATGTGTACTGTCTCATGAAGTCGATGATCCCGAGAACCAACTCTTTACTCTCTTCGTCCACTCCAACTAGCAGAGAGTAATCCATCACGTCGATTGACTGCATCGAATGTACAACTTTTAATGCATGTGGTACAATCACTAAAGCATGGGCCTTCGCATATAGGGTTTTTGAAAAGATCCGAACTTTATACGTTTTAAAGAGTAATGTCGTGATCATGTGAATCTTGTGAAAATACTAGACTTGTATTTTATTTTTTACGTTCGTTATAACCGTTAGAACCATCACTAGAAAACTCACGGACCCCCGGTGGCGGAGGTACATTGGTGGTAGGGGGGTTGGCCGACCCCAGTGAGAATTTTTTTTAGTGGTATATGTGTGTTAAAATTCCGGTCGACCCCTATGAAATTTTGACACCGACCCCTGTGGATTTGAGAACGACTACCAACATAGAGAACTTGAGATGAAAGGAAAAGAGTAAACCAACCATATTTTCCGGCAGTCCGCGCAAAGAAATATTCTCATGTTGCAGTTAAAGAAGAAAAGAAAGAAGATGACCTAATTATATATTTTAAGGATGTAATGGGCCTTTATTAACTCTCTTTCACGGCCCATTATTTTACCAAAATTTAATAGGACATGTGAAAATAAAGATGATGTCAACAAAACATTTATTTATTTCTAAGTTAGTTTACTTATAACTTAATATATAATAAAAGTTAGTATGTTTTTTTTCCCAAAATTACTTGCCCATTTATTTCGTATATGATTAACTAACTGTTTAACTTTTAATAAGCATTTGTTTTGCTTTTATAATTTTTAATATATGAATATCGAACGAATGATGTTATGATTAGATACTAAAAAATAAAAACTCGTCGAAACAACTAAAAATATATTGTATTTTAATTATGCATAACTAATGACACATATCAGGTATTTTGGTTATATGTAGGGGTGGCAATCTTGACCCAAACCATTTCAAATGGGTCAATTTGGGTTGTTTTAAAAATCATATGGGTTGGTTTGGGTCATAGATTTTAATAAGATGGGTCAAAATGGGTCACTTAAAATTCCACCTTATTTTCGGGTCAAAATGGGTCGACAAATTTATATAAATGGGTCCACATTTGGGTTAGCGCCTTAAGGAAATGTGGCAAGCTCGGGTTGAAACGGGTTTTGGATTGGAACGAGTTCGGTTTAGGTTTCGAGCCGACATGAGCTTTTGCACCGGACGGGTTGGGTTTCGGTATCCTTTGTTTCTTTTTGGTCGGTTTCGGAGCACTGGACGGGTTGGGTTTCGATTTCTTTTGTTTGTTTTTGGTCGGTTTCAGATTCGTTTTCGGCCTTTTGTTTTGTTGTCTGTTTTTTCAGTTTCATTTCTGTTAGTTTCAGTTTTTAGTTTCGTTTAGATCGATTTTTTCGGTTTCGATTAATTCGGTTCGTTTTTGGTTTATGTTTCGTTTCCGTCGGCTTTCGGTTTCAGCTCATTTCTCGGGATTTTTTTTTATTTTTTCTTAAGAACAAGGACAACGGCGCAAACGTTTTAGGCTTTTTTACATTTTTCGTTTTTGATTTATATTTTGAGTTATGATTTTTTTATTAATTTTTTTGGGACCCCTCCCAAAAAAATTCAAAAAAATTAATAAAAAAATCATAACTCAAAATATAAATCAAAAACGAAAAATGTAAAAAAACTAAAACGTTTGCGCCTTTAGCCTCGTTCTTAAAAAAAAAAACCGATCCGACCTGTTTTGACCCGTTCCGACCTTGACCCATTCCGACCTGGACCCATTCTGACCCAAACCTTTTGACCCTAACCCGTTCCGACCCGAACAAAAACAACCCTTTTTTAGTTGACCCATTCCGACCCTAACCCGTTTCGACCCAACCCAACCCATTTGCCACCCCTAGTTATATGGTAATATGATATGTTGTGTGATTTTTTTATATGGCCCAGCCCGACTTAACTCGACTTAAACGACCAAAGCGGATCGAAAAAGAAAGTATATGCGATTTGACCCGACCCGTAAAACCGAACCGGGACGAAGAAAAATTTATATAGCGATAAGCAACTAAGTACTGACCCAAAAGTTTTCCTACCCCTGCAAGAAAATTTTCTGGATCCGCCACTGCGGACCCCACCAATACCTTGCTAAAGTAATGGAAACTATGCATAAATTTACATAAATTATCCTTTATTTCAAAATCTGGTCCTTGCAATTTTCACTGACTGGTGTTTAAAATTTTGTTAAATTTTATACATAATGACTACTTTGCCCTTATAACTAAAGGACAAAATCTGTAATGTTAACAATTCTTTTCTATTTTTTTATACTTTTTATTACGTTTATTTTATTAATTTATCTATTTATGTACTGTATACAACTAATAACCATCTACTTCACAAAATGACAATTTGTCATTGTAACTAAATGACAAAGTTTGACAATTCTTTTCTTTTCTATTTTTTTCTTTTGCTTTCTTTTATTCCTTTTATCACTTTTATTTTATAAGATTTTAATAATACTAATAAAGAGTTAACTGAAAAACTAAAAATATTTATTTACGTCTCGTTTTTTAAGTAACTAGAGCAAAAAGATGATACCGCTAAGAAGGATGTGTCGTTCCAAACAGCTCTTTCAAGATTTCTCTTCGCTTTGCTTCCAAGAAACAGTGGATTGGTACGCAAGGCTTCCAATAAGTTCATATCTAGCATTGTTCCTGTAGTATTCGAGTTATAACGGGATCTTGCAGACCCTTTCAGATCATAAACCCGAGATATATTTTTCTTGAAAAACAGATTCTCCATCACCATCACAATCGATTTTGATTCTTTACCACCTCTCAAATGCTTCACATTAACCTATCATAATTACGACATCATCAAGATTAGCTTTCAAGTTTCAAACAAGTTAACAAGCATACGCCAGTAAACAAACCAGAATACAAACAAGGCATGTATGTTCGTTCATTAAGAAAGTGAATGCGTTCATTTACGTTCGTTCATTAATAGTATAACTTAACGATTAACGAACGTAAATGAACAAACATGACTGACTATATATGAACAAACGCAACTGAGCTAACACGAATTAAAGAAACTATGAACAACAATGTGTTGGAACTGAAAACCCAATCAAAACGAGACTAAATAGTAATAAGCATAAAAATTTAAATAAATATATTAATGAATGTAAACGGAGGTAAACTAGCGATCATAAACGAACATGGAACACCGACGAACATAAATGAGCGAACAAGACGTGTTCATGTTCGATCGCTTATTAAATAAACGAACTTCCCGCCAAAAGGTTCACTAAACGTTTGGTTTACAAAGACTAAACAAACAAACAAATAAAGTTAAATTAAAGTCATAGGTGAACCTGATAAATGCCGACGATTTTAGCAAGACAAGTTGGGCTCCCGGTGTTTAGTGAATCGGTCAGGTACTTAAAATACTGTGGTGCGAATTCCTCAAACGAATCCAGCTCAGTTTTCGTGACACCTTTTATTAAAAACCGATCATCTAATGATTTTGCAAAATCAGCACCACTTTTACCTCCTTGTGCAATCCATTTCTTGCATCGGCTCAATGAACGCAGGTAACCGGTTTCACTCGGACAACATTTCTTTCTAAGGCCATCAAATTGTTTAGCAAAATAACACGTTACCGAGAATTTGACTTTTCCACCGGGTCCCGATTCGTCCTCAAACTGAACTGTTAAGTGATGAGAGCTTTTTGGCTCAGAAAACAATGACCCGATTGAAGTTGACGGTTCTTCTGACCCATAACTTCCGTATTGCATGTAGTCAAAGTCGTTATTAGAGCCAAAAGATTGCCAGGTTGAAAGCTTAGAAGCCACAGAATGATGTTTGTTTAAATAAGGTTTATCGGTAAACCAATCTTCATATTCTTTAGAAGCAAGCGCGTACGATATTATGCTTGTGGGCTCGTTCTCGTAAACCGCAATCACCATGTTTTGACCGCGAATTAAACGGGCACCGTCTGGGAGAAAAGATGTTCGGGAAATGAATGACGGTTTTGTCCTCCACAAGAGTTCAAGCTTCTGGTCTTCATTGGGAAAGATCTGTGAGTAACTCCTTTGTATGCTATCTTTGACTTTGACCATGTGGTCTTGATTCCTTGTTCTTTCTTGTAAGATCATTGCAGAGTCAAATGAGTAAACCCGAGCAGGTGTGGAAATCAACCTTCTAATTTGTGGGTTCTCGGGTCGAGTCAACGGGCCGGTCCATGCAGAATCAATCTTGTCAGATAGATGCGATGCATTACCTTCAATGAACTGATCAGAAGAGATTTGATTGGATTCATCAGTATCTTCCCTCAGGTCAACTTGATTGGACTCAGGGTCAACAGATGGATGACCATGATCAACAATATCTTCAAGCGTCGAATAACATCTTCTGTGTTTGACTTCCACGTTAGAGTTCCGTTTAACGATGGAATTAAGAGACACGAGCCTTTGATCCCAAACATGCAAATCGATCATGAGCGAATGTCTCACACGGTTAAGTTCGAAAACATCGATTTCAGCCACACTTTCACCACATGGTTGAAGTAAACCCTAGAAATTTTACAATGTATCATGTGACGAAAACATAAGTGGGTAATAACAAAAACAAATCTAGAATTTTTCAAAATAGTTTCCTTACCATGTATGCATCTCTTTCTTTGATTAAATCCATATTCAACTCCTCAATTTGTTCATTTAACTCGTTTGCATCTGAAATACCATCTCCACCTCCAACAGAAATACTACTTTGTCCGGTCTTGTGTAACACATCAGATATCTCAGCATACATTGCTGTTGTCTGGTTCAAAAGCTGATCTCCACAAAACAAACAAAAATGGTCAAATGGGTTAAACGGGCCAACATGTGTAGGTGAAAAGTTTGATATTAATTATGATTAATGTTTTAGCACAGGCTGAGCAGATAAACTCAAAAACTGATTTTACAACGAAACAGGTAAACCCTGCCAAAGTGTGAAATGGCCCAAATTTGTAATCATGTTTAACACACAAACTATTATAAAAGATTAAATTTTTGACCCAGCGAGACCTAACCCGTTTCAACCCAACCAAAAGCTACCCATTTTGACCCGATACGTGATCTACTAACCTCAGTTACTTCTTTCTTTAGCCAACCCTGTTGAACATGGCCACTAAACTGCAGTACAGCTGGCGGTAAACGAACAGAAAGAATATCAATCGGAGAGTACCGGAAAAACGCTACCATATCCCCCAGCCTATATATCAAATACAGGCTATAAATTAATCACATATACATACAAACATGCATAAAATATAAGAAAAAAAATGATTTTACCCATAGAAACGAAGGCAATCTCGTTGCAGAGAATGACCGCATCCCGCAATGCGATTAGCAGTTGAGTGATTTGAAAAACTAAGTTCCAAAAACTTCCCAAAAGAGAGACCCCACGCGGCTTCAGACATAACAACTCCAGGGGTCGCGGGTGGGACCCCGTTTACAGGGGAACATCTGAGGCACCTGTGCCACATCCATATTTTTCCATCTTTTTCCCCGGGTAGGTTTAGCGATGGAAGCCGTTTAACATTAATTGTCAAATTTCCCTGTGGGTGAGTGTAGCATATCACATGGGCTTCTGCTGGGTTGTTGCAAGATGAGCATGATGATGTCTGAATGAAAATCCCAAATCAAATCCAGTTGTTATAGATTCAATCTTTTTTATTAATATCAAAAGAACTACATTTTGTTACATCTTAAAGGATAAGGCCTAAATTTTTTATAATAAAGATTGATATATAAGTAATTTTACCTTAATTAGAAGAACATCTTAAAAGATAAAGATCTAATTTTTTTATGTACATGAACGCCGATTTTAGTGAATTGAATTAACTTAAATGTTACCTTATAAAAAGATCCAATCTATTTACTAACTAATGCAGCATTAACAAAAGATATTCCTTTTAACATTTACCTGATCAAAAAGATCATCTTGGAGGTATCTCCCGAGTGGTTTATCAAAGGAGCCATAGAATTTCATACGCAAGAGTCTTGATCGTTCACATACGTTACCATTCAACACACATCGGCTAGAAAACGATACTAAGATGCTTTGATTAGTATCGGATGCTGAATAATATCCATTTGAGTCTTCATTTACTTCAATTCTTTCGATTGATTCACACAGGATTACTTCTTCCGCAGCAGGAAGGCTAGATATGGCATTTCTATCCATCATCATATGATCGTCAATAGCTGCATCATGTTCTTCAGATTTGGGGGAGTTGGTAACATCCGAGGGCTTTATGCTCATTTTAGGTAATGTAGCACCCTCATCAGCCAGAAACGAAGTTTCTAGTGATAGATGGTAAGCAGCAAACACAGCATACTGAACAACATGTTTGACTCTCTTTAGTTCTTCCCGACTTGAACCTTTTAGCAAAACCTACAAAACACATCGAAAGTATATATAACAAAATCAACAATATAAAGCAGACGTGGCAATTTCTAAGCCACTTATTATTTAACGAGTCGGAGTTGAACACGTCAACCAGGTCGAAAGCAACCTAAAATGGAATGCATATGACTTCCTAAATTACTTTATTCACAAAATTTGGGTTTTCATCATAACAATACAGCTAATATAATCCTATCTAACAAACTAATTATGTATTAAAAACCGAGAAATCGTGCGTGACGAATTTACTTTTCAGCCATTGTTTTTAAGTTAAGCATCCGGTTTTCTGAATTACCTTTTCAAAAAAAAAAAAGATTATTATTATAACAATGTAGCCATTGTAATACTATTTAACAAACTTATTATATATTTAAAATAACTGGGCAAATATTGTGCCTGACATATACTTTTGAACCCATTGATTTTAGGTTAAGCCTTAGATTTCTTGAACTACTTTATTCAAAAAAATTATAATTATAATTATAAAAATGTAGTATTGTAAAAATATTTAATAACCTAACTATATCCCATTTACTGTTGAATGCTTAATTATGGATTTAAAGGTAACTTTATTCTCTGATTGGTGAAATGGGTTGAACAAGTCAAGCGTGTCAAAAGCATCCCAAATCGCAATGCATACAACTTTCTTAATTATGCAATAAGAAAATTTAGATTATCATAACAATATTTTGTAATCGTATTTGACATTTTAACACACTAATTATACATCAAAAGGGGGGCAAAAAGTGCTTCAAACCAACCCAACCCGTTTTGCATACACAAAAATATGATGGTTGGAATTGTTACCGTGCAACCCAACCGTCTTGGGCAACCATCAAAAAACATGAACGTCTTGGGTGGCTTCTTGGTGGACGGACCCGGGGGTTCATGGTGTTCGGTGAACTTCTCTAATCGGAAAAGCTCGCATTGGCCCAATCGTGTGGTGGAGATCTTATCTACAGAAGGAGTTATAGGTGTACCAGTACACCTAGATATACGCTCTAGCAAAGGGCGTTTGATGTTTGAAACCAATGAGATCTCTTTGGCTAAAAGATACTCTTGTGCGTATGATGATACACTCTTTTCTACTAGTAGCACATTTGGTCGACGGGCCTCTATTCTTGAAACAATCATCTTCAAATGATCCATTTCCTGCTTTGATGTCAAGTTTCATAACTACAGTTAGTTTCTTCAGTCTCCACGGAGAACTTAATAATCACAAAGAAGAAAATAAAGTAATTAAAAAATGGTTGGAAGACGCCAACGAATATTTTTAAGCATAAAACCTCCTAAATCATTTTATTCAAAAAGTTAGGAATGTAAACAAAATGAATGTTCACTGAACCGTTCGGCAGGAAGTTCACTTATGTTTGTTTGTTTATTTAATAAACCAACAAACATCAGAACATGAACAATAATATTTGTTCATTTAGTTGAACCAACAAACATGACCACGTCTCATTTGTTCATCTATGTTCGTTCATTTATGTTTGTTAATTTACGTTTGTTTAAGTTCATTTTGTTGTAAATTCATTTAAAAAAAATTTGGCCCGTTACAATTTAGGTGCTGTTTGTTTTTTAAGACAAAAACTGTCTGCAATCTGATTTCATGTCTGCAACTGAAGATGTGGTCTGAAGGTCTGCAATCTGAAAATATAATACTGTTTGTTTTATAAACTGGATATCGTCTGCATAAGCTGAAAATTAGTTACCTATCATACATATCACAGTAGATAGAAGCCATTTAACGTCTGTAGACTGGTAAAATAGTTGGTGGTGGGCGGTGGGCGGTGTTGGTGGCGGATGGTAGGTAGTGGTGGTGGTAGTGGATGGTTGTGGCGGACGGGTGGGTGGTGGTGGTGGTGGTGGTGGGTGGTGGTGGTGGTGGTGGTGATGGACGGTGGTGGTGGGTGGTGGTGGCAGACGGTGGGTGATGGTAGTGGACGGTGGTAGTGGCCGACGGGTGGGTGGTGGTGGTGATGGATGGTGGTGGGTGGTGGTGGCAGACGGTGGGTGGTGGTGGTGGACGATGGTGGTGGTGGCGGACGGTGGGTGGTGGTGGTGGTAGACGGTGGTGGTGGTGGCGGACGGTGGGTGGTGGCGGTAGCAGCGCACGATGGGTGGTGGTGGTGTTGAACATTGGGTGTTGGTAGGATGTTAAGAAGTGTGAAGATGTGTGAAGATGTTAAACAATAGCTTCTTTTTTAAGACCATAAAAGCAGTTTGCAGATCTTATTTAAAAAAAACAAACAGTCTTCAGAAGCTTATGTCTGCGCACCCGCAGACATAAGCCTCCAGCAGATGTTTTAAGCAAAAACAAACACCACCTTAGTTTAGCTCTAATAACTTTTTAGGCCCAATACATTGTTGTTCACGTTTACTTTTACTTGGTTGTAGCCCAGTTATGTTCGTTCTTCTATGTTCAGTTATGCTTGTTCTTTTATGTTCATAAATCGTTCGTTTATACTTTTAACGAGCACACATAAAACAATTAATTATTCATGTTCGATCATTTGTTCATTAAGAGTCAAATGAGCAAACGCGAACATGCTCCGATCGTGTTCATTTACAGACCTACAAAACATTAAATTATTATAGAAATTATGTAATTTTGTATGCATAAACAACACTAATTATTTATAAGAGAGAAATTTAAAGCAAAAGGTGTTCCACTCAATCCAACCGGCCCCACTCCTTTTGACCCGTACCAAAAGTTACCCTGCTACCCGCTTACCCTTTTTACCTAAACCCGTTCTGACTCTTTACCCAACTCACCGACCCACCCAATTTGCAACCTTTAATAACAACAAACCTGCTGCAATAGTGTCTCAATAGAAGCGAGCTGATTGTGAGCCCGTTGATACTCGAGTGCTCCACCTAAAATAAGCAACCTAGGGTTCTTGTACTGTGAAGTCATGCGTTTGTGCTTTATATTTTTTGTACAAACTATGCCTTTAACAAGCATACTGCATAATTAAAAAAAGGTTTAAATGCCCACATAATCTTTCTATTGAAGAAAAGAAACAAGAATCTATTGTCAGTTACCTTTCATCAGGACTTCCAGAAGCTATACATTTAATCTTTACATAATCCCCGGGATCCATACTGCCACCTCTGCTAGTATCCGTTTTCACAAAACTAGCAGCTTGCCATGCTAAAGACGTTACAATATCAAGCCACTCATCTGCTGCCACATATTCAGATTGCATAAGTTGTGAAACAAGAGCCCTAAAATGACCCTGAACAACGTTTTCCAACGGTTTTTTATGCTCAAAACTTTTGCTGTTTTCAGAACAAACACTCATAAGCGTATCGCTAGAGGAAAACACATCACCCAGTGGGCCCATTTCATCTTCATCATCAGCATATGAGAAGAAACCGATTTCTTCATCATGTAATGGCAGCGGTAACCAAATAAGACCATTGTTTTCAAGATCTAATATGGGCAAATCATCATTAGTGGTAGTATTGTCAGATTCATCAGGGCCGTTTTGATGGCTTTTTAAAACAGCCACCAACGGTTCGTGGTCAAAGGAACCATTAATTAGAGACCGAGGTGTTTCCTGGTCATCGGGCTGTACAGAATGGTTAAGTCTAGTGGAGGTAAAGTCGGTCCTACATGGGCTGTCTGATGGGCTTGAATCAACTGACATGAAACTGTAAAATTCATGTCGGGTATTGACACTGCTTGAATCTACATCTGAGGTGTCCACACTATATGGGCTGATGATGCTTTTTGAAGAATAGTATCCTTCGTCTTCATCACTCCTGCAGTAAACAATAATAAGATAATCAACTACCTGTTTTTTGCTTAAAAAATCAGATGATAGGAAGTTTATAATCAGATAATTAGTTGTTTAAAGAAAGAAATTGTGAGGTAATATACATTTACATTTATCTTCATCAACTCCTTGCCTATTATCCATATTTAATTATCTTAGATCCAAAGTAACTGAAACTCATAATTGTATTTGATTATCAATGCTTCAAATTGCAAAATTCATATTTAAAACAAATCTGTCCCATTAACCTATTGTTCAAGAACTAAAAAACTACTTTTTGATGAATTATAATATACTATGATATTATTCTTGACAAAAGGTTGCATAATACCATCAAACTATCAAGTATTAATAAATAAAATTTCTAAAAAGTAATTATTGTGACTTTAAATTGGAAGATTCAGTTTAAAAAACCTATTGTTCAGGGATTATAAATATTTTCGTTGAATTATGATGCATTTGATATTATTCATGACCAAAGTCCTAATACTATCTAACTGTCCAAATATAGAAACTATAAGCTAACTACACAAATGATATCATATTAAACATTTTGATGAAAGGAACAAAAATTGGATAAAATATACAAAGAACCGTACCTTCCCGTGGAGCAGAAAACGGATACTGATTTAAGCGATGGACCGTCAAATCTGTCACCAGAACAATTAGGTGATGCCGGTTCAGGACTTTGTCGGGGTGAATCACAGGGATGAATTTTATGACTAAACTTGCCACCAAACTTTTGTTTAATTTCAAAACTGGCACAAAATTTGCAAAACTGGATACTTCTTGATTCAACATAAGAACCGTAGGTTTGCACACAGCTCTTACAAAACAAACGGCTGCAGCGTTGACACCGATGACCAGGGCAAGACTCTAAAATTCTCAATTCGCATTCACAACACATGGTCTTACCATCCTCAGCCATGTTGACTTCCCCAGACATAGTATTTGTATCACTTCTTCCCCAATTAATCCAATATTTAATCGTATCAACCAAATCTAGTAGTGAATTAGCAGGAACTCCCATCAAATATCAATTCCTCTTTCATCGAAAATCCCCAAATCCAGTTATAATGTTATATTCTATGTCAAGAAACTATGAAAATCGAAAACTATAGAACCCAAAAACTGAGTAAAAACAACTTGGGCTTTTTTTGTAAAACAATTTAAAGTATTAAGTTTTTTTTTTTGTAATTTGTTAATGAAAATATTCAAGAAAGAAAGTAAAGGTCTCCTTGAAATCAGAAGATGTATTTACACAGATCCTGTCACTATAAGAACACATCCACCAAAAAACAAGTGTTTTTTTTCTTTTTAGTATTTGTATATAATAATAATAATAAAATAAAATAAAACCTCTCAAACCCTAGCTAACCAATTCCAGAATCATCAAGCTCAGATGTTCCTATAACCAATTGGAACATCAAACACTCCAGATCCAGACCTTAATCACCAAAATCAAATCAAAACCTTCATCAATTCAATTTTCAGACACGAAAAACTCACACGAAACCTCAATACCGAATCGAATGATACACGAGATCCAGAACTTAATCACCAAAATCGAATCAAACACTTCACCAACTCAATCAACAAAAGCTCCCGACACGAAAAACTCAGAAAACTTCAATTTCACTCAAATTCAAGAACCGAATCGAATGATTAACGAGATCCAAAACGAATTCACCAAACACTTCATCAACTGAAGAGACGAAGGTTCTAGACACACGAAGCTTCAATTTCCCCCAAATGAAACCACCGAATCGAACTATTAACGAAATTAGCGCTCAAAGAACCAAAACCTCAACAAAATCAACGTTCTCAACTCAAACAACTCACACAAAGCTTCAATATCTTCAAATTAAACCACCGAATCGAACGACTAACGAAATTAGGGTTTACAGAACCAAAACTTCAACAAAATCAGCGTTCTAGACACGAACAACTCACACGAAGCTTCAATATCTTCAAATTAAACCACCGAATCAAACGATTAACAAAACCTAGACCAAATTAACGCACAGAATCGAATAATTAGTGAAATCAACACGAATTAGCTTCAATTTCACCAAACAAACGCACCGAATCGAACGATTAACAAACCTAGGGTTTACAAAACCAAAGCCTAGACCAAATTGAAGCACCTAATCGAATAATTAGCACGAATAGCTTCAATTTGACCAAATTAAGACCAAATGAAAGCAGCAGATCGAGTAATCAGCAAACCTAGGGTTTACGAACAGTTAAGAGTAAGAAGAGAAAAGAGTACGAAGGTCGAATAATTGAAGAAGAAGATGAATATGAAGAAGAAGAAGCTCGAATCTCCATGTAATGCAATTGATTGATTGTAACTTCAACGCTTTTTCTTCTGGTTCCGAGTTTTACGGCAAAACGGCTTTACTCAACTCATACGTTATATATAATTATAATATATATATGTGTATGTAACTATGTATGTATATGTTTGTGTGTGAATATACATACATACACACGCATATATTGTATGTATATGTAAATATATAATTGTATTGAAGTTGAAACCCTAATTTCTCTCTGTGTGTGGTTGTCGTAATCGTGTTATCTAATCGCCGAGAATCTTTATGCCATTGGAAAGTGATTACTTTACCTTTTTCGATATTATGGTTTGCTCCCTCGAGGTTTGGATTGGAGACGTTTATGTTTTGACGAGCGTGCATGGGTCAGTTTAGAGCGGTTTTAAGCAGTGTTTTAAAAACCGGTTGAACCGGTTATACCGGATTTTCGTAAGGTCACCGGTATTTAGAGTCTGGTATTTTTGGACGGTTTGCTAAAATATCGTACCGTCGGCTTTTTTAAAAATACCAGTTTAAATCAGCAAACCGGTTTTAAATCCAAACGATTTTTTATATTTTTTGCGACCTATATTTTAAAAATGACTTTTAACATAGCTAATAAAGTTGAAATGAGTAAACACGACAAACGACGGTTAGTTAATCAACCAATTTTGTATAATGCAAATCCATGTTGGTTTATTCACGTCTTTTGTTAGACTAATTTCGTATACAAAGTATATAAACTTTCTATTTGACTCGACCATTGTTCATATGGGATATTTGGTTCAACCGTTCAAGTATGATATTTATTAATGTACTTTTGGGTTATTTTTTGAGTTGAAAATATATTTATATGGAATTAAAAGGTAAATTATTTAACCCGGTTGAACCTTCTGGTACATTCCAGTTTAACCGGTTGTACCATTTTTGAACTAAATCCGGTACGAGTAAAACATACATATAACCATAACCGACATGTCGGTTAATGGATAATCATAACCATAACTGATTCATTACGGTGGTTTTGGTTAGTCGGTTATGGGTGGGTTAACCGTAACAAAAAAATGTAATTGGGCCTATAAGTTTGGTACCGGATACTAAAAAAACGACACAGCATAATCTAATAAAATATATAACCCATGATATCAAAACCAAATGTTAAAAAAAAGGTATTATGTAATACAACAATGAAATTCAAGTTAATATGATTTCAAGCATCAAACCAAAAACTTCAAAATGGTATAACCGGACAATATGTTTGGTGGAAATAATCTCAAACATATCGTCAGTTAAGTAAACGGGTCGCTCGGTTATGACGGGTTTGGAATTATCTTTAACCAAAACCGACCCGCATTTGACGGTTTTTGAAAGTTTATTAGCTGACCCACCGGTTATGTCAGTTTATTGGTTAAAATCAGTTCGGTTATGGCGGTTATGGTTCGGTTAATGGTTATGGCGATTAAGTTGCTCACCCTTAACTGGCACGGTAGAAGTGAAAATGAGCTGAACATTCAGTGGATTGTTTGTGAATCGTTTGACAGGAAGTTTGTTTATATTCGTTTATTTAATAAGTGAATGAACACGAGCACGTGTTTCGTTCGCTCATTTATGTTCGTGAATGTTCATTTAAGTGTTTTTATGTATGTTCATTTATCTTTGAGTTAGTTTACGTCGTTCGCATATGTTTATTTATGCCTGTTTATCTTTGTTCAATTATTTTCGTGAACTATTCGTTTAGATTTAAATGAACGAACATGAGCATGGCCTTGTTCGTGTATCATTCGGTTCGTTGGCAAGCCAAGTGTTACGATAATAATATGGAAACTTTGATAAAAAAAAAGGATTTGTGAAGTTTTAAATAGCCAAAAGATGTTTTGTTTGTGTGGTTTTGGCTCGTTTTGGTTGAATATTTTTTATGTTGTTTATTTCGCTGTTCAACTACATCAACGCATTCATTTTGTGGTTTTAATGTTCGGGATGTGAATTTGTAATCGTTGTTTGTTTTGTTTGTATGGGTGTTTTCAGCTTCTTGCTAGCACTCGTTTATTTTATATAAATCTGTAGTTGTTAAAAAAATCGTCTTGTATTGTTTATAAAACTATATAGGTAATATACGTTTTATTTTCTATTATTTAGTTATATATTATATGGGAAAAATATTGTGTATACTTTGACTAACAATATAGTCCAATATGTCATGCATTCTTAGCTGTTTAGGCTAGACGTTAATGTGCATTTAATGTGTATATAGACACTTTACTTGAAAATTGTATTTTCACATTCATCATTCTTTAATGAGACTATTTTTCAACACAAACATATAACATTTTTAGATAGAGTATAAAATCTATACCATATTAATGTTAATTATTTATGAAGGCTTATTATGTATTTGTATACAATTTTTTTAAGGCTTATAACATTCGACAGTTGTTAAAGGGTCTGAATATACCTAGCAGCCTAGAAGGACGACGTGTATTTAACATTTCTTCTATAAAAAAATTACTCTTTTAATTTTTAGCGTGGGCCCGGTTAAAACAAAATAGTCTAACCAGAGTAGGACAACGGATTCTCCAAATTGAAGAGTGCACACAAGATAGTCGCTGTTCTAAAAAAGATATCTTTTGCTAGTTGCAATTTAATAATTACTAAAAATACAAGGGTCTTAACTCAAATTAAGAATTCTTGAGACCCTTCTTTATAAAACAACAATTGGGCACACTTGTTTGGTCTATGTAAATAATTTAAAGGAATGTGTATGTCTAGTCAGCAAGGCTTTGCCTCTTCTAAAGCTATGTTAATTTTTATTAAATTATTAAAAATGAATAAATAAACAATATTTTTATTTGTTAAATAATATTAAATTCTCATAATTAATAATCAATGTATCCAATAAAAGTTGCTAAGACATGGTTGCATTTCTTCAATCTTTACATTAAGTACGTAATAAAATATATTTTAATAGTTATAATTTGATTTGATTACTTTGGGATTTAATAACATTTAAAGAAGATTAACTAAAGGAGAAAGCGCACGTGAAATGCACATGGAAGACTTTTTTTTTCATACCAAAATACAAGGTGCGTTTATAACACTTCTATAAAAAGAAAAAAAATGGTTATAATTGCAAGTTTACAAAATAAAGGTTTACCATACTAAGACATGAATTAGTGTCATTTTCGATTATCTTTTCTTTTCTTAATTTTCTATAATTATATGTAAGTTGTCAACTTTGTTTAATGACTAACCCCACTCCTCCATTAAAATCAACTTCTAAACTTCAGTTAGTATTTGATATATAAGAATAACATGGAGAATGAAATGAGTCCTTGTAAGATAACGAAAAAAGTGAGTGTTTAGTTGGTCAATAAAATATAATCAATTATTACACAAGAAAACTCATTTTATCAATACAATTTATCCCCCTCGCCCCCCCCCCCCCCCCTTCTGTCACACCCCGAAAACCTTAACTTAACACAGCGGAAGTCTTAACTTTAATTTGTCGGGTTATGACAGACGCCGATGATAGTCAACAATAATAACCATTTAATAATAAAGGCATCATCTTTTATTATAAGAAATATTTTACAACATCAGAGTTTATTACACGTGCTGATGCACGGTTTACAAAACATCACTTTTGTTCAAACACCCCACGCTCTCATTTCCATGCCACCTCGAAACCTTCACTTTCCTGCAAAGCATATTTAAACAATATTTGGGTCAACACGAATGTTGGTGAGTTATTCCTGAGAATAAAAACTTATTATATAAATATAGACAATTTATATATAAACAACACATGAATATAATGGTGTACGGCCATTATACTCCCAATTAAAGACCGATCATACACGGTACAACACAATAACAAAACCCGCATTTTACCTTTAAACACAAAAAGCGTTAGTTGTAAACTAGCTAAGAATACAACGCGTGTATGACTACCAATTTGATAACTCGAAACGTACCATACTCGAAATATTCCCACTTTTAACCCAACACGAATGGAAGTGGGGGGCGTCACCCCGATAGATCTACCAACATTTATGTGCCCTCAATTCGGTTAACAGTTATTTAACCAAATTGATTCATCCCACAATAACGACAATTTGTAGTATAATGCGTTTTCAAAACATATATATATAAATACGAATATAAATATACAATATGCTTTTCGGAGGAAGAACTCACCTTTGATTTCGGGGTTTCGAATAAACGCTCGTTCCTATATTAGTACACGTTCGTTAATCTTAAATTTGACTAAAATATACATATTCTTATTCTAAAAATCCACACAAGCATATAACACATAAAGTTTACTTCTATACTTAAAAATATAAACAAGTAATAATCAACTAATAATTGTTTTATTTAATAATTTAATTTAATTATTAAAATTTATAAAAATTATTACCTTTAGTTGCTGGAGTGTTTTGGAAAAATTCAAGTTATTATTTTATTTAAAATTTTGACTCTATTACAATCGGTTTTGTCGGTTATGCCGGTTTCGTTGGTTTTGAGCTTAAAAACGAACCGGTTGTCATTTTTATGAAACTTTTAGTTTTAAATTATCTAAAACACTTTATATATAGTTTTTAGTCAAGTTTTATTGGTTTTTCAATAAAAATGTTTTGGTTTTTATTTTGTTGCCAATTTCCTAAAAATGCCAATTTTTAACGTTTTCGTGTCGGTTTTCGCGACACGAACCGTGTTGGTTTAAGTTTTGCTATTCTTGACTTTTCTTATACTTTAACTTATGTTAAATATAAGAATATTATGACTTTAGGAGCTGTTTTAATTCAGTTCCAAAAACTCATGTCGGTTCACCTTAAAAGTCGAACTTTCCGACCGTTAAAGTCACCGACAAGCTATTTAAGTCACAATGTCAAAACCAAACCATTTGGTACAGCAAATATACATATAATAACAAGTAATATATCATCACATCCATGTTTGATCATCTTGCACCAAGTATGCACACAAAACAAATTTTTAACTACACATGCTCAAGCCTTAGCTTAAGTTTTTAACTATACAATAAACATGTCATTTCTATAATCTCTACAAGGTGTTTATGTACCAAAATTTCCAGATCTTAATAACCCATATTAACATCTTATTTCATCTCATTATTATCTTTTAACCAACACATTCTTGATTTCTTTAACAACAAAGTTTCTATTACTAGTAAGTAGTAATTTTTAATAACCTTATTATCATACTAATCATCTTTACAATAGAGTTTACTAAAGTAATCCTAACCACAAGTCTTTAATCATCCACACAAGATTATGTTCACTTATCAAATCATTTTGCAAAACATCTTGTACAATTTACAAAGTTTCCTTTATTAGTAAGTTTAACACAAACTCTTGTTTATCTAAGTTATTATGTTTCATGCATCCTAGTACTTCTAGTAGATTTCATTTCTTTCCATATGTCTCATTCAATCACTTAGTCTGTCATTATCAATCCATATAAAATCAATACAAGTCAAGTATGAGCTTTATGATCAAAAGTCAAATTTTGTAATACTTGCATGTGTAAGTGACTTTCCAACAAAGTTAAATCCCTACACTTTTGTCAACCCTTTTCCAAGATTCTTTCAACACCATTATTATTATTACTTACAACTTTTTCAAGTAATCAAGTATGTGGGTTTTCAAAATTATCATTCTTCTTTAACCATTTTACCATTTAACAAGCTTACAACTCCAATCCATTACCAAAATCAAAACCCATGGTTCTAATGGGTGTTTTTACCCATAATCCATTTCCAATCTTTTGACCATTTACACATTTACTTCCAATATTAAAACAATACCTAAACTCATTTGTTAAACAAACTCAAGTAACATCCATATAGACAATCTATACAAGCTAAAATGCAACCATAACAAGTCCTATAATCAACAAAACCCATCTTACACATTCCTATGCAAACTCACGGTCACATACATACATGCATATATCCATATTATACTTGCATGTATACTACCAAACATACTAAAATCAAGCTTTAAACATCAACTAGCAACTAATATACACCAATCTTTGAAGTGAGTTACCTTGGGTTTCGGATTTGGTGCATATGGAGGTGATAATGTAACCTTGGGTTGGCTATAATCCTTCCTTTGGCTTCATACTTCTTGTAATTTGCTTAAACTTCCACCCAAAGATTTCCTAATCAAGTGTTGTGTGTGTAAAATTTGAAAATGTGAGATGGTATGGTGGTGGTGGGGTGGCCGGTTATATGAAGGGAGAAAGAGAGGTATAGGGTGATGTGTTGTATGGGGTAGAGTGTGTATGTGTCCATCCAAGTAATCTAGGTAATCATTTGATACATACATGCAAGCTTCTCATTGGTGGGTTTGGGAGGTGGGTTGGGTTATGTGTATGTGGCGGCTGAGAGAGATGGGAGAGGGAGAGGGAGAGAGAGAGGTGATTTTGAATTTTGACATGTGATAATAATTAGGTGTTAACGTTTAACGTATCTCGTAATTTATCTAGCCAAACGACTTCCGTTTCTAATAATTTTTATCAGACTTCGAGCGAAATTAGATTACAGTCAATGTCTGCCTAAAAACATAATTTTCTGAAAATCTTAATGTCGGGCTCTTACGGTGTCCTCTACTGGCTTTCGGTTACTTATTTTCTAATTTTCGCGATTTGAACATTCTAAAATTAAGTTTATACACTAACTCTAATATCCTAACATAAAATTTTATTTTTCGAGGTCATCTTGACACGTTTATGAATTTATCCGTTTTGAGATATTACCCGGTGTCAATCTGTACAGTGACAGCTACACGACAAAAATTGAACTTTTTCGGGTTCCATATTTTAAAATTCAACTAAGATCAAACATTTTGAGTGAAAATATTATTCCTATATATTTACCTTACTAATTAATACACGATTACGGTTAAGATAATTACCAGATTAATCTAATTTTTGGCGGTTGTCACACCTTCTTCTTTATCTTCTTTTTTTTCATTTAATTCCTTTTTCACCGTACTCTCTTGACAACACCAACTGACAACCATCGTCATTTTGAAGCCGCATTCTCAAGTATTGAAGCAGTCCACAACTATAGACCAATATTTTTTATAACTCCATATTGGCACCAATAGGCAAACCAAGGCGTGTGAATGTTGATGAGGCCGCATTCCCCAATAAACATGACATCGTATGATGGTCGAAATAATCAAAATATATAATATTTTTATTAATCATGTAGTTTTTAGGTAAAAAAAATCAAGGAACCATTTGAAACATACCATTACAAACAAATTCTTGTATATATAGTTTTTTTTAGGTACGTGGAGGGTGCAAAACCTACTATAGGTCCTCAATGACATAGCGTGTTGAGGACTTGAGATGGATGGCGCAAATCCTATAGGTTACAAGTTTTTAGAGTATTTAGGTATAAGTTAGTTTGCTATCGGAAATAATAAATTAAAATCACTATAGAATATATTCTTGATGTTTGAAAATGGGGAGAAAAATCCAAGAAACATGAGTGAGTCAATATCAAGATTATGCATGTGTTAAATCTAATACCGAAAGCTATAAAATTATTTGATTAATCCATCTAAGTTTGACATCAACTTTTATCTGTATTCAAAGTTTTATTGTTTAGTATAATTAATATAGTTTATTATAGTTGATTTAAAAAAATATATTGTATGATCCATGCCAACAACTAACAAAGAAAATGACAACCAGAAAACAGACAGGACTTATCCCATACATCCAAATCGAAGTCACCAAATGATGTTTTATAATGGATATATTTATAGGATTAATTAAATATATGTATAATAAATAATAATATATCAATATTTTATGCAAGTAAATATTGAGCATATGGAAAGGTCACAAACTCATTTACATATTTTTTATAACGATACTAGTTTTTATCCCCCGTATTACGGAGTTGTTTTACATTATTTTTTTCTAATATTTATATATCTGTTTGGATTTAAATTTTATTTGTTGTAAGAAGGTTAATAATATACTTAGGATTTGATGATGAAAGGGTTTCACAAATAAATGAGATGTTAAAACCCGGTTTAAAAGCTATCTGAGTTTGGTGAGACCCGTTACCCGCTTATTTTTTTACTATCAAATTGTTTCTTAATTATAAATAATATATTTTTTAAAAAAAAAAATCAGATATTAATTTTTAGTATATCCCTATTTTATAGGAGTTTCATATCAAATATGGTGAGATTTATTTTTAATTTAATGTGATGTTATAACCAGCTTAAAGGCTATCTGGGTTTGATGAGACCCATACCCGTGGATTCGGTCAAATGCATGAGAAGCCTCCATCAACAAATAAAGCAATCTGGTGACTAGAGAGAATATAAGGAGCAATTATAAAGCTTTTAAAGGTTTCGTTTATATATATTTAAGATAACTATAATAACCTATATAACGATATATGTATTAACATTTTAAGTAAATTTCACTAAGACAAACTCATAATCAAAGAAAAAAGTGTATAAAACTAGTTTAATCCGATGTCATAAACTTGTCTTTTTAATCATCGACTTGTTAAACGATAGCATCATCGCTTGTGATTATATACCTACCGTTTGAGACTTATTGATATTGTTTATTGGGATTACAATTTTTTTTCAATCCCGTTACAATCTCTCTTCATAGACCACGAATTATATAGTAAAAATAGTTTTTACCTCAAGAAACATGGAGCGATTGACAAGGTGTTGATCTATTAGTTATATATATTAATTATATATAGTATGAATATAAGTTTGATAAATTAATACAAAATTTAACACGCCGAGTTCTTGTTCAATATGTTGTTGATCTATATTAATGAAAAGACATCGACTTTAAATAAAGTTTGCTTCAAATTTTGAAAATTCTAAGCCGCCCTGTTTAGTAAACAGGTATATTGCATGTATTACATCTAAATATATAGTCATTATGAGCACGTTAGTAAACAGGTGGCTCTTAGTGCGTGTTATGTGGGTGTCCAATTGGGGCATGTTTTTTCAGGGGCAAAAATATTTTTTAAAAATTCTTGATGTTATATATATAGAATACCCGAACGTTTATAATCCCACTATTTTTATAATACTCAATCACATGTTAGACCCACTTTTTTTAAATTACCCAAAGATTTATAGGCCCACTAAAATTTGAAAAAGGCCAAGTACTTTTAATTAATCACTATAGGTTAAATAAATAAAAGAAACGAATAGGCGGGATAACAGCGAAGTTGACTTCTAACACTAGTAGTTACGGAAGCATCTGCAAAAAGTAGTTTTCGAAATTATAGTCATTGAAATCTTATTTACGATCCACAATGCCCCAAGAAAGACTTAGCGAGTTAGCGATGATAGCTATCGAGAACGAAACATTAGAGAGCATAAACTGCGAATAGTTGATTTGCCAATTTGCTATCAAGAATGTTAAAAGAGCTTCGCAAATCCTCAATTAGCTATTAGCCTATTCAGTATGTCATAAATTCATTTATTACCACGATTTTTCTGATTGTTATGCTTATCTTTATAACTTTAATCGGTGTATAAAAATGTGTTTACGCTATTTAGTAAGTTAAGGCTTAAGAGACATATTTCTTTCGGCTCAGCGGGGGCACGCGAATTCTCAGAGCCGGCCCTGATTATGAATGAGGTTACGGTACAATAATCACTTATCATACATCAATCTTCTTATCATACATCAACTTACATAGTGACATAATTGTAAATATGGACCTAACACACACAAAAAAGTACATAATTACGAATGAAGAAAAGCTTATTACGCATGAAGAAACGTAATTAC
This sequence comes from Bidens hawaiensis, assembly GCF_021521415.1. NCBI lineage: Eukaryota > Viridiplantae > Streptophyta > Magnoliopsida > Asterales > Asteraceae > Bidens > Bidens hawaiensis. The sequence goes on from NW_027491131.1 coordinate 738,105, forward strand.
GCGTGATGAAACGTAATCACACATGAAGAAATCTTGCAACTTATCAAGTAATAACGCAACCTACAATTTTTTTAATGTAATTACAATCATGCCACCGTGGTTTTTAAGTGAAATCAAAGGTTACGAATCTTTCATACGTTTTTACGCGATAAGTCGTTATTGTATTCTATCATTTATCTAAACATTATTATATTAACATTCATATATTTCAGCCATTCCATCAAAATGAGAAAATCATGCTTTTTGTCCTGGAGTTGAATTTTTTGTTGTTGGAAATTTGGCATACGTGTATCCTTGTAATTGATAAGACATATGAATATAGAATATAACGACTAAAACAATTTCGTGTGTATAGTACTTATATATGTGCTACTTGCACATAAAACGTCCTTTAATAACTCAAAATTAATATTTTCTTTTATTTGTATAGTTTAGAGAGAATTATATTAAAATTTGTTTAATTTTAGATATATTATTATGATATGTTTGATTAGGGCCGGCAAATGTGACTCATTTGGTTAAATGGGTTGTAATAAAGTGAATATAATGGGTCAGCATGAGTCAAACTAAGAAAAGAAAATGATTGAAACGGGTCAAAACGGGTTGACATTTCTTGAGGTTTTTTTTATGGAACGAGAAAAACGAAGAAAGCTTTTTAGTTTTTTTACCTTTTTACTTGTTTTATATTTCGAGTTATGATTTTTTTAATTATATATTTTGAATTTTTTAATGAGTGGTTTTTGAAATCTCAACCATTTTGACTTATTTCAAAAACCCTTCATTAAAAATAAAAAAATAATTAAAAAATCATAACTTGAAATATAAATAAAAAACTAAAAAAGTAAAAAAACTAAAAAGTTTCCTCCGTTTTTCTCGTTAAAAAAAAAACCCTCAAAAAATGCCAACCCGTTTCAATCCTTTTCTTTTTGACCCATTATATACATTTTATTACAACCCATTCAACCCAATGGATCACATTTGTCACCCATATGTTTGATACACACATGTGTTATTTTAGTTTTGTGAATAATGTTTACAAAACATCTACATTTGAGTTTTTAAGGCATAAGATGATTACGTGTCTTATGAAAACATTGCTAGTTGATTATGAAAGCATTGTTGTAATCAAGTTTTGAATAGTTGATGGAACGATAAGATGAGAACTTGATTATAATGAATCAGTGAATAGAAGGAGATGTCCGATGAAGAGCCGATAATCAGAAACCATCTGGTTTCTAAGCATAAACATGTTTCTAATTATGTTACTCGTACGCTAAATAAGGATGGACTTTGTCCATATAATATATTTTTATGTTACAATTTACAAGCAACAAAGTAGAATGGGTTGATGGTGGTAGGTAGGGGCGTTTATAAACCGTCGAAACCAATCAAATCATCAAAACCGAGAAAGTCGACCCTTTGGTATAGACTTGACTAAATTAACTAACATTTTCTTACTAATAGATGTTTTAGGTGTGTTGTTTGATCAATGATCATAACTTTTTAACCAAGCATTAGGTAAAAATAAATATTGTTTCTGGAAAAGGATATTATTAATAATTATAATGTTATAAATAAAGTTTTTTTTAATTTTTATCAATAATTAATTAATAAAAGTGTAGAATTCAATGGCAACAACTGCTAGAAGAATGATGCCTTTTGTGTCAAGTACAGCATGGTAATGGTATGGCATGATTGTTCAAAAGCCAATTCTTTCATGTTGGAATGTTTCCTTTGGTTGCCTACTTGCTTTTTAAGATTCGGTTATTATTATTACTATTATTATTAGGGTCGTTCGGGCAGGCAATCGGGTTCATTTGGGTACACTTTTTAATGGCTCGAATACAACACTCGCAAACTCTGATAAAAACAAGGTGTTCTTATTTGATTGGATTATATGAATCAGATCGCTTGGGTATCCCACGCCCCTAAAAATGATCAAGGTTATGCATATCTTGTAATGTTAAATGCTGATTAAAGATGATGGATTATATACAAGATACATGTTCATACAAACTTGTATTGTCTTAATGGAAATGTTGTAAAAGTAGGTCTACAAGACCAAGTATTTCCCGAGCATCCGCTACAAGATATGGTGTCGAAAGGATTTTCCTTAACTCTGTCCAGTTATTAAGAATCGATCAAAGGTGGTCAACCTCGGTCAGGATCTTTGACTTAAAAAATAAAACATAATTCATATATTTATAATATTAAAAAAGAATATCACCTTTTTAACTAATGATTAGCAAATTTTAAAATAATTTAGTATTAAAAAATGTATTTGTCTTATTTATATTTAGATTCACTTATGTTGTTATAAATATTAGTAAACTTATGATATTTGACATATATATAATATCCAAAAGTTGAATTTCTTTATATTTATCATTTTCGAGTACTCCGAGTACACTCAACTCCCCAATTAACCGTCTAGAATTCGCCTAGCGACTTTTGCAACCTTGCTTAATGGTATGCATTATGCTTACAACTTTAATGCACATCACATCTGAGGGATATTTTCTATATTAAACTGTTTTAAATTAAGTTGTGAAATTTTAGGATTTACGTAAAGATAGTTGAAAAGTACTTCAACATGTTTAAATCGAATATGTCGTAAACTAACACTTTCATGAGAAACTAACAAATTCAGCAAATTAGCCCAATATTTCATGCACTTTACAAATAATATTAATACTTCCAAATCAATAAATTTTTTAGAGCACTAACAATCTATTCTATACACTTTCTATATTTGGGATGACACTGTTCATCCACAGTAATTTTTTAATGTTTTTTAAAAAATAATTGTGAGTGTGAAAGAGAGAAAAGAGATAATGATAAATGTATAAAAATATTATTTAATTAAAAATAACAGAAAAAATATAATGAGTTTTAATATAATTATAGGAATGAGGATGGAGAATGAATGCTCTTATACGTTTTAAGATCTTAGTTAACTTATATTCAATAATTTTATTAGAAACAAGTATAAATAAATACATCTAAACAAAGTGTGCAACAAAAGTGCGGTTATTGTCATCGGTGAAACGATTACCAAAGTGTCACACTTTTAGGTTCCTTTCCACTCTTCTATACATCCAAAACCTATACACACTTAACACTGACCCGATCCCTTAGTAGGAAGCGATAATACATATTTTATGAATTTGTTGTAACTATCTTTTGTTGTAACAAAATTAGTGATCGCCACGGTATTACTAAGGCGAAAAGTATAAATTAATTTTATTTTAATGAAATGACATGACACTGACATTTACCGACACAGGGAAGTTGAACACTCTAACAACACCTTTAGACATATTTGTATGATGCATCAAAAAATATGAATATGAGAATATTATGTGTGCCCATATGTGATGAAGATGACAAAATTGCCCTTCCCGTTTTCAAGACACTTTTGTGGAATTTCGGTGGTTGATAATGAAATAAAAAGGTATGTATGAAATTCTATGTACCCTTTTGTGGAATTTGGCTGGTAGAAGATATTATATATTGTTTAAAGAAAACACTTTCAAAGGCAGAAAGCTAAACAAGAGAATTTGTGGCACATGGTTAATCTGCTTTTCCTTAATATACTAACAACATACTTATATTAAACATTAATCCAATCTAGTGTTTATAATTTATGTAATATTGAAATATTTCCAAAATTATTAGTAATTTTGTTTGATTGTACCATTCCGATTCGACTCGTTCAACGAATGACCCTGTAAAATGGCCAGCAATCCGGTTATGAAAACATTACTTAGAAAAGTTACTATCAAACTAGAAATCCTAACCTTACTAAACCATACCAAAAAGTATAACTATCAAATAAACAAGTTGTTTAAATAGGTCCTTATTTACTCACATGTATAAGCGGGTAATAATTAACAAATAGTTAAAAATATCATGTTAATAGTTTAATAGTTGTTCTTAATGGGACATTCAAGTAATTAAGTGGCGTATTCAGTAACCAAAAGGTTATGAGGTCACACGGGTGGACCCGTAAAGAAGCCCGGGAAAGGGGGGGGGGGATGACGCTGAGCAAGAATATCATCCCTTCGGTTTGTCCCAGCTTTTTTTCCATGGAAATCGGGTGTTACTCTATGGTTACGGTTTCATTTTTGAGTGCTTCTGGCCTTTGGGCTTTGGTAAGAAATGGAGAAAATGTGAAAAAGGAGATGACGCCTTGATGCTTGTAGAAAAATGAAAAGAAACCGGGAACATGTAAAAAAAAAGATAATATGACATTGATGTGACATGTAAAATAGAGAAAATAGAAGACTGCGTCATGCGAGACAACTCCCTATGCTCTAAGTTCAAATAGTATATGCCAGGACTTGTTTATCATACAAGTTTTAGTATTTTTTTTGTTTTAAAGAAACTAAATTATTTATAATAAGCTAGAGTTTTACCCAGCGTGTTGCGTCGGGGTTAGTCGGTAAAACTCATGAATGGTAAAACCCAAACGTTGTCAGTCTCAAGCGTTAAGCCGGTAAGTCGAAGCGAATTTGGACGGTTTTGGTTACAAGCGTTATGATGCTGGAATCATAAATAAAACAAAAAAATAGTAAAATTGAGTGGGCCAATGAGGTAACATCCGTCGGTAAAACTCAAACGTTGGTAAAACCCGAATGTTGTCAATCCCGACCATTGAGGCAGTGAATCTATGCAATTCGGCTGGTTTGCGTTACTTTCGTTACAGTAACGGAACTAAAACGAAGGGCAAAAAGTCTATGCGAACTAAAACAAAAAAATTACAGTACTGTAACTAAAACAAAAAAATTGGCATCCAGTCGGTTTTCGTTACGTTCGTCACGCTATTGAAATTAGAAAAAAAAAAGCAAAATGTCAAAAACCAATATGGTACCACAAAATGACCCAAAGACGGCTTTACGGCATCAAAGTTCACATTTGTTATTATTAGAGTATTAGTAATAAGTTAGCCCATGATAAAAAATTTGATTACTTCAAGAAAAATATAATTACTAAAATAGACCAACAATGGTGCTTATTTTATGATATATATATATATATATATAGTTGTAAATAAATAAAAGTTTTGGCATGGTTTCATGAGTTGGAAAACCAAAATCTGTCTAGGAAACCTAGAAGATTATACTAGTTTTTACTAAACCTTGAAGACAACACTAGTTTTGGGGGGACTTTTGTCTCCTTTTGTGGCTTGTTGAATGCTGACCCCTTCATCCAAAATATAATGTTATTTTAAAGGTTACTTTTTATTATGGTAAAAAATCTCACAAGTAAATCTATTTTTTAGAGCCATGTTTATCAACCGTCGTGATATCATACCTTCAGATATGCAGGGAATCGGATGAAATCCGTAAACTCTCGCCTCCTGTCGAGTTCGAACCCGAAAGTAAAGCCCTAATTTTTCCATTTACACAGATGTCCTTTAAACTAGTCCAAGTAAGAATCAAAATAATAAAGGTATATTTTCATTTTTTCTAACTAGGCCTTAGCTTCCTATATATGTCAAAACTATTTTAAAAACATCTAAACACAAGTTTAACTTCGACCGGAAATGTAAATGTGTTAACAAATGAACAAAGTTTGATCAATTAGCTTATGTGCTCTGGATAGTAAAGCCATAATTATATTAGTTCTATTTTAAAACCCGGCCAAATATTAAATTCGTTGTTTTATCAGTCCACTAGACTGATGTTATTGGATTTAAGAACCTGATAACATCATAAACAATATAAAATTAAAAACTATGTATATAATTCAAAACAAAAGATGAAAATACCTTATGTTTTGGTTTGAGTTTGCAATTTTAGTAAACACGAAGACTTGAGTAAAAATAATATGAAGACCGAAGTACTAACTAATTAATGAATGAGATTTTGAAGAAACAAAAAACAATTTGGTATTTGATATGACCACCTAGTTTGATTCATCTGGTTTGTCGGTTTAACCGGTAACCAACCGGTTCATAAGAGAGCGGTTCAAAAAGGCTTATGTGACATTCATGACAAAAACCGGATACACCTTGGTTCACAAACCGAATAAACGTTTAACGGCTTATTGCGTAACGAACGAATAATTAACCGAACGGGTCTGGTTATGACCCGGATATCCCGGGGGGCCATCTATAAGTGATATACGATTAATATAAGCTAACATATTAGTATTATAGCCTTAGTATAATAGTAAACTAGTTAAACGAAAGCAGTCTCGTTTAACTACCCGTTATGGATTTAAACGCGAAAGAGAGTTACAAAACAAGCATGGTATCATCCGTTAAGCCGAAAAAGATTTACAAAACACTTAGTGGGATTGTTTTAAGCAATCCGTGAAAATATTTTCGATTTTTACAAACAAATAGTATATTTTTATAAATTTACACAACAATGGCGGAAAACGCTCATTTTCGCGCTGTTTGTCGTACCTGGTATGTTTTTCGTGCCAAAAATCAAACCCGAAATAAATTTGGACTTGGGCTTTCACGTTCAGGCTTGCAAATCCAGATGTTTGGACCAAATGGGCCCAAATAGGGCCCATTAAGACCTTGCGGCCGCCACATTAATAACATACTATTATTTTTGTTACTTATAACCAAAGTAAGTTAGAGATATTTTCCAAAGAGAATCCAGAAGCTTAGGACCAGAATATGCTGTTCTTTCACTACGCAAGCAAAATCTAAGGTAATAGGTTAATTTTAATCAATTTTGAGCATGTTTAATCTTGTTTAATAACACATATACATAATTTGATTGCCAAAAATCATTCCTAACCATGCAAAAAATCTTAAAAATGATCCAAAATTTTGTTTTGGTCATACACATGGTTAGGAATCAGAATCATACTCTTTTTTGGCCATAAACACGGATTAAAGGGTTTAAACGACGTTTTTACGGTTCAAAAGTTCGGTTTAATATCCTAGCCGAAACCCTAAGTTAAGAGGCTGCCATATTGATGAAACATGCTTGTTTTGTGATATAGGACCTGTATCTAGATTGCATAGAAGTACAAGAACCCGAAAACTTGATCAGAAGGGCGAAAACGAACCAAAACCGCTAAGGTAACACCGAATCACTCGATTACGGGCTATTTAGGATTCGTTTGTGATGTGCATATTTTTAGGTCATAAAATTTTTCAGGGATCTCAGGAACCATATAGTTGAGTCCCTGTTCAAATTTGGTAATTTTTTGACCATCCGAGAATATTTGGTGAATTTATTACCGAATTGAGACGTTTATTTGGGAAAAATAGTTAAAATGCTTGAAAAATTATGAAATTTTGAGAAGAACTCATATTTGGTATATTTTGATCACACATGAAATTTGGGAGCATTTGGAAAATCCTAAGTAGGTTTTATGCATTTTCGTTCATATGAGTTTTTATAGTCGTTTTTGGCCCGAAAAGAATATTGAACAAGATGGTTACATTCCGGAATTGATACAGATGGCTTTGGGTTATAATTTTAGCATCCATGAATTTTTGTGGAATTTTTGTAAATCATTTGTGATAAACGAACGATTTTTAGGCTAAATATAGCAGGTAAAATCAATTTTTATAAATTAATAAACCAGTAAATAATTCTAGAAATATTTTTATAAAAATCTATCCATTTTATTTGATAAGTGGCTAAATTTTCATAATTTAAGGATTAAAGGTTAATTAATTATGTTAATTTGAAAATTAAACAAATTCAATTCTGATAAAAGCCGGCAAGTTCGTGATTAACGAACCTGCAGGAATATCAGAACACCAAGAGTGATCAAAAAACATATTTTTGGATTAATTATGTAAAAATAACCTTTTTATGAGAAACCTGGACAATCTGGATGGATTGTGCGCGTTTCTTCTCAAATCAAACTGAATAAACGGAAACGGGCCCCGTAGCGAATCCGGAACCCCAATGTGTGATCTTTCTTTATAACTTAATCATTTTATCGAGCAACACATTTACTCAAACTTACTTCCCCATAATTGTTTTCTGAACGCAAAAACGAACAAGTTTGCCCAGCTGGGAAAACGGGGAAATTGAGCCAAGTTCGATTTTAAGTATTAGACATTGAACAACATCACAATCTAAGCCTACTGACACTTTCTGGGTGTAACAACTATACCCAGATTAGCTATACAGCCCGGTCTAGTGTAATGATTATAATAATATTAAAATACTACTATTATTATAATATTCATTATAAGGCCTAGTGATACGAGTCAAACGAACTGCGAGCTGACGCTGTACTGAATCCCGATTAAACCGTGAGTTTCATGACCCCACATTTAAACTGCTTTTACGAACTTTTAGGGTGAAAAACATGTCGATACATATCTATATAATCTGAATTGTTTGATGATGGGAATTATCTAAATGCTAACACACGAAAGTCCCCACGAACACAGTGATTAACTTCGGGCCGGCGGCTTGTGAATAGTACTATTGGTTTGACAAACCCAAACGGAATCGGCCTGGTTGCCGTGTCACATAGCGCCGTTTGCACATGACCATACTTATACAAACAGGCTATGTAGTGTTAGACATAGCTACCGGGGCATGTTGTGGGCGGAAGGGGAGCCACAGTGGTTGATTGGGCGTGGGAAATGGATGCACGCAGCACAGACAATCAAGGCTTCACTGTAGCTTAGCATAATTACATCATAAATATACAAACAAACGTACTTGTGAACGTACATACATACATACTTGCGTATTTACAAACTGTGATTGTTGTACGCATAACTGATTTTTTGAAACTCGTGAAACTCACCAACTACTTGTAGTTGACCCATTTTAACAAGTTTTTCAGGTACCGGATTGGATTAGAAAGTCAATGTGCTACCTGTTTGACTTGCGATCAATGCTGGGTGAATTGATGCAAGTGTGCTAATAGGAAGTAACGCCGCTTAACGGGCTGGATTTAGTTTGTATCACTTAGTTGTAAACAAAGTTAGATCAATGTAAAATATTGTAAACTAGTTTGTATTGTTCTTTATAAACAATGTGGTTGATACCAGAGGTGTCTGTTGCATTTCCGTTTTACGCTTCTGCAAATCGCTTAACGGGGTGTGACAGCTTAACCAGGCCTCTTTGATTCGCCCGTGAAAACATTGGTTCTAACACATGAATTTCTTTGCGGGCTAGATTGATTTGTTCGCCATCTCACTCTTAGACATATTTTTAATCAAAAATAGCATAATTAAACTACATATTTGTTAACTAGTTTAAATATCCCCATTGGCTACCTTTAGTCAATGGGGGCCGCGTACGAAGTACCCGGCGTTACTTAGTTGGTCGTTTATAAAAAAAACTAGTTTAAATATCCTTTAATGTAAAAGTTGAAACACTTAAATGACTTTAACATAGGTTTTTATTTTATGATTAATTAGCAGTTAATACAATTAACCATTAAGATACTTTGTGTTAACAAATTTAGTCATTGGTAGAAATCCAATTAACTTTTTAATAATGATCTTTTTTGAAAGAAAAAAAAAGATAATGATAACCAAATAGACCTAAAGGCACCAACTTTAATGCAAGCATAGCATCACCCGATGAGATGATGGCCTCCATATATTTTTGAGTCAATTTTGAAGCACTATGCTTGGCTTGAGGAATGCGGCATTGGATCATGAAAAGCTTTTGAGTAGAGTCAAATTTCATCCACTTTTTCTCCTCTTTTCAATTATGACCATTTGGTAAGTTTCAACATACCTTCATACAATGATAATTGCCTCATACCTACCTCACCAAATTAGGTTAATTGAATTCTTTTATACATATATACACAAAAACTCTCATCATCTCCACTATTTTGTGTTTGTCATGAATAAGATGACTAGTTATGTTGATTGTGTCATGATGAGCTAAAGTTTTATGAATTTTAGCCGGTGCTATTATTAGTGACAGACTGACAGATAACCAAAGATGCGAACTTTAAGAATAAAATAAATTTTGTATACCAATATCATATGTTTCTTAACTATGGTTGAGATAAATCAAAGATCAATTAGGCCAAACGACCTAATCCAAGAATCAAACAAACGAGCTACCGAAAGGAGCATAATTTGAAAAGACATTAACATGAAAAGGGCAAGTTCACACCAGTACAATTATTCCTAAAACATGAAAATAGATCCAAGGACACATCAATCCATCTAATCCAGGTGGTACTTATGTTGTTTTTTTAAAGTAAATACGATTGATTTTTAAGTTCGAAACCTGATTCAAGAAAGTTTTCTCACATTGATGGGTTTCCTCATTGATGGTTTATGGGTTAGAAGACCTGAAGCGTTAAAATCAGTATAGACAGTTAATACCTCGTCTCAGTAATGCTCACACGGGTATTATGTGTGAAATCAAACGCGGTTAAAATCAGTATAAACGTGTTCTTTTTTATGATTTTTAAGTTGAATAGAGTCCTGGTTTATTTATTTACTAGGTTAGTTGCCCGTGTATAACACGAGTTTAACAAATTTAATTTTATAAGTCCAAAGTATTCGAAATATTAATAATAAAAAATCATGATAAGAATATTTGGGTATTAAATATAAAAATAGAAACATGCATTACAGTTAAATAATATTTTTTTCACTAATACATTGATCATAAGATATGCAAAATATAATACGATGAAATACAGTATATAAATTAATCATGTCATAAGTTAAAAAAAATGCGTAAACTTATAATTATATATTACTGAAACAATTCGTTTTTAATAGTAATTATAAGTTTTTTATAGTAACTATATTACTTAAAAGTAATATATTTTTTGTTTTAATAGCAATTAGAAGTTTAGTGTTGCATAACATATATGCAGGAAATAATTAATTTATAAATAGTTAGAATATGATGTTTAAATTTCATAAACGGGCTATGATAAGATAATTTTCCTATATGTTTTTTCGTGTATAAATATATGACGCTTTCTAATAGTATTTTAACAACTAGAGTAAGTGCGTAAAGTTAATGCTATTATATTTTAAAAATTCAAAGGATATCTTAGTATCAAACTATATGAAACATAGTTTTTTATTTCATATAACATCAAATGTTTGTATAAAACTGTAAACAGATAAAATTTCATAAAACAATCATGTCATTTCATCATGAGCAAACAATGAAAAAACATAATAAAAAAGGAAACTGTCTGTAATGATAAAAAAAACTTCTACTTCTTCGTTTTTGGAATAAACAATTTGTTATTCCAGTTGCATTAGACCCATCATTTGAGTGAATCTTCGACAGTTTAGTTGACGATAAAGCATATGGGTTGTCAATGTTGTTGCATGTTCAAGGTTACACTTCAAATCAACATTGACGCGCTCTAACAGTATTGTATTTTTAAATAAATAAGTAAGCTACACTGTATGTTTAAATTAGTAGGAGGGTAGTGTAAAAGTAATTAAAGTAGGTTATAAATTTACATTTTGGTTACATATTAAATATGGTGATGGTAATTAAATGTCGTATGTAATTAGCAGGAGTATAGTGTTACTTAAATCGTTATTATTATTATTATTATTATTATTATATTTCATAGAATATGCAGTTTAGTTGACGATAAAGCATATGAGTCGTCAATGTTGTTACATCTTCATGGTTACACTTCAAATAAGCATTGACTCGTTCTAATGATATTGTATCTTTAAATAATAAGCTACATTGTATGTTTAAATTAGTTGACTATAACTAATTGTATAATGATAAAATACTAAAATTAAAATATCGATTTATACATGGTATATTTTGTATTTGTAATTTGAAACCTATTATTATAATTGTTGATTGTTGATAGGTGTATTAATGAAATAAACTGTAAAAGTAATTAAAGTAGGTTATAAATTTACATTTTGGTTACATATTAAATATGGTAATGGTAATTAAATGTCACATGTAATTAGCAAGAGGGTAGCGTAACTTAAATCGTTGTTATTATTATTATTATTATTATTATTATGGAATTGTAGTAACATGTAGTGTAACTTGAACCAAGTTTTTATTAAATGCATAAATGTGTATAGTTAAGAATATTGTATTTAACTTCACCTATTTAAAACTATACTTTTATGCAAACAATTATCACATAGTATTTTTATTATCAATATGAATGATTAAAATGACTCTTAAATCAATAAATGTATAAACATTACACATTGAGAGATTGGTGTTATCATTATTTGATTTGCAGCATGCCAACATTTGAAGATAAAAAATAAAATCATCAGAGTAGATAGATAGTGGTTCGGTGGATACCTTGCTATGGGTTTCACCTCTTCCCAAAAATCACTTAATCACATCATCTTGATTATTATTTTAAGAAGAAAAAAACATTTTATTTAAAATTTTGAAAAAGAGCATCTAATAGGTATATTATGAACACAAAATCATATATAAAATTGGAAAAGAAAATTTTATTTAAAATTAAAAAGCAAACATCAAATATTTATGCACGTGTTTACGCTTAAGTATAACAGAAAATATTTGCAAGTGAAAGTGTTTGAGAAGCCAAAAAAAATTAGGTAAAAAGAAAAGAAGATTTATAGACCTATAGAAAAAAAAGAGTTCATAAATATAATTTGATTTTTGTTACACAATCAAGAACATGACGGTACTATGGTTTTATCAAAACTATATTTATGACTATAACTTCATATAAAAAATCCAAGTAGTACAAATAAATATTTGTAAAACACGGTAATCAAAATTGGCTAAACTTGTATAAGATAGATTAAGTTATAATATAAACGCAATTAAAAATTCAGAAAGATTACGAATTTATTATATGATACCTTAGACACAAAAAAATGATGATTGGGTAGATGATGATTCAGATTTATTTTCTGTAATTAAAGATTGATTCACAGTTTCTTGAAGAAATATTACCAAACTGTAGAAAAGTGATTTAGGGTTTCTGATTTGATATGAGATAAATCGAAGAAAGCCATTAATTTTGGTTGTCAGTGATTCTGAAGATGAAATTAGAAGTTTCTGATTTAGGTTTTCTGGAGATGAAATTTGAAGTATTGTTGCTGATTATTTTGGAATTTAGGAACGAATTGCCGGATCAATGAGAAGAGAGATTGGATTTGTGAATGAGCTTTGTGGGATGCTACACATTATGAAAGGGGCAAGAAATAGGGTTTCTGGAAAATCGCCAATGTTTTTCTTCGGATTGTAAGTAGTTAATTGGGTCGGGTAAGGATATAAAAAGGTTTGTCAAAGGAGTGTGGTAGAAGGCGGGAATTTGAGAGGAATGATGGGTTAAAAAGATGACACGTGGCGTAAGGAAAACTTTATATTAATTAGTATATAGATATAGATTATATTAATTTCACACATGCACGTTTATTAATACACGGATGAAGAGATTTGACCATAACCCCCAAGTTGTATTATTAAATAATAAACCTTATAAATTAAATTATTATAAAAATTCAACAAGAATATATTGGCTTAGTCTAGTATTGATAATCCGACTCAAAAGTCACTTGCCATAACTTAATCCATTTTCATAATAAAAACATATGAAAACTTGAGTCCCATTATTCAATCTTATAAAAACTGTGAGCAACCGAACAAGTCATGGTTGAAGCAAAACTAACTATAGTAATATAAACAGGTCGGTATATTTGTTAGTATTGTGAAAAAAGAATATAAAGAAAATTCAAGTGCCGTGCTTATGTGAAGTGTGCGACACGTTGGTCTGTCATACACTTAAATCCAATTTAATATGATACGATCCGATACGAGTATGGTCAATGGTCATCTGACTCTTTAGAGTATTTTAAATAGAAGTCAGAAGTCGCATTTTGAATAAAAAAATTGAATCGATTTTGAACTATTGATTATTCTGAACATGATAAACGGGTAAAATTTTGAAAACTTAACTATATGAAACATGCCAAAGCTGTTGTTGACAAACTATGCTACAACTACAACTATATGTATATCATGATTACACTCTCTTAAATCATTTTACTGCAAAAATTAAAGGGAAATTAGATTTCAATAATTCCAACTAAGCCCTACTGGCCGACAATAATCTCAACTGAGTTTACACCCAATGATGGTCCCAAATTTTAAAAAAAGATTGACTCTCAATGGTCCCCATAAAAAAACTTAACAGCGTTAAGTTTTTCCAAATTTCAAACTGATTTTTAGGGTTTTTGATCGGAAGGAAGATATGAGTCCTGACTGTTGTAAAAGTTAGCTCGAAACGATGCTTCAAACAGGTTGTTTTTTGTTAATTTGAAGTTCAAACACCCGATTTGAAGCACTATTAAGCCGTTTGGAGCATCGTTTTGAGCGAAGTTTACGTCAATCGTCTCGTATCCTCCTTCTAATCAAAATCCCTGAAAAATCAGTTTGAAGTTCGGTAAGACTTAACGTCATTAATTTTTTTAGCAGGGAACCACTAAAAGCCATTTTTTTTTAATTTAAAGATCACCAATGAGAATAAACTTAATTGAGATTATTATTGACCAACAGCCGTCACTTGGATCATTAAAATCCAATTTGCGAACATTAAATTATATAAGTCTAAAAAGAGAGAACCCATTTGTTTTTTTAACGTTAATAATATTGGGCCTTAAATGTGTGTTATAGGGCCTCAAAACCCAATGCAAATTGCAACATAACTTCCAACGAGGTCTAAGATGCATGCGGTGTAATACCATTGTCATGGCCCCTACATTAGACTTGCTAACGGTCGGTTCCAGTTTTTGTTTTTGTTTTTTTTTTCGGGTTCAGTTTCGAATATTTTGGTTTTACCATATGGGCTAAAAATTTTTGGCGACAAAACAAAAAATTGGCAAAAAAGTAATGAATTCGATCATAAACTATTTTTTGTTAGTTAATAACCAATCAGCTATTATACATTTTTGGCTAAAATCCTTTGATTACACTATATATTAAATAATTATAAGTTACAAACCAAAACCAAACCAAACCAAACAGAAAATTTATTTATATTATTTAATTCCACACCCCCCATACTTGATACTTAATCTGAACCGAGCACGAAGGTTGATGAAATCAGGTTCGGGTATGACCAGGTACTGGAAAGTCAGGGATTGGCAATACTTGGGCCAGGTTTGAGTCCAGGTATTGCTCTAAAATCCATGCTCTATGCATCGGGTTCGGGCCAGATATAGAACCAGGTATTCTAAAATTTGGTATTTGAATACCTTATTTTCGGGTATTGAAATAACCCTATTTTTGGGTTTTTTCGGGCTTTTTTCTGGGTATAGATTGGATTATTTAATGGGTCGCACTTTAAAGGGGTATTTTTTTGGGTATAGATCAGGTATTAGAAAAAACCCGATTTCGAGTATTGGAAAAACTCGGTTCCGGTTTTTGAGTATTACGGGGTACAAATCTGGTCCAGTTCTGGATACGGATTTTAGTACTAAAATAAATACCCTATCCTATCCATACCCTATATGTAGGGTCGGGTACGGGTTAAAGCAGTAATAACCCGGGTATTAAAAAGTCCGGTTCCGGGTTCATGTTTTTTCACCTCTAGGTTGATCAAACAACCCAGGAAACAATCTAATTAATATAGGTTAGCCCATTAGTTTTCTTTGGGCCAAGCCGAAAATGATCAGGTGAAACAATTTAAAAGAATAAAAATAAGAGATGTAAATGTAAATCACACCCACGTTGTAGATTTGCAAATGAAGTATAATGCCAGACATTCATCATCTTATCATCATCTTTATAATTATTTAAGAAAACTGGTTTTAGAGTATTTGAGAGGAGTGCTGCATAAGGTATTTTAGGCCATGCA
The DNA here is from genome assembly GCF_021521415.1 of Bidens hawaiensis. Classification (NCBI taxonomy): domain Eukaryota; kingdom Viridiplantae; phylum Streptophyta; class Magnoliopsida; order Asterales; family Asteraceae; genus Bidens; species Bidens hawaiensis. Next base: position 753,876 of record NW_027491131.1, read on the forward strand.
GGATTGGTATAATTTAGGTTATCTATTCAAGTCAATATTTCGGATAAAGGTTTAAACATCCCTTCCATTATGTGCCATTTTTGTTCGAGACATGAAAACAATGAATCATCTTTTCTCCTCGTCATTTGGCGTCAAAGACATGGCAACTAATAACTGCTTCGCTACACTTTTCGGAGCCGAATCTGTTGGAGCCCTGAGAGCTATACTCTTGAAGAAGAAGAAGAAGAAACAGGTTGTTGAAGGAATTATTTTTACTACGTGGTGGGCTATTTGGAAGAATAGAAACGAAGCCACATTTAAAGCCAATGAATTATTTTTTACTACATGTTGGGCTTCAAATCTCCTTCTTTTCGTGTAATTTGTTTTGTTGATGTTTGATTAGTATTTTGCTGTCTAAAAAGAACTTTGAGTATTAGTTACTCTTATGAAGGTACTTATCGTGCTTTAATAACCTACTTATGTATTAAAGATATAATAAAAGTTGTTGAAATTCAAGTGTAGGTTTTTGATTGAAAGATACAATAAAGAATTACGATTCGAGCACCTCTAGTTCAAGGTTCGGGGTATTAACAGGCCTTGATAGATTCCATTGTATTGATCTACAAGGCCCGCTTAATACACCCAACTCGATTAGGGTACCCGATAAACGCCCTTCCTACCCTTATACATGAACATATTATTTTCGGCATCACTAGGTTTTAATATTATTTAAATGTCCATTAAAATTTGTTGACAAATGAAATGTTTTAGTGAAAAACTGAAAATAAAAATTGTAACTTTAAATGTATGCTTACTGATTTTGGCTTACACATATGTTTTTAAAGATTTTATTTATCACAAACTTCATAAATCACTTGTACCTATACATACCTTATTAATAAAAAAAATTTGGTTGATCAAAGGATGAACAACATTAACTTTTTTTTTCACTGTGTGATGTATATTCTCTTGACAATCGAACACGACTACTAAAAGTATTAAACGAACGGTTTAGTTTAGAGTTTATCTATAGCATTTGAGGCTAAAACTATTATTAACTTTTAGGTTTTATGTGTAACATTTAAATCTCAATGACCCACAACCAGAATTCTGTTTTATGTATTCCCATCAAAATACTTTCAAAGTAACAACAATGACAAGAAACATTTCTTGAGGGGTTCACACTACTATAATGTAGTTAGCTTCTAGAAGTCCTTTTGACATTATATTACCTATTTTCATTTTCGCTTTTAATCATTGGATATTTGAATGTTTACAATATTTATCAATTCTGTTCTAACAATGTTAGATTGTTATATAGATGGACTAGCATATTTAAAAGAAAGAAAATAAATAATAATTTATGTTATATGTTCTAAACTTGGTGTTTTATTATAAAGTTGAAAAACAATAGAGAAATTTAAGTTTCTATAGTTTATACATTTTGTGGTTGTATTTATTTAATTTTTGAGTATGAATTTTATATAGAATAACATAGAACTTCTAATTTAATGGGTCGCGCCAAGCCTCAATAACTCATGTCATGTCTTGGCTCATGCCTTCAAATCTTCAACACGATTCTCAAATTAGTGTCGTTTACATATTCGACCCTTATGAACTTTACCCATAACCTTAAGATTTTCACACTCTTTACCCACACAATTTGGTTTATATTCTCTCTTCAGAAAATATAGATAGAAACAATGACAACAAACAAACCCATATGACAATTGGAACAATTATTTGTTGCTGGCAGACTACAAGAAAGCAGGTAGTATCTAGAAGTCCTTTAAATAATCCTCCCCCCACCTCTCTTCATGTCACATGTTTAAATAATAATAATTATAACAGTAGCAGCTGGTCTAATGACATCGAAGTTGACGAGTTAAGGTCTTAAACTTGAAACCTGACTCAAGGGGGTTTTCCCACAGTTATGGGTTTTCCCATCAATGGAGTTTTTGGGTGGGTTAGGTCTAGGTTGTCCAAATCAATATGGATGGCTGACGGCTTGTCTCAGAAAAACTCGCCAAAATATTAAGGTTGGTTCCAAACACCGTTCAAATAATAATAATAATAATAACAATAATAATAATAATAATAAATGTCTTTTAGTGACAGAAAAAGCATCATCAATAGTTTGTCTACATATAGAAAACGTAACGCCCACTATGTAGTATATGATGACATGAAATGTGTGTAACAAAATTTAACCTTTTTTAATAACTTTTAATTTTTTTTTAACGGCCAACAAACATAGAATGCCTAGGTACTCCATATGAAGTGACCCAATGACTAAAGGTCAGCGCCAGCTAGCCCAATCCAGCCGTACGGAGCCCTTAAGTGCCTCCAAGTTATCTCCAGTTCCGGAGAAAACCCACCCGCCCGAAGGCCCACTGACGGTAAAACCTGGATGCCCTTGGATCTCTATTGAGAAACCCAAACTCCCTACCACTACACCACATTGAAAAGGACATCAAAGGTGAATGGAGCTAACAGTTATAACCTTAACCATATTTAAAAAAAATATATTTCATCAGTATACCTTGGTTGCTAAATTAAAAATTCATTTTAATTAAAGGTGTGAACTAGTCGAGCCGCACAAAAGTTTGTGCCCGATCTCAAGCTTATAATGGGACTTGTTTAACTAACGAGCTTGACTAAGTTCATAAGCCTAAACAAGTTTTAACGAATCTATTATAAAACACATATTATGCGATAATGAATTTGTCACAAAACTTTAATACAAATTTGGGCCTTAACTTTTTTTTGTTCAATAAATAAAGCCAAGCATATCAATTCAGCTATGACACAAATCATAAACCCAATGCCCGAAACCAAACCATAAACTCATGATTTAGAAAATGTCTCAAACAAATCGTCGATTATTTGTTCGATTCGGTTTCATGGTTAATATGTTATGTTTTTTTCTTGTCCATTATGTTTAATCACACCTAGTTAAAAAAAAAATAAGAGAAACAATGAACATATTATGAAAGTTTGGGTAATGAAACAAATAAAAGTTCAAAATATGTAAAATTAAAATTGTAATGAAAATTAGATGAAAAATTGGATTCTAATAATTCTATATTTTTGTAGTTGGCTGATAATAATCCCACCTGAGAATATTCTTGCAACTAGTCTCAGCTTGTACACTATTTTTTCTTATTAGACTCCTTTTTTTAACAGAAAAAAGTCAACTCCGTTAAGTTTTTATCCGAATTTCAAGTTGGTGTTCTAGGGTTTTGATAGGATTGAAGATACGAATCGATTGATGTAAAACTTATCTCGAAACAGTGTTTCAAATGGCTTGATATTTGTTTATTGAAAGTTTAAACACCCAAGTTGAAGTTATGTTTCGTTGTTTGGAGCATCGTTTCAAGGTAAGTTTTACATTATCACCTTATAGCTCCGTCTGATCAAAAACACTAAAACATCAACTTGAAATTCGCATAGTTTTTTTTAATGGATGTACAATGAGAAAAAAATAGTATAAAAGGTGGGACTGACGGAAGAATATTATCAGGTTAGATTATTATCGCTTAACTGTAAAAATTTAAGATTATTATAATCCAATTTTCCAAATTAAATCAACATAATTTCTCTATTTGTGATATAGTTTTGACCAAAGGGAAATGATTGGATACGATTTGAAGGGTCTATAATAAATTAAGATACAAAGTTCTTTTTAGTATTGTTTAGGGACAATTTTTGTCATTTACCCATTTTCCTTTGATTTTGGGAAAAATATTTTTTAGTTAAATCATTTATAATTAGTGTGCCATATCTTCCATTGTTTAAACATTAGTGGGTAATTAAATAAATATATGGGCAGGTAGTTAGTTTATTAACACCATGCTTGTGCTATTTATAATTATCCTACAAGTTATAGAATTATAAAAATTAAAGCACATGAGAATAAATAATCTATAACCATTGTTTTAAAGAGTATAATTATTGACAAGATATTAAAATAATAATGAGTTGATCACATGCTAAATAAACATGTTAATCAGTTGTTTCTAACTCATATTTTAAACACTGTTAAGTTAAAATTTTGAACTAAAACGGGCCGATCCATTTAAAACATATACGTATATACGTACGCACACGACATATGAAATTTATAAGTTCACACCCCCGCAATCTCATTTGGCATGTATAGATAAATGAATTACACGAGCCATGTCTATGTAACATGATTTTAGGTATGCTCGGCATATGGTTCATGTAATTCACAGGACTAAATATATAAGTCGTGTATGAGTTAATAAGTGTAACCCGCATAATAACCATATAGGTTTTGGATTGTAATAAATTTAAATATATATATATATATATATATATATATATATATATATATATATGTGTGTGTGTGTGTGTGTGTGTGTCTGATTTATAAATTCAACTCATCACCACATTCTCAAAGCTTCAACATGTTTTGACTTGGCAATCCATTTGATACATATAAATAAACGAGTTACATAAGTTATGTTTAACATGGTTTTAAGTATGTCTAACTTATGATTAGTGTTTTTAACACAAATAAATATGTATGATAAGTTTGAGTTATTATGTCTATCCCGTATGATAAATATGCCGTTTTAAATTGTACCAAAATTAAATAGGCCGACTTGTCTAAAGCTAGGGTAATTATATGTATATATGAATCTTCATTACTAAGGTCATATGTAGTGGTCACGCCCCCACCATCCCTCTTATTGGCTGGAACAAATTCAACACACATATGGGTACTATGGTGATACCGCTGAAGGCCATTTTAAGCTCCATAACGCTTCCGGGGGGGGGGGGGGTGTTATGATGCCCCGGGGGGGGGGGGGGGGTGTTATGATGCCCCATGACGCTCCACTATGTTGGGCCTAATAAAATAAAATTACTAAGAGAGACCCAAATAAAAATACTAATAAAGTGATAATATTTTTTTAATAAACCTGAGTAAAAGGTAACAATAAATTATAAAAAATCACTAAATAATAACCAAACAACAATCCTGTCTGGGTTCATTAATTTTACCTAGTTAACATCATAACATGAAAATAAGACACCTTTTGCTACATGGTTTTTGGGATGTTTGATAGGTACTTGTCAAAAAACAAAAAAAGAATTTAAAGTTTTTAAATGCCTATACACGTGACATATATATTTGTATCACGAGGTCAATAAATAAACATAGCAATCATATGGTTAGCTATAATATTAACCCCACTAACACTAACAAAATCATATAAATTATACAACTCCCAAAACTAAAACTTGTATATTTGGATGTTTATATACCCAAATTCAAATCTCACCATGATCACATAGTCAAATAAAATATGGCCCATAAACAAAGAAAAACTTGAGCATATATTTATAATCTAACTCATTCTTCATCTACATATTTGTTAATTGAAGGAAGCCCAAAAGAAGAGAAAATGCTATTAAGGCGAACTCGTTACAGCGTTTTTTCGATCTTCTTGTTGTTAACGGGTTCACTTGTAGTGGGAATCGAAGCCAGATGGGTTCGACGGGCACTTAATAAAGACGATGATCCCACAGGAATGTCGAGTATGTTACCAAGAGGTATAGTGCCACCTTCGGGTCCATCACCATGCCACAACATTCTTGAACGAAAACGAGCACACCAAGCTCCGCCGTTTCTTCTATCATTCGTGCCACCGTTCGTGCCACCGTTGCCGTTTGCACCGCCATTTCCTCCTACATTTCCTTTCCCTTTTGAGCCCCCACCTCCACCACCAGATGATATCATATGCCCATGAATATGGTGGTCATTTATGCTCACTCAAGGTGTTGAATCTTGTGCTTGTGTAGTGATCAAAGATGCATCACTATATTCATTTTTTTAAAACTTTTCTTAGCTTTTTGTACTTTTAATTTTTTTAAATATAGCACTCTTTATGATTGTTTTTGTTTCTTTATATTCCCTAGAATTGTGTTTAGGATAGTGATTTAAGTTTAGTTTGTATAATGTTATGTGATTTGATGAATCTTTTCTATCACTTTGTAAATATTGTAAATGCAATAATTTAAAAAAAAAAAATTTTACTCGCTTAACTCGTCCGGAATGACATGAAAAAGAAAGTAATATGGTATTGAAAAGCTGGCGAGATTGCAATAAAGTAGAAAGTGATCATTTTTATTTTATTCGTGGGCTCAACCTGAAACCACTTAAAATAAGTGGTTCATTTTACCCATTTAGATTTTAGGCTAAGGATCATTAAGTGTTCAAGCACTAGATAACAACAGAGAATATTAGATGGCAATAGAAAATACTAGATAACAATAAAGATGAAGTGATGCCTAAAAGTAGTGGTGTATAAAACCGGTTCTTTTTCGAACTGAACAGGCCTGGTCAAAACTGGTTTGATCCAAACCGGTTTGATTTAGAACCGATTTAGAAGCAAGAGAGGTCCACTTGGTCTAGCTTTGTTTGGTTTAGAATCGGCTTGATAGATCATAAGAGAACCGGTCCTAGAAACCGACGATTTAGGTTGGTTTGGGTGAAACAAGTTTTATGGTCAGTTTGTATGAAACCGGTCCCAAACTGGGTTTTTTATCCCTCCACCTAAAAGTGTTTTATGATTAAATGTTTAAATATCTCATGGGTACATGAAAGGACCCAAAAGCAATATTATTGGCTCAAATTTAACATAACCGGGTGGTATTATCTTATGGAGGATAATAATATAATATTTCTAGCATGAGTATGATATGATATTTCTCAAACTATCTCCACCTATAAAACATTTAATATTACTGAAATTAGTAATATAATAATAAAAATACTTGTTAAATGATTAGATTTCAAATTTCCGGCTAATTTCGAACCGTATTCACAACCCGATCAAATTTGCAAAGCATTCAAATTAGACCGCAACAAGTCCGTTTAGTCTTCTTATATTAGTAATTTAGTTACTTGACCCACATTATAGACGATAGGTGTGTTGAATAATAACTAGTTATACATCCCATAAGTTAGCAATTCGATTTGTTAAAACTTTTGAGTGTATGGTAACAAAGGTGTAAATGTGTATCCATTGTAAAAATCGCTAATCGTCAGTCGGGCGGTGGGGTGGGGACTAACGATTAATCGGGATTAATCATTAATCGGATCAGACTTTAATGTATAATTTTTCAACTTTATATACATGCACACATTTTTATATGTAATTTGCATTTTTATACATATATAAACACATTTTGGTCGGAAATTGCTTGAATCTCACCGAAAATCGCTGGTTTTTGATAGAATATCGCCGAAAAACGTAATTTTGGTTCGAATCTTGCCGGAAACCGTCAATTTTGTCCGGAATTGACCATTGACCGATTAGCCCAAAATTAATCAGTGAGGTGGGGGGCTAACAATCAACCGGGGATTAATCAGCGTCTAGTCAGGATTTTTGTAACACTGTGTGTATCGTTGTATTCATTATTGTAATAAGGTTTTTACAAGATACGAGGGTTATACACTTGACCCTATATTTATGTAATACTATCTTTAACTTTAACGTAATTACATAATGTCAAATAGAGTTATACTCTGTCTCTAACATGTCTAGATTTGCCCAATAATATCGAGTTATGATATGAGTTGTAATAATATACAGTTCGGCTAGGCTTACGAGACGCCTAACCATAGTTATCCAAACACAACATGGGGAATGAACACGAGGTCAACGACCTTGGTTTTTGATATTTCTAAAAATAAATATAAAATATCTACTCATGTTCAGGAGTATTTTACACTTTACTTTTGTCCGCTGACATTTTGACCCCTCAAACTTTCATATGATATTCTTAAACTGACTATTTTGATGAGATTCTAGTGATTAACACACTAACTATATAAACGAAACATGTTACTCGTACATCATTGATGTTGTCCCGTAAAACTTCGTAAAAGTGTCGATGATTTCGTTATCTCATTAAGAGGTTTATCGGTAAACCGAATCAAATTGTAAGCAAAACCGCCAACAATCGTGCCCACCACTGGGCCAACCATATAGATCCATATTCCCTTGTACTCGTGCATGACTATTGCCGGGCCAAGGCTCCTTGCGGGGTTCATCGATGCCCCCGATACTGGCCTGTAACAATATATAAGTGCTATCATGTAGCTTGTAATAAATATATATACGTGACCATACATAAAATGAAATATATCTTTACCATAAAACTGGGTAATTTTTTTATACCTAATTTTGAATAAATTTGTATGTCGCAAAGACTTGGTCACTAATACACTGTGCGAATGAAGTCGTATTGCAACCAGTTTTAATGACTAAAAATTCGATTTCTATATTTGCGGTTAACTTTTAATTATTTTTGCCATTTTTTGTGAGGTAATTTTTTAAGTTTTGATGAGTTTTATGCCATCATTTTTTACCGTTATTTGGTAGAGTGCTATTTATTTTATTTTTAGTTTATTCTTCCATTATTTTTATGACTTCTTTTTGCTAATTAAAATTATTTTTGATTTCTTTTTTATTTTCCAGGTTTTTGCCACTACTTTGCGACTAAAAACTAATTTCCAAATTCTTTTACTACTGTTTGTGCCCTGTAATTCCTTTTAATTTATTTTTCTATTAAGTTCTTTCCACAAACTTTGTTATAGATGTTGTCGCTATTTTTGTGGCGACTATTATTTTTGTCCCCAATGTGTCGCTAACTTTTGTGAATATTTTTTGTCGCTAATTTTGGTCATCAAGTTCGATCATTATAATGGAACTTTTTATTTTTGTGAATTTTATATACTCATTTGTTTAGAAAGTGTATAATACTGTCTTCTCTATAATATTTATCATAAGAGAAATAGAGTATACCCTGCCAACATAACATTTATAAGTATAGTCATTCCTATGGCGATCCCGGCCAATTCTCCTGTCTAAACAACACACGAAAATAATGAAATTAAGTTAGTAAAACATAACTTTAAAATATTAATATCAAGAAATGCTTAACGTTTGGATTATTAAATTAACTGATCGGTTATCTGTAGCGACGCCTGATATTACGAACATCAAGAGGAAAGATATAATGATCTCAAGAACAAGCGAACGAACATATGAACCGTTTGGTACCGTCCCGAAAAAGTATTCCGGTTCAACGTCAAACAACAAGCACAATGTGCCACTTGCTAGAATTGATCCTAGCAATTGGGCTGCTATGTATGAAGGTACCTGAGCTATTTCAAAAAGTGTAAAGAAATCACATCAAATAAACTTTTATTAATATTGGTTGCAAAATTAGCGACGACAACAAAAGAATCGCTAACTAGCATTAGTGACAGAAAAAAATTCATTATACGGTCACTTAATTTATATATAAAATAAAAAATATCTAGGTAGTAAAATAGTCCCAAAAATGAAAAAAATATATAAAAAATATAAGTTATGACGGGTTTAAACGGCCGCCTAAACATGCCATAAGGATTTGTGACGGTTTAGCAACCGTTTTAACGATCACAACTTGTTTTTACAATTTTTATATAATTCTATGTTAAAATATGTGAACATATATAATGTATACACTACTCATAATCATGCCTGTCTATAAGGAAAATGTCGAAAGATCGCAAACGTGATGGTGACCGCAGGATTAAAATGAGCGCCGGATATATGCCCGACCGCATAGACCATAACCATAATGATCAAACCCCATGCCACACACATTCCCGGAAATGTTATCCCCCCATATTTCTTGTCCACAACAAATGCACCACAGCCTATGAATATCAAGAAATATGTCCCAACGGTCTCCGCAAACACTTTTTGTGTGAGGACAACGACTGCAGGCGAAGAACAAAGGATTGAACCGTCAAATCTTTTTGATGCCGCGCCTCTAGTTGACTTGCTTTCTTCGAGATCACGGTTATGATCTTTAGATGACATTTTTTTTGGGGGGGGGGGGGGGGGAGGGTGTTAGAGTTGAGTTGTGACCATTGATTGTTTGGGAAATGAGATTAGAGAAAGATTTTGAAATATGATTGTGGTTGGAAATTGTTTTTGTTGTGGATATAAATTATAATGGTGGTTATGCAAGTTTTGAGATGTTTTTGTGGATGTTATATAGGATTACTATATATAGTAAGCAAATCTTTCTAGCCCTGCTTGCGGTGCGCACATATGATGTATATATGTGTGAACCCTCGGGTGGGCAAAAGTGAAATTGCACTAATTTTGACGTTATTTTACTAATCTCGTGAAAATAACGTTAAAAGTGACGGACGGTTAATCAGGCATCATGTAGTGGCGTTGATAGCCGAAAGACAAGGGTACATGCACCGATCAGCCGGTGTCCCGATGATTGAGTGCTATGTGCCTTATGTCCAAGGCTTGATGCAAAACTACTATCGAGCCGGGGGTCTCACCGGAAGCAGCCTCTCTATCCTTATGGGGTAGAGGTAAGGCTGTCTACATCTTACCCTCCTCAGACCCTACTATAGCTTTGCTATTGGTGGGATATACTGAGTACGATGATGATGATGATGATGATGTATTATTGATTCCTTGTTTTGCTGTTGTATAGAATTTCTATGAGCGAATCACACATTAACAATGTTAATTGATCAACTCAAGCCATCGCATTGCTGGTTCATCCAGGTGGTCGGGAGGTTTTAGCATCGGACTTTTCTTTTAAGGGGTCCCATGCTCGAATCCAACAAGTGTATGTTATTAAAAGGGGAAGAATATCACTATTCTAGGATCGCACACGTCTTATGTAAGGAGAGACTGACAAGTTTTATGACCATTTGAGAGAGACACCGCTGTCACAAACTAACACCGGTAATTTTTTTTGACCAATTCAACATTAACTTCAAGAGATCTTACTAAATGCATCGTCTTTTAGCTAACTTTTTATATATTAAACTTCAAGTTGTCCTACATGAATGCTTATTGCTGAGATATGGTATCAAAGCGTAGGGTGGACTAATGGACTATAACTCATCGGGTCCGAACTTCAGACCATGGTGGGTCCACCCATGACTCTTGTTTAAGTGGTAAAAGATGTGGAGTGCATATTTAAATGATCACCATTCATATATCGAAGAAAAATCCTTCCAAAATGAAAAAAAATGGCTTAATACGGGTTCCATCCATGCTTGACAATAAGGTGTAAAAATACATACTCAATATGTATCCTAGTGGTCTCATGCAAATTTAGTCATTTACTCTCTCTCTAACATGTTTTCTTGTGTATAAACGTATAATTAGTAACGTTTTGATTGACGAAATTTACAGCAATTAAAATTGTAAATGAAAATGAAATTAATTCCTAGGGAAATCGCGTTAGGTTACAATAATATTATTTTTAAATTTTAAATATGTTTGTTTAAAACTATAAAAAATGGTCACTCATGAGCTCACCAGTGTTAGATTAATTTTATGATTGAGTGGTGGAGAGTGAAGAATGATATGATCTTAATTTGAAACTGATTAACACCATGAAATTTTTAAAAACATAGTACTTTGGATGGGGTTAATGTAATTTTTTAAAACAAAACCGTTATATATAGTAGGGTGCTCGGAGTTAGCATTGCCCTCATTCAGTAATTTTTTTGAAACCAAATCAAGTATGCATCGCGATCAAATCTGATAAGATTTTCGAGAGAGGGATGGAGGGATATATATGTATATACTAGCTTTTAGCCCCCCGTGTTACAGGGGTTTATGTAGTTTTTTGTTTTTAGGAGCTTTGCTATTTTACTTTTCGTAATTATTTGTTTTATTTTAACGTATTTTTGTTTTGATTTAATAAATATATATTAGTTTATCAGGATTATTATATTTTTTTAACGTTTAGCCTCTTTCAATTGAGATGGGTAGGTTTATAACCGGGTTAGAGTGAGTCCTAATTCTCGAATAATAAACACCACTAATGTGGTATAGTCTCAATTTCCTCAAATTAACTTTTGGTATCGTAAAATTCCAACAAAACACCATAAAAGTTTAGGTGTTCATATTAAAGTTATTATATAACAATTATCAAACAATGAAAGTTTATTTCATATATCAAGAATAACAAAGATGATTTCATACATTTGATCATTATTGCATACCTAGTGGCATATCTCACGAGCTATGATCACCCTTTTCATTGTATGAGTGTTGAACACCATACAATGTAATCACACAAGACCAAATATGTAATCACACAAGACCAAATATGTAGGCATCCTAAGAGCCTACTGCATAAACAACAAACTAATTAACCACAAACAACAAATTATTCAATCATGGAATAAAATAAAACAACATGGATTAATACATGTAATCACACAAGACCAAATATGTATTACTTGTTGCTAAACAAAAAATCTCAGCTATTAAGCAAAATTACCCACTGAATCACAAAATTTGGCAGCTATTGCTAACTTTTTTTTGCCAAGCCTTTTTAGTCATATTTGTCACATTTGTAAAAGAAAAATAGACAAAAGAGAAGATTTGGTATCTAGAGGTATTCCAACTCAATTGTTTCTATCAAGTAAGAGTTCCTGAAAATTGTGTTCAGTTCTTAGCTGTTAGCATTTCAACATAGTGATTAGTGAACATAAGCGACTCTTGGTTATTAAAATATAAGTTAGGGCTTTCGTCCTCAGATTTTGGAAGGATAAAAATATAAAATTGTGTTCTAGAACTAAACAATCTAACGAAAATATGAAGAAACAAAGTATAAAAAACCCAAAAAGTCTTCTGAGATGATGGTCTAGATTCATTTCAAATTAAGTAGATCGTAAACTTTAGATACCAAACATGACTTAATATACATACCTCATGAGGAAGACCTGTACGTGCAACCATTGCATTTCCATCTCCTGTGCAAGCGTGATCAGAAGTTGCAGAGAAATCCATTTTTGAGATTTTATAATCCAACAAACAACCCCATCTCATAGCCCTCCGTAACTTTTCTTAATTATTGCTTCCTACACAATGATTGGAAATAACTCGTTTGACACAAACCAAATTGTTGCTTTTTTATAAAAACTCATTTTGACCGGAACTCATTCTTATAATAGGTCGTTTTGACCCGGTTCCAGTTTGACCCGTTACCTCTTCCAACCCAACGCGCCAGTTTTGCCAGGCTTACATATGGCCACTGAGTACCACAAGCATGGAATACTTTTTCATTCTAACAGAAAATAAAAATACCCTTGTTTTAGAGAATTCCGCTTACAGACGGTACATGTGAATACGAACAATACAAGGGTCATCCGGGCATAAATCTGCCGGGTAATAGAAGTTGTTGAAGCGTACATTAAAAGGTTTATTTTACATTTTTAAACAACTAAAACACCGTGATCCATTTTGATACCTTCATGTTTAAAAACGACTTTTAACTCGAATATATATTGTTCACAACCTGCTTGACCAAAACCAAATTGATACAATTTTTAAACAGCTTGTTTCATCCCGAACCCATTTTGCTTAGAAACAGTATTGACCTGAACCAAATTAATATTTTTTTAAGACAACTTGTTTTGACCTGTACTCATTTTGCTCAGAACCCGTTTTGACCTGAACTAAATTGAGACTTAGAAAAAAGACCATTTCAACCCGAACTAATTAGCTCAGAACCCATTTGACCCAAACCAAACAAATATATTTTAAAACAGCCATTTTCGACTCGAATCAATCTGTTCATAACCCGGTTTGACCCGTTAACCTGTCGAACCCGACCCACCCGTCTCTGGATTGTAAAAAAACACAAAATTTAAAAGACTTTGAAACACAAATTATATAAAGTTGAAACAGTTTATATAATAAACCTATCTACTTCTTTAACTGTTTATCAACTCTATCCATGTAACTTTTTCCTTTAGACAGAGCACCTTCAATTGGAGCACCCTTAAAAAAGGAGATCGTAATTTCCTTATGAAATTCCATCACTTTGTATTATTAGCACCAAAAGGTAAACATGTACCGTTAAAGTAATCATTTATTATTGCCATCCTTTTCAATTTCAAACCCAAATCAACTAAGGCTGAACTCAACAAACTGTAACTGAGAGTTAATTATGATTATAGCCTACTAATAAGCTTATCTTTCAATATAATAAAGAAAAGAGATATCGGTCACTGCTAGAATTTTTATTATTAGGAAGAACGACAATTAGGTATGAAGTTGAATGTTTTAAGCTATGACATATATTAATGAAATTTAACGCATAACAATTTTGAGATGTTGAATGTTATAATCGATGATCAGATTGTTGAATCCAAACGATTTCCATCTTGTTTTAAGATGTCCATGGAGAAGAATGAGGATTCCAATCCTAGGTTTGTTGGAGAAGAAAGCTGATGATGACCGAATCAAGTAAACAATAGGCATTGTGTTTTAGGGTTCAGTATTAAGAGAGAAAACCCGTGAGGTTGAGGGAGATGGTTAAGATTTTTTTTTCTTTCCAGAAGTTATGACCCATGTTAAAGGGATACAAACCAGACTAAATCAATGACATGCCTCCATTTAAAAATCAAGCAATCTGATAGTTTTCATAAAAAGGGGGAGCGACCACATCGCGACACGTAGGATTTTAGGGTCTTCTTATATATATATATATATATATATATATATATATATATATATATATAGGGGATTGTTAAAATAAAAAGAAGTAGTTTCCTAAGAATGCTAGGAATAAATCATAGCCGTTGGATCATGTTAATCAATCGTTGAGATTTAAAATTACCAAAAACCGAAATAGTTTCTTAGAATTACTCTTTCACCTTTATAACCGACATAGTTTCCTAGAATCATTCTTTCACCATATGTTATAATGTCACATGTCAAAAATCTATTGGTTCTTACTATTCTTAGGAAACTTTTTATTCTTATTTGAACAATTTTCTATATATATATATATAGAGAGAGAGAGAGAGAGAGAGAGAGTAAGGTTAAAACGAAAACCCGCTTGAGTTGTGAAAACCTGCGAAAACCCTATGTAACATCGTTTTTTTTGTTACATGTAATATATGTTGTAACATTTAATACAAAACATCGAAACATAAAAAAAAGGTTTTGCTATTTTTTAACATTTTTTAACTAATTTTTATATATGTTTTCAGGAGAGAGAAAAAATTATATTTATATTTACATTTTTTATTTACTTTAGTTGTGTACCACAAGATTTAAATATTAATTAAAAACATGTGGTTGAGAATGAGTTTCTAGAGTTTTCACAACTCAAGTGGGTTTTCATTTTATACTTAGCCTATATATATATAGGGTTTGGATCAAATACAAACTAAATTTCCATACTAAACGTGCGAATCAAATGATAATTAGAAATCCTACGGTGGCAATATTGTAATTATTAAGCGCTAGTCAATTAACAATCAACAAACATCAACGATCAATTAGTCGATCAACAATGTCAGATAGACTCTTAATTTTGACTACTATAAATGATTCATAGAGGAATTAAACATCAATGGCGATGGTTCATGGATGGAAAAGGTTCCGGTTAATGGATCTTGAAAGTAACAACGTGTGCAAAATCATTTGAATAAATTGCGTCGTACAAACATGATTATTCAATTAAGATACTGCGATGGTTGAAGAGAAGATCTGTAACTCCTTTGAATATGTAATTAAGCTACAATCAAATTTCAAGTAGAGTAATTTTAGATTAGAAGTAGAGTAATTTTAGAATAAGGTAGAGTAATAAATTTATATAAGTAGAGTAATTATATTACAATACAAAATATAAGTAGTGTAAGCGTCGACTGTTTGTTACAGAGTGTGTGCAGTTTGCCAATCAATTTTGTGGCTATAGGGTGATTTTTGAACCAACATGATTTTGAAGCAGAAGAAGAAGAAGAAACGGATTCGATAATTACACTACTTAGATAATAATTACTCTAGTTGAAAAAGGTAGTATAAATTATATTACAAGTTAAATTTCATGTAGAGTAATTTTCAATCTCAGGTAGTGTAATTTTATATTATAAGTAGTGTAATTTTAAATTACAAGTAAAGTATTTTTAAATTTCACATCGAGTAATTTTCAATTACAACTAGTGTAATTTCATTTTACAAGTAGAGTAATTTTATACAAATAAAGTAAGTTAAATTTCACTTAGAGTAATTTTCAATATCAAGTTGTATAATTTTATATTACAAGTAGTGTGATTTAAAACTACAAGTAGAGTAATTTTAAATTTCAAAGTAAAGTAATTTTCAATTTCAACTAGCATAATATTATTTTACAAGTAGAGTAATTCTTTGTATAAGTAGAGTTAGGGGTGCACACATTTGGGTCCGGACCGAAAAACCCGACATAACCGACCCTAATACACCCGAACCCGAACCGATTCTATAGTTCGGTGTTCTTGTTCGGTCTTGATATCTGCAGAAAATCGGTCTCGGGTCGGGTTCGGTTTTTGACCGAAAACCCACATAAAACCCGAACTGACCTGAAGAAATATGTGTGTAGAAGAAGTTTGTGACTGATTTTCTTTTGTTTGATTTTGATTAACAATATATCTTTCTTATGCTATCAAAATTGCAAACCGGAAACTCAAATGGTCTTCAAAGTTGTGACATTTGTCAATTTCAGGTTATTTTATACTTGTATTCTTAATGTAAACCGACCCATTTTGTATCCCGAACCTTTCGATATTATCAAAATGATGAATTGTATGTTAAATATTTGTTTTATAGTTGTTGGATAAAAAAAAACACCCTTTTCGGTTCTTAAAATTCCCCGAAAACGCTCAAAACGAACTCCAGGGACTAACACTACCAAAATGGAGACTTGAAGGACCCATTTGTAGTTTGTGCTTTCTTGGGTCTATAACCAACCCATTTTCATGAAACACCTTTTATGAAAGACCCATTCAACTTACCCTATATATACACACCCATCTTCTTCATTTGTGCTTGCTCATTTCTTCATTTCTCTCTCAAATTCTTGAATTCTAAGGTTGTTCTTCATAAGCTAATCTTTCATTTTAACTAACTTCTCAATACTTAAAGCTTGATGTTACAACATATATATAATATACACTCCTCGTTTACCTTCGGTCTTTCATTTCTCCGGTCTCGGCCGGTTGAAATGTCGGGCTAGTAAGGCAAGGTTACATGGAGGACTTTGTAGTCCTTGTTTATATACTTAACAAATCTAACTATATAACTTGTTATACTTGCTTAACTTCTACATATTTTAGTTTATTGTTCATATTTGTCAAGTTCCATGGTATTGGGTATGTGGTGACTAGCCTCGGTTTCATCCTGAGTTGAGAACCGAACCAAAAACCGAACATTTGTTTAAAAGCATTATTGTTAACTTTTTGAATGTAAAACTTGAGTATTATTATTTATAAGTTATTTTACAAGTTCCATGGTAATTGGGTATGGGGTAACCATCCTCGGTCTTATTCCGAGTCAAGGACCGAACCAAAACCGAACTAAACCGAGTTCACTCGCTTAAGACACACAAGTGTGTTTTTAGCCACCAAAACTCATATTTTTCTTCAAGATTATATTTTAAATAAATTTTAGTTAATTTCTAAACATACTTGGCATGTCGGTAACCAACTTGATCTTATAACAAGTTCGAACCGATAAGGTCGTATACTCGCTTAACGAACGTTAAGGTTCTTCACAATAGAACTACATACTTGGTTAAGTCTATTTTGATTTTATTGAGTTATCTCATAACATTTATTATTTTGGGGAGTTAACTGTGAGCTTGGTCAATTATCAAGTCTCGAACCGACAAACACGAACACTCGTTTAAACCTCGTTTTGGTATTCTTATAACCAAGGGTTTTGCAATATCGCATTTTAACCCACATTATTACTTAACATAGGTTGAGTAAAAAAATAAAAAAACTAATGAATAGAATACCGAGACCCGGTTTCGAGTAAACTTATTTTACAAAACTCGTTTATTTAATTTCTCAAATATTTACATTTTAAATCCTAAACTTTATTTATTTACTTTATTTGTCATGTATTTTATTTTAAACCCTTCCAAGACTACCTACTAACACAAGACCCGCTTAATATAGGTCTTGCTCGTTAAAGCGATCTCTCCGATTATTCACGACACTATCTTTCAAGTTACTTGTTAATGTGAGTACTTTTTCATCCCCCGCTTTCCATCTTTCGTTTTGGGGGTGGCATTGCATACTTATTCAAATTCAAATGATTTATACTTAGGTCTTAAACCACAACACGTATTATATATGTTTACTTAAATAAATGCTCGATTTGATGTTATATGCTTTACATGATTATGTGCAAATTCTTGAATGCTAAGGCGGGTAGCCTCTTGAATGCTAAGGCGGGTAGCTTCATCAAAGTATGATCATACGTTAATTCCGAGTATATATGGTATCCCCATATAGAAAGGTGTCGTCAATGTATTCTTATTGACGATTTCATTATTGTCGTCAATGTATTCTTATTGACGGTTCGTCAATGTATTCTTATTGACGGTTTCATTTATCTAAATTGTTGCTATTATTTATTGTTTTCATATACTAGTTGTGGATTTCATACTATATACTTATTGTCCAAAACTATGAAAATTGCTCACCAACCTTCGTGTTGACAAACTCTATTTTATGCAATGTTACAGGTTTGATGTTAGCTTGATTGGATTACCTGAAGAAACTTATTATCTTGGCTTTAGGATATTAGAAAATAAAAGAACAAGTTATTTGTTTATCTATCTATTTGGCATTTTGTATGAACAATTGTTGTGTTATTTATGATGATATGGATTTAAATGAGTTGTTTAAATATTCTAACTTTATAGTGTCATTGTGCAATGAGCAATCATGTCGCGCCTCGACGTTTCCGCCTTCACTGGTCGGGGTGTGACAGATTGGTATCAGAGCAATCGACTATAGGATAGGTGGTTAGACGTAACAGCCTAGTATAGTTTATGCTCTAGGGTCCCTATACGTGTGCTCATACGTGTTTACCCTACTTGATTGTTTATTGCATTTATTAATTATTTATAAACTTGTTTAAAAATCTATCTCATCATAAATGTACACATACACACACTTTCAATAATATTCTAAGGTATTTTTACCTTAAAACAAAACATTAGTTTTTATATTGTGTTTTATGGATCACAAGCTTAACTTGGATCTCGTTGTTTACAATCTCCTTAAAGCTAGGTTCTATAATTTGTTTTGGTGACGACCGTAGGGAACGAAACACTTGATTCGATCATTTGACAAAAAGATTCCAAGAATTGAAGGTGATTTACTTACCTGGGATGATTGGGTTTAGTGTTGGTTTCTAGGTCAAGCAACTCGAGTTATATGAGCCGACACTTTAAGTTGTCGTATGCGACCGTTCCGGTCGCCTCCTTATTTTTGGTGTTGAAAACATAAAAGCCACGGTGATACGTGGACAAGTGTTTTTAACATCTCGTTGTATCTCCGTTTTATTGTATGTTATTATCATGATTTGTGTCAACAACATGAAAGACGCGGTGATTCGTGCACATGTTCGACTCCATATATATTACTTTTACATAAGTTTTTATTGCCGGGATATCAAATCATGGTGGTTCATGTACGATTTTCCCAACTATATATATGTTTACAAGATATTTTGTTGTTTTTTTTTCGGAATATCAAATCATGGTGGTTCATTTACGATTTTTCCGACTATATACAAATTTCAACACTTCAAAACGTTCAAATTTTAAATTCTCGAAACTTTGAAACATATACTTATATATACGTTTTTATCATTTGGTTTATGTATAAACTTTATTTCTACTAACATTCTCATCCTTATGACACTAGGATTCACGTAAAAAAAATGGTTACATACATCTTCTATTTTAAACTCAATGCCCTCAAACTCACTACAATTCTTTATAATTTTTAGAATGCCTCCGCTACGACGCCACTACCGCAAGGACTCCAGACGCAAGATGGCCGCTTTAGTAGCCGAACAAGCCGCCGCTGTGATTCCCAAACTCCTAACTCACTTGCAAGCAAACCAACCTCCACCCGTTGTAGCACCCGTTTAACCCACACCCGCTCCCTACTTCTATAAACAATTTACCGGTGCTAACCCAACCAAATTCCTTGGTACGAACTGTGCGACTACCTTGTTGCAATGGTTTGAAAAGATGGAAAGTGTGTTCCGACACAGCGAGTGCCCCGAAGCGAAGAAAACTAATTTCGCTTCGAGCATGTTTGAGGAAACTGCTCTTACGTGGTGGGGTAGTGTTATGCATCTCCAAGGGGCGGAAATTGCCATGGCGCTTCCATGGACCGAACTTAAGGAACTCATGATGAAGAAGTTTTGTCCCAAACACAAGCCCCAAAAGCTTGAAGCCGAATTTTGGGAATTGAAACAAGAAAGTGGTGATAATGCCACTTACTCGCTCCGTTTTCATGAATTGAGCACCCTTGTACCTCATTTGGTTACCCCGCTCGAACGTAAAATCGACAAATACATCGGGGGTTTACCCATGCTAATTCGGGACTCAGTCATGAGTAGTAAACCCGAGAACCTTGAGGATGCAATTACTCTAGCCGGTGCGCTATCGGAGAACCATGTTAAGGCGGGTACCCTAACCATCAAGAAGAAAAGTGATAAAAGCAAAACCGAACCCGCACCTCAAGCCAAAGTTGACCCACCACCTCGAGCCATCAACTACTCAAACTCTTCCCGCCACAACAACAAAAAGAAACCCAAACAAAACCACCGAAACTATGCCGTTACCCAACCGCAACCGCAACAACAACCCCAAGCTCCCCCACAAAATCGACAACCCTATACCGGTACTTTTCCACTATGCAACAATTGTCAACTTCATCACACATCTCACTTACCTTGTCGCCATTGCACCATTTGTAACCGTTTTGGCCATCTAAATAACACATGTCGTTCCGCACAACGTACTCAACCCAACAAACCAAGAACCACTCCACAAAACACCCAAAACCGCTTTGCACCTTACCCGCAAAACCCTCCTCAACAACCCCGAGCTTGCTTTAACTGTGGTGACCCAAATCATTTCCGCAACAATTGCCCACGACTCACTTTTGCAAACCAAGCCCAAACCGTAACCATACCCTACTATCAAACCCAAGCCTACCAAGTCCAAACCTACCAACCTCAACTTCCCCAACTCAATGCACCACTCATCCAACCCATGCAAGCCGTCCAAGCACCTCCTCCACCACCACCTCATGCACCTCAAGGAAATCCCGGTAACCAAGGACGAGCTTTTATGATGAATGCTAATCAAGCTCAAGTGGCAAACGATGTTGTGAACGGTATGTTTTTAGTGAACGAGCATTTGGCTTCTATATTATTTGATACGGGT
The DNA here is from genome assembly GCF_021521415.1 of Bidens hawaiensis. Classification (NCBI taxonomy): domain Eukaryota; kingdom Viridiplantae; phylum Streptophyta; class Magnoliopsida; order Asterales; family Asteraceae; genus Bidens; species Bidens hawaiensis. Next base: position 775,185 of record NW_027491131.1, read on the forward strand.
GCCGATAGAAGTTTTATTTCATTAAAGTTTGAATCTACTCTTGCCGTACCTCGCACTAAGCTTTCTCGACCCTTTTCTGTCGAAGTCGCCAATGGAAATTCTATCACCATAAACTCGGTCCTTCGTAATTGTTCTCTCACTCTTTGTAAGCGTAAATTCTCCATCGATCTCATTCCGATGCAAATGGGAAGTTTCGATGTCATAGTTGGCATGGATTGGTTATCTTTGCACCGTGCCGAAGTCGTTTGTTATGATAAATTCATTCGGATTCCGCTTGTCAACGGTAAAACTCTCAAGGTCTACGGCAAAATGTTTCCTAAAAGGCTCAATCTCATGTCGTGTTCTCAATCGCAAAAATATTTACGCCAAAAGTATGTTCCGTTCCTAGCCCAAGCGGTGGTAAAAGACCACAAGGAAAGAAAAATCCAAGATATCTCCATTGTTTGTGATTTCCTCGACGTCTTTCCAGATGATGTTACCGGTCTTCCACCCATTCGTCCGGTTGAATTTCGAATCGATCTTGTGCCCGGTGCAATGCCCGTGGCCAAGGCTCCTTACCGTTTAGCCCCGTCGGAAATGCAAGAGTTATCAAACCAACTCGAAGAACTTTCCGACAAAGGATTTATTCGTCCAAGCTCCTCTCCTTGGGGCGCTCCCGTCCTCTTCGTGAAAAAGAAAGATGGCTCATTTCGCATGTGCATCGATTATCGTGAATTCAATAAACTTACTATCAAAAATCGTTATCCTTTGCCACGAATCGACGACCTCTTCGATCAACTCCAAGGCGCAACGTGTTTCTCCAAAATCGATCTTCGATCGGGATATCATCAGTTGCGTGTTCGCGAAGAAGACATTCCAAAACCGCATTCCGTACTCGATATGGACATTTCGAATTTTTGGTCATGACCTTCGGGTTAACCAATGCGCCCGCGGTATTTATGGATCTCATGAACCGCGTTTGCAAACCGTTTCTAGATAAATTCGTTATTGTCTTTATTGATGACATTCTCATCTTCTCTAAATCCAAAGCCGAGCATGAGCATCACTTGCGTTCCATTCTCGAAGTCTTAAGAAAAGAACGACTTTCGCCAAATTCTCAAAATGTGAATTTTGGCTAGAGGAAGTTCAATTTTTGGGACACATCGTCAACGACAAGGGTATTCATGTTGATCCCGCAAAAATCGAAGCCGTCAAAGATTGGAAGACTCCGACTCCACCCACAGAAATTCGATCTTTCCTCGGTTTGGCCGGATATTATCGGCGTTTCATCCAAAATTTTTCCAAGATCTCTTTACCCCTCACTTCCCTAACTCACAAAGGACAGCCTTATGAATGGGGATCCAAACAAGAAGAAGCATTTAATACTCTTAAACACATGCTTTGCAATGCTCCCGTTCTAACCCTTCCCGATGGAAACGACGACTTTGTAGTATTTTGCGATGCTTCTCATCAAGGTCTCGGTTGCGTTCTCATGCAACGAGGTCAAGTTATCGCGTATGCTTCAAGGCAACTCAAGGTCAACGAGAAGAACTACACGACTCACGATCTTGAACTTGGTGCCGTCGTTTTCACACTCAAAATTTGGAGACATTACCTTTACGGAACGAAATGTGTGGTTTTTACCGATCACAAAAGCCTTCAATACATTTTTGACCAAAAAGATCTCAACATGAGACAACGAAGATGGGCTGAGTTACTTAGTGACTACGATTGCGAAATTCGCTACCATCCCGGTAAAGCGAATATCGTGGCCGATGCTCTTAGTCGAAAGGTTAATGTCAAATCCGTCTTGCTTCTTAGCGTCACCGTTCAAACCGATCTCCAAGCCAAAATCTATCAAGCCCAACGTACCTCCATTGACGAAGGCAACATGTACGACGAAATGTCATGTGGAGCCGAGCTTCAACTCGAAACAAAACCCGATGGCTTATTGTATTATCTCAATCGTTTATGGGTTCCCGATCGCGATGACCTTCGTACTTGCATACTCGATGAAGCTCACAAGTCACGATATTCTGTTTATCCCGGTGCGGATAAAATGTATTTCGATCTTCGTTCTACCTTTTGGTGGCCGGGTATGAAGCAAGACGTAGCAACGTACGTTTCGAAATGTCTTACTTGCTCTAAAGTCAAAGCAGAACATCAAAAACCCTTTGGGTTACTTGAGCAACCACCAATCCCCATATGGAAATGAGAAGACATTGCTATGGACTTTATAATGAAACTACCCACTACACAAAATGGCAACGACAGCATTTGGGTGATTATTGACCGATTAACCAAGTCCGTTCACTTTATTCCAATTCGAGAAAAATACTCCGTTGAGCAACTTGCCCAAATCTACGTTCGCGAAATCGTGTGTCGCCACGGTCTACCTTTGACTATCATCTCCGATCGCATGCTCGATTCACGTCTCATTTTTGGCGATCACTTCAAGAAACCTTGGGAACTCGTCTTGATCTTAGCACCGCTTATCACCCTCAAACGGATGGACAATCTGAACGTACGATTCAAACACTTGAGGACATGCTTCGAGCGTGTGTACTCGATTTCGGTGGGAATTGGGATTCTCACATTCCTTACATTGAATTCTCTTACAATAACAGTTTCCATTCTAGCATCGGTATGCCTCCTTTCGAAGCTCTCTACGGTCGCAAATGTCGTTCCCCGATCAGTTGGAACGAAATCGGGGAAGCTCAAATTACCGGACCCGAAATGGTCCAAGAAGCCACCAACTGTATCGACCAAATTCGCAAGAACCTACTTGCCGCTAGAAGTCGACAAAAGAGCTATGCCGACAAACGGCGAAAACCGATCGAATTCAATGTCGACGATCTCGTCCTTCTCAAGGTATCCCTTGGAAAGGAGTTGTTCGTTTTGGAAAGAAAGGAAAACTAGCTCCCCGTTTCGTAGGCCCATTCAAGATTCTTGAGCGAGTCGGAAAAGTAGCCAACCGACTCGAACTACCGGAAGAACTCACCGGTGTTCATCCGACCTTTCATGTTTCAAATCTCAAGAAGTGCTTAGCCGAAGGTAGTCTCCATATACCTCTTGACGAAGTACAAGTCAATGAATCAATGATTATGGTTGAACGACCCGTTGAAATCATGGACCGCAATGAAAAGAAAACCAAGCGAAGTCGCATTAAGTTAGTTAAAGTTCGATGGGAATCACGGCGTGGCGCGGAGTTTACATGGGAACGAGAAGACTCGATGAAGGAGAAATATCCATATTTATTTACATCATCTTAATTTCGGGACGAAATTTCCTAAAGTAGGGGATACTGTGACATTTGTCAATTTCGGGTTATTTTATACTTGTATTCTTAATGTAAACCCGACCCGTTTTGTATCCCGAACCTTTCGATATTATCAAAATGATGAATTGTATGTTAAATATTTGTTTTATAGTTGTTGGATAAAAAAAACACCATTTTCGGTTCTTAAAATTCTCCGAAAACGCTCAAAACGAACTCCAGGGACTAAAACTACCAAAATGGAGACTTGAAGGACCCATTTGTAGTTTGTGCTTTCTTGGGTCTATAACCAACCCGTTTTTATGAAACACCCTTTATGAAAGACCCATTCAACTTACCCTATATATACACACCCATCTTCTTCATTTGTGCTTGCTCATTTCTTCATTTCTCTCTTAAATTCTTGAATTCTAAGGTTGTTCTTCATAAGCTAATCTTTCATTTTCTAATATTACACATTTGCCAATGCCAGATTGTGTGATTCGCACGTTTAGTATGAAATATCACTTTGTATGATATCGGTCCCCTATATATATATATATATATAGATTTATCGGGATCATGTGAGAACCATTTTGAAATTGAGAACTTTGAGAACTATTTTGGACAAAAAAAAACCTTTTTTAAGAAACATAAAAATATATATATAACAAAAAAAACGCGAAAATAAAAAAAGTAAGAAAACAAAAATTTTTTATCTTTCATCCCGGTTTCGTAAAAAAAATTAAAAAAATATCAGTTTAGCAAAATTATAGATATATGTATAATACGTATTTTTTAAATTTATACATGTTATTCTTTATATGGGAAACACCAATTAAGTTACTCATATTTTGTTTTGTCTCAATTAGGTCACTCAACTTTCAGTTTGTCTCAATTAAGTCACTTAACTTTCAATTTTTGTTCTAAAACGAGCGGGGCAACTACTATATTATTGTAAGTGATATATTTACTGATAAAAATAAAAAAATGTTGGTTTTAAAGAAGTTTTAGTTATTTATGAACGTATAATATGAAGGTAAAATAGATAGTACTAGAGCATTTATTGAAAGTTGAGTAACCTAATTGAGCTAAATTGAAAATTGAGTGATCTAATTGAGACAAAATAAAATATTAGTGACTTAATTGAAACAAAATTGAAACTTGGTTACTATTCTTCAAAGTTGTCCCTTCTTTATACACATATGTATAATTAAGACAAATGATAATGTATATATGTTTACACTATACAAATCAAGATTAAATAAAAAATATATATTTGTATAATTAGTTTTCTTTATGAAATCATGATAAAAAATAAAAATTTTGGTTTTTTTACTTTTTTAAAATTATCATTTTTTTTCAAAACTTATAAAATAAAGTTTGAATTGAATTAACTTTCACCCACAATGTGAATTTTAAATACAAATGTGATTATTTAATTTAGTAAAAGTAGAAAAACAAAATAGCGGGAAATGTTTAGCAAATAGTAGGCGTCCTTGTCAACCACCACCACCATGGTCCCTCCGGCCACCATGCATGTCCGTCGTTCACCCTACATAGAAAGTGACTTCTCTTTACAACTTCAACCATGTATTTATTGCCTACATATACATTTACATTAGATACTACCTCTCAAACCATTTTAATATATTTTTGTATTATGTATTTTCTAACTTTGGCTTTTTAACCAATTTGGTTTGAGGTCTTATCTTGGTGATCGATGGATATTTGAACGATTGTTGCATTTGTTATAACAAAAAGAGTTGCTTATAAATGTTTTTATTGAACGTTTTTAAAAGATAAAAACATGTAGAAAATATTTTTTTTCATGTATTTTTGTAATGTGAGTATATTGGTAAATGTGTTTTAAGGTATTTGTATTATATTGTTATTATGTGACTGACCTGACTAGAAGTTCTATAACCGAGTAATAAGCATCTGAATATCGAATATTAGTAACTTCAACCTCATGAAAAATGTTTATGGATTGGTCAATGATTATTACACTATATCAATATATGGACAGGCCTGGCTCCGGGAAAGTAAAAAAAAATTTGGGCCGAAGGCGAAAAATGTTTTTAGGCCTTAAATAAAAAGAGTATTTTGTTGGGTTTAAACAATTTAATTTTAATTATGGACTTACTTGGCTATAATTTAGGTTGTGTAAAAAACTTTTGTATAAAATAGGATTAACAATGTCTCAAATGATACTAGAACCCATAACCTCTTGGTTAGGAGTAATACATCTTTGCCACTAGACCAAAATAATGTTAATAATTGAGTTTAAACACTAAATATACATATTGTTTTAATAAAAATACATATAGTTTTTTGTTTTAAATTCGGGCCTAACGGGGTGTCGGGCTTGTGGCCGTCGACCACCCAACCCCCCCTATGGGCCGGCCCTGTATATGGGATCTACAACTTATCGATCCTAGCATTAATGGCTAATATAATATTTCTAATCTAGCTTAGAATATACAGGGATGGCAATGGGTCGGTTAGGTTTGGGATGAGTTTAAGTAATCCCAAATACATACCTGATTATAAAATGTTGTCTTAAACCCATCATGTTTTTATCAGATAATTACCCATTTGGGAATCGGGTAAACCCTTGGGTTATTAGTTTAATATATATGCCCGTCAGGTATACCATGACTAAAACATGTCGGGTATCTATCAGGTTTTGACAAAATATAAGTAGATAACTAATCAATTACATCGGGTAACTATTAATCAAATTTAAAAAAAAATGATTATTATAATATGTCTCAAATGACTAATCGTTTGTAAAAATAATTGTCATAAACAAGTTTTAACAAATAAGTAATGTCATAAATATACAAATAAATAAATAAATCAATAAATAAAATTATATCGGGTTACTCAGGTATATAATCGGGTAAACGAGACTATGCTATCATGTATTCGGGTCGGTTGACCGAACATATCGCAAATCCCATACCCTTCCAAACTCGTGAAAAGTTTCAGAAGTAATCCAATACCCTAATAGGACCGGCATTACCTATCCCAAATGTTTTGGGTTTCAGGTTTTTCCATCAGGTTCAGGATTCATTGTCATCCCTAGCTTGGAACAAAGAAAAACAAACGGAGGAGATAAACCGAACACATAAAACATTGGGTTTGCATATCATACCATAAACACAAAGGTACACAAAGAGGAAACACAATTCATTTAGAAGAAAGTGTAGTAAAGTGATTTCAACAACAAATTTCTTTATTTATTTTTTTTTGTCGTATTAATTGTTTATTGGACTACATCGAAACAGAAGGCAAGAGGGCAACAAGCTGCGCCGCTACCCCGTTTTGAATCGTAAAACCCAATCTTTTAAAAACTATATTTGCTGATCTTGGAGTCATAACATTACTATACATGACCCGCTGAACACGGGTAAGTAGCTTCACAGCTTCAGGCGCGAGGAAATCAAAAGTGTCAAAAGCAAAAGGAATAAATACATGTTGGTTGTCAAGACACGCCTTTTCATGTTTTGCCACCTTACCTGACACAACAAAATTATCATGGTTAAGTATCAATGTTGTAAAAGTTGTGTATGAGCAATGCATGTTGTATCAATGCATTATATTTGGGTTATCACACTATTTGTTAGGTGTCTTACAAGTTTTATACCAATATAAAACTCTTGATGATGATCTTGCTGACCTGAAGCTTAATGTCACAAATGTATTCATGGAGACTTAAAACTCGCAGTTTCAGACACATCATGTATGATTGATGATATCATTTTGCGAGCCCGAAGCTAAAAAAAACAAGTCCTTTTTCAAATTTGAGTTAATATCTCATATGGAAACTATTTATATGAAACTTCTACAAAAACTTGTTAGGATTAACGCACAAACGAACCGAACACAACCACGTGAAAGCAGTAAACGAACATGAGGATTTAACATGGTTCAGCCTAAACTGACCTACGTCCACGGGTGACAATTAGGTATTCTTTATTGAGTGGCATCTGATTGCAAGTACATAATAACACACACACACACACACACATATATATAGAGAGAGAGGGGGGGGGGATTAGTCTAGATTTATAACTTATTAAGCAAGAAATCTAAACTAGGTTGAACTTGAGCCCGGCCGCCCGCACCCGCACCCAACAAAACTTATAGAGCACCTAATTAATTAGTTTGATTGCATTACAATTTACAACTCAAGCATAAACTAGTGGGATTTGATCACTGGTATTCTAGGAGACAAGAAAGGGTACTATTTACGTGTGTGCGTATATATTATTTTCTTAAATAAATAAATTGGGGTCCTATCCATTTGGGCCTTTGGGCTAAAACATTTGCTTGAGTCCACTTGAAGAAACACTAACCAGACCCCGGACAGATTACTGGTAACCTGGGGGTTGGATAACTGTTTCCCACGAGGGGTTAGACCCTTGGAAGATGGTTCTTCTGATAACCTGCAAAACAGACACCGTGAGCTCGTCACTGAGAAGGGGGGGGGGGGTTCCTCCTTGTGACCACCCTCCGGCGTGAGAATCAGACTAGATTGCTCTTTAAATATAAAAATATATTAAGAGATTGCTAGAGCAGATATCAGGTATATTATGATGATATAAGATAATGTAATGTGTCCAGATGATCATACCATTTGGGGTATTTATAGCCGAAGGTAGGTTTCCAAGGAGGTATGGCCGGCTGCAACAGTGTTCCTGTTCATCAACAGTAGCCTACGCACGTGCCCTGCTGGTAGTTGGTGGGTAGGCAGCGGCTGATAGTGACCAGGCCTGCTGTATACTATTCCCTTTCCACCAACTGCCGGCTACGTACGTGGTATGACAGTAGTTGGTGAGTAGGCAGCGGCTAATAGTGACACAGTATAGGAGCATGCTGCTCGCCATACTGTATCAGTGAGCTGTCGTATCCCTGATCAGATCTTTCGCCCATACCTCGTCAGGTACAGTAAAAGATCCTTCAGTATACAGACTGGCTTATTTGGGCGGGAGTATTCCCCCTCCCGCCTCTGTGCGGGATTGCTTCCGGCTTTGCTCATTCCTTCAGGTGACACTGAATGATCGAGAGCTAAGTGCCTTGTGCGTGTAGCCATGCTGCGCGGGTGGCCTTCCCTAATGGCTTGTATCCGAGGCTGCGGGGACAGGCGGAGTCCTTCACCATTGGGAGGCATTTCCTGCGGGACCAGCTTGCGTACTGCGCGTAAGGACGTCACGTCTCTGAGCATGGTTGGTCCTGCGGATCCAGTTGGTCTCTGCGCAGACGTCCCTGTTTAAGGTGAGTGTTGCGGGTCCAACTGGGCTCTGCTGGGACCTACCTCTTCAAGTCCCCCCAGTCCAATGTTCTTCTCATGCGTGTTTAATAAAGTGAGGTGAACTTTTGGACTTAAGCAAAGGGTTTTGAAAAGGGTTTTTTAAGGTTTTCCATGGGGATTCCTCCCGCGGAAGTCCTTGTCACTTTGCAGAAATTCCCGAGTTTCCTGCTTGGTCTTTGGGTATGATGCGGGTAGGTCTGTAACCTCCTCGCAAGTCAGGAGCATTGAGTCCCAGTTGTATGGATTTTCCATGAGGTTTTGGTAGTTTTGAACATAGTGATCAATTATGTTAAAACCACCAATTCCATTCTGGAGCTTCAAACAACGTAGTTCTCGACGTTCCTGCTATGCGGGGATGTTATTTCCGTTTCCGCAAGCATTGCCCAGAAGATCCTTCCTGGTTTCAATTCCCAGCGGAGCGCTAGGTATGTGAAGGGTTTTGCCTTAACACTGTACCAGCGCTCGTCTTACGGTTACTTTACTTCCAAGGTATTCCTGGCGTCAATTCCCTGCGGGTGCTAGGTATGTGAAGGGTTTTGCCTTTACACTGTACCCGCACCTGTCTTATAGTTACTTGGTTGCCGAGGAATATTTGGCTTCAATTCCCTGCGGGTGCTAGGTATGTGAAGGGTTTTGCCTTTACACTGTACCCGCATCCGTCTTATGGTTACTTGTTCGCCAAGGTTTACTTGGCTTCAATTCCCTGCGGGTGCTAGGTATGTGAAGGGTTTTGCCTTTACACTGTACCCGCATCCGTCTTACGGTTACTTGTTTGCCAAGGGGTAAGGGGTATTTTCCCGCTTACTTTTTAATATTTTCGAATTTTGAATTTTGAAATTCGAAGAGTTGGTGAAAAGATAAGAACAGTCCAAACCTCTGAAACGTCGTGCGACGGTTTCTTCTGACTGTGTCAGGACGTGCAGGAAGTTATGGTGACGTGACAGTACATGGTCATTCCAGTCGCTTTTTCAGGCGCGTGGGCGCGATTTTTCGGGCGCGTGGCCGCGAAATTACTGGCACGCGTCCTGTCAACAGCTGTTGCCAGCTTGCTTTTTGCCACGTGTCATAGTTTCATTGCACATTCGATTTCTCTCTCCTCCGCATTAAATTCACCGCATTAATTGCGATTACTATATAAAGGGGGAGAGGGTTCTTTGTAATCCACACTTTTCACTCTTCTCTTCATCTTTAAGGCGATTTCCGGCGAATACTCCTTTATTCAATCGAGCATTCTCTCGAAATCGTTCTCTTCTTCCTCTGCAAGATGTCTTCTCGTGATACTGAAGCTATAGCTGACGACAGGGGTACTGCTGGCGAGTGCCAGTGTGCTCTGCCCGGCGATCAGTATCGGTATGTTGTCAGGAAGTTCATGCTCGATCATCTCGAGCCTGAGTTTCCTGAATCCCACCAGACCGTGTACGATGCCCCCAGAGGCAAGATCGGGGTTTATGCTGCATTTTTTGTCTATGGGAATCTTAGATTCCCATTGACAAAATTTGTTTACCGTGTCCTTGAGAGGCACGGTGTTCATTTGACCGAGCTGCACCCCATGGCGATCGCCAAGATTCGCCATTTTGAGTGGGTGTGCCGGATTTTGGGCATCGAGCCCCATGTGGACCGCCTGATCACCTTCTATACCTGGAGGTGCATCCAGGGGTGGTACACCCTGACGACCCGTATTAAGGGTCTGAAGATTTGCGACACCGAGCGCAGTCTTCGCGCGTGGAAGCAGGAATTCTTCTACATTTCTGCCCGCGCCATCCCCCTTGCCATGAAGTTTAAAAATGGCCAAGCGATACCGAGCCTTCACGCCACCAATTACCAGGAGGCGGAATGGTTTTCGAAGATATCCCGGGTCCAATCTCCGGTTTACCGGTTTGCGGAGTCCGGGATGGTCATGTTAGGGATGAGCCGGGTGTGGAAGAATGCGTCTCAGGTTCTCATCCTTCTCGAATACGGTTTGAACTCTATTCCCTATGGTATGTCTTGTCTTTCTTTTTGATACGAGTTTGTCTTCTAACTGTTTCTTTTCTTTCAGAGGGAAATGATTTGGAGTCGCTTCTGTACCCGCGGGAAACCGACGGTCCCGCGCGGATGGGTACTCGTGCTCTGGACGAGGGCGAGTTGCCCATCCTGGAGCAAACGGCGGATCGGTTTGTGGAGGTTTATCCGCTGGGCCACGAGATCCTGAGCCACCGGCGGCCAGGTAAGGCGATATTCTTTCCTCAATCTCTCAATGCTGTACCCGCTGCTGGAATTCCTGACCTGTCTTCTGAGGAATCCTCAGATGCTCCTCCGTTGGTGCGGAAGAAGAAGGCTGCTGCCGGCGGGAAAGGGAAGGAGAAGGCCTCCACAGCTGATCCGGTGGTTCTATCTGACTCGGAGTCAGATAGTGAAGAGGTGGCGGGGAACCCCAGTGGTGGGAAGACCACTGCTCCGGAGGCTACGACCGTTACCTCCGGAGAACCAACGAAGACGACGGTGACCGGTACCAAGAGGCCGGCTCCATCGGGTTCCTCCCCGCCCGTCCGTACGTTCAGGCGCAAGAAAACCCGTAAGTACAATCATAATTTCTGTCTTTGTAGATTTATCACTATAAATTTATCTAACACTTCTTTGTGCAGGCGTGGATGTTGATGCATTCCGAGGTGAAGCGCAGAGGAGTACCCGTCCGCCAATGACGGTAGGCTTGGTCAGCCTACCTGAGGTGTCGACCCAGGTGCCTGCGCCTGCTTACGCTGGTTCAGTTGCTCCCTCTAAGCAGACTGTTCCAGCCGGGATGACGTCACCGCCGGCCGTGAGTGCGATTTTTACAGCATCCTTCACAGAGCCGGCGGTTACTGCTGCTGCTGACTACGAGGCGGCGACCACGGCGGCGGCCACAACGGCTGCCACCATGCCCGCGCCACCGGCACCGACGGCCGGACCATCAGGTACGCGCAGGGCTTCCCGCCGATCTTTGCCACCTTCCCGTCTGCCTGACCTGTTGGATGGATTTCCTTTAGGTTCAGGTGATGGGTTTGGCGGCTATCGGCCTGTCATTGACCCTACAGGTGCGTAGGGTTCCTTTCTTTTTCCCTTATGTTTTTTATCATCTTTTCCTTACTGCCTTTGTTTCTTTTGCAGTGTCGGATTCCAATGAAGTGTATGTTCCACGATGGAACATCCGCCGAGGAACAACCCTTCGCACACCTGTGGAGTGCGTGGACTGGGCTAGCCACGCTGCTCCTCATGGTGCGTTGGGGGAAGCCATGGTTAGCTACCAGGAGGGTAGGCTAACCAATGAGCTTCGGGTTCTCCTGGCCCGGATGCAGCCACGCGTCGAGCTGCTTTGTCGTGAAAATGACAAGTTAAAAGCAGCTCGCGCAAAGGAAGTATCTGAAACGCGGGCTCTTCGGGAGGAGAACCAACAGCTGGCGGCCGCTGCCGCCGACAAGGAGAAGGCCTTCAAGGCCCTCGAGGTTGAAGTTCAGGCGCGACTCGAGGCCCGCTCCAAGGCTGCCCAAGCTGTGAATGAACAGCTTCGGCTGGCCAGGGAGACTGCGCGAAACGCAACCGAGAGGGCTGCCAAGGCTGAAGCCGTTGCTGAGCCTTTGCGTGTGGAGAATGAGGAGCTCAAGGCCAAATTAGAGGCTCTCCAACGCGCTCATGATGCCTTGGCAATGGAAGATGCCAAGAAACTCCAGGAAATCTTGGACCAGAGGGGGGTGCTTGACCACACCGAGCGGAAGCTTAAGGGCGTCGAAGAGGCTGCCGCAAAGGAAGTTTTACTTGCCAACCTTAACAAGAGCGAAGCCGAACGCGCCCATAACGAAGCTCAAGCTGCCCTCCAATGGCTTCTTCGAGAAGCGTTGCCTCAGGTATGTTTAGCTTTATCTTCCCGCTTTTCTTTTGTAAGAAAAGGTTCTAATACTTGTATTTTTTTTTTTTTTTTTTTTTTTTTTTGTAGGTTGTGCGTCGGGTCTTTTCAGAGACCTCTTACGATGATGCTATGAGCGCAGCCCTCAACGCTTCTCATGAGGATGGGGAAAAGGTCGGCTTCTTGCTTGGTCTAGGGTTTGTTGAGAAAGGCGTCCCGCCTTCCAACTTCCCTTTGTTCGATGTGGATACCGAAGCCATTTATGACCAAGCAGTGAACCAATACGCCGCCTTCCCGCATCCAGTGATGGAGAAGGTGGACGAAGTAGCTGCTGCTGATAATGGGTTAGCTGTCCTCAAAGCGTTCCTCGAACCACCCCGTTCTTCTGACGGAGCGGGTCCAAGTGGAAGCGGCCCTGAAGCTTGATCCTGAAGATCCCTTCCCATTGCTAAGATAGACTTGTATAGTTTTATTCTTTTAGGCGGGTAGTTACCCGGCCATTTTTGTAATATATTATTGAAATATTAATCTTTTTGCTAAGATTGTTATTTCCTTCTCTGGGTTCCTTGCTTTATAAACTTATGACTTGCATACTTAGTTTAAATTAGCAATTTTCCAAGTGTTTAGAATAAGTTAACCTTTGAACGTGGTTGATAATGGGTTAAAGTTTCGCTTCCTCCTTCGTGATTGTGCGGGTAGAACCGTCACTTGCACTTGGTAGGATGGCTAAACTTTAACCTTCATCTGACCTGCGTGTAGGTTTTCCTTATCTTTCTTCGAAATTTCTAAGGCATTAGGATAAGTTAACCTTTGAACGTGGTTGATAATGGGTTAAAGTTTCGCTTCCTCCTTCGTGATTGTGCGGGTAGAACCGTCACTTGCACTTGGTAGGATGGCTAAACTTTAACCTTCATCTGACCTGCGTGTAGGTTTTCCTTATCTTTCTTCGAAATTTCTAAGGCATTAGGATAAGTTAACCTTTGAACGTGGTTGATAATGGATTAAAGTTTCGCTTCCTCTTTCGTGATTGTGCGGATAGGACCGTCACTTGCACTTAGTAGGATGGCTTAACTTTAAACCTATATCTGACCTGCGTGTAGGTTTTCCTCATCTTTTGAGGATAAGTTAACCTTTGAACGTGGTTGATAACAGGAAGTCTTGCTTCCTCTTTCGTGATTGTGCGGGTAGAACCGTCACTTCCACTTAGCAGGATGGCAAAACTTTACCCATATCTGACCTGCGTGTAGGTTTTTCTCATCCTTTTTTAAGTTTAGATTAACCGTTCAACGCACGGTTGTCAATAGGTTTGGTTTCCTTTCATGATTTGTGCGGTTAAGACCGGCACTTTCATTTAGTGGGATAGCCAATGTTTACCAATGACTGACCTGCGTGAAGGTTTGTCACGTTTTTGGGTTTGTGCGGGTAGGACCGCCTTCCCACGCAACGACTTCATGTAATGTGAATGCCGTCACCAGTGTTGCATAGTTTAACCGTTCGACGCGCGGTTGTTGATAGGTTATTGTTCAGTTTCCTCATTATGATTCGTGCGGATAGACCGGCACTTTCATTATTGGGATGGCTGAACTTTTCCCCTTCAACTGACCTGCGTGAAGGTTTTGTCGTTTTTTGGGTTTATGCGGATTTTGCCGCCTTCCCCACGCAACGACTTTTCACGTAATTATGCGGTGAAAACCGGCATATTAGTGTTCATAAAAGTATAAACGTAAAATCATCAGCTTCGATGTTCTAAAGAGAATCATTTCCATTAGAAGTGGCCCTTGGCCTTTTCTTTACAAATTGGAATTGATTACATGCAAACTGTGTAAATGAACTCCCATGTTGTTGGGATGGGAGTGCCATCGAGCCGATACGCACCTGGTTCGGGATCTCGTTCTTTACGCAGCATGTAGTTTCGACATTGAAGCTGGAATTTTTATTCGTGTTTTCCCCAGCTGGGATTCTACACGCACCCGCCTGCTCAGCCTTTATTGAGCCACGAGGTGCGCGAGCGTCCCATCCCTGACAAATGCTTCGACCATGTCCTTTACGTCTATGCATTCTTCAGTGTTGTGGCCTTTTGTCTTGTGGAAGTCACAGTATTTGCTCCGATCAGCATCGTGACGATGTCGGATTATTGGAGGCTTTGGCCATGGGAGCTCTTCAGTGGCGAATATCTCAGTGACGCTTTTGGTGAGTGGCGTCCATCTGGAGTTTCGGTGCGACTGTACATTATCCCTTCCGCCCAACCGATGTTGCAAGCCGGATGAGGTGTCAAAGTTTACCCTTGACTGCCAAATGCCTAGCTTTCGTTTTTTATTTAGTCGGGCGGTGAGGACGTTGTCCTCTCTCGTCCTCTGGGTGTAGAGGTTTGTGCTCTGTGGGAGATCTTTACCCAGTTGCTTCTCCGTTTCCGCATAGCGTTTTGCTGCTGTCATGATGCCATCCCATGTGGATGGCATACCATCTTTACCCGTTAGGGTGCGGATGAGCTCTGGGTCATGTGCGCCCTGGATGAAGGCAGCGCGAACAAGATCTTCGCTGATATTGCCCAAACTTAGCTTCTTTGAGTTGAAGCGAGTGATGAAGTTTGGCAGAGATTCATCTTCCTCTCGTATGCATTTGAGGATTGTCCATTGCTCCTCGGTATACTTCCGTTGCTGGCTGAAGTGTTGGCTAAACTTCTGTTGGAAGTCTGCCCAGTCGTAGATGTGGTTGACCGGTAGACGATCAAACCAAGCTCTAGCAGCCCCAACAAGCGTCATTTGGAACATGTAGCACCACGTGGGTTCCGTCCAATTGCTGACGGTTGCCCCCGCTATGAACCTGTTCAAATGATCGTCTGGATCAGATAAACCGTCATATGTGCCTATGTTAGGCATTTGTTTGGCACTCTTTGGGGCGATTGCTTCCGCAATGTCCCTTGCAAACTTGGACGTTCCTGCATTTGCAACGTTTGGTCTGAACGTTTTGGAGAAGTCTCGTGGACTTCCACCTGTGCTTTTTGGTTTGAAGGCTTGTCCAAAATGCCTTTTCGGTTGGGATTCCGTTTCCTTACGCTTCCCTTTTGCCCTATGGCGAGGGTTCGCGTCGGAGTCGGATTCCTCCGAGTCATCCTCCCAGTATTCGAATTCGTCGGCCTGTTGCACGGAACGCAAGCGTTCGTCCAACTCAGCCTGGAATTCCTTTTGTCGTGCCTCCGCCCATGCCTTAACTTCATCGAGAGTCTGGCGGGGGAGTCTTCGTTTCTCAAACTGGGTATCGGTGGATCCCAGTAGTCGATCATTTACTGCACCTGCCCCAGCTTTGGTAAGTGGGGTAGTGTTCGTAAAATTTACTTCACTTGCCCCGGCTTCGGTAGCCGGGGTAGTGTTCGTAAAAACTGTGTTGCCGGTATTTCCCCCAGTAGCTGGGGTTGTGGTTACCGGAATTTCTCTAACCATCTTTGTAGAAGTTTGAAAAAACTGGAGAAAATTGTAGTTCTAGCTTTATGCACGGATGGCGCCAATGAAGAAACACTAACCAGACCCCGGACAGATTACTGGTAACCTGGGGGTTGGATAACTGTTTCCCACGAGGGGTTAGACCCTTGGAAGATGGTTCTTCTGATAACCTGCAAAACAGACACCGTGAGCTCGTCACTGAGAAGGGGGGGGGGGGGTTCCTCCTTGTGACCACCCTCCGGCGTGAGAATCAGACTAGATTGCTCTTTAAATATAAAAATATATTAAGAGATTGCTAGAGCAGATATCAGGTATATTATGATGATATAAGATAATGTAATGTGTCCAGATGATCATACCATTTGGGGTATTTATAGCCGAAGGTAGGTTTCCAAGGAGGTATGGCCGGCTGCAACAGTGTTCCTGTTCATCAACAGTAGCCTACGCACGTGCCCTGCTGGTAGTTGGTGGGTAGGCAGCGGCTGATAGTGACCAGGCCTGCTGTATACTATTCCCTTTCCACCAACTGCCGGCTACGTACGTGGTATGACAGTAGTTGGTGAGTAGGCAGCGGCTAATAGTGACACAGTATAGGAGCATGCTGCTCGCCATACTGTATCAGTGAGCTGTCGTATCCCTGATCAGATCTTTCGCCCATACCTCGTCAGGTACAGTAAAAGATCCTTCAGTATACAGACTGGCTTATTTGGGCGGGAGTATTCCCCCTCCCGCCTCTGTGCGGGATTGCTCCCGGCTTTGCTCATTCCTTCAGGTGACACTGAATGATCGAGAGCTAAGTGCCTTGTGCGTGTAGCCATGCTGCGCGGGTGGCCTTCCCTAATGGCTTGTATCCGAGGCTGCGGGGACAGGCGTAGTCCTTCACCATTGGGAGGCATTTCCTGCGGGACCAGCTTGCGTACTGCGCGTAAGGACGTCACGTCTCTGAGCATGGTTGGTCCTGCGGATCCAGTTGGTCTCTGCGCAGACGTCCCTGTTTAAGGTGAGTGTTGCGGGTCCAACTGGGCTCTGCTGGGACCTACCTCTTCACCACTCTTCCTTGGGTTGGCCCTACATGATGTATATGTTTGCATACGAATAAGGAGTGTTGCAAAACTCCCGACTAGCCTCCGATTACTCCTCGATTAATTGCTAGTCCCTATTTCATTGATTATTTTTGGGCTAATCAGTCAATGGTCAAATGCCAAAATCGGCGGTTTCCGGTGAGATTTTGACCAAAATCTGCTGTTTCCGGTGAGATTCCGACCAAAATCAGTAGTTTTCGGCGAGATTCCATAAAAAATGATGGTTTTTAGTGAGATTCTAACCAATTTTTGACCAAAATGTGTTTATGTATGTATAAAGCTGAAAATTACATACAAAAATGTGTGCCTTTATATATAAAATTGAAAATTATACATTAAAGTCCCATCCCGATTAATCGCTAGTCTCCATCCCATCATCCGGTTAACGACTAGCAATTTTTACAACACTATGCATGAGTCATGATTGTATGAATACAAATTATGACGAAATGAGAGCATGCATGTTGTCAAATTAATGTTTATTGTCACCATACATAAATGAGAAACTTGGTACAATAATTATAAAAATATTTTTGTTTGGTTCATACATGTGTAATGATATATATACTCAAAATGTATGGACCAAAGCACTTTTAGCCCCTCTTGGTTGGGGCCTATCTCGATCATATCTCCTTTAATAATTGACAATATGATTTAAACAAACATCAATGAGTCCAATGGCCATAGCATGGGTTTAGCAATAAAGTGAGGACCACCTTTGTTCTTTGAGATGAGATGAATATTTGTTTGTTTTCTATACTATTCAATGCTTTTTATTAGTTTGATCTCAACTAAAGTGTTGTGTTTTTAAGAAGAGATCGTTACGTGTAATAACACGATATTCTGTCGTGTATGTATATCATATAATGCAGTTCTTATATTAACTCGTCTACTTAAGTTTTGAAAGAAGACTAGTTGTTACAAATGGTATCCGTATTGTAACCTATAGGAGTGTAATGATTGCAACTCACATCACATGCGTATGCATGACGGGGCATTAACATGTTCAATAAGGACCTTAGGTGCCTATGTGACGAATTCATATTTCACATCTCACATCACATATAACCATATTACAAGAATTAGTTATTGTATAATAATTTATTAAACTTGATATCGAGTTTTAGGTGATGAAAATTTCTAAACGGGTAAACATTAACCATATAGTGATGATTTCGAATACATGCAAACCCGATTGATTGGCGCGTGCATGAAACCAAAATTACTGATCCGTCACCGAAAAACCTAACCCAAATAAAAACCGATGATGGTTATATGTTTTCGTAAAAGCGGAACTTTTGGTTTGGTTTTGGTTTTCGTAAACAATTATAAGAATTTAATAAATAGTGTAATCTATGATTTTAGCCTAAATTTGTGAAACTTATTAATTATTAACTAACAAAAAGATTTATGCTCATATTCATCATTTTGGATATATATATATATATATTTTTTAATTTTAGCCTAAAGCTTTCAAGCCATATGGTAGCAAAAAAACCAAACCAAACCGAAAACTATAAAAACTAAAACCTAACCGTTAAAAAGCTCAAAAATCGACTTTCGGTTTTTAGTTCCGTCTCAGGCTAAAACCAATTCAAACCGACCTATACACACTTCACTAATGAATAATAAGTGATGGAGTATGAGACAGAGACATTGTTTCTGAGAATATGTAAATAAAAAAAGCTATATAAACATGTTTTATTTGCAGTATAGTTTTTTAAAAGTTAAACTTACATGACCTCTAATTATCAAAATGAACCTTTTTTATTTGGCTTTAATCCCATCATTCAATCCCCAAGCCATCAAAACGTAATGATAATTTTGTGGTTAGCTTTGTTCATATTCACTTTATGATTTTTCAAAAGTTCTATCAAATGTGTGTAATTATAATATTATCATATCCTTTCTTCTAATAAAAAAAGGTTTCTAAGCCAATATTTGTTGTAATTACTTTGTTGGGTTAAATAACAAGCTACAAATACATCAACCTTATTTAAATAAAGTCTTTACGTATAACTTCTCACACAATATATTTCTATTTAGCCAATTTCAGTAAAGTTACATAATCTGTATAAGGTTACTTATGTATAACTTTTACAGGTCATCTTAAACACACTATGTGTAATAGCTCGATAACACTATATTTTATTTTTATACTAACCTGTAATCTGTATAACCTGTCAGCGCACTGCTAGAAAACATGGCAATTACGACCGGAATTTATTTATAAATACGTATTGATGCTGATGCAACGGTATAATGCGTTTGTTATAAATATATGCATCAAAATGCATTATAAATTTGTATCATAGTTCATTGTAAATCATCTAGGTGTGACCCGTAAAACATATAATGTTGTAGTCTAAATTTATTTTAAAAAACCTAATCACTTTTAAAATGATTGAAGAGTGCTTAAAGTTTCACCTTTGGTTGTCCCCTCAAAATTAATTGTGTACTTGCTTAAAAGGTTTTTAGTTTCTTCTTTATTTATTGTCCTATTATTATACTCATTACTTGAAAATAATAATTTTGATTACATTTCATACATTATTTAGAGCATCCACAACTACAAATATCCATAAGTTGTCACATCATATTTTAATTCTTTTTCCATAAATCCTAAGTTTCACAACAAAACCTTCACAAACCCTATTAATAATATTATATATATATATATATATATAGATATATATATATATATATATAGGGTAAGGTTAAAATGAAAACCCACTTGAGTTTTGAAAACCCGCAAAAACCCTATATATATATATAATATGCATGTGTATGCGAGAGAGGAGCCCCACAATACTTGTCCGCTTCTCCACCCTTGGCTACAAACTTTGCCATGGACTTCCCTTCACATTGGTAAAATCCGGTTCCTCCAACTTTGTTGCAGAGCCACCTCATCCGGCCCATAGAACGAGGACCCTGTTGCGAATGTTGTTAGTTATATGTTTCTTAAACAAAGTTTTGTCATTCTATTAATGAACAAATGCATCTATTAAATTGTTTAATATATTTAATATTTTTACAAAGAATAGAAGACCCGAGTCACTATGAGATGGAGCCATGGAGGGTATGACATAATGGCCCCTCTAGACAAATAAGCAATGAAATAAAGTAAATTGCTTATAAAAGTCTACCAAAGGTGCTTTTGTGCCACAAAAGTAAAGATAATGTGCTTTCAAAGCCATCTATAAATCCTCTCTTTTTATCATTGTTTATAAGGTATATATTCAATTCTTTGGTACTTGAGCATATGCATGAACATGAAATCTAAAGTTAGAAAGGTGATTATAGCATTTTCTTAATTACATCTTTTTCAAAAGCAAAAAAAGAAGAATTTTCCTTATATTTAAAGTTTAGACCTCTATTTTTCTCAATTATATACGAAGATAAATCAAGAGAATAAACAATATTGTTTTTATACAACAATTTGACTAAAATATTTTTACATTTTATAGTCATTTTGTGTAACAGTTTTATATTTAGGCAACATAAGAAAACATCTATGAATTCATAAACATGATCCACCTTTCAAGAAAGTATATAGGTAGAGTATACACTCTAAAAAGTATGTAGGTGAAAACGTGTATCCTCGACGAAAATTTGATAAGTCGAATGACCAATTTATATGTACGTTGGAATTTGAAAGAAGAGTGAAGAAGAGGATATAACTTTCAATCTTTTTGGATTTGAATATTGTTCATGACTTTTTATCAATCGTATAGCCAAAAGATGATGATAAAATATCGTCCGTCAACATTATTATAAGTTTGAATGTTAATTGTTGTCGATATGAAAATTCAATAGTATGGTGAGTGTTTTAATGAAATTAGCACGGCATTACTTCGAAACACAGCGACTTTCAAGTCGTGTGACTTATTTTCTATGTTTAATACGTCAAAATTAATGAAATTGAGTTTTATCCATATGATTTTATTACTAGGAAGAAATCAACTTGACGTGTACATTGATAGTGAGCAACATATGCAGATTTTGTTACCTTGAATGGTGTTATCGGTCTTGTTAGAACGACAATGGAAACAATCAATAAGACACAGGATTACAATGAAACTAGGGAAACCTCCTGTTAGAGCGTTTAAACCTAAACTCCTAAACCCAAAGATAACCCGACTATCTATCACCTGTCAGCTATCTAGATAGGTAGAATATGAAGCTCTAACCAATCACAAATCAATGTTCCTATGGATTACTACGTCTAGCAAAACCATAAAATAATACGAACACAAAGTAAGCGACCTGAACATGCATCTATAACCGAAATACATTCAACAAGACACATGTGGAACAAAGAAAGACAATAAATCAGACCTAAATACGCATACACATCATAACAACTGTAAACAAGTTCTTTACTTTAGCGTTAAACCAACAATAAGATCCAAAAAACTGATAAAAATCCGTAAATCACAAAGTAATCATCAAAAACCTAGGTAGAACAGGAATCTAGCCGATAATCATCAAGAACAGCAACAACATATAATAATTAAGAACATACATGTTCTGAACATGGAAGAAAACACAAGAAAAACCGAATAAACGAACCAAGACTCGCTTAATGATCAATCTCGAACACCGGCCTTTAATGTCTTGATACCGAACACTCTCTTGCTCCAAAATCCCCCCAAGGGTCCCCAGGGGACGGCTAAAGACTGAATAATTCGATTAGGGTTGATAGAAATCGTTTATATAGGGTTTATAAAACTTTTTGCCGACAAACAGTCCTCCGAACCGCGCGTAGCACCAATGTTTGTTCTCCGAGGGGTCACAAAATGACAAAATAGTCGATTTCCCTTTCTGAGCGCCTCGAGACGCGCGTAGCATGAAGCTCCAATCCTTCGCGTCGCGCGGAGGATAAATCTGACACATTATTTTATAATTTTCTTTATTTCGCTCGTATAATCTTCGTTTTAGCTCCGTTTTCTTCCCCGTTTTTTTCCTATATCTTCGTATTTCAACCCTCTATCATATCCTCTTCTAATATCTCTATTTCCGATTCATTTGTATTTTCTACTTTTCTTCTTTCACTCCCGTGCATTCTCTCGGGTGCTTGTTTCTTCATGATTTAGGCTTGTTTTCGCTCATTCCATGCACGGGTACCTGGATATATGAAAATATGTAAGTACATGCTAATTTCGACACATAAACGTTATAATTTAGCATGATTTCTTATTAAACCAAGTGCAAAAGACGTATATATTTTGCAACACATCAAACATCCCCACACTTAATCTTTTTTCGTCCTCGAAAAATATATAATGCAATGGAATCATAATTCAAAATCGGTCTTTAAAACATATAGGTTAATTTTTAAGAACAGATAAACGCAAAAACCGCGATTGCCCATATTGTTGTCCACTTAAACCCAACCACCAGCCTATCATGCCCCCCCCCCCCCCCATCATATTTAATGATTAAGTTCAAGTGATATCAAACAACCTATGGGTCTCACACCTAAAGAGTTACAGATACACCTACCCCCATCTCAAGCATAATCAAGACAATTAAAACCGGGTTGAAGCTGACTGGTTCAACCTATCACCGTAAGCTAAAAACCCTTCAATGGTAAGAAGAAAATGCACTTAGGTGGAATTTATATGGATAAAAGGTCAAGTGAGGTCGTACGAGCAATACCTAAACCTAAAACTATATTAGCGGATTTCGGCCCAGCATTGTTTCACCCGAGCTGCAACCCAGTGGCGGTCCCAGGCCTCAACCCTTAGTATTTCTTAAAAATATTTATTGACTAAAACCTCGAGCCTCAATAGTGTATCCTCAGAGTCACCATCCCCTTGGTAACACGTAAGCTCTCAGCCCCATCTAGTATGTGCCTTTTGGCCTCTTTTTCTATTACTTTAAATTTATTTTTCTTCTTTTTTTTAGTGAATGCTTCTTTAGCATTTGCATAAATTTCTCATTCACTTTGACTTTCAAAATATTTTGCACATATTTGACGTTCGTAGCAACAAAACTTTGTGCTCTTAGGCATCTTTTACCTAAATATATAACTATTTTTCTAAGCTCGTGTAAATGATGGACATTGCGGGGCGCCACCACTCGTTATTTACTTTCATAAAACAAAGTGGCGTGCTAATTTTAAGTGCATGTAATTCTCACCACCTCAAGGTAGTTAAATTACGGTAATACTCGCTACGCCTTATCGAATTTTCAGCTTCACTATCCCCCCCTCAAGGTGAGAACCCACAAGGTTTATGACAATTAGGTTTATTAATAATAATCAGGGGAAACCTTTCAAACCTAGTTGGGCCTACCGACACATCCTAAGCTAAGTGCGCTATCTTTTTGTTTATTCTCATATAAGTAGTAGTTTTAAAAGACCAATCTTAAAATTTTCTATCAGTTTCCACTATTTTGCAAACTTAACTTAAATTTTCAGGACATTTTTTTATGATTTTTTTTAGTTTATTTTTATTTTTCTTTCCAAAACTTCAATTTCCCATCCCCACACTTAAATTTCACATTGTCCTCAATGTGAGATAAGGAAAAGACACAAATAAAGCATAAAGAAAAATAAAATGGAACAGACTCCCCTGGTAAATATATCCGTGAAAGTGTATGATGGATCATGTTCCTTGCCCTCCAATTCGAACGAATGCCTCTAAATCAAGTGCTCTTTACCAAGCCATCACTCACGAACGAAAGTGACAATCAATAATTAATAGTTCTGAAAACATCTCGGTAATCCTGCAGCAGTCAGCATCCCCACACTTGCTTCAAACCCTAGCTCATCAACCGTCCATACACAACCCTGAAACAACATGAAAACACGAGAAGAAAACACCCGGCATAACAAGAAATAAAATCAAAATCAAAATAAACTAGATAGAAAACATATAACCAGGTTGCCTCCCGGGAAGCGCTAAGTTTACAGAAGAGTCTTCAGCCGGACTCGCTCCCGAAACCTCAATCAGGAGGCTTCTCCTTTATCCTCTTCCCATCGATGCTCCTCAACATTCTCCTCTTACAATCATTTGGGAAGAAATTAATCACAAAACTCTTATGGGCCCAAAGATATGAATTCAACTCGGCCCACCAACTCTTGAATTTCCCATGACCGAACTGTATGATATGCATGTAATCCAAGAGGTGGTCATCCCTACATAATAATTCTGTGATGTTAGGAGAGTATGACAATTTCCTACGCACAATTCGACCCTTGAGCCTCGATATCCTTTCTCTTCTAGCCAATTTTTCAAACCTAGACACGTCCCAAATGGAGAATGAGTATGGTTTGTGTTTTGGTTTATCAGATTTGAGGTGTAATGTTGTAACAACCGAGTCACTTACACCCTCATGGCTCTCCTCACAAGGCTCTATCTCAATCCCCACACCTGGATCGTTATACAATAAATCTTCGAGATGTTTTAAATCACCAAGTGGGTCAAACTCCTTTTCTTCACAACACGGAGTGGGCAAATCTAATAACTCATCACCAAATTCCAGCTCCCATGAAGGAATGTGCTCCTCCTCTATGTCATTCTCCATCACCTCATCTCCATCTTCAATCTCAACCACAGTGTTATTAGGTAACTCTACCACCTCTATCTCCTCGTCACCCAAAAAAATCATCATCAATGGGTTCGGATCCATAGTACCAAAGCGTGGAATACTGATAATCTGAGCCAACATGGCCAACGCTCTATTGAACCGGAGGTGGGACTTCATCGTCCGTTATGGTCTCCGGTTCCGGGGCGTGTTCCGGCTCACAAACAGTTTGCTCTATATTGCTAATTAAATGCTCCTCTCGATCTTTGGTTAACCAGTCGCTCAATAAATCCAAATTCTCATTCATTTTTCTAACTGCTTCATCAAATTCCATTATATGTTGCTCAGTTCTAATTCTACTTTCCTCTGTATCCCAACGATCACAATTATTTAAACATTTTTGCAACAACTCATCATTGAATCTGGCGAGCTCACGCATAGATGGTGATTGGCATTGAGGCTCATACGGTTGCGAGTAAGGTCGATGATCTTCATACTCGTATGTGCAACCCCCTTGTGAATAATAGCAATCATGTGACCAATGGGGTCCACCACATATATCACACAAAACTTTCCTAAACGATCCCGATGACTATAATTGTATCCATGCTGGCGGTTCATGTAGTAATGCTCCATAATAACACTGCAATGGACACTTAAATAAAACGGATCACGGGCACCAGATAAATATATAAATAATAATATTAAAAACAAATTACTAGACACGCTAAAAAAAACTCTCTAAGACTTACTAGACGCAGATAATTAGACACACAAATAATAGACTCACTAGACTAATCACAAAATACACAAAGACATGGACCTACAAGACACACCACAACTCAAGACCCTAAATGACCAATAAATTTAATAATAAAAAAAATTATTTACAAAAATTACTAGACACACTAAAAAGACTCCCTAAGACCAAGTAATCAATTAAGTATATCAATCAAAGCTAGTTTCGCTATCGCCTAAGTGTCCCCGGCAACGGCGCCAAAACTTGATGTGCTAAAAGCGGTCTATAAAAACTTAACCTAACCTAGACACTCTAGTTTTAAATTTATAAACCAAGACTATCCTAATAATAGACCACTAGACAGACAAGTGTACCTATCAACTGTAGTAAATCCTAATGAAGTCCAAATATCGAACCCAAAGGACACTAGCGACACCTAAACTAGACTCTGACTAAGAACTTAATAATTTTACTCATTACGCAAGTGACTAATTAAACTTAAACTGACACTGACACTAACAAACTTCAACACTATTACCTAGACGAACTCAAAGATAGGAGAAACACTACCTAGGTTTAGATTCTTACTTGTAACTCTTGGATCTCTCTCGTCTATGAAACTATGATGGAACCGGGATCTTATAATACGACATCCTTAAACAACCTAGTGGATCCCTGATCATTCTCCGGGTGTGACCTACAGGGAAACTCTAAGGGGCGTGTAAACTTACCGGTTGGTCGGATTACCTGTCAGTCTCTCCAACAACACTAAAGTACCCTAAAAGACAGTGCACCCGTCGGTCTCACTATCTCAATACACCCTAAAGTGCAAGGGGTAACCTAAGAACAATCAATAAGACACGGGATTACAATGAAACTTGGAAAATTTAGGGAAACCTCCTGTTAGAGCGTTTAAACCTAAACTCCTAACCCCAAAGATAACCCCACTATCTATCACCTGTCAGCTATCTAGATAGGTAGAATATGAAGCTCTAACCAATCACAAATCAATATTCCTATGGATTACTACGTCTAACAAAACCATAAAATAATCATGAACACACAGTAAGCGACCTAAACATGCATTTATAACCGAAATACATTCAACAAGACACATGTGGAACAAAGAAAGACAATAAATCAGACCTAAATACGCATACACATCATAACAATTGTAACCAAGTTCTTTACTTTAGCGTTAAACCAAAAACAAGATCCAAAAAACCGATAAAAATACGTAAATCACAAAGTAATCATCAAAAACCAAGGTAGAACGGGAATCTAGCTGATAATCATCAAGAACAACAGCAACATATAATAATTAAGCACATACATGTTCTGAAAATAGATGAAAACACAAGAAAAACCAAATAAACGAACCAAGACTCGCTTAATGATCAATCTCCAGCACTGGCCTTTAATGTCTTGATTCCGAACACTCTCCTGCTTCAAAATCGCCCCAAGGGTCCCTAGGGGACGGCTAAAGACTGAATAATTCGATTAGGGTTGATAGAAATCATTTATATAGGGTTTATAAAACTTTTTGCCGATATACGGTCCTCCGAGCTGCGCGTAGCACTAATGTTTGTTCTCCGAGGGGTCACAAAATGACAAAATAGTCGATTTCCCTTTCTGAGCGCCTCGAGACGCGCGTAGCATGAAGCTCTAATCCTTCGCGCCGCGCGGAGGATAAATCTGACACATTATTTTATAATTTTCTTTATTTCGCTCGTATAATCTTCGTTTTAGCTCCGTTTTCTTCCCCGTTTTTTTCTTATGTCTTCGTATTTCAACCCTCTATCATATCCTCTTCTATTATCTCTATTTTGATTCATTTGTATTTTCTACTTTTTTTCTTTCACTCCCGTGCATTCTCTCGGGTGCTTGTTTCTTCATGATTTAGGCTTGTTTTCGCTCATTCCATGCACGGGTACCTGGATATATGAAAATATGTAATTACATGCTAATTTTGACACATAAACGTTATAATTTAGCATGATTTCTTATTAAAACAAGTGCAAAAGACGTATATATTTTGCAACACATCAAGTTGTCACACCCCAACCTAAGGCGGAAATGCCGGGGCGTGATCTGATTGCTCACAGCTCGAAGATACTATCATAAATAAAATGTGACAATATCTAATTAATTATTTTAATTCAAATGTACACACAATAATCAAATACAACAAAACAATTCAATTCAATTAAATAAATACAATCAATTAAATTTAAGTTTGTCTTCAATATAACCTATGGTCTTGACTACATGTCCATACTTTAATCTAAGCAACCTGTATATGCGTAGAAAATGGAGTTTGTCAACAACACATGTTGAGTGAGATGATCACCAATTTTGAAACATTAAATAATAGCATATATATATATATATATATATATATATATTTATATATATATATATATAGTTGATAAATGATAAATGTTTAATACGCAAACCAACCATGTGATAATAATCAAACGAATCATAACAAACATGCATATAACCAAATCGTGTGTGCCAATGAAATCGTTGCCAAGCAAATCGGGCATTGATTACAATGACTAAGGTTGTCGTTTTACCTTTGCCAAGCGAATCGGGCTCCGGTTACTAAGACAGTCGTATGATCATACTAATGAGAACCCTCTACAAGGGGATATGTTGGACTTCTCCGAAACGTTATCAAGTAAACAATTAAACATGTAGCAACTAGCAAATAGCATTCAACTGATATTCACACAATAATTATATTTGCGATTTTGTGTATATATATAGATAGAAAATATGAATAAGTATGGATATGTCCCCAAAGCGTTTGAAAATAGTAGATAAAAAGGGGAATGATCAAACTCACCTTAGACGGAAGGCAAGTGATTAATAAATTCGACAAACAAACTAATGATTTAAGCTAGTCATCCAATACACGTCCAACGAGATTAATGATCAGAATTTGAAACTTTGTGATATGAAACTATAAATAAAAACGAATTTAATGCCGCTGGAATCAATCCAAACGGATGAGTAGAACTCTAGTTATGTTGATTTTAATGTTTAAACGAGTCGAGTCTGACTAGAATCCGAACTTCGAGTCGGGAGTCGGGTTTTGGTCAGAACCCTTAAAATTTAATTACAAGAAGAAGTCTTCTGGACCGAACATTGAATCCGACCAGAAGTATGAGAAAACGAGAAGTCAAAGTTGTTGACTGTTTTACCCTTTATCGGGTTTTAAAGCAATTGACCAGTCAATACCCTTTAATCTTAGAAATTGATTGAAGGTTATTGACTAGGGAATATGTATGAACAATTTTACAGTTTACAACTTACCCGGAAAGTGAAAGGATCAAGAGATATAACGAGTCAAAGATCAACGTATAAGCAAAGTCAAACGTCAAGGTTTGTGTCTTTAAAGAATATGCAAAAACCGAAGGGTTTGAGAATGAGCAGAGGTATGTGACGGCTGGAGGAGATGCAGTAGGGTTAGGTTAAGGTTTACAGTAGGGAATTATGATGTGTTTATATAAGAACAGCTAAAATGAACCAAATATGGGGTTTTTGACCCGTTTAAGCAAGTATATGCGATTTATGGAAAGAATCTTCGATTTATTCACAAAGATCTAATCTTGGACAAGGGAAAATGAATTAGGAATGGTATTTTAGTTGTATGATGTTTACTTGGACCTTAATTCACTATAATATGCCTAAAATAAATGATTTTATACCTTAAACGAATTAGAAAACGAACTAAGGCTTAAACGATCTGTGCAGGTACCCCCGTCGCACCGCGCGACCACCTAGGGTGGTCCCGTCGCGCATCGCCCCTGGCCACAATGGGGAAAGTTTCATTTTTTTGCATTTTTAGTCCATGTAGTTTGATATTTGGTCAATTATTGAACTTTTTATGTTTTAAATAAGGATTTAGACATTATATAAAGTATGAGGGGTATAAATTGCACATTAGAAACTTAAATATATTATTTTTATTTAATAATGAAAATCTAAATTATTTCCGGTCGGTTTAAACGTAAACGAAAAATTCGAGATGTTACACAAGTTATATGATTGTTGATGCGTAGATTTTAAGGTGTGAACTAATCGCAAATGTCACTATACAACAGGGTATATTGTTATACAACAAAATTTTATAATTATAATTCAAGAGAGTGAGATGGAGATGAAACATAAGGGACTCCAAATCGAAAGACAAATATATTCAATAAAATAAACATGTCATGCTTCATGTCTCTTAATCATAATGATTCTAAAGTAATTACATTAAATTAAATACATAAAAACAAACAATATTGTTTATGTTGCACTAACATGCCAATATACAACTAAATATTCATTCTTGTCCATAGACCATCAAATTTGTCATGTTCCTTGTTTTCCTCTTACATCTCATTGGTTTCTTGAATATTTAGTATCTAATTTTGGAAGCTTATAACTTTGGGGAGCAAAATCCTTATAATCAAGGTGAGGTGCACATATCAAGTCAAAAAATGTCACCTTCCAAGTGTTTTTGAGTCTTTATACGAATTCGTGATAATTTAACGAGCTTAAGTTTAGGTAAATCTTCGGTCAATGAACTTGTTGGATGACTAAACTTTAGACAATCTATCATCAAGATTTCTTCTTTGTGTTTTGTCTCATATATCTCACAAACCAAGAAGAATGTAGTAGAGTAGAGTTATCGGCAACGCAATCAACATTCCAAATATCACCCTGTATAAATCCGAAAATAGTTATAAGTAAAACACAATTGTATAAACGAACGAGGATATATAACTATATTTACATGTGAATATAACAATAATATGTATTCTTGGATAGTTGTTATGCTAAATGTTTACTTTTAGTGTCTTGCTTAATTAGTATTTAGTAGAATCTTGTGTAGTGCTTACCCGGTGCTAAGAATTGCTGGATGAACATTGTACTCTTTAGCAAAAACAAACGGTACAATTCCTTGTGGAAGTGCAGCCTGGTGTTTACCATTCAAAGTTAATATTATAGGATTGAATGCTTATATATGATCAGCTACCGATCGAACAATACCTGTACGATGGCGACACGCAATAGGTTTCCACGAAGGCGAACGATAAAGGAAGCGGCCACCATAACTGCTGGTCCGGTTAAAAATCTCACAACCATTGAAAAAGCCGCTACTGAATTTCCACAAGCTATTATCTTTGGTTGAAGTGCCATAAACAAGCCTTCATAAAAACAAAAAAATTTATTTTATTTTTAAAAGACGAGCATGTAACAAAATACTATGTTCGCATATGTAGCGAAGTGGTTTATTTATGTAACAATAACATGTTATAAAGTACAAAACAATCATGACTTTTTCATGTTAATATCTAAGAAAACAAAAATATCTAGACAAATTTGATAAAAAAAATTAAAAAAAAAGATTTAATCCGATTTTTAACAACTAATGAATAAGATTGATGTTGATTTTTATCATTAAGAAGATGTACCATAATGGGACCGCAATCAAGTCTATTTATTTACTCAATAATCATTTAATGTCTCAATAATATAGAAACAGAATCAAATACATTTTATTCTTAACATGAAAACAGTAAGAATCAATTTGCTGTTATTTATTAGGTTTATTTTTATAGGTGTTTTGTGTTATTTTTTGTTTGTATTTGTTAATTTTTGATTATGAGACGTTATAAGTATTTGCTGATTTATATTTTGTTGTTATTCTTAGATTTTTTCTTTTGCTGTTATAAGTATTTACTGGTATTTGCTGTTATTATTTTGTTCTTGATTTTGAATATTTTGTTGTAATTTGTAGGTTTTTTCTTTGTTATTATAAATAATTGTTTATGTAGATTGGTATTGAAGTTGATATTGTTTTTTACGTTCTCATTTTTTTATAAATTGGTATTATTTCCTACGTTCTCATGTTAAGACTAAAATGCACATGAACTTTCCCCCAATAATATATTCATAACAAATTTAATGAAATTACAAAATAGTAGTGAACTGTATTATATATTTTTTCACTATTAAAAATTAGTAACAGATTTAAAATAAGCAAATAAATAGTTTAAATTTATTGGTGTAAGGTAAAGTATTTCATGCATTCGTCCCATATTCACAATCAAACACGACTACAATTTATTTTGTAACCTTTTTATTAAAGTTATGCTAAACAAAATTGAGATGAAATCATAGTAGTTGATGAGAGTTAGAAAGAAAATTTTATTTATTACATTTAAATCAAAAGATAAAATTATTTATATAACGGTTACCGCTATGTATTTAAAACTGGTTATATATTATATATTGAGGGTTGCATTAACAATAAATCAATAATAATAATTGATAATCGATAAATTAACATATCTAAATAATTTAACTAAAAGAGAACTCACCCAAACTAAACATGGCCATTCCCAAACCAGCATCCGAGAGTATTGAGATCGATTTCGAAACTATTGACGGCATTTTCACATCCCACCTGTGATCATAAAACTCGTTAAAACATACACATATTTAACAAACAAGCCTAAACTGAACCTCATTTAATTAACAAACTTGAGCCCGAGTTTATGTTCCAAACTTAATCGAGCTCACAGTTCGAAACAAGTCTATTAATTTAAACATAACAACTTTAACTATATAAAAAACATCTATTAAACACCTAAAAATATCATTTATATACATTTTCACAAACTCAAACTCTAATCATAAATTAAACAAGCCAAGCTTAAACTTATA
Organism: Bidens hawaiensis; assembly: GCF_021521415.1. NCBI lineage: Eukaryota > Viridiplantae > Streptophyta > Magnoliopsida > Asterales > Asteraceae > Bidens > Bidens hawaiensis. The sequence goes on from NW_027491131.1 coordinate 807,122, forward strand.
CAAATTCAAAATCAGCCTAACTTCTAAAGCTTTTTTATAAAAAAAAATAAAATAAAATATAGAACAAAAGATAATTTCCAAACTTTTATGATTATAAAAAACAAAAAAAACATTATAATATTTTTTATTAAAAATAATTTAAAAATAATAATATTTGACTTACCTAAATGAAACAAGAGCCCAAATGAGTCCAATGAGACTAGAATAACTGTTTGGATTTCTGATAAGTTTCCTCCACACCATAATCAATATTAACCGTGTCATCACACTCGCTGGTGGCATCTGTTTTCCGGTATTCGATTCAAGGCCCATGACCTCCTTAGCCCGAATATCCGACGAACCTGGACCCAGTTTCGTCTCCCGCTCCCTCCCCTCATCTGTTTCCGGGTGGTCAGACGACACGACCATCCGGATTTCCTTAGCATCATTAATATTAATATCCGCGCGACCGGAATGCCCGGTCACCGCATCAAAATCATTCCCACCGAACACGTGGATCCCACCGCCATCCGACACGGGCGAAGTACTCGAGCTCCACACGAACATGTGGAGCTCCTTATCATCATTCTTCGCCTTCGGCTGCCCGTTCGACGGTTTCGGTTGCAAAACGGAAACCGTCGACGCAATCTCCAGGTTTGGCGCTGGGTAAGCGCCAGCGCCAAACCTGGGAGAATTCAATGGCCCGGGAGCTGTACTCTCTTCAAAACTCGAGGGCCGAGGCGTCGGCCCTCGAGACGACTGGACAGAGTAGACCTCTGCCGGGCCGAAGTTAGATAACCGCCCGCCCGGAAACCCCATCATGGAGTAGAAATCCGAGTGGTTAAAATTTGACCCTCTCGGTGTCTGGTTTCTCGACGAGCTTAGACTATAAATCTCCGCCCCTGTTAAATTCGAGGGGCGGGGAGTCATTCCACTAAGCCCAACCGAACGTCGAGAGACGTTCGATTTCCGCACCGTCACGTGTAGCTTCCCATCTTCTCCGATTTCCGCATCCGTTTCTAAAAAGTCGTGCCCATCCAATGACACAACATCTGACTCCACCTGTTACAATATATTAGTCAGAGTTTATTATTATCATTATTATTACTACTATTACTATTACTATTACATCTAGTTATATATAAATAGTTGATTAATAATATATAACACCTTGAATGACACAATGGAAGCCGCAGTTTCCGGAAACTGTTCCATAATAAGAATTTTTGCCCCGCGGTACTCGAACAAGAATAGTAGCAATGTATACCATACTATACATTGCATCACCACCACCTGAACCATCAAGCTGCCCGAATACTCACCATACATCGCAATTAACAACGGAATTCCCATAACCAAAGTATTCGGTAGCGTGGAGACCGAAAATATCGTAATCATCCACTCGAGGCTCCCGTTCTTCGCGAACGCAGCCCAAAACCCGAGCACAACGAGCATAATGATCTTTTGTAGCGAATCAGCCGCAATGAATCGAAAATTCATCTCGTACGGGTTGTTTAAGGATATGAAGTGGAAGGAAAGTAACGGGACGGCGAAAATAGCGACGAATCGGTTTATGCCCGAGCATTGGTCGGGTGAGAATATTTTCCACCAACGGACACTGCCGTAGGCGAGGATCATGGCGACGTATAGTGGGACCATAGCCGCCATGACCGTGTAAAAATCGTGGGCGGTAATCATTATTGGTTATAGATCTAACTGAAATAGAATTTTACGACGAAAATATTATTAAAATAAACCTGACTAGTAAGAAACTAGACGGAATAAGATGGCAATCTAAAGATTGATTGAAGTGATTAACATAAAAAACTGGTGGTTAGAGAGAGAAAGTGAGGGGATATTGGCATTGGTTTAGAGAGAGAAAGAGTTTGATTGGATTGTGTGATTGAAAGACAATGTACAGGAAACAATTGTGTGTACATATATTGGTGAGGATATTGAAGATAAGGTGTATAATGTGTACGGCTAGTGTTAGTGAGCGTTGACTTAATTGTTGACCAGTGGATACGGGTCGGGTCGGGTCGGGTCGGGTCGGGTCAGGTTCGTATATCCATGAAAGGAAACTAGACGGTCTTTTCAAGTAGAGGTACACAAACCGGTTTAAAACTCAAAACTGGTTTGGGTTGAAACCGGTTCCGTTTGGTCAACAAAAGTCAAAAGCGGTTTATTACCGGTTTCGGTTCGGGTTGAAACGGGTTTCTTACAATATTAAAATCGGTTTCGGTTCGGGTTTTGATCGGTTTTAGCCGGTTTCGGTTTGGTTAACTGGTTTGGAACCGATTTTGGTGGAGAAAGTAACAAACGGTTCCGAGTCTACGGTTTCAATCAGTTCTAAACCAGTTCGGTTTTGATTTGACTTTCGGGTCGGTTTAGTTAGCCGGTTTATTTGCTCATCTCTAGAGTGTAGCTCCTCTCATGGACCAATCCACGTCATTGACGAACAATTTATTGGAGATAAGTCTAAGAGTTTAGTAAGATAGTAAAAGCATTATGATTATTTTTATTAGTTAACAAAATTCGAGTTAATAATCTTTGTATTCTTTCTCTACTCATAATTTTTTCGTCATTTTTAAGCATTTCTATTGGTAATTTTGTGTGTTTTTTGTGTTATTTTGATTTTGAATCGGAATAGGGAAATTTGTCTTAAGTTATTAATCGCAGTGGTGAAATCGTTTGATTGCTATGATGGTGGAGAATGGCTCTTGGTTGAGGCATTTTAGAACATGGAAATTTCGACAATCTTGATGTTTTTCTTCGTGGTTCCTATATTCGAACGACGGGTGAAGTAACTGTAACTGTAAGACACTATTTTTGGATAATCTAACAAAAAAAGTTCGACATATCCCATGTTATATGCATTTAATCCATACTTAAAATGATATAAACATGTCCGACACTACCTACATTTAATGCTAGCAACAATCACATCTTTCGTGTCTATAAATACCTCGTTTACTTGGACATGTATAAAGTCCATAAAACTCTAGTACTTACTCTTACGTCGCAGCTTTATCGTAGGTTAGAAGTGAAGTTGAGTATTCTGGCTTAGAACTTTGTCTCGATGTTAAGCCTATAGCATTTTCTAATTTTGATTCTGATTCATGTACATGTTTTAAGATTTAAAGCTTTCAAAAGGGAAACGTGAAAAATGTTACGTATTTATATTTTATTTACAAAGAAATTAAACACTATACAGAATTCAGGTGAAGTTTCTGAAGAAGATGATGGTGCATATTTAGATAAAATGGTTAGATGTCGCCATCGATTTCATTTTTTGTATCCTAATAGCTTTTTTATCAACAACGATGAATCATCATTAATAAAAGCGAAGCGTAATATAAAACATAAAGCACAAACTAATCTATGACCAAATTCCGTTTATCTTAATGCTTTTCAAACTCGATACTTCTTCACAGGTAGCAAACTAAATGTCATCCATTCGGTTGAATCGATTGTGGTTGAATCAATTGTAAGTTTAGTTACGAAACGAATGATAGAACTATTCGTTCGTGTAAGAAACTGATACATACCCAACTTTCTACAGGTAAGTTGATACTTTTCAATTTTCATATCGCACTTTACATAATCTTTAGACTTCTAGAATTAGAATATTCGATATTGAGATTTATTTAAGCTTAAAACATAAGCAAAAGAATTCTAGAACTAGATAAGTAAACACTTGAATAAAAGTATCTTTATGTTCATAAACATACACAGTCTTGATTCGTATCAAATTGATTTGGAAACACTTTTAGGACCAATTTTAAATGATATTTTTTTAATTTCACAAAATAATTGCAATTGATTGAAAAGTAAAGGTGGGATGGGCCATGCTTTGTAAAGTTAAGTCTATTCCCATGAAACCTTTTTCATCAACATGTGCTTTGAGGGCCAAAGTGGTTTCTTTCATTTTAGGATTTTAGGTGTCACATAAAAGAAAATGTAATTGGGAATATAACATTTGTGAATGTGAAAATGATTTGAAATGATGATTGTAAAATTGGTAAAGGTATATCAGGTATCGGGGTCGTCCAAGAGAGCTCGATAGCCCTTTAGGCGTTGCACGAGTTATAAAAATAGGCTTCAAAATATATTGAAAGAAATTAAAAACTGATATAATATATAAAATATATGAAAAGGAATTGAAAAGTTATGTTATGGGTTTATAATCTTGACAGGCCTTGTATAAATGCCTAGCCATATTGCTACACATGCTCTAAGTCGGGTCTATAGAGTGTAATATTATGGGGTATCATATAACATTTGTGAATGTAAAAATAATTTGAATTGATGATTTTAAAATTGGTGTATATCGAGTTTAAGGGTCGTCCAAGAGAGCTCGATAGCCTTCGTAGGCCTTGCACAGGTTATAAAAACGAGCCTCGAAATATGTTAAAAAGAAATTAAAAACTGATATAGCATATAAAATATGTGAAAAGGAATTAAAAACATATGTTATGAGTTTCTAATCTTGGCGGGGCTTGTATAAATGCCTAGTCTGCATTACTACACATGCTCTAAGTCGGGCCTATAGAGTACAATATTAAGGAGTAACATATGACATGTTTAAAATTTACCTATGATGTTTATATAGCTTTTAATGTGAAAGTTATATTGCACAAATAGGTGGCAAACCTTTTGTGATTAGGTTGGTGTGGTATGTGATTTATCTTTTTGAGATTGATAAAATAAAATTTTAATGTTAAATAAGAAAGAGAAATGTGTCAAATATTACCGTGTTGTAATTTATAAAGGGTTAAGTATATCAAAATGTTTATTAAGACATCAACACGTATTTTACTCGATACATGTAATTTAAGTGTAGAAGTTCAAAATTACACTTTTAGTGTAACAAACTTTGAAAAATGATATATCAACTGAACATTTTGTGCTAATGACATGACACCCGTGTTTCAGACATTCATTATGTCAGCTATGTCTCTCGTAATGAGTTTGAGTTGGGTTTTGGTTTGAGGAGGTTAAGAGTAACGGGAAGGGCTATGATCGTGCCGTAAGGTTGGTAGCAGGAGGTGAAATGGGTATTAGAGGTGCACAAACAGGTTTAAGACTCAAAACCGGTTTGGGTTGAAACCGGTTCGCTTCAGTCAACAAAAGTTAAAACCGGTTTATGATCGGTTTCGATTAGGGTTTGCCCGGTTTGGGTCGGCTTCGGTTTGATTAACCGGTTTGGAACCGGTTCTGGTGGAGAAAATCAGAAACCGGTTCCTAACCTATTGTTTCAATCGGTCCAGACCGATTTATATATAATCAGTTTCAAACCGGTTCGATTTTGATTAGATATTCAGATCAGTTCGATTAACCGGTTTATTTCCACCAGGGTCAGTGGCAACTAGAGCCATAATGGTGGTAAAAAGAATTTTATTTACTCAATAGTTAAAATTATTTGAAAGTGAAAACTAATTAAAATAAAAAATAATGTCTTTAGAAAATAACTATAGCTACCACGTTGCAACATACAATTGGGTGATATAAATAAGAAAAATGACAAAATTACTTAAATGGATGGTTAATCGTTGCAACATATAATTGGATGACATAAATAAGAAAAATGACAAAATCACTTAATTACTTAAATGACTAGTAACTTAATCTTCATGTTACTTGACAGTTGATACATACAATGACAAGTTTTAAAATTTGAGTGTATAAGTGATTTTTCTTAAATTCACAATTGAACTTGGTTAATATGCTACTGATGCGTTCGACACGTATCATCCCTTCTCTCTTTTATGATGAATAAAAGCTTGGTTGCTTGGTGCAATCTTGTTTTGAGTTAGTGAACGGCAACCTGGTGCGGAAATGGCACTGGACTACGACCTCACTATCTGAGTGTGCACCCCGCAGGTTAGGTGATTGCTTGAAGCTCTTACAACAAGTGATGGTGGGCCCTCATCCGGACCGTTGGAAGTGGCTAAATGACCGTCGGGGTCTTTCTTGGTTAGCTCCATGAAGACATTTTGTTTAAGGCCCAAAACCAAGTCGTCTCCCTTGTTTTAGATTGGAATATTTGGGTTCCTACTAAACCAGTGTAGGGGTAACAATCCAAATAGCGCATCTACAGCTACAAGATAAGACAATCGTATCTACCGGATATAGACAAAAGGAAGATCATGACTAACTACTATAGATGGAAAGGGTGAACCACAAGATCACACCTAGAATGTACCGAGATAGTACGATAGGTAGACGCGATCATGTCTCTATAAATACATAGCTATATTGTAACAATGTGAGATATATTAATTTTACATAACTTTACACCTTCAATTGTGTGTTTTCATATTTCACTCAATATCTCTCATAAATCTATTATCACGTCATAAATCCAAAAGTCGACCATGACCTAAATGCATATAAGTTAGGTTTTTCTTTAACAACCAACATCTTTGATTGGAATGCTGAAATGGATAGGATTCTGTCACACCCGCTCTATGAGCCATGGCGTGTGACCAATAGTGAGTATCTATTTTGTAAATATATCAGAGTTACGGATTGTTCTAGCGAAAAGACTTTGTTTAAAATATAATATTTATTTATACTAAAATTCTTTGGATATTAACTACCAAGTTTAATTTATAAAAAGCTTTTATCCGATTATAACATTTTAGTAATTCTAAATTGAGTTATCTTCATGTAGGGAGCATCTATCTTCATAAATAATTTGGTCCCTAATAATCTTTGTATTCCATACTTCTCAAGATTCTATGTTGGTTTTCATCTCCTTTTTAGTTTCGGCTAACTCACATCAATCGAATATGAGTTTCTATGTAAACCACACGAGAATATGATTCATTTCAACTACGCACATCATAGAACCACGTTTATATGTCAGTCTCAAAACGAATTTGAGTTTCATTTTAAACACACGAGAATGCGATTCAGTTCAACAAAAACACACATTTTGGAAACACATTTGTGCCCTTGTTTCGGCGTTATGTATTTCGTTTACTTAATTACACGATATAAAAGTTAGGGGTGAGCAGAAAACCGAGTTAACAGAACCGAAATCAAACTAACTGAAAAAACCAAACCAAAGAAACCGAATCGAAGCATTAACCGACGGTTAATTTTTTGTATTTTCGAAAAACCGAATTTTCGGTTTCGGTTTTCCATTATTTAAAAAACTGAAAAAAACGAACCGATCCGATTGATGGTGATGAAGATTATGAAGATGATGATACCTGTGACTAAACTTTGAAGATGAATAAGATGATGAATAAAAATTGCGACCAAACTTTTAGTTTTTATTAAGAACTTTGTTGAAATTTAAACTCTACTAATATAACAAATTTGTATTCGTATGATTTCACGTAACATGCGCCTATTTTTGTTTTTTGAATTCTATATATATGTGGTACTCTAACACGTTCTTATAAGTTTAAAATCATCATTTCATTTTTTAGTTTTTTTTTTACAATGTCTACACAGAATTGAAAAAAAAAACAATTATAACCAAACCGAAATCCAAAAAACCGAAAAACCGAACGGCTTGTATATCAAAAAACAGATGATTTCGGTTTCAGTTTCACCTAATAACCAAACTGAACCTAACCGTGTTCAGCCCTAAGAAAAGTACACAATTTATTTTAAAAAATACAAAAATAAATATTGAGTAAAAAGAAGTGGTCCTAAGATAGGTAGAGTCGTCCAAGCCGCTTGCCGTTCGCTCGGAAATAACTCGCTCGTTTTTTTGCTCCATTGTAAACAAGCCCCTCTGCTTGGCTCGTTTTGTAAATATGCCAGGCAACGAGCACAGGTATGCTCGGTTCGATTCGGCTTGAACATTTTTAATTTATTTTGTATATAATTATATATGAATAAATATATAAATATGTAGACATCACACATAAAATATAAATACATCCATTTTTTAAACTCTTTAAAATTTTTTTTATTCTGTCAATTTTATAGTATCATTAGTTCGATTCAACGTTTTCATAATACTAAAAATTTGTTTACATGCTCATTATATCTCACTTTAAACTTTTTTCACCTGAAAAATTAAAACCTATTACGCGTTTGTCTAAAAACTACTAATTTGTATACAAAATATATTATTTGAAGCCTTCAAACTTGTTTCTTATTGAAACTTTTAGAGTGAAAAAGAAATAAATAATGCTAAAAAATCGCTCGATGTTCGGTCGAAAAATGCTCGATTCGATTTTGGCTCGCTTTGATTTTCGTTCGGTTCGAATTTCAGTTGTTCGGTTCGGTTGTAAATGAGCCAAGCAACAAGCAAACATTCGCTCGGTTCGGGACGGTCTTTTAATTTCTTTTACAATGACCACACATAATTGAAAAAAAAAGACAATTATAACCGAACCTATACCCTAAAAACTGAAAAACCAAACGGTTTGTATATTAAAAAACCGCTGACTTCGGTTTCGATTTCGATTTCGTCTAATAACCGAACCGAACCTAACCATGCTCAGCCTAACAAAAGTACGTAGTTTATTAAAAAAAATATGTGGAAATAAATATTGAGTAAAAAGAAGTGGTCCTTAAGATAAGTAGTTTAAAGTGACTTTTATGGAAGTTAGGAAGGTGGCTGGGGCATGTGAGCCCAAAGAGGTTCATGTTGTCGGCTTAATGGGCTTCACTCTGCCCACAATCACCCATGCCCATCGAACCATATCGAGCCAACTTTCCTACACATCACACCTTTAAACCAATTTGTGTGTTTGCAATTGGTCCATTGAATCTTAGCTATACAAATGTTACATCAACTCTAACTAATGGTTACATGCTTTGAGACGTTTTTGTTGTTTACATCAAAGTTGAAGTATAAAACATCATTGCATTTTGTTTACTTCTTGTTATTCACGAGCTACTATTTTATAAAATAAAACAATTTTATTTTTAATTTTGTAAACAATGTATTTATCTCTTACTTGTGAAAAAAAAATGTATTCTAAACATCGTGTTGACCTGGCGGAAACAAGAGGGCGTCACGAGGTCAATATCACAAAATTCGTAGGATTTTCTTTATAATGTATTTTTTTTTGTTAATACATGAATTTAATCTATTAGGTTTGTTTTTCCAAAGGTAATTTGTAGTCTTCGAACCATGTCTGCAAACATCTATAGAAGAATAGGTGGACCAAGTCTCTGCAGTCTGTAAGAAGAAGACTGTTTGTTTTTTAACGTCTGTAGAGTGCTAAAATAAGCCGAAATTTAAACAATTTTCCAAGTGCTCAATTCAAACCTAAACATAAACAATTTTCCAAGTACTCAATTCAAACCTAAACATAAACAATTTTCAAGTGCTCAATCAAACCTAAACCTAAACCTAAACAATTTTGAAGTGCTCAATTCAAACCTAAACATATTCAAACAAAGTGTCAAATTCAAACCTAAACACTATTCAAACAAACTGAAATTCAAACAATTTTCACAAAACATAACATACTTGGTTGCATTACCTAGTGGTGGAGATTTGTCGGTGGTTGTGGCTTGGAAGAGGTAGTGCGGCAGCGGCTGTGGGGGTGGGGGTGGGTGGGGGGGGGACAACTAGGTGGGTAGAGGAGGTCAACGGGTGACAATTGTGGGGGTTGATGCAAGGGAGGCAACAATGGTGGGGGTGGAGAAAAGGGGGAATCGTCGGCGGTGTGGGTGGAGGTGAAGAGGATTGCGACGGGATGAGGAAAAGAACTGATGTTTTTTTTACAAGGATTAGGGTTTTAAACTTTGAAGAGCTTAGAAGACTATAGTCCAGGTTTTTAAGAATAAGAGGGCATATGGATCTTTTTTTTTTAATGAAATATCATTCAAAAAACAAACACACTACAGACCTAAACATTTGCGCTGGTCTGCGCAGACAAAAGAGGTCAAGAAGACCTTTTCTGAGAAAACAAACACCACCTTAGTTGTAATTAATATAGAAGAACAGGTTTGACGCGATTACTACTTTTAATAAGTTGTTGTAGACATCACTGAAAAAAATACTTGTTACAAAAGTTTTTGGGTTAGCAAGCATATTGAACGAGTCAAACCGAACACATTTAAAAGTAGTAAAAGGAAATCACGATTGTTCCTGAGCTTAAACCAAAAACAAAACAATTAACCGGTTGATCCTAACCTCATGAGAACGAAGGTAGGGTTTCTCTTATCTTTGCTTTTGGGCTCCGGCTTTTCCATAACCTACGGTTAGTTATCTTTGAAATACATCGGAATTACCTTTTTTCGAAAACTAAATCAATGGATAGTGAACTGTTAAGGCTTTAATCGGTTTCTATATGTTGAAAAGAAACAGCGGATTTTTGACGGAAGTCTTGTTGGTAATTGCCCCAACACCGACATTCACCTTAAAATAATAGAGGTTAATCTTTTCGGAGATCCAATATCATAGCATCAAAGGAATTCTCATGGATTTTTTGTCGTTGATGTTGTTTGTGATACTTATTTGTTTAGCAATGAATTATAAAATAACAATAATATTTATTTAGTTGTTTTTTTAGAACGGCGACTTTCTTATATTTAGGCTACCGTGCTCTCCAGATTTGGAGAGCCCCGATGCCCCACTCTGGCTAGACTATGTTGTCTTAACCGGGCCCACGCTGGCTTCAGATTTTGGCTTGGGCGTTCCCCGGGAAGCCATACTGCTGACTGCCACTTGACAGCCGTTGTGCCACCACAAGAGCAGAACTCTTTGGCGTAACACACGGTGGGACGAAAACCCGGGTGGGCTCAGGATTCAAACTGACAACCTTTGAACAAGGCCTAGCTCAAATCCTTCATTACCAATATCCACCCAAATATGACATAAGTGGGATTCGAACTTGAGTCTCCGCTGGAGAACCCAAGCCCAACTAAGTAATGTTTTATAGTTATTTTCATAAATTAAAGTGTTTCTCTCTTTATGAAAAAAAAATACCATATTCCAAACCTTATGTGTTACGTGTTAACATATTTGGGAGGAAGCAAGAGGGGTTAAGAGTCAAATTACCAAAATTCCTATGAGTTTTGTTAACAAAATTGTAAGGTTTTTTTTTTCTTTTTTTAACGAAACAAATACGAGTTTAATCTCTTAGTCTAGTCAGTATAGAACATAACCTATGGGGACCTCAAAGTCCCCGACAAAGAAGTTTTATCATTGGTGGAACTAGGTGAGGGTTAAAAGGACGCGTTCACCTTCTGGGCACTAGAATTTATCAATTTTTATATATGTAAATGTTGTTTTTTATAAGAAAAACACGAAGCATACCTTTGGATGTTGCAGGAAGGGAAAAGAACCTTTTGATGTCTCTAACAACGAACTTTTGGTTACGCCACAATGTTTTGGTTATGCCGATGACTCATAACTAAGAATTTTTCATGTGAACTTGTTTGTGAATAAGGTTAAAGTAGATTTTAGGCTTAGGCATGTAAGTATGCTTGTTTGATAGTTGTATAGCCTCTCACGGAGGCGGGCTCTCGAGATGGGCCATGACTAAATAGGTGAAAAAGACCAAAACAAAGCCAACAAAGAAAGCCCATAAAGTTATGGGCCCAACAAGAAGGAGATTAGAAAGAGGATTTGGTCAAAGAAAGGTCACATCGAGAGACCTTCTCAAGACCAATGTTCCCTGGCCAAAATGAGAGGTTTAATGCAAGCATGCTTCTGGGATCTCACTAGCACACAATGGGTAAAAGGTCAAAAGTGTCACACCCCGACTTAGAGCCTAGGTGTGACACCCGTTAGTTGGTATATGTTTTATAAATATATCAGAGTTGCGGCTTTGTTTTAGCCTAAGCCTTTAATATAATATTCTTTCATAAAAATATTGTGTTCAAATACCCATTTCTTGTTATAAATCGAGCTTGACAAATATGAGCGGAAGTCTTTTGAATAAAATATTATTATACTGAAAACTCGGGATATGAATACCCGTTTTGATAATTCAAATACTTGTCTTTTGAAAATATGATTCTTTATAATATTCTGAATAAAATATATGAGCCATCAGATAACGTTTAATGACTGAATCTCCAATCTTCTAATCTGTCTTGCTTGTCTGTTCTAACATTTACTATTTCCTGAAATATGGGGGGGGGGGGGGGGGGGGAGAATACGTCAGCACATAGCCGATGAATTACACTAACTTTGTTGTAAAATCTTTTCAATACCATTGTGTAATCAATAATAATACCTTTGTGACTACTCATTAGGCACCCAACTCAATTGGGACAAAATTACCCCAAGTGCATGTACAATTAAAACATATACGCAATACCATTTCTTTGAACAGCCCAGTGGACTTCTAGAGGCGTATAGATGATATGCATGGTCCGGGGTAAATCCGAAACACCATGTATAAATGGATCCAGACACATGTATACTTTTAACCAGAGTATGCTTGTTTCTTATTATTGTAACATAAGGTTTTAAGGATTCATAGATGCTATGTAAACAGTCTGACTCTAAAAGAGTTTGTAAAAGTTCATGGCGTATTCACCTTTTCTGTTTGTAATCAGTTTCTGATATTGATTCTTGTTTATGATTAGTTTCTGTTACTAACCCTTGTTTTCGATTTTTGATCTCTGACTGATTGATTGCTATCTTGAACCTACAGTACGAGAATAACCTTTGTATAAATATCTAAATCAACGATCTAGCTTCAGACTCGTAGTCTGTTTTGTATAGCTTTAACCTTGACAAATTATTTGTTTATATAAAATATTTGGACTTTTAGTCCTTTTGTTTATTCATCGATTATATGCTACTTTTCTTTTTCAGGAAGAAACGTCTATACTGGGTATCTTCTTCAAGAAAAACATTACTTTTAACTATAACATTTGTGAATGAATATTATATTTCTTAATCGTAAAGAAATACTATTTTAACTATATCCTTTGTATGTGAATGCTTACGTTTCTTAATCATGAAGAAATAATAATTGGACTATAACCTTTGTTTATGAAAAGTTATATTATTCTTAACTGTAATCAAGGTTCGGGTTATACCTCTGACTATGGTCTAAGCCATTATAATAATAAAATAATACTTAAACGGAACCCCTACCTCACACGGGCATTTGGAGTTAGATGCCTAAGATTGGTTGAGCAGCACTTCTACTCTCAATTGCTTTATAGAGCTTAAACCGTTATAACTTCAGAGCGTGGCACGTTCTACGAGATGCGGCACGCTTCTCGAGACTACACATGTGTGTAAAATGTGTGTTGGTGTGCGAGATGGGAAGTGCCATGAACCTTTCTATTTATAGCTGATTTTTTGTTCCTTTGCATAACGCGAAGGACAAATGTCCAGGCCGTTCGCGCAAAGCGAACCACTATATATTTTGTTGAGTCACCTGCCACATGTGTCACGCATGCAGATTGGTTACTTCGCGTAGCGCGAAGTGACGATGATTGGATTCATCGAGTAACGCGAAGCCACCCTATGTCAGTTTATGTATTTTGTCTTTCGCGTAGAGCGAAGACTTTAATTCCTGATCCGTTCGCGTAGGCGAAGGATCCATATTCAGAGTTTTCACTTTTAGTCCTTCCACTTTCAAAAATACTAAAGGCAGCTCTTAAGCGGCGATGCGAGCGTGCGAAGCGCACAGTGCGCCATCAAAACGCCACATTACGCCCATCGCTAGAACCCGATCCAGTGCCCGTGCGCTTCGGGGGCTTCACACCCTCCGCTAGGACTGATGAGAGTGGTTAGCTACATAAATATATTACTATGGAAACTCTCTTCTTTATAAATAGTTTTCAATTTTTATAATTTTCCAATGTGGGATGAAAGTTCTCTTTCCCATTTACAACCATGTGAAATGCTTCCACTTTCTTCCCTCTTTCTATGTGGGATAGAGTTTCTTATTTACTTAACATTGGAACAACCTTCCGAATTCGAAGTGCAAGCAATTTGGAGATAATCTTTGACATACAACCTATCAAATTAATCGGTCTGTAGTCACATATGGCGATCGGGTCCTTTTTCTTTGGAATAGAGAAATAAAGGATGAGTTGCACCCATTCTCTAGTCAGCCGACATGCTCAAACTCTTTCAAGAAGTCAAAACAGTCTCGCCCCAACACGTGCCAGAAGGCTTTTATAAATTTAAACGTAAAACCGTCTGGTCCCGGAGACTTATCATTCCCGCAGGCCCAAACCGCGTCTTTGACCTCTTCCAAAGAAAAGGGCCTTTCGAGCCAAACCCTATCATCCTCCGAAATTTTCTTAAAAGTTACTGTTGTAAAGGCTCGGTCTCACAGTCACTTGCTCAAATTTGTTAGCAAAAAAAGAGCAAACCCCATTTTTGACCACGTCTGGATCTGTCTCCCGGTTACCATTAAGCGAAATACAGCAAATATTTGAAGATTTAAAGTTACCGTTAATATAACCATGAAAGAATTTACTATTTTGATCTCCTTCAACATCCCACCAAACCTTAGCCTTTTGTCGTAAATTCAAATTCTTAAGCTTCTTAAGCTTCCCCATGAAAACCCACCAACCAGATAACGCAGACTTCAAAGAGAGAAGCTGAGACCAAAGAGCCTTCCAATCGAGTGACAAAATTTTAAAAATTTTAGTTTTAAATTACTTTTGAAAGTTTGTGTAAAGTTTAGTATGTTTAGATTTAAGTTATGGTACAATGTAACCAAATTCTGGTTTAAGTCAATTATCACATTAACTTAATAAAGTTAATTCCGGTATTTAAAAAGTACGGATTTTAATATGCTATAAATAGCCAGGTTGAGTGGTGCAATTTTAATCTCAATTGATGTAAGGGATTTGTAGGATGGCTCGAGTTGGTAGATGTGATTGCTATTTGGTTTTGAGTTGGTGTTTTTTTAGGATGGCTCGAGTTGGTAGGATGAGGTGGTGCAATTCAAATCTTAATTGTTAATTGTTGTCACAACGTGCATGTTTAGTAGCATGGGTTTGAACGTTACATAAAAAAAATAAACAAAAACACGTTTTAGTATTCTTTTGATTGTATTACGACTATATTTTTAGGTTTTCTCTTTGATAACTATATAAAGCTAGTACATCAAAACCAGAAAGTTTTATACCCATCGCAACACGCAGCTTTATCTTTATGATGTTTAACAAATTGGATAAAATTTTATGGGACAAAAATACTGGTTTGAATATTGTGGATTAGTGGTACATGTGTCTTCTTCAATACTTCACACAATTGTCTATGAATGGAGTCTTCACGTTAAATCCAAATACCAAAAGGTGGCAATCCTCCAAAAGTATCACCGAAGAATACGATAAAGCACTAAAGCAATATAACATATTTTTAGATGATGTATTTTTTAGAAGGGGCAATTGCATATTATCAAAAACTTTTTAAATGCATATATACCTACTCCAAATATTCAATTGCATATTTTCCTCTTCTTAACTTCAAAATTGACAAATTTACCCATTTTGATTTATTTTAATTAAAAATAGTTGATGTAATGACTATTTTACCCTTACTTTCGTATGCTTTCAACCAAAACCCATAAAAACTTAACCCCCCCCCCCACCCCAACACCCCTGGCTAAAAACACTTACCCCCCCCCCCTCCCCACACACACGCGCGCGCGTGCGCTATAAAGAAACTAATCCCCCCCCCCCCAAATCTAGCCCTAAACCCAAAGCTAAACCCGAAGGCTACCCTCAAAAGGTTTTTTTTTTGAACGGGGATGCTAGGTAAAAGTTTTGTGGTTTTTTTTTTACTTTTTTTTTAATTTTGTGTTTATTTTTGTTTTATGATTATTTATTTAATTTTTTTGGAGTGGTTCAAAATTAGAGAAGTTAGGAAAGGGAAACTGTGCCAATATAAAATTTTCATTAAAGGATGGAGAAATATGAAATTGAATGTTTTGGTTGTGTAAATCATTAAATATGCAATTAAATATGGTTTAGAAGAGGAAATATGCAATTGATCGTTTTTCAAAATAACATATTTTGACCAAGCTTTTTTAGAAATATACTAAGACCAACCAAAATCCCAAAACTAGCATAAAAATTCCGTTAGATCTGACAGAATTTCAACACCGTCCGACGAAATTTTTGGACCTTTAAAATCATGCCATGTGCCAACGTATTAATAGATCCGACTGAATTTCTTAAAAAATCGTCGGATCCAACAGAATTTTAGTGGGTCTAATGGAATTCTTCATCTTCTACCTCTCAAACCCTAAACCTCCATAACCAACCTCAATCTTCATCTTTCTTATTTCTCCACAAATCAAGAAAATCAATAGTTCAAATCGCTTAGTTTTTCGAGAACACAACCATGGTGTTCAATTTCACTCTAGAACTCAAATAAAAAACCCCCAGTTGAAAAATCTAGGGTTCGTCGGACAATTTAAAAAGTGGGATATGACGAAAGCATGTAATGAACGTTGGATTCGACTATTTATTATTACATCGGGTTGTTTCATTAATCCATCGGACAAAATTGTAAACCGTCGGATTTGACGGAACAGTATACTTCGTGGCGCGTCCTGATAGGTTCTTTTATTAATCGGATCATGGACGATGTCCATCGAATTCGACAGAATTTTTAGGCTAGTTTTGGAATTTTGATCGATCTCCAAATATTTTTAGAAAAGTTTGGTTAATATGGGCGACTCTCGGAAATTTCCCTTTATAGATTGTACCATAGTTAAGAAATAAAAAAATATGAATATAACTTTTTTTTATTATAGGTATATTGGTTTTTAATGGTCCCAACTATTGCCTTTTGGTCACTGCCTGTCCCAACTAATGAATTGGTTACTGATGGTCCCAACTTTTAAAATATTTGTTCCTAATGGTCCGCGACTAATAGAATCCTAATGCCCTTAGTTTCAGGTCGTCGGGAAAACGTTTTTGGCCGGAAAATTCAAATTTGTTGCCGGAAAACACCACCTGAACACCGCAACCGCCGCTAACCAACTACCACCACCTGTGCACCATCAACCGATTCCGACGATGGTTCTAAGGTTTCCGGCAACCTCATTAATTGAGGCTTTTACTAGAAAAAAGTTCCTAAAGGTCTGATACGAAGTTACCAAGATGATTGAGACGAAAATGTTGAGTTTTCGGGAAAAAAAATTGATTTTTCCGGCCAAAACCATTTTTCCGGCAACCTGAACCTAACGACGTTAGGATTCTGTTAGTCACGGACCGTTAGGAACAATGACCAAAAAGCATTGTTGGGATCATTAAAAACCAATATACCTTTATTATATGTTTATTTATTACTTTACTAGCTTTAGAAACCTATGTATTACATAGTATCAGTTAATATAAATTACAATAAATAATTTAATACAAATAAAATAAAAGATAATTAGGTCTCTTTATATTATGTAAGAAATGTATTACAAATATAGTCGCTTTATATCATCAAATTTATTTTAATTTAAATCGAGAATGGGTCGTTCTACCGTCAGTTTACAATAATGAAGTAATGCCACTGGAAGCATCATTTAAAACAATGAGGTCTTAGATCTAAAAGATGTAGTTAAGGTCTTTCATAAGAATGATTTTCACTCTATACCCTAAACCCTAAACCATAAACCAAAAAAGACACCAGATTTTCCTTATTGAACAGCTATCATGATATCCTTATAAACACACTGTTGTTCAACTGTCACAATAGTCTTATAGTAAATATAAAAAATGGAAAATTTGCCTACGATTTTTAAAACTTATTAAACATTGAATATTTGTAAAAGGTAAACAAAATTATTATAGTTTTCTTCAATATGAAGATGTCTCAAAAATTAAATGTTAGTTTACTTTTTAAACATAAACTCTTTTATATACATTTTAATTTTAAAGAAAATATCTTCATAATACATAATTATTATGTATGTTAATATTTTTTTTTATATTAACTATGTTAACAATATAATTTATGGTATTAATAATTCAATCAATGGAGATTGATCAATAAATACGGTATGCTGAATTTATAATCAATACCATATTTAGAACCAAGATATTTTTTCTTTTTCATTAATAGAAGAGAAGTGATTTGGACAAGAATTTGATAATGAGAATTAACCTCATAATGCTACAAGTTCATAATTATTTTCTTTTATTAGTATAGGTAGATAGATGTATCGTGTATCATGTATAAAAATGTATATTTTATAATTTATGTATTATTTTGTTATATGTTATGTATGTATTTATTTATTAGAATTTTCTTTTGCTATTATGCAATATGTACATATAAAACATTTTAGACGGACAAAATGGTAATTTGACAAAATCAAGACGCCGGCGTTATATTTATTATTCCTTTATCGCCACCGCCTTTAATGTTTCGGTTACTTATAAATAGCAATAATAGGTTATGGCATAAGGAGAAGTAGTTATTCGGGATGTTTGATACCGAATAACAGTGGTTGTGATCTGCCAAAACAGACCGAGACAACAGGTTCAGTGGTTTTGGTATCGGCCTATCGGGGCAGAATTAAGGCAACGTTTTCTAAATTCACTCTTGATGATGGACGCGAGGTGACCAACGTTTTCTAGGTCGACTTTCTTTGGCTTCAAGTACGAATGAACTGCTTATGGATAAAACTGTAAGTACCAAAATCTACTACCTGCACACATGTTTTTTGGTTTACTGTTGTATTTTCATTTGATCGAAGACCTTTAATGATGCATGAGAACCACATATTCTAAATTCTATGAAAAGGTAAATTACGTTGACATAGGAATATTTTGTGGTAGTTTGGTAAGACTCACTAATAACAGATCATTCTTTTAAGAATACTTTGTGTTGTGGAGTTTACCATATCAGCAATCTGTCAAAATACCAGTCGTAACGTATCATGCTAAACTCAAAACAGTATCTTAGAACCTAATGTACCTTTTTGCTCTACAATCATAAAAAATATACCCTGTTTTCAACAACCATAGAAGAAATCTGAATCATAAATTAAACCCTTGGTTTTGTAAATTCGTGAATCGCTCCGATGCGTTTTGAACCAAAAAAACGATGCGTGCGTGAGGTGTTTGTTATTAAAAGAAAATAGTTATAAATAATATTTTAAGTTTTTAATTTGTTAACTTTTAAACACTAAAAAACAAGAGATTATAATAAAAAATTTACAAAAGGCTATAGTACCACCAAAGAAGTTTTACATATAACCAACACAAGACTTTTAAGTTTTAACTCTACATAAGAAATGTATTGAATCGATTCTTTTTAATGAATAGATCCGGTCGCAACTTCGTAGGTACAAGTAATCTATGCAGGTTATCACTTTAACTCAGAAATGCACACATCAGGCATTATGCGATTAAGAGCGCATCATCCTCACATCATGGAATTGCAGTGCATCATGTGCTTCGCACATTATGCGTGCATTTAATACAGACAAGTATTTTAAAAGAGTTATGAATACTGACACCGTACGCATTTGATTGAGTCCACCATTGCTTCTTAAAGTGATATAACGATCTCCTCCTTGATCACTTGAAAACATAAACTTATTACCAGGCCTTAGTTTTGCCTTAATGCGGTGTTAACGCACAGATTCATTAGTTATTCAGAATGCATCTTTTTCAGAATAACAAGATCATTTTCTGTTCTTTTTTATGCATTCTTTTTACATTGCTGGGTGTTTGCTCTTTAGAATACATGTTATGAAAAGCAAGTTGGCCTTTGCAATGTGTGGCCCTACCCCTACCAAGAGGTTTGAGAAAATTTCAACTCATGATAACATTTACCTTTGTAATGTTTGCAGAAGATCTAAAATGTATGCGCCCGCCAATACGAGTCAGGTTGGGCATGATAAGGCGTCTTATGAGCAACAACTGAAATGCATTATATTTTTCAGTATCTTTATTTGCGCATTTCACATGTAACGTCAAAGCGGAAAGACAAATTGAAACAATTGCAACTAATTGTGCAATAAGGTAAGATGTTTTATTTTTACGCTTTGCAGGGGTATGCAAATCACTTTTGGTGATGCAACGAATATTCAAGGCCGATGGTGGTTATGGATATATTAGAAAACATGATATCTTGATGAAAAAAGATTTATATTTGATCCACGAGTTACATTACCTATCAAATGATACTCAAGGTAAATACTATCCTTTTACTACTTGGTTTTGCACAAGGTTTTATTTTTATTTTTATAATATCACCTTTCTTGATGCTTCTTAGGTAATCTCTTATATGTGTAAATGTCGGTACTATGATTTTTCACACACTATGCATAAGTTGGTGAAGGAGTCATTGTAGGCTTTTGGTCAGTTATGATTACAGGACAACTTTTATTCTGCTTAAAGTGCTCGGTGATGCTATCCTCACTTTCTCAGAGCACCAACTGCTATATTAGTAAATAATCCAGCGATGTCTAACAGCTTACATATTGTTTGATTCATTTGTGATTTGTGTGATTCTTGTGTGTTCGAATTGGGTAAACCGGTGGTGCTCGACAGTTTCATGGAAATGACGTTAATGTGGTGGAAGTTAAAGATTTTTACTGAAGCGTTATCTGCTGTCATAACTCTAGAGATGAAGCATGCTCACATGTACTATGACAGCAACTCAGTTTATCAGTATGTAAGTCGCTATGATCATGGCATAAAACTTCGATCACAGTTCACATGTACATTAACTTCCTTATAACATTTGTTTGCACTACAAATTAAAAGTAGCTTGTGTATTTGATTATTTTGTTTCCGTGGTGATGGTTATTATAACATTCACCTATATGATTATTTGGTTCAGCTTGCTGAAGAGTCCTACCACAAGGCATGACTTTGAGATTGGCTTGTTGACAACTTGAATTAAGGCTTTGGCCTAAAAAAACTTTGATGAATACACGAGCCCTAGCTTTGCATAGCGACCTCGACTAGGTTGGCAGGCCTAAATGAGCTTATACTATTTAAGTATTTATATATCACAAATCTTAAAAAACCGATAACAAGTTATTATTATATTTAACACACTTTAATAAACCAAAAAAAAAAAATTCTCGGCTAAATGGCTCAACTTGTGAGCCCGTTGGGGTTGACATGAGCACGGCCCGCTTAGCTAAACGGCTTCTTGGGTTCCACTCAAACCTGAGTCAAACCGTTTAAAACCCAAAGCCATGATGATTAATGTCATGTGTCGTCATTTTGACACATTTACTAATGATTAGTGATTGGTTATGCTCATGTTCTCATAATTAACCGTTTATTCAGATAACTAATGAACAACTTTTACATAGTTTTGTATATCCAGGTCATTTATCTAACCTTAACGTGTGTACAAACTCCTTGTATACATGATACTGAATTGCAGTGTGAACCTATTATTAAGTTATGTTTATGCATTTCTTATATTGCATTATTTTTTATCTTGCATAGGTTGTAATATATTATACGAATAACAAATGGCTAAATTTCACAGATTGACGAAACTGTAGCACTTTAAATTCATATAACCAACAGTATTATGGTCATATTTCACACCCGTCGCAAAGCGCAGGCTCCCCTGCTAGTATTCACCTAAAGAGGTTCGTTTCACCAAACCCAAGATATTTTATGTTGTATTTTTAAGTGGTAACGACGTGATAGCAAGGACCTGGTCTAATTCATAGATATGTGAGTCATGTTATGTGAACTTTAAATCCGCGGAACTCGTCACCGGAAATCTCACTAGACCCTTCAATCTATCTATCTATCTATCTATTCTAATAAAGTAAAATAGCATGACGCATGTCACTTAGAGATTCAATTTTAGCCAATATTTCCCGCTCAAACTATTTTCCTATTTTTAATGAAAATTTATTTATGTCAGTGCACAAAACATATCAATCCATCATTTAATCAAACAACAAATTACCTAAATTATATATATTAAAATATACGGATATTTACGTCAGTATACCAAATTTATTTATGTCTTTACTGAAATCATATCTATTTTTTTTGTTTAATCAATTTATAAACACTTTTCAGTATAGGAGATTAATGTGTTAATAATTAAGGAACGATATTTATAGGTCTTAGAAGATAAAAACAATAAGAAATTATAAACGAATATCATTTTTATTTTTACATATTTATTCAACCTCCATGGATCCATGAGTTATCATCCATCTATTTCAAAACTGTAATACAAAAGCATGTTTTAGTCATGCTAATTTTTGTATATGATGTTCTTTTTTTTGTCATTTACAATGAAATATCTTATTTTCTTTTGTTAAAATTTGTTGCCATTAAAAATATAATTACAACTTATAAATCACTAGGTACATATTTTTCGTGATTATGAAAAAATTGTGTGAGAACGTATTCGTATGAGTATTACATTAGAAAATATAATTTGAACTTAGTAACTGATTAATTTGATAAATAAAGTTTTTTTATTTAATCATTTGATTTCTATAGTTTAGTTTTATTTCTTTTGAGCTCTCCCGTGTATCACACGGGTTCTAAAGCTAGTACTATGATAATCAATGATACCCGATAAAACATATTTTACGTTAGACACTTTAGGGGTGTGAACCGATCCTAAATCGAAAAAACCGAAGAAAAAACGGACTATTTGATTTTATATTTTTTAAAAGCCGAATTACAGTTTGGTGTTGGTTTTGCATCTAATAAAATCCGAAAAGACAAAACTAAACTGAATGCATAAATTTTCTTTCTTTTTTTTTTTCAGTTTAAGTAATTTATAATAATTTAATAAATGTAACTCAAATAATTAGCCCTAACAAATAACAATAAATTAGTTATTAACTAATTAACAAAATAATTTACGTCCAAACTCATCACTTTGTGCTAATTTTTTCCCCACCCCAAAATTTTCAAGCTCATTTGTCACACCCCAACCAATGAAGGCGGAAACGTCGAGGCGCGACATGATTGCTCATTGCACAATAACACTATAAAGTTAGAATATTTAAACAACTCATTTAAATCCATATCATCATAAATAACACAACAATTGTTCATACAAAATGTCAAATACATAGATAAACAAATAACTTGTTCTTTTATTTTCTAATATCCTAAAGCCAAGATAATAAGTTTCTTCAAGTAATCCAATCAAGCTAACATCAAACCTGTAACATTGCATAAAATAGAGTTTGTCAACACGAAGGTTGGTGAGCAATTTTCATAGTTTTGGACAATAAGTATATAGTATGAAATCCACAACTAATATATGAAAACAATAAATAATAGCAACAATTTAGAAAATAAAACCGTCAATAAGAATACATTGACGACAATAATGAAATCGTCAATAAGAATACATTGACAACACCTTTCTATATGGGGATACCATATATACTCGGAATTAACGTATGATCATACTTTGATGAGACTACCCGCCTTAGCATTCAAGAGGCTACCCGCCTTAGCATTCAAGAATTTGCACATAATCATGTAAAGCATATAAAACCAAATCGAGCATTTATTTAAGTAAACATATACAATACGTGTTGTGGTTTAAGACTCAAGTATAAATCATTTGAATTTGAATAAGTATGCAATGCCACCCCCAAAACGAAAGATGGAAAACAGGGGATGAAAAAGTACTCACATTAACAAGTAACTTGAAAGATAGTGTCGTGAATAATCGGAGAGATCGGTTTAACGAGCAAGACCTATATTAAACGGATCTTGTGTTAGTAGGTAGTCTTGGAAGGGTTTAAAATGAAATACATGAAAAATAAAGTAAATAAATAAAGTTTAGGATTTAAAATGTAAATATTTGAGAAATTAAAGAAACGAGTTTTGTAAAATAAGTTTACTCGAAACCGGGTCTCGGTATTCTATTCATCAGTTTTTTTCTTTTTTTACTCAACCTATGTTAAGTAATAATGTGGGTTAAAATGCGATATTGCAAAACCTTTTGGTTATAAGAATACCAAAACGAGGTTTAAACGAGTGTTCGGGTTTGTCGGTTCGAGACTTGATAATTGACCAAGCTCACAGTTAACTTCCCAAAATAATAAATGTTATGAGATAACTCAATAAAATCAAAATAGACTTAACCAAGTATGCAGTTCTATTGTGAAGAACCTTAACGTTCGTTAAGCGAGTATACGACCTTATCGGTTCGAACTTGTTATAAGATCAAGTTGGTTACCGACATGCCAAGTATGTTTAGAAATTAACTAAAATTGATTTAAAATATAATCTTGAAGAAAAATATGAGTTTTGGTGGCTAAAAACACACTTGTGTGTCTTAAGCGAGTGAACTCGGTTTAGTTCGGTTTTTGGTTCGGTCATTGACTCGGAATAAGACAGAGGATGGTTACCACATACCCAATTACCATGGAACTTGTAAAATAACTTATAAATAATAATACTCAAGTTTTACATTCAAAAAGTTAACAATAAAGCTTTTAAACAAAAGTTCGGTTTTTGGTTCGGTCCTTGACTCGGAATAAGACCGAGGATGGTTACCACATACCCAATTACCATGGAACTTGTAAAATAACTTATAAATAATAATACTCAAGTTTTACATTCAAAAAGTTAACAATAATGCTTTTAAACAAAAGTTCGGTTTTTGGTTCGGTTCTCAACTCGGGATGAAACCGAGGCTAGTCACCACATACCCAATACCATGGAACTTGACAAATATGTAAAATTTAAGCAAGTATAACAAGTTATATGGTTAGATTTGTTAAATATATAAACAAGGACTACAAAGTCCTCCATGTAACCTTGCCTTACTAGTCCAACATTTCAAACGGCCGAGACTGGAGAAATGAAAGACCGAAGGTAAACAAGGAGTGTATATTATATATATGTTGTAACATCAAGCTTTAAGTATTGAGAAGTTAGTTAAAATGAAAGATTAGCTTATGAAGAACAACCTTAGAATTCAAGAATTTGAGAGAGAAATGAAGAAATGAGCAAGCACAAATGAAAAAGATGGGTGTGTATATATAGGGTAAGTTGAACGGGTCTTTCATAAAGGGTGTTTCATGAAAATGGGTTGGTTATAGACCCAAGAAAGCACAAACTACAAATGGGTCATTCAAGTCTCCATTTTGGTAGTTTTAGTCCCTAGAGTTCGTTTTGAGCGTTTTCAGGGAATTTTAAGAAACCGAAAAGGGTGTTTTTTTTATCCAACAACTATAAAACAAATATTTAACATACAATTCATCATTTTGATAATATCGAAAGGTTCGGGATACAAAACGGGTCGGGTTTACATTAAGAATACAAGTATAAAATAACCCGAAATTGACAAATGTCACATCATTAATAAAACCGAAACTTGAAAAAGCAAAAGTAATCGGTTTTCAAAATTTCATAATTTCAGAAACCAAAGTTTCAGTATTTAATCAGTTTCAGTCTAAAACCGACTCAAACGTAACGGTGCACACACAATGAATATTCAAAGAGTTAAGTAAAAGAAATAACATTAAAGGAGTAACATTAAAGGGAAACGGTCTCTCTATTTCTACGGGATAGAGGTAAGACTGTCTACATCTTACCCTCCGACCCTGTCATTACTATTGGTGAGATATAGTAAGTATGATGATGATGATGATGATGATGATGATGATGATGGGATTAACATCAAATTCAAAGATATGTTACTATAATAAGTTATAACTATCAAATTAAAAAGATATGTTACCAAAGTATTAAAGCAACCAAATCTTTAATCCACTATAAAACCCTTTTACACCCTTCTCTTCTCTTGTTATATATTCTCAAGCCACCTTTTAACGCTTTTAGTCTTTACAGGCACTTTATACGCATTTAAGCAAAGCATCGATATTAATCAATGGCTGTTAAATCTGATTTTGAAGGTATATACATATATATAATATCACAAACAATTTCTATTCGTTTTGTTTTTTGTTTATTGATTTTGTAAATGAATGCAGCAATTGATGACGACCAAAACGTGTTGCAAAAACATGTTGCGTTTTTTGATCGTAACAACGATGGTGTGATTTACCCCTGGGAAACTTTTCAAGGTTTGTTTTGTGTTGATTTCGGTTAAAGATTTTATATACGTGTAGGGATGAGCATTTTTTACCGAATGCCGGCAGACGAGTCTATACCTGTACCCTATTTTCATGTTTTCTATATCGGTGTCATTCAGTTTTGGTATTTTTAATTTAATGGTACCGAACTGAACAAATTCGGTACTGTATTCGGTATATGGTTTCGCTCGTTTTCGTTGGTATTTTTCGGTAGGGTACTGGTTCGGTATCGACCTCATCCCTGAAAGGGGATAAGAAGTTTTTTGCCTAATACCGGTACCGATCTAACACAATCGGTGCGGGAACAGGTATACTCGGTTTTCATGTCATCCCTTTAGTACCAATAAGTAACGTACGATTAAAATCTCGAAACAGAATTATACCGATACCAAAATACATGAAAATCGAGTATTGGCACGGGCATTGATTGTGTTTGGTCTCGATACCGGTACAATACCACCATTTGGTAAAAAAAAATTGCTCATGGTTGTGATTTGTACGTTCTGATTATATATATATATATTATTTATTATTATATTTTGTGAATTTGGAATTGGTTTTTTGTAGGGTTTAGAGCAATTGGGAGTGGTATTTTGTTATCTTCATTTGCTGCAGTCTTCATCAATGTTGGTCTTAGTGGCAAAACTCGTCCGGTATGCATCATCTATATTCTCAGCTTTTTTTTATTAGTTAAAAGTGTTTTGTGATCATTTGCATGGTTAGTATAATAATATTTTAATAAGAATGGACAAAATTTTGATGATAATGGAATTAAAAGCAATATTTGAACAACGGGCATTTGGTTTAATGATATCTCGGTGTGTAATGGGTGCTTGCTTCTTTAGAGGTTAGATGTTGAATCCTGTCGTAGACAGCTTAGGCGGATTTAAGATTAGAAGCCGTTAAAAAAGGCAATATTTGACATTTTGGTGGTAGATTTATATTGGGATCCTAATTATGATTTTTTTAACGGTTCGGCTTTGACGCTATGAATGGTTTTAAACTTTTTTTTTTCAAAATTATAAGTTAGTATCAAACAGTTGATTTGGTTTGCACAGTTGGTTTCAAGTTTTGAACTGGAGCAAATTACGAAAACTGAACCGTTTACAATCATGGCTTGCTTGACAATTTTTGTTTTGGAGACTTATGTTGTCTACTATTTAGATTAAGATTCTAGTTTGGTTACTTAAAAGTTAAAACTAATATTAAATTCAATAATAATGATAATAATAATAACGGATTAGAACACCGTGATGCATGGCAGTTATTATTAGAGATATAAACGCTATGTGTCGCACAACCCTCCTATATGCTTAGTAGCAGTAAGCCTGGTCTTAGTGTCTTTTATCTAGTGTTGTAGAACTCGTAAGGTGTTAATCCAGCAGTGGGGTAAGGGAAATTGACTAACTATTAATTGTATTGGAATTCATATGTAACTTTTCAAATATCTATACACGTGCGAGCACACCAAATTTTGCATGTAATTTATTTACTTTTTGATTTTGATCAAATAATGATTAGTCAGTGACTAGTCAGTGGGGTATTGACTAGCGAACGGGTGATTAATCGACACAATTTTTACAACCATGCTTTTATCATAATTATGCTAATGATTATTAGTGATAGACAGCAGGACGAGTTTGAACAGACATTAATAATTTTAGTTCTATATCTGGTGGTAAAATTTCTAAATATCCATTTTGGTGTCTTTTTACAATTTTAAATTAAGTAATTTTCTGAATAAAAAACTTATTTTTCTCCATTTCTTTTTAAATTTTATATTTTTTTAAATATTTTTTTTTAGAAAACTATAAGTATCCCTGCATCCCTTTAAAAAGCTAAATTCCTTTTAGCATATGCATTACTTTACCATGAAGAAGTATAATACTTGAAGCAAGGGCAAGATTAAAACGTCAAGCAAATGCCACTTAATAGGAGGGTAGCAATTCGCCTTCCGGTCCAATGATATAGGAGTGCTGGTTAAAAGCTTGGGATCTTAAGATCTCAAGTTCGAAACCTGACTCAATGGGGTTTTCCCACAGTAATAAGTTTCCTCCTTAATGGTGTCCGTGGGTGAGTCAGGCCTAAAACATCAAAAATAGTATGGACGGTTGACATCCCGTCTCAGGAAGGCTAACCCGGATATTGTGGGTGGTTCCAAACACTGTTAAAAGAATAGGAGGGTAAATTTAAAAATTGAAATTAATTATGGATTCACCACGAATACCACACACAAAAATAATAAGGTTTTGGGTTGTATGTACATGTCGTTTTTGGATTGATTTGTTTAAACTAGAATAAATGGTATATTACCAGGTTATTCTGTTTATAACTAGAATAATAATACCTATATTATAAAGTCAACTGATTCGACCTGTATAATTCATTTATTATGTGTTTGTCTGTTTACAATCCGTCAGCATATTTAACTTGGGGGTATATGGATTACAATAATGGGTTACAATATTCTAAGTATCTCCGGCTGATTTTTTGGCACGTATGGTCATGTTAGGATTTACCAGTACAACCCGTCAACCTGACAAGTAACAGACGTTTTTATATTTGTTTGAAGCAGGGAACGAAGTGTCCTAACTTACTTTTTCCGATCAACATTGAAAACATTAAAATGGCAAAACATGGAAGTGATTCAGGCGTCTATGATGCTCATGGAAGGTATCATTGATCATACTCTTTCTATTCAAGTATTATAATGACTTGTGTACAAATTTAAAATTGATGATAATAAATGCAATGCAAACACTTAAAATAACTCATATTGCTTCTATAGATGAATATAAACTTCCAAATGTTTATTTGCCTATGTTTAACATAATCTAATTAATTACCACTTGAACTTGGTGTTTAAGGTTTGTTCCTTCCAAGTTTGAGGTGATATTCCACAAATACGCACGCACACATCCAGACGTACTAACAGCAGAAGAATTGAACGAATTCATTAAAGGAAACCGGGAACCCAAAGATTATGCAGGATGGTAAGAATACATTGACTCTTAATATATGTTCTTAACCTGGTTCGGCTATGGTCTAGAACCGAGTCTATAACCGGCTTTGGTTATAAATGGTTTGGTTAATTCAGTTATTCGAAAAGATTGTTTCGCTATTTGGTTAACGGTATGTTTACCGTTGGCTTTAGATGTGGGTGGATTCAAGCTAATTTTAGTTAATAAATCCATTTATATGTCAAATCAAATAAAGTATTAGCAATCCCTTAATAACTTTATAAAGGGAAAATAGGTGGCAAATAATGTGTTATATATTTTGAGTTGATAAATAAACTTTTTCGACATATAGCATATTATGTATTATATATTAAGGAAGTGTTTATTTGGGTCCGTTAATTCAGTTGCTTATACACCTATAACTATAACCAAACCACATAAAAATCCGTTACTAAAAAATCATAATCGAACCATGAATTTCTCCACTAGTTCGGTTTTCTCATTCACCTTTGGGCAGAACTATTGTAACCTCGAGTTGAAAAGTTCTAGTTATACTGATTTAATGGTTGATTTGTTCAAATATAATTGGTAATGTATTGTGTAGGATTGGAGGTCTTGCGGAATGGAAGATATTGTATTACCTTGCCAAGGACAAAGACGGGTTATTGAAAAAGGAAACCATTCAAGCTGTTTACGATGGAAGCTTGTTCGAGAAAATGGCAGCCGAAAAGATTAATAAAACCAAGAATAAACATATGTATGCTCTTATAAGTAGAACACGTTTAGCAGACGTTGAAGGCGTGTAACTAAAATATAGAATAAATGAGCCGACCTTGAACTTAGTTTGACACAATGATATTGATTAACCTTTTCTTATAATTTTTTTTCTTGCAGTGAAAAATAATGGATTGTGTTTGATTTTTAATGGGTGTGGATCATATGGATGCTATATCAATAGAAATATGTTGAATGTATGTAATTGGTCATGTGTATGTATGTGTGTGTTTATTCTTTTGTATGATAAGATTTGTGCACAAGTGTGTAACATGTATTCTTTAAATAGTGAATGGGGATGCTATTTGGGTAAATTTGTTTATTCTTTTAAATATTAATCAAACATGAAAAAATGTTTCTTCACACCAACACATATTTATGCCATCTGATACTTTAAGTTTTCTTTTGTGAGTTACGCATTTGTTCATGGAGCTACTTAGTCGAATCCAACGGATCATGCATAGTATTTCTCTAAGAATTATGAATGCAGTTTTTGAAAAACTTAGTTATCCTATCCTAAAAGGGCTAGCGATGCAACTTGTTTCCCGTTTATCTTCTACATCAATGTAAAAAAAAACGGTTTGATGTTTTGGTTGTAGAAGCTCACTTAATTCGCAAACTGGGCTGGGTTGCTACCGGCTTGTGGCCAAAAGTCAAATCAAGTTTAGAACGCGTTTGGTCGGTTTGGTTAGGTTCTAGCCGGTCTTAAAGTATAGGTCTACACCCTATTTCAAACCAACAGGTCAAGACTCAAGTCGGTTCCAAACTGGTTTCAATGCTGGTTCCGGTTCCTAGTTACAAGCGTCCCCCCCCCCCCTGTTTTTTCGCGTAGTAGTGTAAATTTACCCGTCCTTGCCCGAAACTTTTTATGCATAGTGTAAATTTAGACGTTTTCGGCCGAAAATTTGAGTCCTGACCCCCCCCCCCCCGGGATGTCTTAGTCCAAGCTTCACCACTGTTGGTCGGTTTGGTTAGGTTTTAGCTGGTCTCAAAGTATAGGTCTACACCCTATATCTACAGGTCAAGACTCAGGTAGGTTCCAAACTGGTTTCAATGCTTGTTCCGTTTCCTGGTTACAAGCTGGTTTTGCTTGTGCACCTTCAGCGGGACGCAAATGAATCATTCATAAAAAAATGCCGACAAAATTTTCGTTCGTAATGTATAATAATGTAAAATACAGCTATTAAAACTACGTTTCTTAATGATAATAACCTCTTTAATAAAGTGATTTAGGATGTCATGCTTACAAACATATTGATTTGCTAGTTATTCGAACCACCTGCATCATCCTTGTATAGAACTATAGAAGTATACAATTTTCATGACTAGTTGACTACTAAATAAGGACTTCGTCAACATTTGCAAACCGCCTATTCCACTCGCAACTACATTTGTTTATATAAAGTATTTGGACTTATAGTCCTTTTGTCTATTCATCGATTATATGTTACATTTCTTCTTCAGGAAGAAACATCTATACCGAGTTTCTTCTCCAAGAAGAAATATTACTTTTAACGATAACCTTTGTGAATGAATAGTATATTTCTTAATAATAAAGAAATGTTATTTTAACTATATCCTTTGTATGTGAATGCTTATGTTTCTTAATCATGAAGAAACAATGATTTGACTATAGCATTTGTTTATGAAAAGTTATATTATTTTTAACTGTAATCAAGGTTCGGGCTATACCCCCGACTATGGTCTAAGCTATTATAATAATAAAATAATACTTAAGCGGAACCCCCTACCTCATACGGGCATTTGGAGTTGGACGCCTAAGATTGATCAAGCATCACTTCTACTCTCTATCGCGTTCTAGAGCTTAAACCGTCAGAACTTCGGAGCTTGTCACGTTCTACGATATGCGGCACGCTTCTCGAGACTACATGTGTGTGTAAAATGTGTGTTGGTGTGTGAGATGGGAAGTGCCGTGAATCTTTCTATTTATAGCTGATTTTTGGTTCCTTCGCGTAGTGCGAAGGACAAATGTCCAGGCCGTTCGTGCGACGCGGACCACCATATATTTTGCTGAGTCATCAGACGGCTTGCCACGTGGCTTGTTGTGCTGCCACATGTCCACATGTGTCACGAATGCAGATTAGTTACTTCGCATAGCGCGAAGTGACGATGATTGGATTCATCGCGTAGCGCGAAGCCACCCTATGTCAGTTTATGTATTTTGTCTTTCGTTTAGCTCGAAGACTTTAATTCCTAATCCGTTCACGTAGCGCGAAGGATCCAAATTCAGAATTTTCATTTTTAGTCATTCCACTTTCAAAAATACTAAAGGCGGCTCTTAAGCGGCGATGCGAACGTGCGAAGTGCAAAGTGCGCCATCAAAACGCCACATTACGCCCATCGTCGCCCGAGACCGTGCCCGAGCCTGTGCGCATTGGGTGCTTCGCACCCTCCGCTAAGACTGCTGAGAGTTGTTAGCCATATAAAAATATTACTATGGAAACTCTCTTTCTTATAAAGAGCTTCCAATTTTTATAATTTTTCCAATGTGGGATGAAAGTTCTCTTTTCCATTTATACCCATGTGGAATGCTTTCACCTTTTTCTATCTTTCCATGTGGGATGGAGTTTCTTATTTCCTTAGCATGATATGTCTTATTTTTCTTATCTCATTTTCTCATTACTTGTCTTGAGAATATTTTTTAATTCCTCATATTTCAAAGTTGACATTTTTAGCCGAAAATAAATATGGGATTTTTCGAAATGTCACAATAAGTGAAGACTCAGCAAGGAAGAAGAGAAACTGGATGATAATAGCTTTAAAGTAGGTTATCTTGTATATCAATAATGTAAAAGATATAATTTCTCCTCTTATATATTAGGAGGGAGAAGCATTTGTAGAGACCGACATAGCCACAATAAACTCATTTCAATACTATTAACATCATTATCACCATTCTCTTAGAGGGCAATCTTGAAATCTCATAGATACACTAGAAATTCACTTAAGGGTTCCAACAATAGTACTCTTACGTGGATTATTTAAATTCAAATAAATTGTAATAATCACAAGAACTATACGAACCAAATTGTAACAATCCGTAAAATTCAAGTGTCGAATACAGATATCACTCATCAAAGTTAGACATAAAACACCCAAACCGTTGTCCTTGTAGCGTTCATGAGTAAGCAACTATTCATTCATGAATATGAAAGAAGTTATTGAGTCACATCGTAAATCTCCATATTTAGGCTTTCACCCCGTTTTTTCACTCAGTAGTTTAATTTACTTGTTTTTGTTCAAAAATTTCGAAAGGTTGTATTAGGGCTGCCACTTTTACCGAAACCCAAAGCCCGAAACCCAACCCAAGAAAACCCGTACCCGAACTCGAACTAACCCGAACCCGAGAAAAGGCTAACCCGAACCAAAGTAATTCGGGTTGGTTCTTGGTACCAAATTCTAGGTTTCGAGTCAACCCGAAAAATTCAAAAAAACTTTCAGTTTTAAAATATATACTTTTAGATATTATAGGCTAAGCCTTAGCCGCTGACGTCATCAGTTTTTAGTCCAAATCGACTATTCTCATTCCACCTATTATTAATCGATTGTTTATTGTTTATTAATGTTTCAAATTATGAGTAAAAACTACTATTATGGGATACCGAAGACGATTATTTCGGTTTTGTTTATTACGGTTGAACTTTGTTAAATTTTGCTCTTTTTAGGATGTTTTATCAGTGTATTTTTATTTTGTTATTAGTTTATTTACATTACGAATAAAGAAGAATATGCTACACTTAAATAGCAATGTAGTTTCTTTTCCTAGGATACTCGAAACTGATTAACCCAACCCGAAAAAACCAAACTTGAAGAAACTGTGAGAGATTTGGGTTGAGTTTCGGGTCTTGATTAAAAACTTTGAAACCCGAAGAACCCGAACCGAAAACCCAAAACCCGAAGAACACCCCTACGTTGTATGAATTTATGTTGCCGTTGATCGAACTTTTGCCGTAAACGTCGTGAACTACCGTCATAAAAAATGGGCCAACTGCAGCCTTATTTCTTTGTTGTTAACTAACATAAAGACGTCTGAAGAAACACTAACCGGACCCCGGGCAGATTACGGATAACCTGGGGGTTAGATAGATGTTTCCCACGAGGGGTTAGACCCGGTAAAGATGGTTCTTCTGATAACCTGCAAAACAGACCGTGAGCTTGTCACTGAGAAGGGGGGGTTCCTCCTTGTGACCACCCTCCGGCGTGAGAATCAGACTAGATTGCTCTTTAAATATAAATGTATATTAAGAGATTGCTAGAGCAGATATCAGGTATAATATGATAAGATATGATGAGATATGTTGAGATATGTTGAGATGAGATGGTCATACCATTTGTGGTATTTATAGCCGAAGGTAGGTTTCCAAGGAGGTGTGGCCGGCTGCAATAGTATTCCTGTTCTACCAACTGTGGCCTACGCACGTGCCCTGCTGGTAGTTGGTGGGTAGGCAGCGGCTGATAGTGACCAGGCCTACTGTGTACTATTCCTTTTCCACCAACTGCCGGCTATGCACGTGGTATGACAGGAGTTGGTGAGTAGGCAGCGGCTAATAGTGACATACAGTACAGGAGCATGCTGCTCGCCATACTGTTGTCAATAAGCTGTCGTATCTTTAGTCAGATCTTTTGCCCATACCTCGTCAGGTACAGTACAGAAGATCTTCCCGTATCGTACGGACTGGCTTATTTGGGCGGGAGTATTCCCCCTCCCGCCCTTGTGCGGGATTGTTCCCGGCTTTGCTCATTCCTTCAGGTGATACTGAGTGATTGAGAGCTAAGTGCCTTGTGCGTGTAGCCTTGCTGCGCGGGTGGCCTTCCCTGATGGCTCGTATCCGCAGCTGCGGGAACAGGCAGAGTCCTTCACCATTGGGAGGCATTTCCTGCGGGAACAGCTGCGTACTGCGTGTAAGGACGTCACGTCTCTGAGCATGGTTGGTCATGCGGATCCAGTTGGTTTCTGCGCAGACGTCCCTCTTCAAGGTTAGTCTTGCGGGTCCAACTGGGCTCTGCTGGGACCTACCTCTTCAAGTCCCCCCAGTCCAATGTTCTTCTCATGAGTGTTTAATAAAGTGAGGTGAACTTTTGGACTTAAGCAGAGGGTTTTGAAAAGGGTTTTTTAAGGTTTTCCATGGGGATTCTTCCCGCGGAAGTCCTTGTCACTTGCAGAAATTCCCGAGTTTCCTGCTTGAACTTTGGGTATGATGCGGGTAGGTCTGTAACCTCCTCGCAAGTCAGGAGCGTTGAGTCCCACTTGTGTGGATTCTCCATGAGGTTTTGGTAGTTTTGAACATAGTGATCAATTATGTTAAAACCACCAATTCCATCCCGGAGCTTCAAACAATGTAGTTCTCGACGTTCCCGCTATGCGGGGATGTTATTTCCGTTTCCGCAAGCATTGCCCAGAAGATCCTTCTTGGTTTCAATTCCCTGCGGAGCGCTAGGTATGTGAAGGGTTTTGCCTTGACACTGTACCCGCGCTCGTCTTATGGTTACTTTACTTCCAAGGTATTCCTGGCGTCAATTCCCTGCGGGTGCTAGGTATGTGAAGGGTTTTGCCTTAACACTGTACCCGCATCCGTCTTACGGTTACTTGGTTGCCAAGTTATTCTTGGCTTCAATTCCCTGCGGGTGCTAGGTATGTGAAGGGTTTTGCCTTCACACTGTACCCGCATCCGTCTTACGGTTACTTGGTTGCCAAGGTAAGGAGTATTTTCCCGCTTACTTTTGAATCTTTTTGAATTTTGAAATTCGAAGAGTTGGTGAAAGGATAAGAACAGTCAAAACCTCTGAAACGTCGTGCGACGGTTTCTTCTGACTGTGTCAGGACGTGCAGGAAGTTATGGTGACGTGACAGTACATGGTCATTCCAGACGCTTTTTCAGGCGCGTGGGCGCGATTTTTCGGGCGCGTGGCCGCGAAATTAATGGTACGCGTCCTTTCAACAGCTGTTGCCAGCTTGCTTTTTGGCACGTGTCATAGTTTCATTGCACCTTCTATTTCTCTCTCTTCCGCATTAAATTCATCGCATTAATTGCGATTAGTATATAAAGGGGGAGAGGGTTCTTTGTAATCCACACTTTCACTCTTCTCTTCATCTTAAGAACGATTTCCGGCGAATACTCATCTTTCAGTCGAGCATTCTCTTGAAATCGTTTTCTTCTTTCTTTTTGCAAGATGTCGTCTCGTGATCTCGAATCTACAGCCGATGACAAGAGTACTGCTGGCGAGTGCCAGTGTGCTCTGCCTGGCGATCTGTATCAGTACATCGTCAGGAAGTTCATGCTCGAGTCTCTCGAGCCTGAGTTTCCTGAACCCCACCAGACGGTGTACGATGCCCCAAGAGGCAAGATCGGGGTTTATGCTGCATTCTTTGTCTATGGGAATCTTAGGTTCCCATTGACAAAGTTTGTTTACCGTGTCCTTGAGAGGCACGGTGTGCACCTGACAGAGGTGCACCCGATGGCGATTGCCAAGATTCGGCACTTCGAGTGGATGTGCCGGATTTTGGGCATTGAGCCCTATGTTGACCGCCTGATGACCTTCTACACTTGGAGGTGCATCCAGGGGTGGTATACATTGATAACCCGGATTAAGGGTTTGAAGATCTGCGCAACCGAGCACAGTCTTCGCTCGTGGAAGCGGGAGTTCTTCTACATCTCCGCTCGCGCCATCCCCCTTGCCATGAAATTCAAGAACGGGCAAGCACTTCCCAGCCTTCACGCCTCCAACTACGAGGAGGCGGAATGGTTTTCGAAGATATCCCGAGTCCAATCTCCGGTTTACCGGTTTGCGGAGTCCGGGATGGTAATGCTGGGGATGAGCCGGGTGTGGAAGGAGGCGGATGCGCAAAAGATCCCAATCGTCCTTGAATACGGTTCGAACTCTGTTCCTTACGGTATGCTCTGTTTCTTTTTGTTGATTTAGAATCCCTTCTAACTTTTTTCCTGTTTGTTTCAGAGGGGAACGACTTGCAGTCGCTCCTGAACCCGCGGGAGGCTGACAGTCCCGCTCGGATGGGTACTCGCGCTCTAGACGAGAACGAGTTGCCCATCCTAGAACAAACGGCGGATCGGTTCGTGGAGGTCTACCCGCTCGGCCACGAGATCCTTAGCGCCAGGCGGCCAGGTAAGGCGCTATTCGACCCTCGACCCCTCAATGTTGAAACCTCTGCTGGAATTCCTTTAATCGTATGTTCTGATGAGGAATCCGCAGATGGTCCTCCGTTGGTGCGGAAGAAGAAGGCTGCCGGCGGGAAGGGGAAGGAGAAGGTGGCCTCCACTGCCGATCCGGTGCCTCGGTCTGATTCGGAGACCGAGAGCGAAGAGGTGGCGGGGAATCCCGGTGGTGATAAGACCACCGCTCCGGAGGCTGCGACGATTATCACCTCCGGGGAGGCCAGGATGACAACGGTGACCGGCGTGAAGAGGCCGGCTCCATCGGGTTCATCCCCGCTCGTCCGTACTTTCAGGCTCAAGAAAACCCGTAAGTACAAATTTTACTTTTAACTTCATAGCTCTTATCATTAACACTTATCTTCTTTACGCAGGCGTGGATGTTGACGCATTCCAGGTTGGAGCGCAGAGGAGTACCTCTCCGCCAATGACGGTAGGCTTGGTCAGCCTACCTGAGGCGATGACCCAGGCGCCTGCGCCTGCCTCCGCTGGTTCAGTTGCTCGCTCCTTTGAGCCGACTGTTCCAGCTGTGATGACGTCACCGCCGGCTGTGAGTGCTGTTTTTACCGCATCTTTCACCGAGCCGGCGGTTACTTTTGCTGCGGATTCCGCGGCGGCTTCTACCATGCCTCCGCTATCGGCAACGACGGCCAAACCTTCAGGTATGCATGGGGCTTATCACCAACCTCTGCCTCCTTCCCATCTGCCTGACCTTTTGGATGGATTTCCCTTGGGTTCAGGTGATGGGTTTGGCGGCTATCGGCCTGTTATTGACCCTACAGGTTCGTAGGGTTCTTTTGGCCCATTTTATATATTATTAAATTTTTTTTTTTTTTTTTATCATCTTTTCCTAACTGCTTTATGTTTTTTGCAGTGTCGGATTCCAATGAAGTGTATGTTCCACGATGGAACATTCGCCGAGGAACAACCCTTCGCACCCCTGTGGAGTGCGTGGAGTGGGCTCGTCACGCTGCTCCTAGTGGTGCGTTGGGGGAAGCCATGGCTAGCTACCAAGAGGGTAAGCTAAGCAATGAGCTTCGGGTTCTCCTGGCCCGGATGCAGCCGCGTGTCGAGCTGCTTTGTCGTGAAAACGACAAGTTGAAAGCAGCTCGCATTAAAGAAGTGGCTCATGCGCGGGCTGTCCGGGAGGAGAACCAAAGGCTTACCGCAGCTGCTGCGGAAAAGGAGAAGGCCTTCAAGGCCCTCGAGGTTGAAGATCAGGCCCGGCTCGAGGCCCGTTCCAAGGCTGCCCAAGCTGTTAATGAACAGCTTCGGCTGGCTAAGGAAACTGCAAGGAACGCAACCGAGAGGGCCACCAAGGCTGAAGCTGTTGCTGAGCCTCTACGCGTGGAGAATGAAGGGCTTAAAGCCAAATTAGAGGCTCTCCAGCAGGCTCATGATGCCTTGGCGATGGAAGACGCCAAAAAGCTCCAGGAGATCTTGGACCAGAGGGGGGTGCTTGACCATACTGAGCGGAAGCTAAAGGGCGTCGAAGAGGCTGCGGCTAAAGAAGTGTTGCTTGCCAACCTTAACAAGAGTGAAGCCGAACGCGCCCGTAACGAAGCTCAAGCTGCCCTCCAAGAAGCTCTGGTTGCCAAGGAATGGCTTCTTCGAGAAGCGTTGTCTCAGGTATGCTTTTTATTTCTTTACACTTTTCTTTGTAAATAGAAAAGGTTCTGATACTTGTATATTTTCTTGTAGGTTGTGCATCGGGTCTTCTCAGAGACGTCTTATGACGATGCTATGAGCGCAGCCCTCAACGCTTCTCACGAGGATGGGGAAAAGGCCGGCTTCCAGCTTTGTCTAGGGTTCGTTGAGAAAGGCATCCCGCCTTCCAACTTCCCTTTGTACAATGTTGATACTGAAGCTATTTACGACCAAGCAGTGAATCAGTATGCCGCCTTCCCGCATCCGGTGGTGGAGAAGGTGAACCAAGTTGCTGCTGCTGATGATGGGCTAGCTATCCTTAAAGCTTTCCTTGAACTGCCACGCTCTACTGACGGTGCTGGTCCAAGTGGAAGTGGCCCTGAAGCCTGATCCTGAAGATCCCTTCCCG
This sequence comes from Bidens hawaiensis, assembly GCF_021521415.1. NCBI lineage: Eukaryota > Viridiplantae > Streptophyta > Magnoliopsida > Asterales > Asteraceae > Bidens > Bidens hawaiensis. The sequence continues at coordinate 846,012 of NW_027491131.1, forward strand.
CTGCTAGGATAGATTTAGCTTGTATAGATTTATTTTCTTGTAGGCGGGTAGTTGCCCGACCATTCTTGTAATGAATCATTGTGAAATATAAATCTTTTTGCGGGTAAGACCGCTACTTTCATTGGATTCCTTGCTTTGTAAACGTTATGACTTGCATACTTTAGTTTAAATTAGCAATTTTCCAAGTGTTTAGAATAAGTTAACCTTTGAACGTGGTAGATAATAGGTTGAAGTTTTGCTTCCTCTTTCGTGATTGTGCGGGTAGGACCGTCACTTGCACTTAGTAGGATGGCTAAACTTTACCTACATCTGACCTGCGTGGAGGTTTTCCTCATCTTTTTTGAAATTTCTAAGTGTTTAGGATAAGTTAACCTTTGAACGTGGTAGATAATAGGTTGAAGTTTTGCTTCCTCTTTCGTGATTGTGCGGGTAGGACCGTCACTTGCACTTAGTAGGATGGCTAAACTTTACCTATATCTAACCCGCGTGTAGGTTTTCCTCATCCTTTAGTTAGAAATTCTGTTTTGAATAAGTTAACCGTTCGACGCGCGGTTAGCAATAAGTTAGTGTTCAGTTTCCTCTCATGATTCATGCGGATAGACCGGCACTTTCATTTAGTAGGATGACTGAACTTTTCCCCTTCAACTGACCTGCGTGAAGGTTTGCCGTTTTTTGGGTTTATGCGGGTTTTGCCGCCTTCCCCACGCAACGACTTTCCACGTAATTATGCGGTGAAAACCGTCATATCCGTGTTGAATAAATTAACCGTTCGACGCGCGGTTGTTAATGGGTTAGTGTTCAGTTTCCTCTATGATTCATGCGGATAGACCGGCACTTTCATTTATTGGGATGACTGAACTTTTCCCCTTCAACTGACCTGCGTGAAGGTTTGCCGTTTTTAGGGTTTATGCGGGTTTTGCCGCCTTCCCCATGCAACGACTCACACTTATGTATGCGGTGAAAACCGGCATCAGTGTTGATAGTTCATAAAGTATAAATGTAAAATCATCAGCGTCGATGTTCTAAGGAGAATCATTTCCATTAGAAGTGGCTCTTGGCCTTTTCTTTACAAATTTGGAATTGATTTACATGCAAACTGTGTAATTGAGCTCCCTTCCATGTTGTTGGGATGGGAGTGCCATCGAGCCGATACGCACCTGGTTCGGGATCTCGTTCTTTACGCAACATGTATTCTCCACATTGAAGCTGGAATTTTTATTCGTGTTTTCCCCAGCTGGGGTTCTACATGCATCAGCCTGCTCAGCCTTCATTGCGCCACGAGGTGTGCGAGCGTCCCATCTCTGACAAATGCTTCGACCATGTCTTTTACGTCTATGCATTCTTCAGTGTTGTGGCCTTTTGTCCTGTGAAAGTCTCAGTATTTTCTCCGATCAGCATTGTGACGATGTCGGATTATTGGAGGCTTTGGCCATGGGAGCTCCTCAGTGGCGAATATCTCGGTGACGCTTTTGGTGAGCGGCGTCCATCTGGAGTTCTGGTTTGACTGTACATTATCCCTTCCGCCTAACCGATGTTGCAAGCCGGATGAGGTGTCAAAGTTTACCATTGACTGCCAAATGCCTAGCTTCCGCTTTTTGTTTAATCGGGCGGTAAGGACGTTGTCTTCTCTTGTTTTCCGGGTGTAGAGGTTTGTGCTCTGTGGGAGATCTCTACCCAGTTGCTTCTCCGTTTCTACAAAGCGTTTAGCTGCTGTCATGATGGCATCCCATGTGGATGGCATGCCATCTTTACCTGTTAAGGTGCGGATGAGCTCTGGGTCGTTCGCGCCCTGAATAAAAGCAGCGCGAACAAGATCTTCGCTAATGTTACCCAGACTTAGCTTCTTCGAGTTGAAGCGAGTGATGAAGTCTAGCAAGGATTCATCTTCCTCTCGAATGCATTTGAGGATTGTCCATTGCTCCTCGGTATACTTTCTTTGCTGGCTGAAGTGTTGGCTAAACTTCTGTTGGAAGTCTGCCCAGTCGTAGATGTGGTTGACCGGTAGACGATCGAACCACGCTATAGCAGCCCCAACCAGCGTCATTTGGAACATGTAACACCACGTAGGTTCCGTCCAACTACTGACGGTTGCCCCCGCTATGAATCTGTTCAAATGATCATCTGGGTCATATATACCATCATATGTGCCTATGCTGGACATTTGTTTGGCACTTTTTGGGGCAATTGCTTCCGCAATGTCCCTTGCAAATTTGGACGTTCCCGCATTTGCAACGTTTGGTCTGAATGTTTTGGAGAAGTCACGTGGACTTCCACCTGTGTTTTTTGGTTTGAAGGCTTCTCCAAAATGCCTTCTCGGCTGGGAGTCCGTTTCCTTACGCTTCCCTTTTGCCCTGTGGCGAGGGTTCGGGTCGGAGTCTGATTCCTCCGAGTCATCGTCCAAGTATTCTTCGAATTCGTCAGCCTGTTGGACGGAACGCAAACGTTCGTCCAACTCAGCTTGGAATTCCCTCTGACGTGCCTCCGCCCATGCCTTAACTTCATCGAGTGTTTGGCGGGGGAGTCTTGTTCGTTTCTCTAACTGGGTATCGGTGAATCCCAGTGAGCGATTATTTACTGCACTTGCCCCAGCTTGGGTAACTGGGGTAGTGTTCATAAAATTTACTTCACTTGCCCCGGCTTGGGTAACCGGGGTAGTGTTTGTAAAGACTGTGTAGCCGGTATTCCCCCCAGTAGCTGGGGTTGTGGTTACCGGAATTTCTTTAACCATCTTTCTAGTAGTTTGAAAAAACTGGAGAAAAATGAAGTTCTAGCTTTATGCACGGATGGCGCCAATGAAGAAACACTAACCGGACCCCGGGCAGATTACGGATAACCTGGGGGTTAGATAGATGTTTCCCACGAGGGGTTAGACCCGGTAAAGATGGTTCTTCTGATAACCTGCAAAACAGACCGTGAGCTTGTCACTGAGAAGGGGGGGGGGGGGGGGTTCCTCCTTGTGACCACCCTCCGGCGTGAGAATCAGACTAGATTGCTCTTTAAATATAAATGTATATTAAGAGATTGCTAGAGCAGATATCAGGTATAATATGATAAGATATGATGAGATATGTTGAGATATGTTGAGATGAGATGGTCATACCATTTGTGGTATTTATAGCCGAAGGTAGGTTTCCAAGGAGGTGTGGCCGGCTGCAATAGTATTCCTGTTCTACCAACTGTGGCCTACGCACGTGCCCTGCTGGTAGTTGGTGGGTAGGCAGCGGCTGATAGTGACCAGGCCTACTGTGTACTATTCCTTTTCCACCAACTGCCGGCTATGCACGTGGTATGACAGGAGTTGGTGAGTAGGCAGCGGCTAATAGTGACATACAGTACAGGAGCATGCTGCTCGCCATACTGTTGTCAATAAGCTGTCGTATCTTTAGTCAGATCTTTTGCCCATACCTCGTCAGGTACAGTACAGAAGATCTTCCCGTATCGTACGGACTGGCTTATTTGGGCGGGAGTATTCCCCCTCCCGCCCTTGTGCGGGATTGTTCCCGGCTTTGCTCATTCCTTCAGGTGATACTGAGTGATTAAGAGCTAAGTGCCTTGTGCGTGTAGCCTTGCTGCGCGGGTGGCCTTCCCTGATGGCTTGTATCCGCAGCTGCTGGAACAGGCAGAGTCCTTCACCATTGGGAGGCATTTCCTGCGGGAACAGCTTGCGTACTGCGCGTAAGGACGTCACGTCTCTGAGCATGGTTGGTCCTGCGGATCCAGTTGGTTTCTGCGCAGACGTCCCTCTTCAAGGTTAGTCTTGCGGGTCCAACTGGGCTCTGCTGGGACCTACCTCTTCAACGTCATTTCACTTGGGCCAGCTTTAGTCCAATTAATAAGTTAATAACCCATTTAAATTGACTTCATCTTTGGCCTAATCAAGAGACAAATTCAGCCCAAACATTCACCTCTTCACCTTTAATTTGATTGGTCCTCATTCATAAGTCATGACATCTTTCATCCAATTTTATATCCACAAACGTAATTGGGATAGGATCCGTACCATATGCACCGTACTAGTATAAAAAATATACTAAATTTGAACAAAACTGGTATTGAATGTCGTACAGATTACCAAATGTGTTGGTTCGACCGGTACATTCAATGGTGACGGTTACTGAAGAAACACGAAACATACCGGGTATAGCTCGGATCGTCTTTTACGGGATGATGTAACCAAATCTCGCTCTCCTCCGCTCAGATCTGCAATGGTTTTTGGGGGTGTGGAGGTGACTGCTAAGAAATCTCGAGGATCTCTTGTTTACAGACGCAAAAATGGTTATGGTGGTGGCTCTTATTGAGAACCCCCTTTAATAAGGAGGTGGAGACCTCCTTATATAGGGAGCCTCATGGCCACCATCATGGTACCCTAATGGGCCTAGCCCAGTTAGGGTTACCTCCACAAAACCCCTTCAGCCCAATAATATTGTATTAATCCATATAATAAAATAAGCCAAACATAATAAATTAAGGTCGTAAGCCGGGTTTAGTACCATACCCCTACAGTTACTTAGGGCCTGGGGTGGCCTCGCCCCCCCCCCCCCCTGTTTTTTATGCAGTAGTGTAAATTTACTTGTTTTCGTTCGAAATTTTTTATACGTAGTGTAAATTTAGCCGTTTTTGGCCGAATTTTTTTGTACGTAGTTATAATTTAGCCATTTTCAGCCGAATTTTTTTATACGTAATGTAAAATTTAGCCGTTTTCAGCCAAGCTTTTTTATGCATAGTGTAAATTTAACTGTTTTTAGTCAAAAATTTGAGCATGGCCTCCTTCATTTGTGAAATTTTGTATACATTTTGAGCGCCCCCCCCCCCCCTCCCGTGTCTTATTCCAAACTTCGCCACTAAGTACATTACCAGTACAGATAGAAAAAATCATCTCTTGTTGGTGTAGATTAGAAGTGTGTAGGGACTTGGAAGAATTGTTCATTTTTTTTAGCAACTAATACTTTTTAATGAACAACTTGATATCAAGATATAACAATGATATTTCTTGTTACCATAGTGGTTCATGCTTCTAGCTCGGCCGGTTTTGAAAAGAGTTATAGGTCGAATGGCTAACTACGGTTTTCGGGAACAATAAACCAAATTGACTGGTTTGACGGTTTAACAGCTCGATTTTGAATCTTTGAGCTATTTTTTTTTCCGAAATTATAAGCAGTCATTTATAATCTGTTTTTTATAGATATTTGGTATATTGTTTTTTAATGATCCCAACTATTGTCTTTTGGTCGCTGTTGGTTCCAACTAATGAATTGGCTACTAATGGTCCCAACTTTTAAAGTATTTATTCCTAACGGTCCGTGACTAACAGAATCCTGACGTTGTTAGTTTCAGGTCGTCGGAAAAACGGTTTTGGCCGGAAAACACAATTTTTTTTCCCGAAAACTCAACATTTTCGTCCCAACCTTTAGGAATCTTTTTCTAGTAAAAGCCTCAATTATTGAGGTCGCCGGAATCGATTGATGGTGCTCAAGTGGTGGTAGTTGGTTAGCAGTGAGTCAATTGGCGGTGGTTGTGGTGTTCATGTGATGTTTTCCGGCGACAAATTTTAATTTCCGGCCAAAAACGTTTTCCCGACGACCGAAACTAACGGCGTTAGAATTCTGTTAGTTGTGGACCATTAGGAACAAATGCTTTAAAAGTTGGGACAATCAGTAGCCAATTCATTAGTTAGGACCAACATTGACCAAAAGGCAATAGTTAGGATCATTAAAAACCAATATACCTAGATATTTGATAATTTGCAAAAGTCAGAGGACTTTGCTTATTTATGTGTAGTCTTTTTATTTAGGGACAACTTTGTAGAATAGTAATCAAGTTTTAAGTTTGTTCTAATTAAGTCACTCATATTTTATTTTGTCTCAATTAGGTCATTCAACTTTTAATTTTGTCTCAATTAGTTCACTCAACTTTCAATGTGTTTCAATTAGGTCACTTAACTTTCAAATTTAGCTTAATTAGGTCACTCAACTATCTTTTTCACCTTCATATTATATGTTTATAAACAACTTAAACGACATTAAAACCAACACTTTTTTATTTTTTATCAGTAAATGTATTACTTACGATAATATAGTAGTTGTCCCTCTCGTTTTACAACACAAATTGAAATTTAAGTGACCTAATTGAGACAAATTGAAAGTTGAGTGACTTGATTGAGACAAAACAAATTATGATTGACTTAATTGAAACAAACTTGAAAGTTGATTACTATTCTATAATGTTTTCCCTTTTATTTATAGATATTAATGATAATTTACAATCAATTTTAAATAAATTATGAAGTAGATATAGCATAATTTTTTCTTTATCTAGTTATATTGTTATTTTTTTATTTGATGGGTATAAACAATTATCATTGCTATCCATATTTGTTAAAGCATCATTTTACATTTTATTTAATAAAGTTAATATAAAAAACTTTAATTTTATTTTATTTAATAGTTGCAAACTTGCAGCCCAGTTATATAACTTATAAGCCCATAAGAGCCTGTACATGTTGGGTCTGGTTTGTGAGCCATGGTTACTCCTAAATATAAAATTTACTTAACATTAGCAAAGTATAGGAAAAGTTAACGTACAAATGAAATTAGCGTGTTATTTTTGAGAATCAAGTAGAGTAATTGCATAGAATCAAGTAGAATAATTATATATACAAGTAGAGTAATTATGTAATTACATTTTCTCACAATTGGCACGTTAATTTCATTTGTATTTGATCCAAACCCTATTCTAATGTTAGAATATTCATATTGATATTGTTTGAATGTTATAAAGACTAATGCTCTGTTTTTTTGCTTGTTGTATTTAAGTTTCTTTTTTTGTTTTGTTTAGATTTTTGTATTTAAACCTACAAGTTTCTGTTTACGTGCAAATGTGTTTTTTGGGTTTGTGCTATTATGGTTAATTAGTTCATGCTGATTAGAGAAAATGAACCGAGTTGATTTAACGACAGTTGTTTCAAGTTTGACTAGAGTTTTGGGCTTTTGGGTTGTTTTTCAGGTATGTGATATATGGTGCTACCCCCAACTACCCGAACCCATTTATCCTAAAAAAAATCAAATAATATAATATAATATAATATAATAAATTTATGTTGACACTGTCAGAGGCTTTAAATTATTTACGTTAAATAATTATTAGAAATTAATTAAGAATTTGATACTTCAGGTTTTTAGATGAGTTTAAGATCAATTTCAAGTAATAGACATATTAAAGGATATATTTTTTTTAACTATATAAGACCATAAATAAATGAGTATACCTGATGATCAGTAATAAGTGCCCAACACGTGCAAGACCATGAAAGACAAGATTTTTATGGTATGAGATGGAGATTACCGATGTTCATACCATTATTATCACTTGGTAGGTGATACTAACTAATTTGAACTCATTTTAAGTTAGCAAACTTTAAAATAGTAATATATTTTAACAAGTTATATAAAGTTGAGTATATGATTATAATAGACTAAATAAATCAATAAGCATATTATATATGTATCTAAACCATCACTTTTATTTAAAAATGGGTCATAAACTCATAATTAAAGGGTGTAATTGTGATAGAATCTTGAAAGTAAAGTTAAATGGTGGAGAAAGATAAAGTGGTTGCTATCAGGACCCATCGCTGTTGAGGAGTAGCTACTCCTGCCTTAGATAAATATTATTGAGTGGATATTCTATTTGTTTGTTTCCTATTTGGTGTAAATATGGCTGGTCTTTAAGGGGTGTATCTTGGGTTCTACCAATTTTAATAAAAATTCAAGGTAGATCCGATAACTATAGTTATAAAAATCGACAAACCAAACAGATAGGTTTTGTCGATTTATATCGATTTTCACTTAAAAATAATTAATTTATATTCAAAATATCATAATAGTAAAGATCATGGGCAGACCTACCCTTGTGGTACACCCGACCGCCCCCCGGGGTGTAAAACCTTGACCGATCCATGCAAGTATATTGCGATAGTCCATTGATAATTAGTGCATGCGAGAAAATTTTCTGGGTCCATCACTGATAAGGATAGTTATAATTATAATTCATTAACATTTAATTAACTCAATCAATATACATTAGCATTTAATTAATTGCTATATGGTGTTAATAAAAATGTCTGAAACAGAGATATTACATACGCCTTGATGAACCCACCAAAGCATACATTGGCTTAGTTTTCACTTTTTTTATCGTAGGGTCAACATAAACCCGCAGTAGACATGACACAAAGTTTGGTTCTACTGTAGCCAGTAAGTCTAGGGTGCGAGTGTTGATCATTTTTGTGGGCTTTTATAAAATCATACAAGACTCAAGTTTCATTCTAAACATGATGTTCACTTCACTTTACAACAATTTAAGCACAATAACTAGCTTTATGTTTAGATAACGAGTTTAAATGATAATTTAAACACGTGATCAATTACAAAAATCGTTTTAGTATACGTGGAAACCATAGTCAATCATATTTCATGAATGCAGACAAATTCAAACAACACTTAACATTATTTAGAGCCAATTTATGCTCACTAGAAATGTTCGGTTTCCAAACAAGGAAAATACAACCAGACATGGATAGAGACTCAGTCGAATATCGCCATTCACATTATTGGCTAGCTACCATATTAACACATACCGTGTGACACTTTATTAGTGAGTATCACTCCAAATTCCCAACTCTTATAATTATCAGTCAAAATGGATAACACACATTCACATAATTTAGTTTAACAACCATTAAGTTCAAGCTTACAAAAGTAGCCACACGCCCACACACATATGCCTCATAAATTGTCCAAAATTCCTAACCCGCTGAAGAGGTAGGTCCCAGCAGAGCCCAGTTGGACCCACAGGACTCACCTTGAAGAGAGACGTCTGCGCAGAAACCAACTGGATCCGCAGGACCCACCATGCTCAGAGATGTGACGTCCTTACGCGCAGTACGCAAGCTGTTCCAGCAGGAAATGCCTCCCAATGGTGGAAGTACTCCGCCTGTTCCCGCAGCTGCGGATACAAGCCATCAGGGAAGGCCACCCGCGCAGCAGGGCTACACGCACAAGGCACTTAGCTCTCAATAATTTAGTTGTCACCTGAAGGAATGAGCAAAGCCGGGAACAATCCCGCACAAAGGCGGGAGGGGGAATACTCCCGCCCAAATGAGCCAGTCCGTACGATACTGGAAGATCTTTTGTACTGTACCTGACGAGGTATGGGCAAAAGATCTGACCAGAGATACGACAGCCCATTGACAACAGTATGGCAAGCAGCATGCTCTTGTACTGTATGTCACTATTAGCCGCTACCTACTCACCAACTCCTGTCATACCACGTGCATAGCCTACAGTTGGTGGAAAAGGAATAGTACACAGCAGGCCTGGTCACTGTCAGCCGCTGCCTACCCACCAACTGCCAGCATGGCACGTGCGTAGGCCACAGTTGGTAGAACAGGAATACTATTCAGCCGGCTATACCCTCTTGGAAACCTACCTTCGGCTATAAATACCCCAAATGGTATGATTGTCTCATCTTATCTTGTATCTTACATCATATACCTGATATCTGCTCTAGCAATCTCTTAATATACATTTATATTCAAGAGCAATCTAGTCTGATTCTCACGCCGGAGGGTGGTCACAAGGAGGAACCCCCCCTTCTCAGTGACGAGCTTACGGTGTCTGTTTTGCAGGTTATCAGAAGAACCATCTTTGCCGGATCTAACCCCTCGTGGGAAACATCTATTTAACCCCCAGATTATCCGTAATCTGCCCGGGGTAACTTAGTGTTTATTCATTGGCGCCATCCGTGCATAAAAGCTAGAACTTCATTTCTTTTCAGTTTTTTCAAACTTCTGGAAAGATGGTTAAAGAAACTCCGGTAACCACAACCCCAGCTACTCAGGGGGATACCGGCGACTACACAGTTTTTACGAACACTACCCCGGTTACCCAAGCCGGGGCAAGTGCAGTAAATTTTACGAACACTACCCCAGTTACCCAAGCTGGGGCAAGTGCAGTAAATAATCGCTCACTGGGATTCACCGATACCCAGTTAGAGAGACAACGAATGAGGCTCCCCCGCCAAACACTCGATGAAGTTAAAGCGTGGGCGGAAGCACGTCAAAAAGAATTCCAAGCCGAGTTGGATGAACGCTTACGTTCACTCCAACAGCCTGAGGAATTCGGAGAATACTGGGACAATGATTCGGAGGAATCCGATAGTGTCGCAAACCCTCGTCATAGGGCTAAAGGGAAGCGTAAGGAAACGGATTCCCAACCGAGAAGGCGTTTTGGAGAAACCTTCAAACCAAAAAACGCAGGTGGAAACCCACGTGACTTCTCCAAAACATTTACACCAACTGCTGCAAAGGCGGGAACGTCCAAATTTGCAAGGGACATTGCGGAAGCAATCGTCCCGAAAAGTGCCAAACAGATGTCCAACATCGGCACTTACGATGGTATATCTGATCCAGACGATCATTTGAATAGGTTCATAGCGGGGGCAACCGTCAGTAGTTGGACGGAACCTACGTGGTGTTACATGTTCCAAATGACGCTTGTTGGGGCAGCTAGAGCGTGGTTCGATCGTCTACCGGTCCACCACATCTACGATTGGGAAGACTTCCAGCAAAAATTTAGCCAACAAAGAAAGTATACCGAAGAGCAATGGACAATCCTCAAATGCATTCGAGAGGAAGATGAATCTTTGCCAGACTTCATCACTCGCTTCAACTCAAAGAAGCTAAGTCTGGGTAATATTAGCGAAGATCTTGTTCGCGCTGCTTTCATCCAGGGCGCAAACGACCCAGAGCTCATCCGCACCTTAACGGGTAAAGATGGCATGCCATCCACATGGGATGCCATCATGACAGCAGCTAAACGCTTTGCGGAAACGGAAAAGCAACTGGGTAGAGATCTCCCCCAGAGCACAAACCTCTACACCCAGAAAACAAGAGAAGACAACGTCCTTACCGCCCGACTAAACAAAAAGCGGAAGCTAGGCATTTGGCAGTCAAGGGTAAACTTTGACACCTCATCCGGCTTGCAACATCGGTTAGGCGGAAGGGATAACGTACAGTCGAACCAGAACTCCAGATGGACGCCACTCACCAAAAGCGTCACCGAGATATTCGCCACTGAGGAGCTCCCATGGCCAAAGGCTCCAATAATCCGACATCGTCACAATGCTGATCGGAGCAAATACTGTAACTTTCACAGGACAAAAGGCCACAACACTGAAGAATGCACAGACGTAAAGGACATCGTCGAAGCATTTGTCAGAGATGGGACGCTCGCACACCTCATGTGACATCTGCCCCGATCCGATCCGACCCGACCCAGGTACCCGTTTCTCTTATCCGATCTCTTTCTTTTATGATTTAATATTTATTTTATTTTTAATAATAATAATATATTTTCCTTCCCGCCTCTTTCTCTCTCTTTCTTTCCGCCGTTCCGTCCCTCTCCTCTCTTTCCGCCTTCTTTTCCCTCTTGTCGCCGTCCCGCCCTTACGCCTTGTTTCCCTCTTTTTCTTCTAACTCTTTGCTTGTCCTTTGTTCCTTCCCGCCTAAGGTTGTCTGCGCAGCTCCACGCGCCAGACCCCTTACAAGGAATCCTGCGTGAAGACCACCTGTTTCAGCGATACGCGAGACGAACTCTTCTCGCAGCGCGCTAAGAATTGAAATTCTTCTCGCAGCGCGCTAAGAACGGTAGTTCTTCCCGCGACGCGCTAAGGATTTGTAGTTCTTCTCGCAGCGCGCTAAGAATCGTAGTTCATCCCTCGACGCGCGAAGAATTATAGTTCTTCCCGCGGCGCGCTAGGAATCTTAGTTCCTCCCGCGGCGCGCTAAGAAATGTGATTCTTCCCGCAACGCGCTTAGAAATGTAGTTCTTTCCGCGACGCGTTAAGGTTAGTTCTGTCTGCCTTCGCGCTCGCGCTCTCTTGACCTTCTGTGTCTGCCTTCGCGCCTTAGCCTTCTCGCGCTAAACCCTTTGAGTTTCTTCTGTTGAATCTAGCCGTTTGCTTTTGTGTTGTCTTATCTTTTGTGCTGTTGACCTAATCTGCTTTATGTCTGAAAAGTTACTTTCGGCGCAGCATGCGCGCCAACCCCATTGGTTGGCAGATAAAGTGATTGACATAATCTTTTGAGATCTGCTTTTGCCATGCTTGACCAGTACCTTTATCTGAACCGCCCATGCCTTTTTACTGTTCCCTGACAGCTTTATCTTGCCCCCTGCAGCTGCCATATCTTTCCATATCTTTTGCTTTTGGATTCTTATGCTTTTTGATATCTTTTGCTTGATCCTGTTAAAGATCTTTTCCCCTTTTTCTAGGGATTATGTCTCCTAGGGTTTTCCTATAAATAATAATAATATTTTCATAACACTACACACACAAAACACTTAATCTCTCCTGTTTTCCTTGCTCTCTGCCGCCTCCCTCTCTGCCTCCGTCTTCCTCCCTGTTTTGCCCTGCTTTTCCGGTATATATATATATATATAATAATTTACTTACTAATTATGCTAACTTATAATCAAGACTTAAAACCAATCGTTAAAGCAATAATCTTATTTATAGGTTAACTTGTGCTTGTTTAAAGTTGGTTCTTGCTTTATCTTTCACCGCATCGTTTATCAAGTGAGTAATCTCGTACCTAATCCCTTTTTGCTTTTTAATGTTTTGGGATGTTCATGTGTTCATACAAACTTAGAGTCTTAAACTTGTTTATGAACTTTAGTCGCGCAGTATTCCATGTGTTGAGGACGTAGACTTGGCTGTTTATTTGTATGTGTGGATCATTAACCGTCTTGTCGGTCTATTCCGCAGTTTTCATGGTACCATTAGATGAACACGGGAGAACTATCGTTTATGATTTTCTCTTTTGTATACACATGCACAGTTTGTCTTGTTTGTGAGCTCAATTGTGAGCACTGGCAGTCTTGTCTCTTAGAATTGGTCCCGATCTGATTACACCCTTGTCGAAACCCAGACATACACATGTTGCGCGCAGATTTATTGTTATCTATGTATTGTATTAAACTTGATTTCTCACCAACACGCAAGTGTTTGACGTTTATTTTAACACATGTTCAGGTTTGCAGTAGCTGTTTTGGAGCTTGTGGACACATAGGACGTTTTTACTTTTGGGCCTAGATTAAAATGTATCAAGACAAGTTATTGCTGTTCGAATATTTTGATTTATAATATATATTGATTTATGTTGGTTTATTTATATCTTATGTATACGTTGCGCATGCGTGAATGAATATATTTATTAAATATTGACACCCAATAGTGTCACGAGTAATGAAACAATATGTGGCGCCCCGATGTATAATCCGCCTTTGGTCGGGGTGTTACAGATTGGTATCAGAGCTCGTTGACTTTAGGATAGGTGGTTAGACGTAACGACCTAGAATACCTAGGAGTCCCTTCTCGCGCATGAGAGAAATCTCATGTTTGCGCGCTTATTGTTAATTACTCGTTATTTATGAATATGCTCGCGCTTGCGCAGTATATGATTTTATGTTTTATTTCGCGATATTTCGATTTTTGTTGAATTTCGATTTTTATTGATTTTTCTTACATATTTGTTTGTTGGGTTTGAAAATCCGAAAAGTCATGGTGATACATGAATAAGTTGATTTTCAATTCCCATTTACGATTATGTTCTGAGGTTGGAGACTTGAAAAGTCATGGTGATACATGAATTGTCACTCTCCAATACTCATTTTCTTGTATATTTTATATTGAAGATTGAAAAGTCATGGTGATACATGAATCGTCAATCTCCAATACTCGTTTGCTCGTATATTTTAAATTGGGAATTCGGAAAGTCATGGTGATACATGAATTGTCGATTCTTGATTCGAGTTTGTTACCTTTATTAAGTCTGCATTTAGGATCATTTATTTTACTTTAACTTTTAACAGTAACTGACTCCGCGAAACCAAGCTTTATAAGATTAAAACTTTGCGCTAAAATCAAGATATTAACTAAAATTAAAATTTTTATAGAATGCCTCCGCTATCTCGCCGATTTCAGAGAAGAGAAGCCTCGCGCATGCGTAGACAGCAACGTTCCCAGGAAATGGCCGCCGCGATAGCCCAAGCCTTGAGCCAAAACAATACCTCCAGTTATAACATTAAATCCTTTAACGCGGGTAACCCTCCAAAGTTCACAGGTCTTGAAGGAGCCACCGTGATGCTCCAGTGGCTTGAGAAGATAGAAAACACTTTCCTCCACACCCAATGCCCCTCAGACAGACGAACCCTGTATGCTTCCAGTGTCCTGGAATCTAGAGCGCTTACATGGTGGAATGGAGTAGCTCATGCGCGTGGCGCAGAGGCTGCTTCCAGCATGACATGGGAGGAATTCAAGGAAATTCTTACGCGAGAATTCTGCCCTCCCAACGAAGTTAAGCGCCTGGAGGAGGAATTTTGGAACCTGAAGCAATACAGTGGCGAAGCGCGCGAGTACGCGACGCGCTTCCACGAGCTAAGCTTACTGGTCCCTCACCTTGTTACCCCTTCACGCCGAGCAATCGAGAAATTCCTTGGGGGTCTCCCCATGGAAATTCAAGATTCTGTATGGGCCAGAAACCCAGTTACCCTCTCTGACGCCATCGAGTTGGCCGCTGTGCTCAGCGACAACCATGTCAGAGCAGGAACCCTGTTCCTGCGGGGAACAGAAAAGACCAAACCCAAGACTGCCCCTGAACCAACAGAAACCAAACCTGAACCCTCAAACCGTAACAACCTCAAGCGCAGGCGCAAGGCCTATGCGCTTACCAACCCGCCCATTGTCCAGCAACCCGCATACCAACCTCCAGTTCATGCGCCTAACCCACTGTCAGCCTACCCAACCCCTCCTGTAGTCCATAACTATGCCCTAACCAATCCCGCACTCCCTGCCCCGCCACCTAAGAAACCTTACACGGGAAACCATCCCTTTTGCCCAACCTGTAGATTTCACCACCCAACCCAAACCCCGTGTCGACTTTGTAACCGATGTGGCCGTACTGGTCACACTGCTGAGAACTGTAGAGTCCTTCCCGCCAATCAAATTGCGCCAACACTACCAGTCTACCCGCAGAACCCACAACCAACCTACCAAAACCCACGACCCAGATCGTGCTTTAACTGCGGTGATCATAGTCATTTCCGGAACGCGTGCCCGAGACTGCAAGTGCAAATCACACAAGCGAATCCGGTGAACCAGATTTCAAACCAAGTGACGCGTGGACGAGCTTTTAACATAACCGCGCACCAAGCGCAAGCGAATAATGACGTAGTTAATGGTACATTTTTGCTTAACGGATTTTATGCTTCTGTACTTTTTGATACTGGCGCCGATCGAAGTTTTATCTCTCGCGCTTTTGAGCAGAAGCTTGCGCGACCGCGCAACGATTTAAAAGAGAATTTTTCAGTTGAATTGGCTAATGGTGAAATTATTTTAATTAACTCAGTGATTAAAGATTGCACGCTTAACCTTAACGAAAACGATTTTCTGATTGACCTCATCCCTATGCCTCTTGGGAGCTTTGATGATATCATTGGTATGGACTGGCTTTCGAAGAATCGCGCCGAAGTTATTTGCGCCAAGAAGTTGATTCGCATTCCTCGAGAAAATGGTGATCTTCACATCTACGGCGAAAAACCCTCCAGTGGTCTTAAGCTTATGTCTTGCGCCGAAGCCCAAAGACTCATGCGGAAGAAGTGTATTGCATTTCTAGCCCATGTGGTTAAACCTGCTGAAGAAAAGAAGAAGCTTCGCGATATCCCTGTTGTGCGTGATTTCCCTGAAGTTTTTCCTGATGATCTTCCTGGTATCCCTCCCGCTCGTGAAGTCGAGTTCCGTATTGATCTTGTCCCTGGTGCTTCCCCCGTAGCTAAATCTCCTTACCGTCTTGCACCCGCTGAGATGCAAGAATTGGCCAGCCAACTTCAAGAGTTGACTGCTAAAGGATTCATTCGCCCTAGCTCTTCGCCCTGGGGTGCTCCGGTGTTGTTCGTTAAAAAGAAAGATGGATCGTTTCGCATGTGTATTGATTACCGCGAGTTGAACAAACTCACCATTAAGAACCGGTATCCCTTACCACGTATTGACGACCTCTTTGATCAACTCCAAGGTGCCTCTTGTTTTTCCAAGATCGATCTCCGCTCTGGCTATCACCAGTTGCGCATCCGCGATGAAGATGTTCCGAAGACTGCTTTTCGAACTCGTTATGGCCATTTTGAATTCTTGGTCATGTCCTTCGGTTTAACCAACGCACCCGCCGTTTTCATGGATCTAATGAACCGGGTGTGTAGGCCTTTCTTGGATAAATTCGTGATTGTGTTTATCGATGATGTTCTGGTGTATTCTAAGACCAAGGCCGAGCACGAGCAACATCTTCGGTTGGTGTTGCAAAAGCTTAAAGCTGAGCAACTCTATGCTAAGCTTTCCAAGTGTGAATTCTGGTCTGATGAAGTACAGTTTCTTGGTCATGTTGTAAACAAGATGGGTATTCATGTCGACCCATCCAAGATTGAAGCAATCAAGAACTGGATTACGCCATCCTCTCCTTCCGAGATCCGTTCCTTTCTGGGCTTAGCTGGTTACTACCGGCGATTCATTTCGAACTTCTCGAAGATCGCTTTGCCTTTAACAGCTCTAACGCACAAAGGTAAACCGTATATTTGGGGCTCGAAGCAAGAAGAAGCCTTTCTAACGCTCAAGCGTTTGTTGTGTGAAGCTCCTGTTCTTGCGCTACCTGAGGGTAATGAAGATTTTGTCGTGTACTGCGATGCCTCCAACCAAGGTCTCGGTTGTGTTCTTATGCAACGAGGCAAGGTTATCGCTTACGCATCGAGGCAACTCAAGGTTCACGAAAAGAACTATACAACTCACGACCTCGAACTTGGTGCAGTTGTTTTTGCCTTGAAGATCTGGAGACACTACCTTTATGGTACTAAGTGTATCCTTTACACTGACCATAAAAGCCTTCAGCATATCTTTGATCAGAAGGAACTTAACATGAGGCAACGCCGATGGAACGAACTCATCAGCGATTACGATTGTGAGATCCGGTATCATCCTGGTAAGGCTAATGTGGTAGCCGACGCGCTCAGCCGAAAACCCTGCCAGCTTAACTGTATTTTGCCGCGCACGCATCTTCACTTTGCGCCGATTCAAAGCAACCTTGAATCGCGTATTCGTGACGCGCAGCGCGCATCCATCAGTAATGGTAACCTTCGCGCCGAGTTAGCGTGTGGCGCGGAAGCACATTTTGTGCCTAATCTGAGTGGAATTCTCTGCTATCTCAATCGCATATGGATTCCCTTTGATGAGAATCTTCGCGCTGATATCCTGTGTGAAGCGCACAAATCTCGGTATTCTATTCATCCCGGCGCTGATAAGATGTACAAGGATTTGCGCATTACTTATTGGTGGCCCGGTATGAAAAAGGATATTGCTGTGTTCGTAGCTAGATGCCTGACTTGTTCTAAAGTAAAAGCTGAACACCAACGCCCATCTGGTTTGCTCGAACAACCAGAAATTCCTACGTGGAAATGGGAATGTGTAGCGATGGACTTTATTACCAAGTTACCTTTGACAGCAAGCAAACATGATAGCATTTGGGTAATAGTGGATCGTTTGACTAAGTCTGCTCACTTTCTGCCCATTCGTGAAAACTACCGTGTTGAGCATCTCGCGCAGCTGTATGTCAAGGAAATTGTCTGCCGCCATGGTACTCCTTTGAGCATCATATCCGATCGCGATGGCCGTTTTATATCTCGCTTTTGGAAATCTCTCCAATCTGCGCTAGGAACCCGCTTGGACATGAGTACGGCATATCATCCTTAGACTGACGGTCAGTCTGAGCGAACTATTCAAACTCTTGAGGATATGCTCCGATCTTGTGTTCTTGATTTTGGAGGTAATTGGGATTCGCACCTGCCTTTGATCGAGTTCTCTTATAATAACAGCTATCATTCCAGTATTGGTATGGCCCCATTTGAAGCACTTTACGGTCGTAAGTGCCGCTCCCCGATTTGTTGGAGCGAAGTGGGAGAAACTCAAATCACAGGACCCGAACTTGTTCAAGAGACAACTGATAAAATCGCCAAGATCCGTGATCATCTGCTGACTGCCAGAAGCCGACAGAAGAGTTACGCAGATCGTAGGCGGAAGCCTCTCGAATTTCAAGTTGGTGATCTTGTTCTCCTCAAAGTGTCGCCTTGGAAAGGTGTTGTCCGCTTTGGGAAGAAGGGTAAGCTTGCTCCTCGTTATGTTGGTCCATTCAAGATTCTCGCGCGTGTAGGAAAAGTTGCCTACAGACTTGACCTGCCGCCCGCGCTCAGTAACGTGCATCCAACGTTCCATGTATCCAATCTCAAGAAGTGTTTAGCTGACGAGAACCTTCACATTCCACTTGATAAAGTTCAAGTTGATGAAACTATGCATTTTGTTGAGAAGCCTGTTGAGATTATGGATCGCGAGGTAAAGCAAACCAAGCGCAGTCGTATCCCTATTGTTAAAATTCGTTGGGAGTCCAAGCGCGGAGCCGAGTTTACATGGGAAAGGGAAGATCAAATGAAGATCAAGTACCCGCACCTGTTCTCTGCGCAACCTACTTCGAGATAAATTTCGGGACGAAATTTCTTAAAGTAGGGGAGACTGTGACATCTGCCCCGATCCGACCCGACCCAGGTACCCGTTTCTCTTATCCGATCTCTTTCTTTTATGATTTAATATTTATTTTATTTTTAATAATAATAATATATTTTCCTTCCCGCCTCTTTCTCTCTCTTTCTTTCCGCCGTTCCGTCCCTCTCCTCTCTTTCCGCCTTCTTTTCCCTCTTGTCGCCGTCCCGCCCTTACGCCTTGTTTCCCTCTTTTTCTTCTAACTCTTTGCTTGTCCTTTGTTCCTTCCCGCCTAAGGTTGTCTGCGCAGCTCCACGCGCCAGACCCCTTACAAGGAATCCTGCGTGAAGACCACCTGTTTCAGCGATACGCGAGACGAACTCTTCTCGCAGCGCGCTAAGAATTGAAATTCTTCTCGCAGCGCGCTAAGAACGGTAGTTCTTCCCGCGACGCGCTAAGGATTTGTAGTTCTTCTCGCAGCGCGCTAAGAATCGTAGTTCATCCCTCGACGCGCGAAGAATTATAGTTCTTCCCGCGGCGCGCTAGGAATCTTAGTTCCTCCCGCGGCGCGCTAAGAAATGTGATTCTTCCCGCAACGCGCTTAGAAATGTAGTTCTTTCCGCGACGCGTTAAGGTTAGTTCTGTCTGCCTTCGCGCTCGCGCTCTCTTGACCTTCTGTGTCTGCCTTCGCGCCTTAGCCTTCTCGCGCTAAACCCTTTGAGTTTCTTCTGTTGAATCTAGCCGTTTGCTTTTGTGTTGTCTTATCTTTTGTGCTGTTGACCTAATCTGCTTTATGTCTGAAAAGTTACTTTCGGCGCAGCATGCGCGCCAACCCCATTGGTTGGCAGATAAAGTGACTGACATAATCTTTTGAGATCTGCTTTTGCCATGCTTGACCAGTACCTTTATCTGAACCGCCCATGCCTTTTTACTGTTCCCTGACAGCTTTATCTTGCCCCCTGCAGCTGCCATATCTTTCCATATCTTTTGCTTTTGGATTCTTATGCTTTTTGATATCTTTTGCTTGATCCTGTTAAAGATCTTTTCCCCTTTTTCTAGGGATTATGTCTCCTAGGGTTTTCCTATAAATAATAATAATATTTTCATAACACTACACACACAAAACACTTAATCTCTCCTGTTTTCCTTGCTCTCTGCCGCCTCCCTCTCTGCCTCCGTCTTCCTCCCTGTTTTGCCCTGCTTTTCCGGTATATATATATACATAATAATTTACTTACTAATTATGCTAACTTATAATCAAGACTTAAAACCAATCGTTAAAGCAATAATCTTATTTATAGGTTAACTTGTGCTTGTTTAAAGTTGGTTCTTGCTTTATCTTTCACCGCATCGTTTATCAAGTGAGTAATCTCGTACCTAATCCCTTTTTGCTTTTTAATGTTTTGGGATGTTCATGTGTTCATACAAACTTAGAGTCTTAAACTTGTTTATGAACTTTAGTCGCGCAGTATCCCATGTGTTGAGGACGTAGACTTGGCTGTTTATTTGTATGTGTGGATCATTAACCGTCTTGTCGGTCTATTCCGCAGTTTTCATGGTACCATTAGATGAACACGGGAGAACTATCGTTTATGATTTTCTCTTTTGTATACACATGCACAGTTTGTCTTGTTTGTGAGCTCAATTGTGAGCACTGGCAGTCTTGTCTCTTAGAATTGGTCCCGATCTGATTACACCCTTGTCGAAACCCAGACATACACATGTTGCGCGCAGATTTATTGTTATCTATGTATTGTATTAAACTTGATTTCTCACCAACACGCAAGTGTTTGACGTTTATTTTAACACATGTTCAGGTTTGCAGTAGCTGTTTTGGAGCTTGTGGACACATAGGACGTTTTTACTTTTGGGCCTAGATTAAAATGTATCAAGACAAGTTATTGCTGTTCGAATATTTTGATTTATAATATATATTGATTTATGTTGGTTTATTTATATCTTATGTATACGTTGCGCATGCGTGAATGAATATATTTATTAAATATTGACACCCAATAGTGTCACGAGTAATGAAACAATATGTGGCGCCCCGATGTATAATCCGCCTTTGGTCGGGGTGTTACACCTCATGGCGTAACGAACGCTGAGCAGGCTGATGCGTGTAGAACCCCAGCTGGGAAAAACACGAATAAAATTGCAGCTTCAATGCCGGAGACTACATACTGCGTAAACAACGAGATCCCGAACCAGGTGCATATCGGCTCGATGGCACTCCCATCCCAACAACATGGAAGGGAGCTCAATTACACAGTTTGCATGTAGATCAATTCCAAATTTGTAAAGAAAAGGCCCAGAGCCACTTCTAATGGAAATGATTCTCCTTAGAACATCGACGCTGATGATTTTACATTTATACTTAGAACTTTCCACACGAATATGCCGGTTTTCACCGCATAATTACGGGGAAAGTCGTTGCGTGGGGAAGGCGGCAAAACCCGCATAAACCCAAAAAACGGCAAACCTTCACGCAGGTCAGTTAAAGGTAAAGTTCAGTCATCCCACTAAATGAAAGTGTCGGTCTATCCGCACGAATCATGATAGAGGAAACTGAACACTTAACCTATTAACAACCGCGCGTCGAACGGTTAATTTATTCAATACTGATGCCGGTACTCACCGCATAATTATGTAGAAAGTCGTTGCGTGGGGAAGGCGGCAAAACCCGCATAAACCCAAAAAACGGTAAACCTTCACGCAGGTCAGTCATAGGTAACCTTTGGTCATCCCACTAAATGAAAGTGCCGGTCCTAACAGCACAAATCATGAGAGGAAACCGAACCTATTGACAACCGCGCGTCGAGCGGTTAACTTATTCAAAATACTTTAGAAAATTTTGAACAAAAGGATGAGGAAAACCTCCACGCAGGTCAGATATAGGTAAAGTTTAGCCATCCTACTAAGTGCAAGTGACGGTCTTACCCGCACAATCACGAACGAGGAAGCAAAACTTCAACCTATTATCTACCACGTTCAAAGGTTAACTTATTCTAGACACTTAGAAAATTTCAAAGGAAAAGATGAGGAAAACTTCCACGCAGGTCAGATATAGGTAAAGTTTAGCCATCCTACTAAGTGCAAGTGACGGTCTTATCCGCACAATAATGAAAGAGGACGCAAAACTTTAACTTATTATCTACCACGTTGAAAAGTTAAATTATCTAAGTACTAAAGAAATTGCTAAGTTAAATCAGAATATGCGTGAAATAAACAAGGCAAGGGATTGGCAAATAATCTTTATTCCATCGAAATTCAATTATTACAAAGATTGCTGGGTACATACCCGCATACAAAAGAAGCTATACAAAAATAAAAATCTACTCTAATGGTGGAAAGGGATCTTCAGGATCAAGCTGTGACATCTGCCCCGATCCGACCCGACCCAGGTACCCGTTTCCCTTATCCGATCTCTTTCTTTTATGATTTAATATTTATTTATACTTATACTTTACTTTTAATAATAATAGTATATTTTCCTTCCCGCCTCTTCCTCTCTTTTCCTTTCCTCCGTCCCGTCCCTCTTCTTCTCTCCGCCTTCTTTTCTCTCTTGTCGCCGTCCCGCCCTTAAGCCTTGAACCCCCTTCTCTTATTTTTGTGTCCTTTGTTTCTTCCCGCCTAAGGTTGTCTGCGCAGCTCCACGCGCCAGACTCCTTACAAGGAAGCCTGCGCGAAGACCTGTTGTTCCTGCGATACGCGAGGCGAACGGTTCCCGCGACGCGCTAAGAATTGTAGTTCTTCTCGCAACGCGCTAAGAACGGTAGTTCTTCCCGCGGCGCGCTAAGAATGGTAATTCTTCCCGCGGCGCGCTAAGGATAATAGTTCTTCCCGCGGCGCGCTAAGGTTTGTTCTGTCAGCCTTCGCCCTCGCGCGTGCGCTCGAGCCTTCTCGCGCTAAACCCTTTGAGTTTTCTTCTGTTTAATCTAGCCGTTTGCTTTTGTGTTGTCTTATCCTCTGTGCTGTTGACCTGACCTATTTTATGTCTGAAAAGTTACTTTCGGCGCAGCATGCGCGCCAACCCCATTGGTTGACAGAAAAAGTGACTGACATTATCTTTTGAGATCTGCTTTTCCATGCTTGACCAGTACCTTTTCTGACACCTCCCATGCCTGTTTACTGTTCCCTGTCAGTCTTCCCTTTTTGCTTTTTCTCTTTTCCTGCAGCCGTCATATCTTTTGTTATCTTTTGGTTTGTCTTGTTCTGTTTGCCTTGGAGATCTTTTCCCCTTTTCTAGGGATTGTGTTCCCTAGGGTTTCTCTATAAATAATAATCTTATTTTCTTTCTAACACATCACACACAAACACTTATTTTAACCTCCTCCTTGATCTCTCTGCCGCCTCCCTCTCTGCCTCCGTCTTCCTCCCTGTTCTGCCCTGCTTTTCCGGTAATATATATTATATATAATTTACTTATTAATTATGCTAACTTATAATCAAGACTTAAATCAAATCATTAAAACAATAATCTTTAATTATAGGTTAACTTGTGCTTGTTTAAAGTTGGTTCTTGCTTTATCTTTCACCGCATCGTTTATCAAGTGAGTAATCTCGTACCTAATCCCTTTTTATTTTTAATGTTTTGGGATGTTCATGTGTTCATACAAACTTAGAGTCTTAAACTTGTTTATGAACTTTAGTCGCGCAGTATCCCATGTGTTGAGGACGTTTACTTGGCTGTTTATTTGTATGTGTGTATCATTAACCGCTTTGTTCGGCCTATTCCGAAGTTTTCATGGATCCATTAGATGAACACGGGAGACCTATCGTTTACGGTTTTCTTTGTTTACACTTGCACAGATGTTTTCTTGTTTTTGTGCTCATTTGGGAGCACGGATTGAACTATGAACTATGAGCTATGATCTATTTAGGCTTGATCACAATCTGATTACACCCTTGTTAAACACCAGACATACACATGTTGCGCGCAGATTTATTGTTATCTATGTATTGTATTAAACTTGATTTCTCACCAACACGCAAGTGTTTGACGTTTTATTTTAACACATGTTCAGGTTTGCTGTAGCTACACTTGGAGCTTGTGGTCACGTAGGACGTTTTTACTTTTGGACCTAGATTAAAATGTATCAAGACAAGTTATTATTGTTCGAATATTTTGTCTTATAATATATTGAATTATGTTGATTTATGTTATCTTGTGTTTACGTTGCGCGTGCGCGAATGAATATATTTATTAAATATTGACACCCAAATAGTGTCACGAGTAATGAAACAATATGTGGCGCCCCGATGTATAATCCGCCTTTGGTCGGGGTGTTACAGATTGGTATCAGAGCTCGTTGACTTTAGGATAGGTGGTTAGACGTAACGGCCTAGAATACCTAAGAGTCCCTTCTCGCGCATGAGAGAAATCTCATGTTTGCGCGCTTATTGTTAATTACTCGTTATTTATAAATATGCTTGCGCAGACGCAGCGTATGGTTTTATGTTTTATTCCGCGATATTTCGATTTTTGTTGAATTTCGATTTTTTTTTATTTTTCTTACATATTCGTTTGTTGGATTTGAAAATCCGAAAAGTCATGGTGATACATGAATAGTTGATTTTCAATTTCCATTTACGATTATGTTCTGAGGTTGGAGACTTGAAAAGTCATGGTGATACATGAATTGTCAACCTCCAATACTCATTTTCTTGTATATTTTATATTGAGGATTGAAAAGTCATGGTGATACATGAATCGTCAATCTCCAATACTCGTTTGCTCGTATATTTTAAATTGGGAATTCGGAAAGTCATGGTGATACATGAATTGTCGATTCTTGATTCGAATTTGTTACCTTTATTAAGTCTGCATTTAGGGTCATTTATTTTACTTTAACTTTTGACAGTAACTGACTCCGCGAAACCAAGCTTTATAAGATTAAACTTTGCGCTAAAACCAAGATATTAACAAAAATTAAAACTTTTATAGAATGCCTCCGCTATCTCGCCGTCATCAGAGGAGAGAAGCCTCGCGCAGGCGTAGACAGCAACGTTCCCAGGAAATGGCCGCCGCAATAGCCCAAGCTTTGAGCCAAAACAATACCTCCAGTTATAACATTAAGTCCTTTAACGCGGGTAACCCTCCAAAGTTCACAGGTCTTGAAGGAGCCACCGTGATGCTCCAATGGCTCGAGAAGATTGAAAACACTTTCCTCCACACCCAATGCCCCTCAGACAGACGAACCCTATATGCTTCCAGTGTCCTGGAATCTAGAGCGCTTACATGGTGGAATGGAGTAGCTCATGCGCGTGGCGCAGAAGCTGCTTCTAGCATGACATGGGAGGAATTCAAGGAAATTCTGACGCGAGAATTCTGCCCTCCCAACGAAGTTAAGCGCCTGGAGGAAGAATTTTGGAATCTTAAGCAGTACAGTGGCGAGGCGCGCGAGTACGCGATGCACTTCCATGAACTAAGCCTGCTTGTCCCTCACCTTGTTACCCCTTCCCGCCGAGCCATCGAGAAATTCCTTGGGGGTCTCCCCATGGAAATTCAAGATTCTGTATGGGCCAGAAACCCAGCAACCCTATCTGACGCCATCGAGTTGGCCGCTGTGCTCAGCGACAACCATGTCAGAGCAGGAACCCTGTTCCTGCGAGGAGCTGAGAAGACCAAACCCACCAAGACTGCCCCTGAACCAACAGAAACCAAACCCGAACCCTCAAACCGTAACAACCTCAAGCGCAGGCGCAAAGCCTATGCGCTTACCAACCCGCCCATTGTCCAGCAACCCACCTACCAACCTCCAGTACACGCTCCTAACCCACTGTCGACCTACCCAACACCTCCTATAGTCCACAACTATGCCTTAACCAATCCCGCACTCCCTGCCCCGCCTCCTAAGAAACCTTACACAGGAACCCAACCCTTTTGCCCAACCTGTAGACTTCACCACCCAACTCAGACCCCGTGTCGACAATGTAACCGATGTGGCCGCGTTGGTCACTCAGCCGAATACTGTAGAGTCCCTCCCGCCAATCCAATTGCGCCAATACCACCAACCTACCCGCAGAACCCACAACCAACCTACCAAAACCCACGACCCAGATCGTGCTTTAACTGCGGTGATCCCTGTCATTTCCGGAACGCGTGCCCGAGACTACAAGTGCAAATTACGCAAGCGAATCCGGTGAACCAGATTTCGAACCAAGTGGCGCGCGGACGAGCTTTTAACATAACCGCGCACCAAGCGCAAGCGAATAATGACGTAGTTAATGGTACATTTTTGCTTAACGGATTTTATGCTTCTGTACTTTTTGATACTGGCGCCGATAGAAGTTTTATTTCTCGCGCGTTTGAGCAGAAGCTTGCGCGACCGCGCGATAATTTAAAAGAAAATTTTTCAGTTGAATTGGCTAATGGTGAAACTGTTTTAATTAACTCCGTGATTAAAAATTGCACGCTTAACCTTAACGAAAATGATTTTCTGATCGACCTCATCCCCATGCCTCTTGGAAGCTTTGATGTTATTATTGGTATGGACTGGCTCTCGAAGAATCGCGCCGAAGTTATTTGCGCCAAGAAGTTGATTCGCATTCCTCGAGAAAATGGTGATCTTCATATCTACGGCGAGAAACCCTCCAGTGGTCTTAAGCTTATGTCTTGCGCCGAAGCCCAAAGGCTCATGCGGAAGAAGTGTATTGCATTTTTAGCCCATGTGGTTAAACCCGATGAAGGAAAGAAGAAGCTTCGCGATATCCCTGTTGTGCGTGATTTCCCTGAAGTTTTTCCTGATGATCTTCCTGGTATCCCTCCCGCTCGTGAAGTCGAGTTTCGTATTGATCTTGTCCCCGGTGCTTCTCCCGTAGCTAAATCTCCTTACCGTCTTGCGCCCGCTGAGATGCAAGAATTGGCAAGCCAACTTCAAGAGTTGACTGCTAAAGGATTCATTCGCCCTAGCTCTTCGCCCTGGGGTGCTCCGGTGTTGTTCGTTAAAAAGAAAGATAGTTCGTTTCGCATGTGTATTGATTACCGCGAGTTGAACAAACTCACCATTAAGAACCGGTATCCCTTACCGCGTATTGACGACCTCTTTGATCAACTCCAAGGTGCCTCTTGTTTCTCCAAGATCGATCTCCGCTCTGGCTATCACCAGTTGCGCATCCGCGATGAAGATGTTCCGAAGACTGCTTTTCGAACTCGTTATGGCCATTTTGAATTCTTGGTCATGTCCTTCGGTTTAACCAACGCACTCGCTGTTTTCATGGATCTAATGAATCGGGTGTGTAGGCCTTTCTTGGATAAATTCGTGATTGTGTTTATCGATGAAGTTCTGATTTATTCTAAGACCAAGGCCGAGCATGAGCAACATCTTCGGTTGGTGTTGCAAAAGCTTCGAACCGAGCAGCTTTATGCTAAGCTCTCCAAGTGTGAATTCTGGTCTGATGAAGTACAGTTTCTTGGCCATGTTGTTAACAAGATGGGTATTCATGTCGACCCATCCAAAATTGAAGCAATCAAGAACTGGATTACGCCATCCACTCCTACCGAAATCCGTTCCTTTCTGGGCTTAGCTGGTTATTACCGGCGCTTCATTTCGAACTTCTCGAAGATCGCTTTGCCTTTAACAGCTCTAACGCACAAAGGTAAACCGTATATTTGGGGCTCGAAGCAAGAAGAAGCCTTTCTGACGCTCAAGCGTTTGTTGTGTGAAGCTCCTGTTCTTGCGCTACCCGAGGGTAATGAAGATTTTGTCGTGTATTGCGATGCATCCAACCAAGGTCTCGGTTGTGTTCTTATGCAACGAGGCAAGGTTATCGCTTACGCATCAAGGCAACTCAAGGTTCATGAAAAGAATTATACAACTCACGACCTCGAACTAGGCGCAGTTGTTTTTGCCTTGAAGATCTGGAGACACTACCTTTATGGTACTAAGTGTATCCTCTACACTGACCATAAAAGCCTTCAGCATATCTTTGATCAAAAGGAACTCAACATGAGGCAACGCCGATGGAACGAACTCATCAGCGATTACGATTGTGAGATCCGGTATCATCCTGGTAAGGCTAATGTGGTAGCCGATGCGCTCAGCCGAAAACCCTGCCAGCTTAATTGTATCTTGCCGCGCACGCAGCTTCACTTTGCGCCGATCCAAAGCAACCTTGAATTGCGCATTCGTGACGCGCAGCGCGCATCCATCAGTAATGGTAACCTTCGCGCCGAGTTAGCGTGTGGCGCGGAAGCGCACTTTGTCCCTAATCTGAGTGGAATTCTCTGCTATCTCAATCGCATCTGGATTCCCTTTGATGAGAATCTTCGCGCTGATATCCTGAGTGAAGCGCACAAATCTCGGTATTCCGTTCATCCTGGCGCTGATAAGATGTACAAGGATTTGCGCATTACTTATTGGTGGCCCGGTATGAAAAAGGATATTGTTGTGTTCGTAGCTAGATGCCTGACTTGTTCTAAGGTAAAAGCTGAACACCAACGCCCATCTGGTTTGCTCGAACAACCAGAAATTCCTACGTGGAAATGGGAAGGTATAGCGATGGACTTTATTACCAAGTTACCTTTGACAGCTTGCAAACATGATAGCATTTGGGTAATAGTGGATCGTTTGACTAAGTCTGCTCACTTTCTGCCCATTCGTGAAAACTACCGTGTTGAGCAACTCGCGCAGCTTTATGTCAAAGAGATTGTCTGCCGTCATGGTACTCCTTTGAGCATCATATCCGATCGCGATGGCCGTTTTATATCTCGCTTTTGGAAATCTCTCCAATCTGCGCTAGGAACTCGCTTGGACATGAGTACGGCATATCATCCTCAGACTGACGGTCAGTCTGAGCGAACTATTCAAACTCTTGAGGATATGCTCCGATCTTGTGTTCTTGATTTTGGAGGTAATTGGGATTCACACCTGCCTTTGATCGAGTTCTCTTATAATAACAGCTATCATTCCAGTATTGGTATGGCCCCATTTGAAGCACTTTACGGTCGTAAGTGCCGCTCCCCGATTTGTTGGAGCGAAGTGGGTGAAACTCAAATCACAGGACCCGAACTTGTTCAAGAGACAACCGATAAAATCGCCAAGATCCGTGATCATCTGCTGACTGCCAGAAGCCGACAGAAGAGTTACGCAGATTGCAGGCGAAAGCCTCTCGAATTTCAAGTTGGTGATCTTGTTCTCCTCAAAGTGTCGCCTTGGAAAGGTGTTGTCCGCTTTGGGAAGAAAGGTAAGCTTGCTCCTCGATATGTTGGACCATTTAAGATTCTCGCGCGTGTAGGAAAAGTTGCCTACAGACTTGACCTGCCGCCCGCGCTCAGTAATGTGCATCCAACGTTCCATGTATCCAATCTCAAGAAGTGTTTAGCTGACGAGAACCTTCACATTCCACTTGATGAAGTTCAAGTTGATGAATCTATGCATTTCGTCGAGAAGCCTGTTGAGATTTTGGATCGCGAGGTTAAGCAAACCAAGCGCAGTCGCATCCCTATCGTGAAAGTTCGTTGGGAGTCCAAGCGCGGAGCCGAGTTTACATGGGAAAGGGAAGATCAGATGAAGATCAAGTACCCGCACCTGTTCTCTGCGCAACCTACTTCGAGATAAATTTCGGGACGAAATTTCTTAAAGTAGGGGAGACTGTGACATCTGCCCCGATCCGACCCGACCCAGGTACCCGTTTCCCTTATCCGATCTCTTTCTTTTATGATTTAATATTTATTTATACTTATACTTTACTTTTAATAATAATAGTATATTTTCCTTCCCGCCTCTTCCTCTCTTTTCCTTTCCTCCGTCCCGTCCCTCTTCTTCTCTCCGCCTTCTTTTCTCTCTTGTCGCCGTCCCGCCCTTAAGCCTTGAACCCCCTTCTCTTATTTTTGTGTCCTTTGTTTCTTCCCGCCTAAGGTTGTCTGCGCAGCTCCACGCGCCAGACTCCTTACAAGGAAGCCTGCGCGAAGACCTGTTGTTCCTGCGATACGCGAGGCGAACGGTTCCCGCGACGCGCTAAGAATTGTAGTTCTTCTCGCAACGCGCTAAGAACGGTAGTTCTTCCCGCGGCGCGCTAAGAATGGTAATTCTTCCCGCGGCGCGCTAAGGATAATAGTTCTTCCCGCGGCGCGCTAAGGTTTGTTCTGTCAGCCTTCGCCCTCGCGCGTGCGCTCGAGCCTTCTCGCGCTAAACCCTTTGAGTTTTCTTCTGTTTAATCTAGCCGTTTGCTTTTGTGTTGTCTTATCCTCTGTGCTGTTGACCTGACCTATTTTATGTCTGAAAAGTTACTTTCGGCGCAGCATGCGCGCCAACCCCATTGGTTGACAGAAAAAGTGACTGACATTATCTTTTGAGATCTGCTTTTCCATGCTTGACCAGTACCTTTTCTGACACCTCCCATGCCTGTTTACTGTTCCCTGTCAGTCTTCCCTTTTTGCTTTTTCTCTTTTCCTGCAGCCGTCATATCTTTTGTTATCTTTTGGTTTGTCTTGTTCTGTTTGCCTTGGAGATCTTTTCCCCTTTTCTAGGGATTGTGTTCCCTAGGGTTTCTCTATAAATAATAATCTTATTTTCTTTCTAACACATCACACACAAACACTTATTTTAACCTCCTCCTTGATCTCTCTGCCGCCTCCCTCTCTGCCTCCGTCTTCCTCCCTGTTCTGCCCTGCTTTTCCGGTAATATATATTATATATAATTTACTTATTAATTATGCTAACTTATAATCAAGACTTAAATCAAATCATTAAAACAATAATCTTTAATTATAGGTTAACTTGTGCTTGTTTAAAGTTGGTTCTTGCTTTATCTTTCACCGCATCGTTTATCAAGTGAGTAATCTCGTACCTAATCCCTTTTTATTTTTAATGTTTTGGGATGTTCATGTGTTCATACAAACTTAGAGTCTTAAACTTGTTTATGAACTTTAGTCGCGCAGTATCCCATGTGTTGAGGACGTTTACTTGGCTGTTTATTTGTATGTGTGTATCATTAACCGCTTTGTTCGGCCTATTCCGAAGTTTTCATGGATCCATTAGATGAACACGGGAGACCTATCGTTTACGGTTTTCTTTGTTTACACTTGCACAGATGTTTTCTTGTTTTTGTGCTCATTTGGGAGCACGGATTGAACTATGAACTATGAGCTATGATCTATTTAGGCTTGATCACAATCTGATTACACCCTTGTTAAACACCAGACATACACATGTTGCGCGCAGATTTATTGTTATCTATGTATTGTATTAAACTTGATTTCTCACCAACACGCAAGTGTTTGACGTTTTATTTTAACACATGTTCAGGTTTGCTGTAGCTACACTTGGAGCTTGTGGTCACGTAGGACGTTTTTACTTTTGGACCTAGATTAAAATGTATCAAGACAAGTTATTATTGTTCGAATATTTTGTCTTATAATATATTGAATTATGTTGATTTATGTTATCTTGTGTTTACGTTGCGCGTGCGCGAATGAATATATTTATTAAATATTGACACCCAAATAGTGTCACGAGTAATGAAACAATATGTGGCGCCCCGATGTATAATCCGCCTTTGGTCGGGGTGTTACACAAGCTTCAGGACCACTTCCACTTGGACCCGCACCATCAGTAGAGCGTGGTGGTTCAAGGAAAGCTTTAAGGATAGCTAGCCCATCATCAGCAGCAACGACTTCGTTTACCTTCTCCACCACCGGATGCGGGAAGGCGGCATACTGATTCACTGCTTGGTCATAAACAGCTTCAGTATCCACATCATACAAAGGGAAGTTGGAAGGCGGGATGCCTTTCTCAACAAACCCTAGACCAAGCAGGAAGCCGGCCTTTTCCCCATCCTCATGAGAAGCGTTGAGGGCTGCGCTCATAGCATCGTCATAAGACGTATCCGTGAAGACCCGATGCACAACCTACAAAAAGAAAAAATACAAGTATCAAAACCTTTTCTATTCACAAAGAAGCGTAAAGACATTATGAAGTTAAGCTTACCTGAGACAACGCTTCTCGAAGAAGCCATTCCTTGGCAACCAGAGCCTCTTGGAGGGCGGCTTGAGCTTGGTTACGGGCGCGTTCGGCTTCACTTTTGTTGAGGTTGGCAAGCAACACTTCTTTAGCCGCAGCCTCTTCAACGCCCTTTAGCTTCCGCTCAGTCTGGTCAAGCACCCCCCCTCTGGTCCAAGATCTCTTGGAGCTTCTTTGCGTCTTCCATCGCCAAGGCATCATGAGCCTGTTGGAGCGCCTCTAGTTTAGCTTTAAGTTCCTCATTCTCGAGGCGTAGAGGCTCAGCAACAGCTTCAGCCTTGGTGGCCCTTTCAGTTGCGTTCCGAGCAGTTTCCTTAGCCAGCAGAAGCTGTTCGTTAACAGCTTGGGCAGCCTTGGAACGGGCCTCGAATTTCAAAATTTCAAAAAGATTCAAAAGCGGGAAAATACCCCTTACCTTGGCAACCAAGTAACTATAAGACAGGTGCGAGTACAGTGTTAAGGCAAAACCCTTCACATACTTAGCACCTGCAGGGAATTGAAGCCAAGAATACCTCGGCGACCAAGTAACTATAAGACGGGTGCGGGTACAGTGTTAAGGCAAAACCCTTCACATACTTAGCACCCGCAGGGAATTGACGCCAGGAATACCTTGGAAATAAAGTAACCGTAAGACGAGTGCGGGTACAGTGTCAAGGCAAAACCCTTCACATACCTAGCACTCCGCAAGGAATTGAAACCAAGAAGGATCTTCTGGGCAATGCTTGCGGAAACGGGAATAACATCCCCGCATAGCGGGAACGTCGAGAACTACATTGTTTGAAGCTTCAAGATGGAATTGGTGGTTTTAACATAATTGATCACTATGTTCAAAACTACCAAAACCTCATGGAGAATCCACACAAGTGTGACTCAGCGCTCCTGACTTGCGAAGAGGTTACAGACCTACCCGCATCATACCCAAAGATCAAGCAGGAAAGTCGGGAATTTCTGCAAGTGACATAAGGACTTCCGCGGGAAGAATCCCCATAGAAAACCTTAAAACTAAACCCCTTTTCAAAAACCCTTTGCTTAAGTCCAAAAGTTCACCTCACTTATTAAAACACTCATGAGAAGAACATTGGACTGGGGGGACTTGAAGAGGTAGGTCCCAGCAGAGCCCAGTTGGACCCACAGGACTCACCTTGAAGAGAGACGTCTGCGCAGAAACCAACTGGATCCGCAGGACCCACCATGCTCAGAGACGTGACGTCCTTACGCGCAGTACGCAAGCTGTTCCAGCAGGAAATGCCTCCCAATGGTGGAAGTACTCCGCCTGTTCCCGCAGCTGCGGATACAAGCCATCAGGGAAGGCCACCCGCGCAGCAGGGCTACACGCACAAGGCACTTAGCTCTCAATAATTCAGTTGTCACCTGAAGGAATGAGCAAAGCCGGGAACAATCCCGCACAAAGGCGGGAGGGGGAATACTCCCGCCCAAATGAGCCAGTCCGTACGATACTGGAAGATCTTTTGTACTGTACCTGACGAGGTATGGGCAAAAGATCTGACCAGAGATACGACAGCCCATTGACAACAGTATGGCGAACAGCATGCTCTTGTACTGTATGTCACTATTAGCCGCTACCTACTCACCAACTCCTGTCATACCACGTGCATAGCCTACAGTTGGTGGAAAAGGAATAGTACACAGCAGGCCTGGTCACTGTCAGCCGCTGCCTACCCACCAACTGCCAGCATGGCACGTGCGTAGGCCACAGTTGGTAGAACAGGAATACTATTCAGCCGGCTATACCCTCTTGGAAACCTACCTTCGGCTATAAATACCCCAAATGATATGATCGTCTCATCTTATCTTGTATCTTACATCATATACCTGATATCTGCTCTAGCAATCTCTTAATATACATTTATATTCAAGAGCAATATAGTCTGATTCTCACGCCGGATGGTGGTCACAAGGAGGAACCCTCCCCTTCTCAGTGACGAGCTTACGGTGTCTGTTTTGCAGGTTATCAGAAGAACCATCTTTGCCGGATCTAACCCCTCGTGGGAAACATCTATTTAACCACCAGATTATCCGTAATCTGCCCGGGGTAACTTAGTGTTTCTTCACCCGCCACCACCTATCTTCTCTTCCACCTCACCTCTTTCTCTCCACGCTGGTTGCAGATACCAATTCCCACATCACTTAACCTTAAACTTAGACTTACACAATCTCGACTATTCAATAATCCTACTTCCGTAACCCTAGTTAACATCATCCCTGAATATCTCATAACAACGAAAACACAAACGTTATATATCGTAACTAATTTACTTTTTCGTCTCTCACACATAAAACAGAAATAAAAAATCTTTAACTTAATAATATAAAACAGTTTTTTAAGCCATATAATTAGGGATTTAAAACCAATTAAATCCAACACAAAAATTACAATTTACAAAAACCAGAAAAACATGAACTCAAACACAAACAAATAGCAAAAACATAGTCTATGCGTATACACAAAACCTTTACTAAAAAACAATCATAACAATAATAATAATATTATTATTATTCTTCTTCAATTTCAATTTCTCTCTCTGCAAATCAAATCCACCATGGATGACGATGTAGTCCACCGAGTTTTACAAGAAGGTGGCCGTGACTACTACCAACAGACACCCTCAACTTCCTCAACATCTCCGTCAATTCTCCAGTCTCTTCCTCTTCACGCGGTGGGTTTTTGTATATGGGTTTTAACTCTGCACGCCAAGTGTTCGACGAAATTACCCAGTGAAAATTTTTTATTTTTTTTAAATATTTTGCCTCAGACCCAGTACATTAGTGTGTTGATTGCTTCGATCAATGGGTTTTAATTGTCGTTTATGTGATCAAGTGGCTCAATTTTTGGTTTTTTGGGGTTTCATTGTGCTCGCCAAGTGTTCCGGCGAATTACCCAGTGAAAATTTTTGGTTTTTTTTGGGGTTTTGGTTCAGACCCATTAGTTAGCGTGTTGATGCTTCGATCAATGGGTTTTAATTGTTGGTTATGTGATCAAAGTTGGGGTTTTTAATTGTGCACGACAAATGTTCGACGAAATTACGCAGTGAAATTTTTTGATTTTTTTTTTGTGTTTGGGTTCGACGAAATTGCATTTGTGTGTTGATCACTTCGATCAACGGGTTTTAATTGCCGGTTATGCGATCAAAGGGGGTTGATTTTGACCCCCAAATTGTGAATTTTGTGATCTTTTGTGAAATTAGGATACGTTTAATACTTGCATTACTTAAGTTTTATGTCTGTAACATATTAATCAATTAATCAATGCCATTATAGCATTTGAGAAGTTTAATTTTGTTTTATTTATGATATAATTTTAGTCAAAAGTCAAAATTGAGTGTGTTTTGTAGTTGACTTTAGTCAAGACTCTTGTTTTTGGTGTCAATGTGAACTAGATCAAGGAAATTGATATGCAATTCAATTCCATGACATCCAGGTGTCAAGCCTACATGAAACTTTATATGGGAATTGAAGTCTTTACAATTATGAAACTGTGAAACTTATAAAGTTGCAAACTTGATAACTTATCTAGTAGTTGCTTTGTGATTTGGACCTTTTGTAGTCTTTATGTGTGTGGCATTGTGAACTTGTAAAGTTGAAAACTTGATAATATTTCTAGGATTTAATGATTTGGACCTTTTGTAGTCTTTGCATTTATCATTGATGAAATTGTGAACTTATAAAGTAGAAAACTTGATGACCGTTTTAGTAATTGTTTGTGGTTTTTTACCTTTTGTATACATTTGCGAAACTTGTAAAGTTGCAAACTTGATAACCTATATAGTAATTACTTTGTGTATTGGATCTTTTGTAGTCTTTCGATCGTGGATATTACTTACTGGTAAAATCGATTCAAGAACTTCGTTCAAAGAAAGAAGGTATTGTAGCAGTTGGCATTGGCGGCCCGAGTGGATCTGGAAAAACAAGGTGATATTAAATTGTGATACACCTTGTAATTGGAATGCACATAATGACATTAATATACAAACTGAATGATGATGATGTGTACAGTTTGGCTGAGAAGGTGGCATCGGTGATCAGTTGCAGTGTTATATCAATGGAGAATTATGGCACTGGCGCCGATGAAGGAAACAATTTGAATTCAATCGATTTTGATCTTCTTGTTCAGAATCTTCAGGTTTTGTACAAAGTTCTTCTAGAACATTCTAAAAGACTTCATTTGTTTTTTTATGATTAAAAAGCTTGTTTCTTTATATAGGACTTATTAATGGGCAAAGATATATTGACCCCGGTGTTTGACTTTCAACAAAAAAGACGTGTTGGAAGAAAAGAAATCAAGAGTACTTCTTTTGGGGTGGTGAACACTGAGCACATATAATTTCATTTTCCATTTTATTTATTTTTTAGACATAATTGTTCTTATATTGCATTATATTTAGGTGATAGTTGATGGTACATATGCTCTACATGCAAGACTAAGATCGCTGCTCGATATTCGTGTTGCAGTGGTAATTAATTACTTTGATCTCATTATTATTGTCGCTATTCGCAATAAATAATTAATATGCTAATTACAAATATGAATTTCAGGTTGGCGGGGTTCATTTTAGTCTACTTTCTAAAGTTCAATATGACATTGGGGATTCTCGTTCGTTAGACAATTTAATTGATAGCATATTTCCATTATTTAGGAAACATATCGAGCCCGATCTTCATCATGCGCAGGTAGGCCATTAAAGGTTCCAACTTTATATCATGTTATTTTCCTGATATTATTTTTTTGCAGATTAGAATTAACAACAGTTTTGGTGCTTCATTTAGAGACTCAATTTACAAACTCAAATGTAAAACTGAGGTCTGTCTTCTTCTTTATTGTTTAATTTGTTGATTTTATTGGTTGAACATTTTAATAAGTCAACTGTTGTATCAGTTAGAAGGTGAACAATCAGCCTACTCCTTTTTTCCAAAGAAGGAAGCACAGATTGATAAGTGAGTTATATCAACTTGTTACATTACACTTTCTTTTCCATATCATTATCTTTTAAAATTTGTTACGACATTAATAATCACTTTTTTCAGTTTTATTGAGATGTACTTAAGGCCCCCATCTGCAAATGAAGAGGCACGTGTTAATGACTGGATTAAGGTTCGCCAGAGTGGCATCCGATATTATCTTTCACTCGGTGACCAAAGAATTGTTGACAAAAATTTCATTATTAGGCCAAAAGCTGAGTTTGAGGTAAACATACTAAGGGTGTGCATGAAACCGAAACAATCTA
Organism: Bidens hawaiensis; assembly: GCF_021521415.1. Lineage (NCBI taxonomy): Eukaryota > Viridiplantae > Streptophyta > Magnoliopsida > Asterales > Asteraceae > Bidens > Bidens hawaiensis. The sequence continues at coordinate 882,844 of NW_027491131.1, forward strand.
TTTGTAACTGAAATAATGGACATAAGTTACATAACCGAACCGAAAAACCGTACCCCACTAAAAACGACTGTTTGGTTTTATGTTTTTTCAAAGGCCAATTTTTTCCAAAACCAGCACAAAATCAAATCTAGCTGTTATATTACTAGTTTCTTTTTCTTTCTGCCTTTCCTTTTTATCGTGTTTTTTGATAAAATGCTAACAGGTTGGAAGAATGACACTTGGCGGTTTGCTAGCTTTGGGGTACAACGTTGTTGTCAGTTATAAACGGGCATCTAAATCAATCGTTTATGGAGATCTTTCAATATCCCTCGAGACCATAGACACTCTTTCTGAAACTTACATAGTTCTCAGGGGCAGAGATAGAAAGGTATGCTTTTCTTTCAAGGGTATTTTTGTCATTAACAGCGTTAGGCGTACGCATGATTTATTATCTGTTCCTTAGATGGTTGAAACAGAGGCATCAAGATTGGAAATCACCGGCCCATGGATCACTAAATCGTATCTTGAAATGATTCTTGATAGCCAAGGTATCATTATTTTCAAATGTCGTAAATCTAGTCATCTAATTATTTATGCCTGAAAACGAACCCAACGTTTAGTGAACTGCTGGGCTGCAATTTTGTTTATTTAATAAAGGAACGGACATGAAGGACTATATTGTTCATTTGGTTACGAACATGAACACATGCCTCGTTTGCTCATTTATGTTTGTGAACATTCGTTTACGTTTGTTCATGCACTTTCGTTTATATATTTACTTAAATTTTTAGGCCCATTAATTTAGTCTAGTTTATGAAATTAAGATATCAGCTATTTCAATTTAGTCAGGTTTTATTAATTTTAAGCCCAATAGATTGATGCTCAGTTTGTTTTAATTGGCGTTCGCTCAGTTATATTTGTTCTATGTTCGTTCGGTTATTTTCTTAAGACGCTCTTGAACCGTTATTTATACTATCAACGAACGGACATAAACAAGCATGAACACGCTCATTTTCTTAATGAATGAACACGAACAAGAGAACCCTGTTCGTTTGATTGTTTTTGTTCGATCGTTTGTTCAGTTAAAATTTAATGAACGAACACTAATGTGCTCCGTTGGAGTTCGTTTGGTTCGTTTATAAAGAAACCCTTTGAAACCTAACTCGGCCCTGTGGGCTAAACACAAAGAAACCCTAAACATACCATTTTTAACTATATTTAACAATTGTAATTACAGGTGTTCCCCGCCTTAATACACCTCCACCTATGGCCACCAAATCTTCATCAATAAACCGAGAACCCCCAATTGTTGCACCCAAACCGCTTCGGATACGACCCGATCTTATGAACCGGGATGATGATTTATCTCAACCGTGGACCCGATCACCAACCAAGTCCAAAATGGACCCTGTTTTGGCCCCGTGGCGGTTCATATCATCAGACGGGTCAGTTGTTGATGGAGGTATGCATCATGTACCTTTTAGTAAAGAAGTAAAAATAGTATCCGTTTAAAAGGTTATATGTGTGTAATTATGTATTGTTTAATCTTATATTGTGTATACAGATACTTCTTTTAGGGATAGGGATACTTTGCAACTTGCCCCAATGCCTTATTCTTTTGATCTTGATAGAGGACTATTGCTTGCTGTTCAAGCAACGCAGGTCAGCATTATAAAATTAGGGGGTGAAATTATTTTAACCTAAGTTTTGATTTAAAATGTTTCTTTTTATTATTTCAGGCTTTGTTAGAGCACAAGGGATCGCCAGTTATAGTCGGGATAGGTCTCTCTCTCTCTCTCTCCCCCCTCTATATATATATGTATGTATGTATGTATGTACACACACACAGTACACACACACCCACTATATGGTTTGGAGAGCGTTCATTTTAGAACCAATAATATGTTAAGAACTGCGATAATCACATTAACCCTTGTGTTATTTATTATATAATTGACTAAAATGGATGTGGATTTCAATATTTAAGATATATTTTAATAAAATATAGTATTTTGTCTAAATGCATAGGATTTCAATATTTAAGATATATTTTAATAAAATATAGTATTTTGTCTAAATGCATAGGATTTCAATATTTAAGATATATTTTAGTAAAATATAGTATTTTATCTAAATGCATATATGAACCCACGCTATATACATATATTCACATTTTTTTAATCAAAAAGCCAAAAAAATAAAATCAGGAGGTAGGAGTTAAAATCAAAGAAAGAATGGATAGACACACAAACATTTATTTTTCAGTTTTACATTTTTCATTGAAGAGAATTGTGTGTCTTATGTGGTTCTCGTTTTCAACATACTATGGTTCTGAGAAGAACGCAAACATTCTTTTTAGAACCAGTTGTATGTTAAGAACTGCAAGTGGAAACATCGATTTATGTATAATATTTACATACATATCTGTTTATTGATGGAAATATAACATTTTAACATGATGTGGCTATGCTATTGTAGGAGGTCCAAGTGGGTCAGGAAAAACTAGTTTGGCGCGCAAAATGGCAAATATTGTTGGTTGTGAAGTTATTTCACTCGAAAGCTATTATAAGTCCGAGCAAGTAAAAGATTTCAAGTATGATGATTTCAGATCCTTCGATTTAGCTTTACTCACAAAGGTAACAAAGGTTTCATTGAATTAAAATAAAAATGAAATCTTGAAATACTAACAATTCTTTTATTTTAGAATATTAGTGATATCAGAAAAGGCCGAAAAACAAAAGTACCTGTATTTGATTTGGAGAGTGGTGCCCGAAGTGGATTTAAAGAACTTGAAGTTGATGAAGATTGTGGGGTCGTATGTATTGGTTATTAAATGTATTAATTACTTTTTTATGCATATACAAGTTTGTATAACTAATGTTAATAATTTTTCGCAGGTGATTGTTGAAGGCGTCTATGCTTTGCACCCTAATATCAGAAAGTCACTCAACCTTTGGGTTGCTGTTGTAAGATTATCTCAACACTCTGTTGACGAGCCGAGCCAAGCCCGACATTGGCTTGTTTCGAGCTCTATTTCTGTTTCTTATTATTATTATATAAATAAGTATTTAATGTATCACTTAAAAGTTATATAAATAATAGGCTCGCGAACCTGCTTGAGCTTGATAAATGAAGCTCGGACTTGTTAATTCTACATCCTTATTGTAGGCTTGATCTCGTTTAAGCTCAGCTCGATTTGAGCTTCTCTTGAGCTGATCTCGAGCAGCTCACGGGTAGCTTGGTTCATTTGCACCCATGGTATTAACTAGTGGTTACAAATAGGACGCGTTTGAGACTTTGAGTAGTGGGTCATAATGGGATGAGTCAAAACAAGTAAAGTTTGGTTGACCGGAAACACTTTTATTCAAGATATTTAATTTTTATATAAACACAATTTGTGCAACTTTTGAACCAGTCAACTTATCTGGCCTGTTCTGTTTTATCTAACCTTTTTGATTTTACTAATTAAACCTTTAAGCATAATCTTAATCGACCCATGTATAAGTAAACGGGTCAAAATTGCCCACCTTTGACCACGGTGTAACATGAAACGACTAGATTTTAACTAACATTATTGTTTAAAATGTAGGTTGGAGGCGTTCATTCGCATTTAATTTCTCGGGTTCAAAGAGACAAAAGTAAAGCCGGATGCTTTATGTCACAAAATGAGATCATGACAACCGTATTCCCTATGTTTCAGCTACACATTGAACCACATCTTGTTCACGCACACGTTAGTTCGTTAATTAAAGTCTTAATTTATATAATTAATTAGCTTTTAATTACCTTTTTACATTAACTAATACTTTTTTTATCTTACAGTTGAAAATCCGTAATGATTTTGACCCGGTTCTTTCCCCTGAGAGCTCATTGTTTGTGTTAAAAAGCAACAAGCAAGTAAGCTCACGACACCTTATGTTTTAATATTGATATATATAAATATTATAATATATTTTGTATTAGACAAATGAACCGAATGGACACAAAGGAGACATGTTTTCATGCTCGTTCGTTTAAACTTTAATCGTGCAAACGATCGAACACGAACAATTAACGTCGTGTTCGTTTGTCAAGAAAGTGTACTTGTGCATGTTTGTTCGTGAACAATGTAAATGAACGCAAATGAATGAACATAATTGAACGTAGATGAACGAACATAGTTGAGCTATAACAAATTAAAAGTAATGTGATGAACAATGTGTTGGGCCTAAAAGTTATTAAAACTAGATCAAGTTGTGATGGGCCAAAAAATTGTAATTGAATATATTAACGAACTTAAACGAACAAACCTAAAACAAATGTAAACTAATGATCATAAATGAAGGAACATAAACGAATCTAACTGAATGAACATTTATGAACATAACTGAATGAAAGAGACTCGTGTTCATGTTCCTTCGTTTAACTAAATGAAGTTCATGTTCGTTCCTTTATTAAATAAAAGAACATAGATGAACTTCCTGTCGAATGGTTCAAGAATTATTCACTGAACGTTCAGTTCGTTTACATGCCTAATCTCATGACACTTATAATTTAAAATTTAACTTTTTATAATTAAAATTTTTATAATGTTTTTATATTAGACTTGCTAATCGTTTTACAGGTGGCGTATCAAGATATCTTGAAATTACTTGATCCTGCAAAGATCTGCAGCTCGGCTCAGAATTTTATCGATATTTATTTAAGACTTTCGGGAATTCCCGCTAACGGACAATTAACAGAAAGTGACTGTATGAGGGTGCGAATATGTGAGGGCCGGTTTGCATTGCTGATACGTGAGGTACGTGGGTCTAATTATTTTTAATTCTATTTTTGTTTTCATTCATATATTATTTCCTGGTTTCTTTAAAATCGTTTCTTTTTTTATTATTAGCCTATAAAAGAAGGGGACTTTATAATTCAACCCAAGGTAGACTTTGATATCAGCATCAGCACAGTATCCGGTCTTCTTAATCTTGGGTATTTCACATATTTTATATTTATATATATTTGCGGGAATATTTTTTTTTTAAATGTTATTGCTTATAAATCTTAACTTTTGTTGTGTTTTTTTTTATTATTATTTCTTAATATAGGTACCAAGCTGTAGCTTACATAGAAGCATCTGCATATATCTACCAAGATGGAAAGGTAGTTTTTCTGTTATTTATATTATTATTATTATTATTATACTATTATTATGATTATTATTAATATTGTTATAATTGTATTTTTTTAACTTTAATTGGGAATACTGGTATTTTTATAGCTTTTAATTGAAGTTGATCATCTAAATGATGTATCGGGCCCTTATATACAAATCAAAGGGGCAAATAAAGAAGTTGTTGTAGCCACGGGTTCAAAACTTGAGCTAGATGGTTCATATACCACCAAGGTTGTCTTTTTTCTTAATTTTCTTTTTCAGTTATTTGTCTATTTTTTTTTGTTTTGTTTATGCATCTTTTTTTTTGATATATTTGTAGAGTTACCTTGAAATAGTGCTGGAAAAATTGCCAGCAGCCGACCGAAATTCAAACGGTATTTATGCTCAACAAGCTGCGCGGTTACAAGAACTTGTTGATAATATCCAATCTCAGGTATTCTCACTCTCACACTATATATGTGTATACACTATACACACATATGTATACACACATACGTATATAGGATTAGGATATATAGATCATTTCAGTACTTACAAATAATTTTAGAATTTTTAAGAACTCATCATCATCATCATCATCATCATCATCATCATCATCATCATCGTACTCAGTATATCCCACCAATAGCAATGCTATGGTAGGGTCTGAGGAGGGTAAGATGTAGACAGCCTTACCTCTATCCCATAAGGATAGAGAGGCTACTTCCGGTGAGACCCCCGGCTCGATAGTAGTTTTGCATCAAGCCTTGGACATAAGGCACATAGCACTCAATCATCGGGACACCGGCTGATCGGTGCATGTGCCCTTATCTTTCGGCTATCAACGCCACCACATGATGCCTGATTAACCTTCCGCCACTTTTAACGTTATTTTCACGAGATTAGTAAAATAACGTCAAAATTAGTGCAATTTTACTTTTGCCCACCGGAGGGTTCACACATATATACATTATATGCGCGCACCGCAAGCAGGGCGTAGAATTTTTAAGAACTCTTAACCAATAATTTTATTTATTTATTTTGTATATTTAATTTTATTTGAGGCTAGTTTTTTCATTTATTTTATGTAATTTTATGATTACATATATGTAAACTTGTGATTACATATATGCAATCACAAAATTACATATAATAAATGGCAAAACTACATATATAAAGTTAACAAAATGATTGTTTTAAAGAGTTTTTAAAGTTCATAAATTATTTGAAAGTTCTGAAATGACCATGATCTTTAGTATAGTTATTATTATTTTAATATTATAATTATAATTTTTTATTATTTTTGGGATATACAGGGTAGCAGTACATCTTCCGAATCATCACCAAGTCGAGAGATTGTTTCACCAGTGGAAAGTGTGATTGAAGATATGCAATCAAGAATCAAGAGACTCGAGCGGTGGCAGGCAATTAATACAGTAAGTAATTGCAATCATTTAGTATTATTTATGTAACGATTAATCAACCTGACGAGACTCGTTTTATCATTGGTCGTATGAACGATTTTTTAATTGTTTGCAGGTGCTGTGGACATTCTTGATGTCGGCTTTCGTTGGATATTCACTTTACCAAAGGAAGCATCAGTAATTACAAATTTTATAAATTTTCGGTGATTTTAAACCACCAACACAGATTCTTAGCAAACACATAACTCAAACGAACAGCGACAAACTAACCATACAACGGTCAAAAGTTTTTTTTTTTTTTTTTTAATTACAGAATTGAAAATGTTATATTCTCATATATGAAGAGTTTGTTGGTTTTTGGTTCTAAAATAATTGCTCAGGTACAAGCATTAAACAAATGATTGAAGTTTGTTTATTGCTTCAAGTAAGGGTGTTCTCCGGGTTTATTTTTCGGGTTTCAAAGTTTTTATTTTAGACCTGAAACCCAACTCAAATCTCTCGTGGTTTTTTCGAGTTCGGGTTTTTGGGTTTGGGTTTTTTCGGGTTGGGTTAATCGGGTTTTGGGCATCTAAGAAAACAAAAAGAAAATAAAAAAAAAGTAAAGGTAAAATGCAACGCGAAAACTAAAGAAACATAGTCTTTTTTACTCGTTACGTAAATAACCAAATAATCAATAAATATAACCCAACAAAGCAACATATTCTTCGATTACGCTTGTTATTAGCCATAAACGGAGAAGAAATATAAACAATAAATAGTCGGTCAACCATAATAGGTGGAATAGGAACAAGTGGAATGTGTAGTGTGTGTTTCGTATACGGCGTACATACCATACCTAATAAAAACATCATATTTTTTAAACAAACAGTTTGTCCGGGTTTTTCGGGCTGACCCGAAACCTACAAATCATACAAAGAACTAATCCGAATTACTTCGATTTGGGTCTGGTTTTTCAGGTCGGGTTAGTTAGGGTTCGGGTTTGGGGTTTCTCTTCTCGGGTCGGGTTTTGGTAAAAGTGAAAGCCCTAGCTTCAAGACGAGTACTCTTTATCCTTAAAAATAAGGAAAACAAATGAAGCCTTTATCATTAAAACATTACATGGGTGTTCCAAAAATATATTGTAAATACTTCACATTCCTTTTAGGAACCTTAACAATACTTGGTTCCTTAAAAACCCCGCAATAAGGGCGTATCCGGTGCACAAGGCTCATGCGTTTGTGCAGGGTCTAGGAGGTACTGGATCGTTTCGTGATCTGATATATGCAACCTTGCCCTGCAGTTTTTGTATAAGAGGCTGTTTCCACGGCTTGAACCCGTGACCTCTAGATCACAAAGCAACAACCTTACTATTTGCTCCAAGACCCGCCCTTTAAAGCAAAATCGCTAGGAAGGGGGCCTTAAAAGCCCTACAATCTAAATATTATATAAGTATCTAAATTTTACAATTGAAACACCCCACATTTATAGTTCATTCCTTTAACCATGGTTTGTTAATGCAACCTTCAATGAAGAATATAGCGACGAAACGGCTTCTCCAACCGTCAAGTATAGGTTATTTTGTTGCAAAAGATCGTCTGTCCCATCTGCTTTTTGCAGTTTCTCCAGCACTTCCCCGACCGGATTCACCAATACAAGCTGTAACAAGTTTGAATGACACATTCAAAACACTTTTAGAGTGTACTATCTTTTAGTACAGTTCAACATATAACCAATTCTAAATAGAGAACCGTGAGAACTTTATAAGCATGTGCACGTTGGGTTGGTAGAATGGATAAGAGATAAAGTACGCTTTTAAGCAGTTTCATACATAATCATCTAATGTATACGAGTTAAAATAACAGGCACAATACTTATATACTTAATGGAAAGATGTTTTTAGTATCTATACTCTCTAATAAAAAGCTACAATTTTTGTCACTTGTCACCCCCACATTAAACCTCACCATTTTTTACAAATTTATTATAGTAAAATAATATTTACCATTCTTAAAACTTATGCTTCAAAATTTGTTAATTTAATATTTACTTCCTATTTTTTTCAAATATTTGATATTTATAATAATCGTTTACTTTAAAGTTGTTTTAAAAACTATTGTATGACGACTGTGTATTAATAGTGTTTAATAGGTTTATTATTTCTTGTATATCGTTTATTTATTAAATATTGTATTTTCAAGAAATACCCGTATAATAGACGGGTCTCAAACTAATAAATAAATATTAAGAAAGGAGAAATTAAAATGTTGCATATATATAGAAGATAGAACTTGCCTCAACACCCTTTTTTTCCAATACCCTTCTAAGCTCTTGAAAAAATGTGACTCCATTAGTATCAATTGCACTTACAGCTGAAAATTTCAAAAAAGAATTAAAAGATATATATCCAGTTTGACCCGTTAGAAAAAAGTATAACCCTAAACGACTCGTGAAATTGATGTATCCAACAAGTGAAATTTAGGAGTTACCGACGAGCTCTAGAATTACATATCTGAGATCAGAATTAGTGTTGGCTTCTTCTTCCTCATAATCTAGTATCCACCTCAAAATCCTTCAAGAAACAATAAATGAATAATTAAAAAAATGATAAAATATGAAATCCACTTATCAATCACAACTCACAAGTAAAACGGGTTAACTCACCATACCCTGAACCGACTTGTTTAGCTAAACATGTTTACACTAAAGTCAGGGCTTAGGTTCATGCTTATGTCGTGCCAGAAATTCATAGCTCTATTCTGAATACTCGTATTAATAAAATATTTATCCTATAGTTGCGCTCGTATATTCAAAATCATTAATTATCGTTATAAAAATGTTATCGACAAAAGAATACAAACTTAAGACCTTTAAACTATTATAAAAAAAGGATATATTTAATCCAAGTTATATGGATAAAAACAGAAAATAAATCACCTTTCACTGAGATAATTAGAGTTGGCAAATCCAATGGGACCTTGAATACTTAAGATCAGGAAACCTGGGATTGAGACAACATCCTTGTACTGATGTTTATTTCTAAATATGTCAGTACCAGGTATGTTCCCCAACATCATTGTTTTAGGCCTTGTCATTTGCAACACCATCTTGAATATAGAAATCCCCACCTAAAAATTATAAAAAAATATTATAAAGTTGACTTATTTCAAACATTTTATAGAGGGAAAATCACGAAAACAACCTTGCTGACAAAGAAAATAGCCATTGACATTATTTTTATTTAACCTTGTTTAAATGAAATGCTTTATCGAAAAACACTGGTATTGTTGACATGTGTCTAACTCTCAATGGTTTGCGCTATATGTCGCACCAAATGTGATGACATGGCAAGTTTCATTAGACGACTTCATAAAACACACGATTTGAATGCCATGCGTTGTTCGGCACACAAGTACATTTCTTCTGGACACATGGCAATTTTTCATTGGATGAAATCATTTAAAAATTTCAAAGGCTATTTTTCCAATTTTCATAGTCAACAAGGTTATTTTGGTCATTTTCCCTTTTTTAAATTTATATAAGAACACTTACAGCAAGTGCAAGTCCTTCTTGGACCGATATAAAGATGACGCCAAAGAAAGCAAATAATAGCACAACGAAGTCGAATTTATCGACTTTCCATATTTGGTAAGCCGCAGGGATATCGATAAGGCCAATAACTGCAGTGACAATGATTGCACCCAATACTAGGTTGGGTGTGTACCTAAACAATGGCATCAAGAAAAGAAGCGTCACCATAACCGTCAAAGCCATGACTATGTTGGAGACCGCAGTTTTGCCCCCTGCGTTATTGTTCACTGCTGACCGTGAAAATGCACCTGTGATAATCGGGTGGCGGTTAGAATACAAGTAAAGATGCATCATGTATAAATTGTATATCATGTCAAGGTGTCAAATGGGCCGGTCCGGTTAGGTTGCATGTTTAACATCACAAAATAAGTAGATTTTAGTTTGGTCAAAATATGGGCATGCGAGCGTGTCTAAGTTTGACTTTTGTTGCATTGTACTAAGCCTGAAAATATGGTCGGGTCAGGTTGAGTCAAGTAACGGGTCAAAACGTGTTTGGGCTAAAATAGACATAGGTTGAAACAGACAATTTTAGAAAAATAAAGTATTAAAATTAGGTCAAAAGCTATATTTGTTTCTACATATAGGTGTATACAAACCAAGCCGGGCCCGGGCTAGACTAGGCTCGAGCTGGGCTCTTTTAGCTCTATCTCTAAAGCTCAAACTGAATCTCAGCTCGGGCTCGACTAGCCTCGCTTATTATTTTAAATATAGCATATATTTACTCTTATCATAATTTTATATATAATAATGATTCTTAAATAAATAGATATTAGATATATTAAATAAAAGTTACATAAATAATAGACATGTTTAGGCTCATGAGCCAGTTTACGCACAATAAGTGAAGCTTGGGCTCGTTTATTAAACAAGCTTACTGATTTTACCGGTGGTCACGTAGCATGAAGTGGTCGAACCAACAATATTCATGACTCCAATTGCAATCATTTCTTTGTTACCATCAACTTGATAATTCTTCAAGGCTGCAAATGTTCGTCCTACCGCAATCCCTTCCTGTGTAAAAAGACAAAAATACCCTTTTCTGAATACCGAGCTATGATGAGTTTTAAGTTATGCATGAAAAAATTTTACACTTACAGTGAGAGAAATGATGCCAGTTACTAGACCAGTTTTCATGGCTAAGTCAACATGACTTCCTTGAAAATGTAACATGTTCCATGAAGGTGGATTTAATCCTTCATCTAATTTTCCAATCTGTTTAACACATATAATATTATAAATTAAAATTTAATTATATTATTAAAATATATATATATATATATATATATATATATTAATATTGTTTCAGAGTAGTTTTATCATATTTTAAAAAAAATTTGATTACATATATAAAATACAAGTTTACACATGTGTAAAATTTATGTAATAACAAATTTACATGTGTAAAAAAACATAGATATGTGTAAAAACTAATTTTCATAAGTGTAATCGTAAATATAGATATAAAAAGTGACACGACTACACTCAAATAATACAAACATACAAAAAAAATTTATAAAAAAGTTGGTTATTAAGGGCTCCTTAAAGTTCTTAAATAATTTAAGAGTTCTCTATTGAAACTCATCCCATAAATAAATTAAAGTTTAATCATATTTATTTAAAATTTTAAGTTTGTTAAAAAATAATTAGTATTAGTACAAACTTACCACAGATATGTGATGGTTTTGTGCTTTGGAAATGAAGACAATTATGGTAGAGAGGACAACTGAAACTAAAGGTGCTCCTGCTGATATCCAAAATAGCTTTGGTTTCTTGTTGCTCTGCATATTATATTATTAATATATTTTTAAAACACTTATTTATTTACTGTTAGTTTGTAAGCAAGTTAAAAGAGTAAACTGTGGTTTTTGTCTTTGTGGTTTGTTCAATTCTGCGGTTTTAGTCCAATAGTTTCAAATTTGCTATTTTCGTCCCTGTGGTCTCATTTCACTTGCAATTAAACCCGAATTCACTAATCCCGTTAAGTCTTATCGTTAAACCAATCAGCGTGTCCTTCACGTGAGGGGCAGTTTTGGAATTTGGACTAAAACCTCAGATTTGGACAAACCACAGGGACGAAAACCGCAGTTCACTCCAACTTAAAATGACAAGGTAAACTTTATGATTTTTGTGATTTACGAATTATGACTATCGTTAGTGAAGTTAACGATGCATTATGAACTAAATTGGTATAGAACTACATAATTATATGTATTAACTATTTTCATAATCGGACTGGACAACAAAAGTTCTTCAAAAACCGGATGTGATCATAAATAAAATAAAGGATACATATATGTATAAGACAAAACAATATATGAAAATACCTTATGTTTTGGTGTGAATTTGCAATATTAATACAGTATTAAGACTTAAATAAATAAATAGAGCGTCTCGAGCACAAATGAATCATAAAATGATATTTTGAAGAAAAAAATAAACAAATTAAAAAAAATAAAAAATAGAAGTCAGGTTTGACCACTTGGTACGGTTCGCTGGTCTGACCATTATCTGGCCCGTTCAAATGGGAACGGTTAGGCTTAGCCGGACCGGTCCAGTCCAGTTATAAAAACATCATGTATTTATTAGCAATATACTTACAATGTATTTTGCCCCAAGCAGGAATACAAGAAAACAGAATCCCATCAAGATTGTTTGCCACGACCACTGCGCCCAAACGTTAACGTACAATAAACACATTGGAAAATATAAAGAACAATTATATGAATAATAATATGAAATAAGTCTAACATGTTTTGTGACATATGCACGCTGTTTCTTTTTTCATTTTGTTTGTTTATCTTCATTCATTTAACTATTAAACGAGCAAGCGCCAAGAGATATAACTTTTTGACGAAGAAAATGAACAAGCTTCTGTTTGTATTTGTTTGATTCGTTTACACACTAGTAACAACTCGTAACTTATATGTTAAAATAAAATAAAATAAATAGAATAAAATAAAATACCTCTTTAGTATTGTGAAAGACAGAAGTCATAACAGGAACCAAACTCATTTCTTTAGTGAAATGTGTGATGCCAAGAAGAGCTTTCAATTGCTGAAGTGATACAATGATTGCAGCCCCAGCCATGAATCCAATAAGTGTAGCTTTTGACAAGAAATCAATTATGAACCCAAGCCTATAAACATCACATCCATGTTATAATGTTTTGTAAATTATGCATGACTACCTATAAATTAGTTAGAAAAGGTGTCGGTCCCTATTTTAGTAATCCATCTTCTACTGATATGATATGATGTGATATGATTTAACAGTATACGTCCATATAAGGATAACAAATATGATATAAAAATGTTAGTTAAAAAGTTAAAAATTAAAAAAATAATAATAATTAAAAAGAGAGAATAGACCTTAGAATCCCAAGAGAAGCTTGAAAGATGCCTGCAAAGAAGGTGGAAGTGAAAGCCAATTGAAGAAACAAAAGAGGGTCTTGTGTTGGTGACACTTCTTGACTTAGCATTGACCCCATCAAGAGTGATGCTATTGACACTGGTCCAACTGATAGATGTCTTGAGCTCCCAAGCACAGCATACACTAGTGGTGGCACAAAACTTGAATCTACATCATTTAACAAAAAGAAATATATATCAATCTAACAAATATGTATAATTATCAACATTTATGTTGTTTTTACTTGTATTTCAAACATGTATTCTTACCTTTATGTATTTGTTTTATAGTTGTACTTTAGAACATACTATGTTTGTGATCGAATGAGCTATATACTTATACTGTAGAACACGTATTATGCTATACGATAGTGTAGAAGAAATTATATGGAATTCTGTCATACTATTGGTAAATCATTGGTTCTTAATTTTTAGTTGTAAACAACATCACATTTGAGTAGATTAAGGTTGTAATGAGCACCCCATTGAAGTATAGGAAAAATGTACTGAAAACCAAGCAACCATTTTTGTTTACAAGATTGTCCTTTGAACTGCCTAAGAGGGTCATCAGGAAATAAAGTTTCTTTGAACCAATCCTTTAACTTTTGTAAACTGCTTGTCTTTGGTGGTGTTTCAACCTTATGAATCTCCATGTCTATAGAGACATGTGGATTATGACGATGATGGCGGCGATCATGATCACGAGAACCACCCAAATCTTCATCAAACTTTATTTCCATTATTTTGATTTCAACGGAATATCAGTTCTTTTCGATAACACAAGTTCAAGATGATTTAATGAGTGTATGAGAGAAGGAACTAGAAGATGGAGTCAACATGGGGGTGTGCTTGCACTTATAGAGAATCATGGCTCAAGAGTTGGTGTTGTTTATGGCTTCTTATGAGACATGCATCACTTATACGCTCATCAAGTTTTTAAATGGAAAAGAGTGAGAAATGAGAGTTTTTCTTAATTTTTCTTCTTGTTTTCAAGTAAAAAGAGAGGTCGAAAGGAAAACAGTATATGTAACAACCCGTCCGGTTAGGACTGTCGTGTCACACAATACAAAGTTCAGAGTAATCAATAACGATTTCACGAAAGTCTCAAAACCGTAAAATGTATTAAGGCTTATAACGGGATATAGTATTCAATGTTCACAAATTTTTCACTTCATGTTTTGCATTTCATAATCTATTGTCGCACGTTCCCCAAATTCTCATGAGTACCTACTTTTAAAATAAGAGAAAACAACAAAAAGAAATACGCATGAGCAGAAAGTTGCTCAATAAAGGAAGACCAATAGCAATAACCATGTTATGATAATCGAGATATAAATGATACATGTATGCGGTATGAACCCTTGTGAAACACACCAATGATGCGGAAACACCCATATAAGCTATTGATAATAACCAATAAGAACGTGCACATTACTTGTGAACCAATGCACCAATATGTAGATGGAAATTAATATGAGCAAGTCACACATATCCATCTAGCAATGACAATTACTTCCTATGATCAATCCATAGCTTCTTAATCAATATTCAATCAGTGTTATAATTTAACAACCAATAACCAATAATGACTTAACACACAATAACAATAAGTGTAATAACTTCGCACACAGTAACTTAGCACACCTAAATGATAGGTGCAACAACTTGGCGCGTAGTAACGATAACGCAATAACCATAAGTGCAATAACTTAGCACAATGAGCACAATAACTTAGTACACAATAACGATAAGTGCAATAACTTAGCACACACTAACAATAACATGTAATAACTTATTATACGAAGTGCAATATAACTAAATACATTGTAAACATTTTGATAAAATATGATAATTTAATTTTAACAAACAAAACATAAAAAAAATCAGGTTACACAATATTAATTTTGGTGTAGAATTAATAGTCGTGGATCGTTACCCGAAATCAAGCTAATGATTGCGAGAGGCGGTGACGGTGGCCAGACAAAACAAGGTGGCCAGAAGATGAATGTGTATGTGAAATTTTAAGCAATCTAATGAGATAAAACAATGGTTTCAATATGTACGTTAATGTTAATCATGAAGGTAGTCAATGTTATGTTGAATGCATTGGTTACAAATGAAGAAAAGGGTTATCGGAAATTAAATTTACGGTTTCTTCGCCGGTACAGATGAGGAAGAACACACGTATCACCTTAATTTTATGATGATGATTTAATTCATAATTTTCATGCATCCCCTATATAGTATTTAGTAATTTGCAATTTAAGCCTTGTAGTTTGATCCAGTTAACTAATAATATTTTTCATATTAGGTATATTGGTTTTATTAATCCCAACTATCATTTTTTGGTCTTTGTGGGTACCAACTAAGGAATTGGCTAATCATGATCCCATCTGTTATCATATTTGTAGGCCCGGCTTCGAGAAAGCAAAAAAAAACAAAAAAATTTGGGCCGAAGGCTTTTTTGAGCCTTAAATAAAAGGAGTATTTTGTTGGGTTTAAACAATTTAATTTTGATATGGGCTTACTTGGTTATAATTTAGGTTGTGTAAAAACTTTTATATAAAATATGATTAAATATGTCTCAAATGATACTAGAACTTATAACCTTTTGGTTGGGGATAATACGTTTTTACCACTAGACCAAGCTAATGTTTATACAATTGAGTGTAAACACTAAATATACATATTGTTTTAATAAAAATACATATAATTTATAAAAAAAAAATTCGGGCCTAGCGGGGTGTCAGGCCTGTGGCCGTCGACCACCCAGCCCCCCCAATGGTCCGGCCTTGCATATTTGTTCCCAACGGTCCGTGAATAACAGAATGTTAACGTCATTAGTTGCAGGTCGCTGGTAAAACGTTTTTTTATCAGAAAACTTACATTTTTTTTTCTAGAAAACTCAACGTTTTGTCCTAAACATATTTGTAACCTTAGATCGGACAATTAAGAACCTTTTTCTAGCAAAGGACCAATTATTGAGGTCGTCGGAACCCTAGTTACATCGTCGGAATCGGTTGATGGTGCTCAAGTGGTGGTGTTTGGCTGGTGGTGGTGCCTAGGTTGAGTTTTCCGGCAAAAATATATGACTTTTCCAGCCAAAATCATTTTTTCGGCGACCTGTAATTAACATTGGTAGCATTTTGTTAGTCGCGGATCGTTTGAAACAAATATAATAAAAGGTGGGATTGCTATCAACCAGTTCGTTAGTTAGGACATGCAGCGACCAAAAATGATAGTTGGGATTAATAAAATCTATACACCTTATTATTATTATTAAGATTATTAATTTTACAATACAATATATTTAAATGCTACTAAGTTTAATAAAACGTTCGGTTAATTGTGGTAACATTTAAATCAATTTTTTTTTGCCTTTAGTCGTTTAAATCCAACACTACTATAAGCTGATATGTATTAATCTAGGGTTTTTGAATTTTGTATATTAGGGTGGGGGATATTGGGCGTGACAATTAAGGTGTTGTTTGTTTTTTTAAAAAAACGTCTGCGCGGGCTCTTTTGTCTACGCCTCGCAGATCATGCGTAGACATTATCATCTGCAGACTGTTTTTTCGAATACGTTTCATTAAAAAACGTCTGCGCGAATTCTTCATGGTGCAGACTTGGCCCATCCACTTCTAAGATCTTCTAAGGTCTGCAGAGGGTTAAACACCACCACCTACCAACACCCACCGTCCACAACCACCACCGCTCACATGAGGGGGCTTACGAATTATGACTGTGGTTTATTTGGGAGAAAAGAGACAGAACTGCCCCTCACGTGAAGGGCACGCTAATGGGTTTAACGACCAGATTTAACGGGATTAGTGAATTCGGGTTTAATTGCAAGTGAAAAAGACCACAGGGACAAAAATCGCAAATTTAAAACTATTGGATTAAAATCGTAGATTTGGACAAACCACAGGACGAAAACCGCAGTTTACTCTTTTAACTTGCTTGCAAACTAACAATAAATAAACCAGTGTTTTAAAAAGATATTAATAATATGCAGAGCAACAAGAAACCAAAGCTATTTTGGATATCAGCAGGAGCACCTTTAGTTTCAGTGGTCCTCTCTTACCATAATTGTCTTTGTTTCGGAGGCACAAAACCATCATATATCTGTGGTAAGTTTTTACTAAATACTAATATTTTTTAACAAACTTAAAATTTTGAATAAATATAATTAAACTTTAATTTATTTATAGGATCATGGGCGGATCTAGAGTTTAAATGGGTGGTTCCCAGGAATCACCCGAGTTTCGTAATAATAGTGTATTGATATTTAGAAAATATTAGAGGAACCACCTTATAAATTAGAAATGAACCACCCAATTAACAATACAAGTGTTGGACTAGTTGGTAAGTTGTTGGCTTTGTAAGTAGAAGGTCGTGGGTTCAATTTTATGCAGCAAGCAAATTTTTAAATCTTTTTTTAAGTCAACCTTATATCAATTTAGAGTTTTATAAAACACACACTTACACTGTGGTTGTCACTCTAAAGTTAAGTTTATATTCATTTGCTCTAAAGTTAAGTTTAGATTCATTTGTTAAATATTTAATTGTAAACTTATATCAATTTAAAGTATTATAAAACACACACCTACACTATGGTTGTTTCTCTAAAGTTAAGTTTAGATCATTTGTTAAATATATTTAATTGTTCTTGATGTTGTTAATTATTAAATTTTAGTTTTAGTTTATTAATTTGGTAGTTTTTGTTAGTTTTGATTGTTAGTTTGTTAGTTTTGAATTGTTAGTTTGTAATGAACTCTGCCCGAATCATCGAACCGACCCGAATCTCGAACCGACCCGAACCTCGAACCAACCTGGGATTTTTTATACCTGCTTCTATGAAATTGAAGCATATAAAGTAGTGCTCAACCTGAAAAAAATTCTTGGATCCGCCACTATATAGGATGAGTTTTATTAGAGAACTCTTAAATTATTTAAGAACTATAAGGAACTCTTAATAACTATAAAATTTTTTGTATGTTTGTACTATTTGAGTGTAGTCGTATCACTTTTTATATCTATATTTACGAATTACACTTATGAAAATTAGTTTTTACTCATACCTATGTTTTTTTACACATATGTAAATTTGTTATTATATAAATTTTACAATGTAAACTTGTGATTTATATATGTAATCAAAAATTTATTTAAAAAATATGATAAAACTACCCTCAAATAATATTAATATGTATAAAAAAACTAATAATATAGTTGAACTTTAATTTATATTATTGTATGTGTTAAACAGATTGGAAAATTAGATGAAGGATTAAATCCACCTTCATGAAACATGTTACATTTTCATGGAAGTCATGTTGACTTAGCCATGAAAACTGGTCTAGTAACTGGCATCATTTTCCTTACTGTAAGTGTAAAATTTTTTCATGCATAACTTAAAACTCGTCATAGCTCGGTATTCAGAAAAGGGTATTTTTGTCTTTTTACATAGGAAGGGATTGCGGTGGGACGAACATTTGCGGCCTTGAAGAATTATCAAGTTGATGGTAACAAAGAAATGATTGCAATTGGAGTCATGAATATTGTTGGTTCCACCACTTCATGCTACGCTACGTGACCACCGGTAAAATCAGTAAGCTTGTTTAACAAACGAGCCCAACTTGTTGTGCTTAAACTGGCTCGCGAGCCTAAATATGTCAATTATTTATATAACTTTTATTTAATATGTCTAATATATATATATATATAATTATTATATATAGAATTGTGATTAGAGTAACTAAATAATATATGTTATGTTACAACAAATATTTATTACTAAACGAGCTGATATTGATAAACGAGCCAACCACAAGCTCATTATAATTTAAACGAGCCGAGTCGAGCCTAGTCAAGCTTAGGCCCGACGTGGGTTGTATACACCCATACATAGAGACAAATCTAGCTTGTACGTGAAAAATGGCCCGTTTTAAATAGAGTCTATCTTGGCCCAAACACGTTTTGACCCATTACTTAGACTCAACCCAACCTTGCCAGTCTTAGTACAATGCAACAAAAGTCAAACATAGCATGTAAACATAATTGTAAAGATATTAGGAACTGTTACGGTCAGACAAATTGGACGAAATTGACAACAGTTGGAAAACATCGAGGGTCTAATTGCGAAAAAAATATTTTTGGACGAAATTCGCAAATGTGACCAAACTTTAATAACGATTTTGGCACTGTACTCATGTAATAAAGAAAGAGTGAAAAGACATGTCTACTCCTGAGTTAACGATTCAATTTAACGGAGTTAGTGATTTGGATGTAATTGGCAAGAGTTGGGAAACGTGGAGGGTCCATATGCAAAAAATAAACTTTTTGGACTAAATTCGCATTATTTGCCAAACCACAAGGACGAAAATGGCACTTTACTCTAAAAATATACAGCAAACTGATATAAATTGAATTGATAAATGCGTTGCCATAGTAACCACGTTTTTGAACTAGTTTCGTTTGTTATGTTGTGTTCCCGAGTTCACTTATTGATGTAAAATAAATAAAATGGGTGTAAAGAAAAAAATTATTGTGTTCCAGTGGTTTTTTTAAAAAAAAGAAAAGAAATGAATTTTGAGAAAATTGTGTTCATGAGTTCCATTTAACGAAAGAAAATAAAATGGATGGAAAGAAAATAAGGAAAAATAAAGAATAAGTTGGATAGATAGAAAAGTTTTCTTTCCAATTTGAGAAAATTGTGTTTTTGACTTCCATTAAACGAAAGAAAATAAAATGGATGGAAAGAAAATAATATTCCAAACCAAATTCCAACGGTGTATTAAATTAAATGGAATTGATATGGATGAGTCATATTTAAGGTAGGTTGTTAAGCCTTAAATGTCATTTAAGTGTTGAAATTTACAATATTATGCCATGAATGCATATTTACACTGTAATAATTATAGTCAACATTGTTTACATCTGCAAACCGGTTTATAACCGGGTTAAACCGGGTTTTTTCTAACCGGTTTCGAACAGTCGGGTTTAACCCGGTTACACCTTGAAAACTCCAAACCGATTCCAACCCCGCGGTTTACAGATACTCTAAACCGGTTTTTGTGAAATCGGGTTTACTCCGGTTCGGTTACTGGTTAGTTTCTGGTCGGTTCGGTTAACCGGTTTGTATGCCCATCTCTACTGGTAAGGGTTATATATAACTAAAACTAAAAAATATTAAATTTAATATATCTAATAGTTCGGATATTTGAACTATCCGAAAAATCATAAAAATGTTATCTAAATACGAATCCGAATATTCGAATATCCGAAATTTCAGATATTTTGGATTTGGATTCAGATACTTTCAGCCCAAACCAACCCAAAGCGCACCGAACCGTGCACACCCCTTATACACTTATAACCAAATTCAAATATTCAAAAACCCAATTCGAACCTGCAACGAGTCTAGCCAACTCGCAGCCTTGGACCGAAACAAATCGAAATTAGTCGAGTACGCAGCGCCTTTACCCACCTCTCAATGATAGTATCTCATCTTATCCTCACCCAACTCCTCAAAAAACAACTTCATCGAACAAATTAAATCATCAATAACGAGTACCGGAATATTATGATTGACAATCTGGAAAAACCCATATGTGTAAATTGAGTGTTTGATTTGGTCAACGACAGTTGACTTTTGCTCGGATAGGTTAATGATAGGAATTGTAAGTTTAGTACGGTTGTTGTTGTTGTTGTTGTTGTTGTTGTTGTTGTTGTTTTTAAGGTTGTCGGGTGGGTGGTGGAAGAAGCGTGGGATGGTGGTGATGCCGGAGTCGAGTAAGCCTTTGACGCCGAGTTTTGAGTCGTCGAATTGTTTGAGTTCCGTTAGACGGTCGTAGTCCGGTGGGGTGGTTGGTTGTGGTGACATGGTGGTGGTGGTGGTGGTTTGATGGAGGTTATGATTAGAGGTGGTCAAAAAAACCGGTCCTCGAACCGGTTTGCCGGTTTAAACCGGAAACCGGTTTTTAAGAAAACCGTTTTTTTGTAAACCGGTTTGACCGGTTTACAAACCGGCGGTTTGTATATCGGTTACACAATTTGGAGCCTAAACCGGTTTTATAACCGGTTTTAAAAAAAACCGGTTTTTTTTAATAACCGGTTTTTAAAAAACCGGTTTTTTTATTAACCGGTTATTAGAAAAAACCGGTTAACCGTTTTTTTATAAACCGGTTTTTGACCGTTATAAAAAAACCGGTTAACCGGTTAAAAACCGGTTTTTCCCGTTGAGTAACGGCCATATAGCCGTTTTTTCTTATTTTGACCGTTTTTTTTTTTCCCCATTTTACCCCCACAAACATCTATATATAGCTTAGGTTGGGTATTGGTTAGATCACACTCGATTATACAACTCCAAACGCTCTAAACGTTTATTACATACGCGATTATTTTGTTATCTCACGCTCAATTATACCACATTACCACTCCATACGCTCTTATTTCGTAGTCGATTATCATGGCCTCCCAAAGTGCTGCTTCATCCGTCAACATGGGTGCCTCGAACACGGGAGAAACGGTCGTTCGGGTCATCCCCACGAAACGAAACCAAGATGTTTGGCAACATTTCGACCTATGCGAAATGTCTAACGGTACCCAAAAAGCTCGATGCAAACATTGTTTGAAGTTTTATGGCAAAGATGCAAACTCCACTTTAAGAGCGCATGTACAAAGGCCCTTTTGCAAGGCCTTGAAGGACGAATCGGGAAGTAGTTCGCAGCCGGAGATGACGAATCAAGGAACGGTGTTTACGTACGACCTTGAAGAGGTACGTCACCAGTTTTCAAACTTTGTGATTCAAAATACACTTCCTTTCAACCACTTCGACAACCCTCAATTCACGTCGATGATGCAAAAGTATGTTCAACCACGCTACCAACACGTAAGTCGTTCGACCCTTAGAAGAGATTGTCTTAAAGCTTGGAAAAACGCTAAATCCGAACTAATTTCATACTTTTCAAACTTACAAACTGGTGTAAACTTAACAACGGATGTGTGGTCGGTACCTAATGGTTCGCCCGACTCATACATTTGTGTGACGGCTCATTGGGTTGACCCCGGGTCGTGGCAAATGATGAAACGAACCGTTGCGTTTCAATTGTTTGATTACCCGCACACGGGCAGAAATATTTTTAAACTCTTGGATAAAGTCATTCGACAATACAAGATTGAAGATAAAATCTTTTCAATTTCGTTTGATAACGCGTCCAACAATACGGCCGCGGTTGGCCATTTAAAATTAAAGTATAAACCTATTTGTGATGGAGCGTTTTTTCATAGCCGATGCATTGCACATATTATCAACTTGGCCGTGCAAGATGGGTTAAACGTGATCGAAACGCAAAGAAACAATTTTAAAAGAATGTTACGAGATGTTTTTAGCAACAATAAAACATTTTCAAGATACAAAAAATTTTGTGATGAAGCTAATTGTCAATGGTTGGGGCCCAATTGGGATTGTCCAACAAGATGGAACTCGACTTGTGATATGTTTGAGAAAGCCATCCAACAAAAAGAATCACTAGTTGCGTTTCATCAAATAATGTCAAGTAGGGGTAAATGTGCACCGTACGATCCTAGAAACTGGTTATTGATTGAGATCGTTACGGAGGTACTTCAAATTTTTAAATCTTGCACAACAAGTTTATCCGGGGTTTACTATCCAACAAGCCCCATTGCTTTACCAAAAATTGCTGTCATGTGCACAAAGTTGAGTGAACTTCATTGTAGGGGTGCACCTTATTTTGATATGGGTGTAAAAATGAAAGAAAAATTTAGAAAATATTTTCAACAACTACCCGCTGTTTTGACATGTGCTGCTGCGTTAAACCCTTGCATAAATGTTGGTGGTGTTGAAGCTTTAATAGAAAAAATTTGTGATGAGCTAGAGTTAAACGACGATCAAAACCCCTATTATAACCAAACTTTAAAGAATGCTTTCAACACCACCTTGTCTAACATGTATGATGTTTACCTTACAAAATACGGGTCGTCTTCCCAAATTCATGACTCGTTAAGAGCTGTTGCCCAATCCCAATCCCAAACCGACCTTGAAATGAGGATGTACTACATGATTTGGGAAGACGCCGGTAAACGTCAAAAGGTAAACACCCCAAGCAGTGAACTTGGAAGGTATGGTGGTACCAACTTTGTGAAACACATGACTCCAGATGAATTTAGAAGTCTTGATTTGCTGGCTTGGTGGAGAGGTAAGGAGGATGAGTTTCCGATCCTCGCCGCCATGGCCAAAGATTTACTAACGGTCCAAGCTTCCACGGTAGCTTCGGAGTCTGCTTTTTCTGTTTCTGGCAGGGTTATATCGATTAGGAGGACTCGACTCACTCCACCAGCTGTAGAGATGTCTATTTGCTACAAGGATTACTTGGACGCTTTAGATAGGGCACAACATCAACGCTCACTCGAGGGGGGAATGGACTATGAGGCGGGCTTGTATGAAGACGAGGTCAATCAAGGACACACTCAACCAATGACCGATGAAGAAGCCGCGTACGACGATTACCTAAGGAATAGCTCGGGATCGGGTAGCGATGAAAATAATGAGTAAGAAACAGCATGTTGTTAATGTAATCGTGTCTAAGCATTCTTTAATGTTTGTATTTTTGAGCTACGAATATGCGATAACGATTTAATGTTTGTATTTTTAATGTAAAAGCTATAAATGAAAGTTATGTATTTTTGAGTTACGAATATGCGATAACGATTTAATGCTTGTAGTTACCGGTTTGCCTTGTAGTTACCGGTTTGTTTATACTGTGAAAAAATAATGGTTATTTAAAAAAAAAAAAAAAAAAAAAAAAAAAACCGGTTAACCGGTTAGACCGGTTATTAAAAAACCGGTTAATAAAAAAACCGGTTTATTAACCGGTTCTAACCGGTTCCCAAACCGGTCGTAACCGGTTTGACCGGTTATGGTTTTCATGCACAAAAACCGGTTATTAACCGGTCCGGTTATTAACCGAACCGGTTTTTTTCCAGGACGAAAAAAACCGGTCCGGTTAATAACCGAACCGGTTTTTTTAAAAAAACCGATTTGTGCACCTCTAGTTATGATGAGAGTGATGGGTTTAGATTTAGGGGGTTTTTGGGATTGCTTATTTTCACCAACTTATAAATTATTAACTTTTTGAAAAGTAATAAAGTGTTTGAGATTGCTTATAGTGTGAGAGGAAAAGTTCCATAAGTTATATTTAATATAACTTATTAACTTAATGAAAAGTTATAAGAAGGTAAAATAAGGAATCCTAAACACCCCAAGTCGTTTGGTTTGTGGAGAGTTTGGGGTAGGGGTGTTCACGGTCCGATTTTTGTGGTTTTTGGGTTAAACCATGAACCGAACCGTTGGTAACGGTTTTTGATTCTGGTAAACCAAAACCAAACCGTTGAACTCTTAAACCAAACCGTTCATTACGGTTTGGTTTCGCGGTTTGAGTCTTGAATAATTTGAAATGTTTAACATATATAAATACAATTCGTCCATGATCATGTTTAAGTACAATCTGTCAAGAAATATGAAAATACATCGGAATAAGTGGCTTGAGATTCTGAGCATAAGATCATAAAGTATATCTTGATTTAAAGTTTAATACTTTAATGAAGAAAATTTAAAGACCAATGCATTGCAACTTGCTACTGCATTTGCACTATCAGTTCATATTTAACATAAATATTGAAATTATCTATACTATATATAATATATAACTTATGGGCAAATTAAGACACTTAGGTTTTAAGTAATTTACAAATTAAATAACAAATTATACAACTTATATAGTATGCTGAAGAGGGATATAATAGTCCTTACAAAAAATATTTAATCATAGTTACGATATTTCTCTCTCAACTTTAATTACATTTTGTAAATTTAAGTAATAGTTAAAACATTAGCACTTTACTTTTAACCATATATTATTTTTAATTTCACATTTAACCCAACTTCCACCCACGACTTTTAAACGGTCATAATTTTTTTAGACGCTAATATTTTTTAAAAAATCCGGCACCATAAAAACGAGAATTTTATTCTCTTTAATTTGAGTATGATATCGACTTTGTTTTTGTAGTTAAAAATTAACATTTACGTAGCGGTGTTTGCAGTCTGGTTTTGACGGTTTTTAAATAAACAATTAGTAGTGGTTTTTGGTCGTTGTAAACCGAAACAGAACCGTTAAAAATTAAAACCAAACCTTTATCAACAGTCTGTGTTCTCGCTGTATCGCGCGGGCACCCGTCTAGTATATCTATATATGTATATATATATAACATAAAATATTTAAAAAATATATATAATTACATTAAACGGTCCTGTCCGGTTTTGTACGGTTGGTTTTTGATATAAACCGTAAACCAAACTGTTCACTCTGGATTGAAATTATTGAAACCGACCGACCGAAACTTGAAGAAAAAAACCAACCGTTAAACCGAACCGATGACCGGTTTGGGCGGTTTCACAGTTTCGAACCGAACTGTGAACACCCCTAGTTTGGGGTTTTAGGATAAGTTACACTTTTAACGCTTTTTTAAGTCAAACCGGTAGTGACGGTTTTTATTATTGAAAACCGAAGCTGAACCACTGAAAATTGAAAACAACCGTTTCTAATGGTTTGGAGTTTGGATATATATAAGCATATTAAAAAATGTGAAATGTATGTAATTATGAAATCTCATGATTTGGATGATTTTATACGGCTGGTTTCGGTATATGACGTAAACTAGACAGTTGGCTGCGTTTGAAAATTTTAAAGTCAACTAAAAGTAAAGGAAAAATCTGACTGATTGTGAAACCAAGCCGATGTATAGGTTGGAGGGTTTTACAAATTGAAACGAATCGTGAACGCTCCTAACTACAATAATATATAAATGGTTAATATAAGCCCTCTATTATATAGAATATAACGCAATCTTCTATTTTGGAGAGAAGATTAAGATCTCCTCATGAATGCTAATTACAATAATATATAAATGGTTAATATAAGCCCTCTATTATAGTGACTACAGTGGTAATTATGTCGGAGACCACAACGGTGTCGGTAATGGCGACATCAGTAGTGATGGTAGTTGTGATGTTGGCAATGGCGATGATTGTGGTGATGACCTAGGAGGAAATGGCAACAACAGCAAGGGTAAATGTGGTGGCAATAAATCCAGATGGTTGGTGATGCTGGCCTATTTAGCCCCTTCTTAAATTAACAAATTTTATAGCATCAGAATATAATTTGAGTCACGTCTAAGTCCCATTCTCCCTTAATCCCTATAATTTTATAAAAGTTCAATATTTCACAATATGATGTTTCATCTCATTCCTTAAAAATGTGTATGAAATTTAAAGACTAACTTTCCATTATTTATATATATGGATTTTGTATTCATTCTTCTCATTTTCTTAAAGTTTGTGAGTAGAAGAAAGTGCAAAAACAATAAAAAAATTTTATTTAATTAGAACAAATATAAATATTGGGAGTGAGATTTGAAATGTTTTAAAAGATGAACTAAGAGGCTTAAATAGCGATTCCATTAATAATCTACATCTGAATTAATTAGTATTAAGTGTGTTTGGTTTACTATAAAACACCTCAGAATTTATTAGCAAACCTCTTACCATTAAGTTTCAAAATGATGCTGAATGAAAATTTTACCCCTTTGTTAATTCATAGCCCTAAGTTTGCCACTCACGCACCACTTCCTTGACCCAGCACCATCAATCACCACAACATTAATGTACTCAGTATTTACCGGCTCAAAACTTGTTAACCATTCAGGAATCTTACTGACTCAATAAGTAAATACTTATTGATCCCGAGGTTGTCAAAAAAAAACCCCTATATTTACCGGCTCAAAACTTGTTAACCATTCAAGAATCTTACTGACTCAATAAGTAAATACTTATTGATCCAGAGGTTGTCAAAAAAAAACCCTAACTTTAAAGACAAAAATAACTTTTAGTTTTCCTTTAAAGTCGTTGATTTAGTTGAATTATAGAAAATTTAAAGCTATATGATTTAATTTTTTTAAAGTCATAGTTATAAGTTGTAACTTGATTATTAGTTATAGCCTAAACACTTAAAGTTACAACAATTATTTTAAAATTTGAGTTGTGTCAAAAGAGAGAGAAATATGTATACATTCGATTTTTTAATTGTGAAATGTAAAATATAATTGTCACCAAATAATCACAATCAAGATTTTTTTTTCTATGCAGAGTACTTTTGATCAATTAAAAAAAGCCATCTCATAATCATTATAATTTCGTGTTGTTAACCACTTAAGCTCAATAATTAATTTTGTGGGTTTCATATCACGCTCTTTTTAGACTTGCATGCTTCGTGTTATATATTATTGTGTTATTTATTAGATATTAAAAATAAAAATCTTTAAAATAGATTAAAAAACATTACTCAAAAATAGAGTAATAGTTATTGGTTTTCAAATTTAATCCCCTTTATCTTGTTTATTTAAATTGCTTTATCTCGTAGCCTACATAATAGTGGCATAGCCTTTTTAGAAAAGATAAGTTTGGTTTGTGTTTGAGTTGGCTTATGCCTTCTGTAAGTTTATATATTTGCTGGCCATTATACTTGATGAATCATAATAATAATAATAATAACAAAAAGAACGAACTTCTCTGATATTATTTTTCATGGTATCAGAGCAGGGGTTTCATTAAAAAGAACAAGATCGGTTTTGTTGACGGTTCCATTCCAAAACCTGACCGAACCAAAGACAACTATATGGCGTGGCTCCGTTGCGACGCCATGATCAAGGGATGGTTGACTACTTTATGAGTTTTTAATGGGTTTAGATTCGGATTTTACTCCTATTAGAACTCATTTTCTGTCGATGAAACCAACTCCGACGTTGGGAGAGGCATACCGATTGGCGTATGAGGATGAACAACAAAGAACCATAGCCGCTGCCAGAAGATCAAGAACCAAGTCTGTTGCTTTTCAAACTGGGTCATTAGGCCGAAAAGATAATTGGGCGGCCCAACAGAGATATAAAGTGAGTTCAAGGGATGGAAAACGTAGCAGCGAGGGTGAACTATGCGCTCACTGTGGTAAAACGGGCCATGTGAAGGATTCTTGTTTTGAGATAATCGGGTATCCGGATTGGCGAAAAGAGAAAAAGGGAAAACAAAAGACTGGTTGTGTTGAGAACTAATTCAATTGGTGGTCAAAGTGAGGAGTAATATCAGAATCTTGTTAAGCACTTCACTGGAGCCAAGGATAATGATTGTAACTTGCTTTCCGTTGGTAGACTTGCCACTGACCTTCAATGTGTTGTGAGTTTTTTTCCTGATTTTTGTTGCATGCAGGCCTTACATTCGAAGAAGATTATTGGAGTGGGTAAACGCGTGAATGGTCTTTATCGGATGGGCATGGTGGTTAGAGAGATGAGAGCTATGGTGTCAAAGACGGATGCTGAAATTTGGCACAAGAGATTGGGCCATGCCTCGTTCGATATACTATGTCACATTGGTTTTTTTAAGAATATTTGTTTTAATTTTCAAGACTTTGATTGTGATGCTTGCAATAAAGCTAAATTTACCCGATTACCGTTTCCAAAGAGTTCTATCAAAAGTAATGAATGTTTTGATCTTGTTCATTGTGATATATGGGGAAAATATCGCAAACCATACACATCATATGCTAGTTATTTTTTGACTATTGTTAATGACTTCAGTAGGGCTGTATGGACCTATCTCATCAAGCACAAAAGTGACGCCAGTGATTGCTTAATAAGCTTCCAAAAGATGGTGAAAACCTAGTTTGGTAAGCCAATTAAGAAAATACAATGCGATAATGGAGGGGAATTCATCTCAAACAGGATGAAGGAATTTTATTCTCAGGAGGGGATTCTTTTGGAAACCACATGTCCACATACCCATCAACAAAACGGGGTAGTGGAGCGTAAACATCGACATATACTTGAAACGGCTCGTGAAGGGCAGTACCCTTTTGAAATGGTGAAGTCAAGAACAAATGATCCTCAAATATTTGAACCACCCATCATCGATGATACTGATTGGGAATCTCTTTTTACTCAGCCTATTGTTGAGAATGAACAAAACAACATTGGCCAAGAGAATGAACATGGGTCACAAGATGAATCTGAACATAATGGCCCGGAAACAATAAGCAATGGTCATGAGGTTGGGAATAATAATTATGGGGGCCCAGAAAAGTCAACTAATGATGTTACTTCGCAAGGATATGACTCCCCACCATTTTTAATACAAGCCATTCACAAGAACCAGAAAATGTGTGTCGTTTTTCATCCAAAGAAATTTGAAGGCTTTGACGTAAAACTACCAAACTATCCATAGACCATTCACGTACCACGATCAATCAATCTTCTTCCACGGTATTTATCATATGAAAGATTTTCTAATTCTCATAAGGCATTTTTAGCGGCTATCACTAGAAATGATGAGACAAAGTATTTCAACCAGGCAATTAAAAATAAGCATTGGGTTGAGGCTATGAAAAGGGAAATTGAAGCTCTTGAAAAAAATAAAACATGGACCTTACAACCTTTACCAAATGGTAAACATCCAATCGACTCCAAATGGGTCTATAAGATTAAATATAAACCAAATGGAGAAGTTGAAAGATATAAGGCTCGTTTGGTGGCGAAAGGATTTACTCAGATGGAAGATGTTGATTATCATGAAATGTTCGCTCCGGTTGCGAAACTAGTTACAGTAAGGACTCTTCTTGTTGTTGCTGTAAAAAGAGACTGGGCTATATATCAACTGGACGTGAATAACGCGTTTTTACAAGCCTCCAAAAAGTGGTATCATAAATCCCTTTATGATACCAGAGTTTGTCGACTATCTAAATCCCTTTATGCTTTGATACAAGCCTCCAAAAAGTGGTATCATAAATTTACTGCAGCTCTACTAAACTATGGTTACACTCAATCTAAGGCGGACCACTCTTTCTTCACTTTTATATCACGAGGTACTTTTGTTGCTATATTGATATATGTGGATGACGTCATCGTAACAGGAAATGATGTTACAAAAATTGGAGAGACCAAACTTTATTTAAATAAGCAATTTAGTATTAAGGACTTAGGGCCTTTGAAATATTTCTTGGGAATTGAGGTTGCTCGTTCATCCGACGGGATGGTTTTAAGTCAGCGAAAGTACACGGTGGATATTCTTGAGGATAGTGGTCAAATTGGATGTCGTCCGAGTGAATTCCCTATGGAACAAAATTTAAAAGTTGACCAGTGCACTGAAAGTGAAAAGGTTTATCCTTCTTCGTATCGTCGCTTAATTGGGAGATTGTTGTAGTTGCAAGCCACCAGACCCGATATAGCTTACTTGGTTAATGTTCTGAGTCAGTTTGTCTCAGACCCTAGGCACGAGCACGTGGAAGCTGCTATGCGTGTACTTCGA
The DNA here is from genome assembly GCF_021521415.1 of Bidens hawaiensis. Taxonomy (NCBI): domain Eukaryota; kingdom Viridiplantae; phylum Streptophyta; class Magnoliopsida; order Asterales; family Asteraceae; genus Bidens; species Bidens hawaiensis. The sequence goes on from NW_027491131.1 coordinate 913,774, forward strand.
TATCTAAAAATGACACTCGGGCAAGGTATTTTCTTACCAAAAGATGGAGATTTGAATCTCGTTGCTTATTGTGATGCTGATTGGTTAGGTTGTCCTTTCACACGAAGATCACGTACCAGTTATTTGTTGCTGATGGGAGGCGCTCCTATCTCCTGAAAAAAAAAACAGTATGTTGTTTCACGTTCTCTTACTGAAGCCGAGTATCGTGCCATGGGTAGCACAGTCAGTGAAACCTGGTATTACTGGTTCAACCGACCAGTATGAACCGGTATTTAAAACACTGAGTTCACTAGTAAAAACCCTAACAAATTACAAAATGAAAATAATGCTAAATTTACACCAAAACTCCCAATCAAGATTTTACATTTTTGATCTATATATAATTTGATTCTCAAAAGGCTTAGAATTTTGATTTCTTCCTAAACCATGATGTTATTGAATATTTGAATGTTTCTCGCTCGTCAAATGCTCTAAAGGTGTGATGGATGTACTACATGCAATTCCCATAAGTATTTGCTTTAGCTTTGCTGATAGTACAATTTGAAGGCAAAATTCAAAACTTCCTTACACCAAAACCGAATATGAAATGAAACGCCTCATGTGAAACATCGGATTAGGACATGGTCAATTGTTTCATGAGCCTGATTACAAAGATGGCCCAATAGTGGTGAGCAAACAATTCATTTTTTTTGGCGAGCAAATATGAAGTTGGTAGTCTATTGAGGAGAGTTTAGTAGAAATAAAGAGATCGAAAACATACATCAATTAAATTGAACACAAAACTAAAGGGGGGGGGGGGAGTAAAAGTATAATGGTAGATATTATGTATATATTTTTATTTTTTTAACAGCAAATTTTATAAAGAGGCTAGCAGGGAAACTAGCAAAAACATCCCAAGACAAAACCAATGAAACAAACAAGACAAGCTAAACACCAAAATAAACCTCTAAGAAACTAAACAGGGTTTACCCGAAACAACCACAAAGCAAAGTGACCTTTTTAACTAAACCTCAACCTAGGAATCTAAACTCTTCTATTTCAATAACCTTAGAAGCAAGATCTTTCATACCCTCGAAATTCATCCCCAAGTCGCTAGCCATCCTAATCATAGCCTCAACCTCCTTTATATTGTCACCTGCCATGTAATATCTAAAGAGGGTAGATATTATATGATTGTTATTGTTATAGAGCCAATTAATACATGCTTCATTTCAAATTATATTTACAAGTGCATATCACGCTACTATCATTAGTGGACCCAAACCTTAAAAGAGGGGGCAACCGCACACCTTGAATTATATTTTTTTTAGTGTTATTCGTATGTGAAAATCCTAACTGCCCCCATGAAAAGGATTCTTAAGTCCGCCAGTGGTTATTATGGTAGATAAGTAGACAAATCAGACGACCATCGACATCAATACAAGTTTAAGTCAGAAAAGGTACAATTTTGGTTTAAAAAAGCACGCCTGAGGCGAGAGGCGACCTAAGGTAAGGGCCTCTTCGCTTTTGGCTAGTCAAGGCAAGCAGTGTTTAAAAGGCGAGCCTGAGGCAATATTTTTAGACAAAAAACGACCTAAAGCGAAGTTGAGGCACTCACCTATTGTATGCGAGTGGTTTTTAAGCATCCAAAGTTATAAAATATGTTTTTAGGTTGTATGTTTAGGTAGTTTGTATATTAAAACATCTACCTATTCTAATAAAGTAAAATAAATGTGGACACTTGTCATGTTTTGATTAATTCTCATAATTCCCCACCCCCTAAAACTAATATAACTAATATATGTAATAAATCAATAATTATTCACTTTCCTTTTACACTATATTTATATAATATATAATAAAAATAAAAATATTAACATATTATTTTACTATATATTTCAAAATACTTGGTGTATTCCAAAAATCAACAACAAATCATGTTTCTCAAATGAAAATTGTTTCGGGTTTTTTTGCGGAAGTTAAATATGATTTTATGGGTCAAAAGTTGGTAAATATATTGTTTGATACAAGTTAACTACATTTAGGTCAAAATTTGTTATGGGTCAAAAATGAAAATTTTGAGTATTTTTAAAAGTTTGAGAATGCAAAATAAATTTATCGTCAAATTTGGTATGGGTTCAAAGTGTTTTTAAAATGTCAAAAGTATGAAAGTTAGAATTTTAAACATGATTCGGGTTTCATGCTTATTTTTAAGGGCATTTTTTGAAATAATCAAAAGGTTCGGGATTTGGCAAATTGACTATTTTCCCTCAACTATTAAAATTTAAGAAAAGATTGCGAACACTTTCTGTCACACCCCGACCAGTGAAGGCGGAAACGTCGAGGCGCGACATGATTGCTCATTGCACAATGACACTATAAAGTTAGAATATTTAAACAACTCATTTAAATCCATATCATCATAAATAACACAACAATTGTTCATACAAAATGCCAAATAGATAGATAAACAAATAACTTGTTTTTTTATTTTCTAATATCCTAAAGCCAAGATAATAAGTTTCTTTAAGTAATCCAATCAAGCTAACATCAAACCTGTAACATTGCATAAAATAGAGTTTGTCAACACGAAGGTTGGTGAGCAATTTTCATAGTTTTGGACAATAAGTATATAGTATGAAATCCACAACTAGTATATGAAAACAATAAATAATAGCAACAATTTAGAAAATAAAACCGTCAATAAGAATACATTGACGAACCGTCAATAAGAATACATTGACGACAATAATGAAATCGTCAATAAGAATACATTGACGACACCTTTCTATATGGGGATACCATATATACTCGGAATTAACGTGTGATCATACTTTGATGAGGCTACCCGCCTTAGCATTCAAGAGGCTACCCGCCTTAGCATTCAAGAATTTGCACATAATCATGTAAAGCATATAACACCAAATCGAGCATTTATTTAAGTAAACATATACAATACGTGTTGTGGTTTAAGACTCAAGTATAAATCGTTTGAATTTGAATAAGTATGCAATGTCACCCCGAAAACGAAAGATGGAAAACGGGGGATGAAAAAGTACTTACATTAACAAGAAACTTGAAAGATAGTGTCGTGAATAATCGGAGAGATCGGTTTAACGAGCAAGACCTATATTAAACGGGTCTTGTGTTAGTAGGTAGTCTTGGAAGGGTTTAAAATGAAATACATGACAAATAAAGTAAATAAATAAAGTTAAGAATGTAAAATGTAAATATTTGAGAAATTAAAGAAACGAGTTTTGTAAAATAAGTTTACTCGAAACCGGGTCTCGGTATTCTATTCATCAGTTTTTTTCTTTTTTTACTCAACCTATGTTAAGTAATAATGTGGGTTAAAATGCGATATTGCAAAACCTTTTGGTTATAAGAATACCAAAACGAGGTTTAAACGAGTGTTCGGGTTTGTCGGTTCGAGACTTGATAATTGACCAAGCTCACAGTTAACTTCCCAAAATAATAAATGTTATGAGATAACTCAATAAAATCAAAATAGACTTAACCAAGTATGTAGTTCTATTGTGAAGAACCTTAACGTTCGTTAAGCGAGTATACGACCTTATCGGTTCTAACTTGTTATAAGATTTAGTTGGTTACCGACATGCCAAGTATGTTTAGAAATTAACTAAAATTGATTTAAAATATAATCTTGAAGAAAAATATGAGTTTTGGTGGCTAAAAACACACTTGTGTATATTAAGCGAGTGAACTCGGTTTAGTTCGGTTTTTGGTTCGGTCCTTGACTCGGAATAAGACCGAGGATGGTTACCACATACCCAATTACCATGGAACTTGTAAAATAACTTATAAATAATAATACTCAAGTTTTACATTCAAAAAGTTAACAATAAAGCTTTTAAACAAAAGTTCGGTTTTTGGTTCGGTCCTTGACTCGGAATAAGACCGAGGATGGTTACCACATACCCAATTACCATGGAACTTGTAAAATAACTTATAAATAATAATACTCAAGTTTTACATTCAAAAAGTTAACAATAATGCTTTTAAACAAAAGTTCGGTTTTTGGTTCGGTTCTCAACTCGGGATGAAACCGAGGCTAGTCACCACATACCCAATACCATGGAACTTGACAAATATGAAAAATAAACTAAAATATGTAGAATTTAAGCAAGTATAACAAGTTATATGGTTAGATTTGTTAAATATATAAACAAGGACTACAAAGTCCTCCATGTAACCTTGCCTTACTAGTCCGACATTTCAACCGGCCGAGACCGGAGAAATGAAAGACCGAAGGTAAACAAGGAGTGTATATTATATATATGTTGTAACATCAAGCTTTAAGTATTGAGAAGTTAGTTAAAATGAAAGATTAGCTTATGAAGAACAACCTTAGAATTCAAGAATTTAAGAGAGAAATGAAGAAATGAGCAAGCACAAATGAAGAAGATGGGTGTGTGTATATAGGGTAAGTTGAATGGGTCTTTCATAAAGGGTGTTTCATGAAAACGGGTTGGTTATAGACCCAAGAAAGCACAAACTACAAATGGGTCCTTCAAGTCTCCATTTTGGTAGTTTAAGTCCCTGGAGTTCGTTTTGAGCGTTTTCAGAGAATTTTAAGAACCGAAAATGGTGTTTTTTTTTATCCAACAACTATAAAACAAATATTTAACATACAATTCATCATTTTGATAATATCGAAAGGTTCGGGATACAAAACGGGTCGGGTTTACATTAAGAATACAAGTATAAAATAACCCGAAATTGACAAATGTCACAGTATCCCCTACTTTAGGAAATTTCGTTCCGAAATTAAGATGATGTAAATAAATATGGATATTTCTCCTTCATCGAGTCTTCTCGTTCCCATGTAAACTCCGCGCCACGCCGTGATTCCCATCGAACTTTAACTAACTTAATGCGACTTCGCTTGGTTTTCTTTTCATTGCGGTCCATGATTTCAACGGGTCGTTTAACCATAATCATTGATTCATTGACTTGTACTTCGTCAAGAGGTATATGGAGACTACCTTCGGCTAAGCACTTCTTGAGATTTGAAACATGAAAGGTCGGATGAACACCGGTGAGTTTTTCCGGTAGTTCGAGTCGGTTGGCTACTTTTCCGACTCGCTCAAGAATCTTGAATGGGCCTACGAAACGGGGAGCTAGTTTTCCTTTCTTTCCAAAACGAACAACTCCTTTCCAAGGGATACCTTGAGAAGGACGAGATCGTCGACATTGAATTCGATCGGTTTTCGCCGTTTGTCGGCATAGCTCTTTTGTCGACTTCTAGCGGCAAGTAGGTTCTTGCGAATTTGGTCGATACAGTTGGTGGCTTCTTGGACCATTTCGGGTCCGGTAATTTGAGCTTCCCCGATTTCGTTCCAACTGATCGGGGAACGACATTTGCGACCGTAGAGAGCTTCGAAAGGAGGCATACCGATGCTAGAATGGAAACTGTTATTGTAAGAGAATTCAATGTAAGGAATGTGAGAATCCCAATTCCCACCGAAATCGAGTACACACGCTCGAAGCATGTCCTCAAGTGTTTGAATCGTACGTTCGGATTGTCCATCCGTTTGAGGATGATAAGCGGTGCTAAGATCAAGACGAGTTCCCAAGGTTTCTTGAAGTGATCGCCAAAAATGAGACGTGAATCGAGCATCGCGATCGGAGATGATAGTCAAAGGTAAACCGCGGCGACACACGATTTCGCGAACGTAGATTTGGGCAAGTTGCTCAACGGAGTATTTTTCTCGAATTGGAATAAAGTGAGCGGACTTGGTTAATTGGTCAATAATCACCCAAATGCTATCGTTGCCTTTTTGTGTAGTGGGTAGTTTCATTATAAAGTCCATAGCAATGTCTTCCCATTTTCATATGGGGATTGGTGGTTGCTCGAGTAACCCGAAGGGTTTTTGATGTTCGGCTTTGACTTTAGAGCAAGTAAGACATTTCGAAACGTACGTTGCTACGTCTTTCTTCATACCCGGCCACCAAAAGGTAGAACGAAGATCGAAATACATTTTATCCGCACCGGTATGAACAGAATATCGTGACTTGTGAGCTTCATCGAGTATGCAAGTACGAAGGTCATCGCGATCGGGAACCCATAAACGATTGAGATAATACAATAAGCCATCGGGTTTTGTTTCGAGTTGAAGCTCGGCTCCACATGACATTTCGTCGTACATGTTGCCTTCGTCAACAGAGGTACGTTGGGCTTGATAGATTTTGGCTTGGAGATCGGTTTGAACGGTGACGCTAAGAAGCAAGACGGATTTGACATTAACCTTCCGACTAAGGGCATCAGCCACGACATTCGCTTTACCGGGATGGTAGCGAATTTCGCAATCGTAGTCACTAAGTAACTCAGCCCATCTTCGTTGTCTCATGTTGAGATCTTTTTGGTCAAAAATGTGTTGAAGGCTTTTGTGATCGGTAAAAACCACACATTTCGTTCCGTAAAGGTAACGTCTCCAAATTTTGAGTGCGAAAACGACGGCACCAAGTTCAAGATCGTGAGTCGTGTAGTTCTTCTCGTTGACCTTGAGTTGCCTTGAAGCATACGCGATAACTTGACCTCGTTGCATGAGAACGCAACCGAGACCTTGATGAGAAGCATCGCAAAATACTACAAAGTCGTCGTTTCCATCGGGAAGGGTTAGAACAGGAGCATTGCAAAGCATGAGTTTAAGAGTATTAAATGCTTCTTCTTTGGATCCCCATTCATAAGGCTGTCCTTTGTGAGTTAGGGAAGTGAGGGGTAAAGAGATCTTGGAAAAATTTTGGATGAAACGCCGATAATATCCGGCCAAACCGAGGAAAGATCGAATTTCCGTGGGTGCAGTCGGAGTCTTCCAATCTTTGACGGCTTCGATTTTTGCGGGATCAACATGAATACCCTTGTCGTTGACGATGTGTCCCAAAAATTGAACTTCCTCTAGCCAAAATTCACATTTTGAGAATTTGGCGTAAAGTCGTTCTTTTCTTAAGACTTTGAGAATGGAACGCAAGTGATGCTCATGCTCGGCTTTGGATTTAGAGAAGATGAGAATGTCATCAATAAAGATAATAGCGAATTTATCTAGAAACGGTTTGCAAACGCGGTTCATGAGATCCATAAATACCGCGGGTGCATTGGTTAACCCGAAGGGCATGACCAAAAATTCGAAATGTCCATATCGAGTACGGAATGTGGTTTTTGGAATGTCTTCTTCGCGAACACGCAACTGATGATATCCCGATCGAAGATCGATTTTGGAGAAACACGTTGCGCCTTGGAGTTGATCGAAGAGGTCGTCGATTCGTGGCAAAAGATAACGATTTTTGATAGTAAGCTTATTGAGTTCACGATAATCGATGCACATGCGAAATGAGCCACCTTTCTTTTTCACGTAGAGGACGGGAGCGCCCCAAGGAGAGGAGCTTGAACGAATAAATCATTTGTCGGAAAGTTCTTCGAGTTGGTTTGATAACTCTTGCATTTCCGACCGGGCTAAACGGTAAGGAGCCTTGGCCACGGGCATTGCGCCGGGCACAAGATCGATTCGAAATTCAACCGGACGAATGGGTGGAAGACCGGTAACATCATCTGGAAAGACGTCGAGGAAATCACAAACAATGGAGATATCTTGGATTTTTCTTTCCTTGTGGTCTTTTACCACCGCTTGGGCTAGGAACGGAATATACTTTTGGCGTAAGTATTTTTGCGATTGAGAACACGACATGAGATTGAGCCTTTTAGGAAACATTTTTCAATAGACCTTGAGAGTTTTACCGTTGACAAGCGGAATCCGAATGAATTTATCATAACAAATGACTTCGGCACGGTGCAAAGATAACCAATCCATGCCAACTATGACATCGAAACTTCCCATTTGCATCGGAATGAGATCGATGGAGAATTTACGCTTACAAGAGTGAGAGAACAATTACGAAGGACCGAGTTTATGGTGATAGAATTTCCATTTGCGACTTCGACAGAAAAGGGTCGAGAAAGCTTAGTGCGATGTACGGCAAGAGTAGATTCAAACTTTAATGGTGTAGCTCAGAAAAAACATAGTTCTTGAAAAATATCCATTGCTGCAATTTAATATCCTACTTCCTTTGATGGGTGGTAAATTGATAAATATATCAATAAAGGTAACGTCTCTTTTGTATTTAGGCTGAGTGGTTAGAACTAATATCGTTTGAGTAGTCTTATTTTCGAAATTGGTTCATAACCAAAATTCTTTCAATTATACATATATGACACCGAGAATGAATTTTTCAATAGAAAGAAGCATTATCGGGTACGATTTTGCACGGACATTTTTTTTATTAAGTTCATTTAAAAAAATTATTTCGTAATAAAAATAAAATCAATTTATGTACACATTGTATAGATATAAGCATAGATGTAATGCATTTTTTTTCCATATACGCTATGTAATTATTTGTTTTATTTATAATTTTGTAATTTGAATTATCTCGTGTGTGACACGGGCTCTAAAACTAGTATATTATATATAATGTTCAAATATAGCTGCATTATAGGTCAGGATGTTAAAACCCCATGATATATACATATATAATAGTTACTAGGTTAGAACCCGTGTATCACACGGGGTTGGTAAGAAAATATAATAAAATAAGAAAAGGTAATACTATAGATAGTAAGATACATAATGCGCTCATAAGATATAAACAATTATACAACTTTAACAAACGTAAATATGTCCTTATATACAATGTTTGTAGTCATATTTGTGACTTCACCGTCCGTCCGTATCTAATATTAATAGTTTAAGTCATTCTCTACCACAACTCAAGCCTCATTGCTTTAAAGAGTCCAAGCTTCCTATGCATTTTGGTAATCAACTTTACTTACACAAACTTCATTTTTACCTGTCAACTCCTATTAATAATCAAGCGAAAAAGACAAAGTAACCACACACAAAGTTACCCAAATAAACAAACTTTTAGGTTCTTGAATGGTAAGAAATAATTAGAGAACAACACAATATACAAAGAAAGTAATTTAGCTAAACAAAAATACATAAAAGTAAAGAAGTTTCAGAGTTCTATGTCAATTTCTCAAACTTGAGGTCAATCTTTGACACAAAACAAAAGAAACTCAAATCAAAACATGTTTGTTTTCATACAACCAAACTTGCAGATCGTATTATGCACTTTGACTTTCCTAGTCAAACATATCATCTTATAAATTCAAAATTGACACGGACTTCTGTTTACACACCTACAAAAATTGGGAAATTACTATTACCAATAAACTCAAACTTTGAATATGTTAGATCATGTTTTCTAGAAGATTTGAAAGTGGATAATCTTGAAGTTTTGACAATCATACCAGTTGATAGTTTGACCTCCAAATTTACTGTTAGGTTCCATAAATCCTTGGGGATTTGTACCTACAAATAAGGAAATCATGAGATATCATTAACCATTCATAGAGGAAGCCACATGAAGCATTGATTGCTTGTGTCGAAAAACTAATAAACAGTATAAAGTTTAAATACGTCAAATAGAGAGAAAAAAAGGTTTCCTTTCTCCAAATATCCATATATCACCATCAGTTTTCGAATGTGCTGTCGAACGTATTTAGAGTATCGACGCAAGACGACATCGTTTATATATGTTTAAAGCGCGGCACAATCGCCCCGCATTTAAATAAAAACTATAATCACAAATAGTATATAAAAAAAATATTGCTACTAAATTGCATTATAATCTTACCCTTTGTAAAAGTTTGTCAATGCTGTAGCAAGATAACAAAGAAACACCAACAAAAAGTTGACCATGCTAAATGTTAGTAATATTATATTCAGCTTTTGACATCACACAGTGAGAAAGCATGGACCAACAAAAAGTTGATCATGTCAAATGTTAGTAATATTATATTCAGCTTTTGACATCACACAGTTAAAGAAAGCATGGAGGAGTATCTATTTTGTTAATATTTTACAATAAATGTTGGTCAAACACTTAAAAGAATAAACAGTGTATAAAATTAGGGACACCCTAAAATAAGATCCTTGTGTTTATTTAAGGTGCCAGTGAATATAATAAAGAGTAAACGTTGCATACAATTGTGGTCAAAAACTCAAATACGTCAAATGAAGTCAAATGAATTCGTCAATTTACATTTTTTGCTTTATGTCACTAATCAACATTTATGCCAATCAAAACCATCATTTCATTCACATATTCTAGACGGATTATATTTTCAAAAATCAAACTTCTCACAAAATCAAACCTGTTCATCTTCTTTTTCGGCAGAGAGAGAAACTCCGATAGCATTTCCAAGTAAATAGAAGCCGGAAAACTGAGAACTCGTATCAACAACTACTTATCAGTACGTGTGGATGCATTTTAGTCCTTAGTGCGTAGTGTAATCGGTTGTTGATTTTGGCATATGATTGCTTTATTTAAAATGTTTTGATTTGTCCGTTTTTCATTGTTTTCTAGATTTATCAACAAAAAAAAGATTAAAAATCGATTATCAGTTTAGGGGTTCAGATAGTAGTTAGGGTTCAACTGTTCGTAATTGAAATTTAGGCTTTCTGAAAATTTGTAGGTGTAATGTTTGTTTGGCAGTAAAATTTTTGGGTTTTTTTTTTTTGACAAAATATTGGTTTTATAAAACAAAAATTGAGGGTTTAGAAAAAAAATTATAAACCACCAAATGGTTTTACTTTCCAATATTCATTTTAGGTGTAAGTGAAAATTCAGTGGGTTTTTTGGCGTAGAAAATGAGCCTCATTCTTTTTTTTTATTGATGACCCTTAAAAAGATTCAAACCTTGTTAGTTTTTGTTGCGATTTTTAAAGAAATCTTGAATTTTGTACTAAATCTTTAGAGTTTTTAATGTGCAAAAACACATGTTTTTTTATACTGGAATATTATTATTCAATTTTTTAAAATATAAACGTATGTTTTTTAAAACATACGTTACACCTGTCTATAACATATGTTTTTAATGTGCAAAAACATATGTTTTATATATATATAACTATATATCTAAAAAATCATATGAATTATGTATATGAATTTTGGAAGATGGATATGATCACGTAGACTTAAAAATTTGAGATTATCTTCAATAAGAAAATTTTTTATATTCCTTTAAGTTGGTTCAATTTAAAGAGGAAAAAGAATAAACAAACAAACTAATATAGCTTCAAAGTTAGTACTCTTTTGAGTTGTTTTCCCAAAATCTGTCGAAATTTTCAAAAAAAGAAAAAAAGAAAGAAAAAACAAGAGATGATGGTGATGAAGGGTGGTGGCAGCGATATCAAGGAGGTGGTGACGGAGGGACGATGGTGGTGGTGATAGCAAAAATGTGTGACGGAGGGGCGGCGATGGTTGGTAATATGCAAGATTTCTTAAGATATGCAAAATTGACAAGATATTTGAAAAATAAAAAAACATAAAGGAAAAATGTGAAAGACAAGGCAAAAAGGTTGTTGAGAAAGGAGATGCTAGTACAAAAAGATTCATTTCTCCATACTTGAATTAAAAAATACAAAAAGAAAAGGATGAATAAAAGACTCAAAATGACAAAGTGCCTTTATGAATATAATATAATGAAATATTAAACCACATACGTTGCTGCATCTATGACCACATACTTCCTCTATGGTTCAGTCAAATATATCTCCAAGTAATGAAAAAAAACATGAAATTCAATGACTTTTGTATCTACTAACAAAACCTAAATCAAATATTTTTTCAATTGATTAAAAAATCATGAAAATTTAATTAGTTTTGTATTCAATATCCCTACTCTAAAAGATGGGAACACATAGCAAACCCATTTATAAGAATATAAACCATATAGTTAAAAAATGTGATGCAACATTTAAAAATTTATAAATGGTTTAGAAATATTTAAAATATGGAATTTTTATGGTACATAGATTTGTATAGAACTATTTAAATGGTTTAGAAAGGAATACATGATACAACATTAAAGGGGGTTGTTTATTAAAATTAATTATCCATTAATGTATTTCGAATTAACAAGAAGTGTTCGGAAAGAAATTATTATATTTAATAAAACAATAAAATGTTTCCAAAATATTTTGAATTGTCTATTTATATTCTTTATTTGAATATTTGTGAGTGATGTAAGATATAAATAAAAAGAATTAAATTATGATGGAATGAGTTGAAATAAGAAAAAAGTACAAATGCTAGAGATGGGACATGCTCACATGTGTCATCCAAAGCATGAGATGATGAAATTAGTAAAGTAAATTACTTAAATGCCCTTTTTAAATTGTTGAATTAAATATTGAAGGTGAAGGTGTGACATGCTCAGCAACTACAAATTAGAGTTTTGTAGGGTTTTCATAACTCACTATGGTTTTCATCTTATACTTTTCACACACACATATATATAGGGGATATTTCAAATGAGAACCCCCTTGAGTTTTAAGAACTCGAAAGAACTCAGTATAACAATTTTTTTTCTGAATTTTTTTTCACATACGTAACCGATAACTGCAGATGGAGCGAAGGACATCGATTATCTATTTCTATGCTTCAATCGGATACCAATATATGTAGGTTACATATACGTAAAAAAATTACAGAACTTTACGCACCGAGTTAACTTATTACATATGTGTAACGGACGTTTAAAGTTGTGTAATCACTGTACATAGTTATTCTTTCTCCTCTTTGACTTTTTTGTCAGATTTAATATCAACCACATATTCCAATCCATTTATTAAATGTGTGGCATAGAATGGAGTTCTTAAGACTCAACATGGTTCTCAAAAAATCTCTTCCCTATATATATATATATATATATATATATATATATAGGGTAAGGATTTTAAGAGAACCATTGACAAAACATCGAAACAGAAAAAAAAATGTTTTGCTATTTTTTAACATTTTTTTACTAATTTTTATATATGTTTTCAGGAGAGAGAAAAAGTTAAATTTATATTTACATTTTTTTTTCATTTTAATTGTGGACCACAAGATTTAAACATTAATTAAAAACATGTGGTTGAGAATGAGTTTCTAGAGTTTTCACAACTCAAGTGGATTTTCATTTTATACATACATACATATATATGTTTATGTATATATATATATATATATATGTATATATTACTAATATATTAAAGCAAGATGATTCTCTCCACATGTCCCTATTCTAGCCTATCCACATAGGATTTCATGTAATCACATTTCCATATCAATAATTTTCACATATTCACAATTATTTTTAATCCACTAAATTAAAATCATCATTCCAATTTAATTCAATTAATTCTACAATTAAATCTTTTTATTCAAATTAATGTAATTAACTCCATGATTAAATCTATTTATTCCAATTAATAACCGCCTTGTCAAATGTATGTCTTTCTTTTTAAGTTTCTGTTTCATTTAAATCTATTTATTCAAATTAATGCAATTAACTTCATGATTAAGTCTGTTTATTTCAATTAATAACCACCTTGTCAATGATTTATTTTACTCTTGAGGAAAGAAAAAGAGCCGGTGAATGGTGATCAACCGAATGTTCTTTAAGTTTTATTTATTTATTTATTAAGAAATGACATGAAAAATGCTATAAAAATATAGATATATCTGAAAATTATTTATAAATAACAGTCTAAAAGAAGAAAGAAAAAAAACGTTCTTTAGAACAATTAGAAACATTTAAAAAAAATAAATAAAGATGTTTACAAAGAGATTTTCGAAAACTTAACGTGATACAGTTTAAAGCTGGTATGTATTTGTAAACTTAGTTTTTAATTAATATTACAAACTTAATCTTTTTTTTTTTTTTTTCGATCTAATGGTTCATTTATGTTATATTATTTCTTATTCATTTCATTGTTTATTTATAAAGTATTTTCTTTTTATGTTATAGACATAGTTTAACATCTTTTGTAACATCTGAGGGTAAAAAACTTATGTCAAATATTTGTGTTGACTGAATGCGTAGTTTATATTTTATATTGTTTGTTAATATGTTTTACACCTGTGTGTAACACGGGTTTATAACTTAGTATATATATATGGTAGATTTCATTCAAGAACCCTTTTAAGTTGTAAGAACTTGAACCCATGACCTAATGGTCTAGTGGTATGGTGTCCACCTTTTAAAATGGAGGTGGTGGGTTCAAATCCTTGCAAGTGCAAGGTTAGAGGGATTTGTTGTTTCAAAAAAAAAGTTGTAAGAACTTGAAAACTCAATGAATGGACCAAATTAAAACATATCATCATTTCTTTAAAATATTTTAAGGGTATTTCAGTCTTTCATTTATTTATCTTTATTTAATCATTAGACCATTATCATTATTTTTTTTTACACACTTTGTGACTCGTGAATCACATTACCCTTTGTGCTTCGTTGATCATGTCTTAAAATTAATAATTTATCTTTCTCTTTCTTCATTAACTTTTTCTCAAAATTATAAATTTAAATTATTAAATAGATAATATGAGTTAATAAAAAAGTAACCAGGTTTAAAAAAAATCATTACTTCTTATACATTAAGTAAAACTTATTAAACTTTTTTTAACCAAAAGATGTGCGTTTTAAAATTTAAAATAAGATATGATCGTTTCTTTTTATGAGATCGACTTGTTCTTTTCTTATTTTACAAATAAGTGACTTTCAATTATTTGCAAACTTTTGTGTGCCTTTTGACCTAAAGCACACTAGTTTTAAGTAAACTCCATTTTTTGATTGAATTTTATCTTTTTTTTATAAATTATAGTATTTATCAAGTTAAATGTATATAAATACTTTTTTCTTACAATTTAATAGAAATTAAACGCTTTATGTGTTTGGAGATGGATATTTGGGGCTGAGTAGATCCTTATATTTTTATGTAATCAGATTTAATTTATGATTTTGTGTTCACCTTTTTTGAATTCAAATTTTATTTAAACTCAATAATAATAATAATAAATATATATAATTTGATTATTTATAATTACTCAATTAAATTTAATTACACAATTTTATGTAATATGTGTATTTTTGTGTAGTATATGTAATTTCTAATTCATGTAATATGTATATTGTATGTTACTTGTATAATTTGTATAATTTGTAATATAATTTATGTAATATATATAACTTATATAATTTGGGTAATTTAAGTAATTTGTGTA
Source organism: Bidens hawaiensis (assembly GCF_021521415.1). Lineage (NCBI taxonomy): Eukaryota > Viridiplantae > Streptophyta > Magnoliopsida > Asterales > Asteraceae > Bidens > Bidens hawaiensis. The sequence continues at coordinate 928,882 of NW_027491131.1, forward strand.
TTTTGTGTAACATGTGTATTTTGTCTTATAATTATGTGTAACTGGTAATTTATGTGGCTTTCAAAAAAAATTTGGTAATTAATGTAATTTTTGTGTAATTTATGGTTGGGTAAAATAATGTAATTTATGTAAATTTGTGTAAACAGGAAAATATTCGGGATTGATTTTGTTCAACGTTGATGATGACGAGGATCAATAAATAAAGAACAATCATATATATGATTAAACTTTCTCATTTTTGTTTAAAAGTACATGCATTATAATATTAGACATATGTAATTTAGGTAATAGGATACCATACATGTATAACATGTGAAGTTACAATATCTGAATAACATTTTTTATCAATAAAGTAAAGAATTACATTTGAGGTTCATTTATAAAAAGTTTTTTTTTTTCAAAATATATTTTTATAAAATATGGAGAAACGATTTCTTAAAATAAAAAAGTTAAAATTGTTTATTTTAATATGAACAAATACACTTTTCTAGTTAAAAAAATGAATTTTAAATCGTATTTTATAAAAAAAAAAAAGATAATCAAAATTTCTTGATTTTAAAATAATCTTGTTTTATTAAATTAAAGAAATAGAAAAGATATTCTCTCCAAATATATGTTATCTTTTCATTATTAAAAAAATCACTTTCTTTTATAATAGAAAAAAAATAAAGAAGATATAAAAACAAAATGATTATCTATGTATTTTATAATAAATACATAATATGAAAGGTTAAATGTTAGTTTACCTAAATAACCGTTCACATATATATACTATTCTTTCTTACTTTTAAATGAATATTATATAATTTATTTTTACAACCACAAATCATTTATATATTTATTTAAACATATGGTTCATATGTTCTTATAACTAAAACTAGTTCTCAAAATATCTATCCCTTATATATATATATATATATATATATATATATATAGGGTAAGGATTCTAAGAGAACCATTAACAAATTGAGAACTTTGAGAACCATTATGAACCATTAAAAAAAACCTCTAAAAAATATTTAAAAAATTAAAAAACAAAAAAAAAATGAAATTTTAAAAAAGTAAAAAACCAAAATTCTTATATTTTATTCCGGTTTCATTAAAAAAAAACCGATTTTTTTTTTATTTTTAATTCGTATTATACCTATACACATATGTATACTTTCATTTAATCTCTAGTTACGTAATGTGCACTGATGTTTGGGTATTTTGTATATATATTATTAATGTGTTAATCATGTAGTTTTGTTTAATATATTGTTAGAACTTTGGTACTTCATACGTGCTTTTGTATTTCAGGTCATTGATTGTTAAAGATGTTAAATTGAAGACTTGTACGAGTATTGAATGATATCTCGTGAATACCGGAGCATAAATTGAAGTTTTGGGAAGCGTTAGAAGGATTCGGGAAGAGTTTGGATGAGAAACCTAAAGCCGATGCTAAAATTTAACAAGATGGGTTCACAAAAAGCGACTAGGAAATAAAACGAGCATATCGTGGGCTAGAAAATGAGTTACGGGACCCATAATATATGAATTTTGGGTTTCTCAACGAGAGGAATTCAAATATGAAGTTAGTTTGCACCATCGCGTTTCCGAGACCATGGCGCTGCACGATGGTTCCCAAAAACGGGAAAGTTAGGGTTTTTGTTTAAAACATGTTTTGACAACCCTAAGCGATTCCATTCAGTTCCATTCAGTTTCCAGAGCACTTTTAGAGAAGGAGATCAGCCTAGCATCACTTCCAATCATCTCAAGGCCATAGATATGATCCATAACATCGTAATCGAAGACCGAGAGATGCCGAGACGCGGCTAGATCCTTCGAGTCATACTCGGGATTTATAGTTTGTAATCTTTCAGTTATTTTCTCATGTACTAGAACGATTGATTGTAATTATCTTTATGTTAATCTATGAGTATTGATATCTAGTATTATTGTGCACAACGTCAGTTTAGGTTTATTTCGATCAGAACGATTAGTGTGCCAGTTGCTATGATAATTGCTTATAGGATTGTTTTGATCTGTTAATTGTGAGAAAGCATATGTTTGCCCTTAGTTGAGTCACAATGGCAGGGACCGTTTGATAACCCGTGCCGTGTGTTAGCGAGCGTGGATGCCGAAGGTTTAACCGGTTAGTCAGTCTCTACTTGACACATGATAGTTTATCTGTTATGTGCATGAGTTTGCTGTTAGTTTGCTTACTTGAATTCCCGGGTGTGATTTGCTTTGTCTGATTGATTGAATACTTGATTACTTGTTTGCTTATTATAAAACACAAACTGTTTGCTAGTGTGATAAGCACTTTAATTGAACTACTTCATAATGTTAGGAATTGATTTCACTTCACACTGACCACATACTCCTCGTGTTCGACACCCTACTTACCCTAGCTTGCTTAGGTGATTAGGACATTGATTTAATTGTTTTTTACTAGATAGCGACAGTCTAGCATCAAAATGGCGCCGTTGCCAGGGAGTTAGTGCGCTTAGTGTTTTTGTGATTAATTGATTTCTTTGTTAGTTTAGTTTAATTTAGTTGTTATTGTTATTTTTAGCTTAGTTTATTTTATTTTCCCATTTTACGCGGGGTGTGTTATTTGTGCAGGTTACAGATTTATGCAAACCCGCTATTCAGGAAGAGGTTCTCCATTGATTTACGAGCCAGAGATTGAACGTTTATAACATTGTTTCTTAATTACCCATTTATTTTCTTTATTATAACATTGTTTCTTAATTATAAATAATATCTTTTTTTAAATAAAATAAGATATTAATTTTTAGTATATCCCTATTTTATAGGATTTTCATATCAAATATTTGATAAGATTAATTTTTAATATAATGAGATGTTATAACCTGTTTAAGAGCTATAAGAGTTTGGTGAGATCTTTACCCGTGAATTCGAGTCAAATGCGTGAGAAGCTTTCATTTACAAATAAAGCAATCTGATGGCTTAAGAGAAATGTTGTTTTACATTTTTTGTTTTTTAATATTTACTTTTTGGATTTTAATTTTCTTTATTATAAGAAAATTAATAATATACTTAGGGTTTGATGATGAAAGGGTTTCATAAAAAAATGATATGTGATAAACCGTTTAAAAGCTATCTGGATTTGGTGACCCATGACTTGTTTATGTTTTTTATTATAAAATTGTTTATTAATTATAAATAATATCTTTTTCTTTTTAAATTGGATATTAAATTTTAGTATATCATTATTTTATAGGATTTTCCTATCAAATAATTGGTAAGATTAATTTTTAATTAAATTAGATGTTAGAACCCGTTTAAGAGCTATCTGGTTTTGGTAAGACCCATACCCATGAATTTGGTTAAATCAATAAGAGGCATCCATTTAAAAATCAAGCAATCTAATGGCTTCCATAAAAGAGCGGAGCGACTACATCGCAACACGTAGGATTTTAGGGTTTTCAATTATATATATTATAGATAGATAAATGATCCAATACAATAATCCTTTATCGTATATTACTTACGCGAAACTTTGAAACGTTAATTTTCAGAAACCCTAATCATATTTACACTCATTTGACCGTCCCTCTCCGTCAATCCGTCTCCAATTAACACCACTCGTCGGTATCAACACACCTCCTTCACCATCACCACTTCAATTGAATTGAATTGAAATACACCATTTGCAGACACCCATTTGTAGAACTTTAAATACGTTCCAGATTTGTTCATATGATGAAATCGATGGTCGATTGATGATTACGAGATTATATGAAGTGATTTTAGCGTTCAATTCATGTTACAAATAGTTTAATTTCATATATGAGCTTATAAACATTTAAAGGTTTATCTAGAACGTTTAATTTCATATCTGAGCTCTGATTAGGGTTCTGAACTTCTGAACTTTTTGTTCTGAACTTCTAAACTTGAATGTTTAAAGGTGTTCGTTTTTTGTCAGAACGTTTAACTTGAACGTTTAAAGGTGTTCGTTTTTGGTCAGAACGTTTAACTTGAATGTTTAAAGGTGTTCGTTTTTTGGTCAAAACGTTTAACTTGAACATTTAAAGGTGTTCATTTTTAGTCAAAACGTAGTGTTTTCGGTTTGTTTAGAATGTTTAAGCGTAATATTTTGAACCGTAATAAGAGCTCAATTGAGTATAGTATTCTGTAATTTCATAATCGATTGATGAATCTAAATCCTTCTACACATCAATTTGATTGATTAAATCATCATCTTTTGATTAATTTTGAATCTTCATGATGTTCAACGACGTTTCATTTTGATTTTGGTTTATGACTTTAAAGATTTCATACTTTAAGCTTTTATTAGGGTTTAGAAAATGGATGAGATAGAGTGATGAATTCAAAATTTGGATCAGAATGGATTTGTAATCGATGAATTTGATCATGAACTAGTTTGGGTTATTTACGAAACTGCCACCTCGTGTTTTTTAATCCAACGCTCTTGAAGCTCGCATACGTAATGCACGATAATACATTATTGCACAATACAAAAAAAGTGACTATTAGAGACTAACTTATCGAGGAATGATATATTAGTCTCGAATAATAGTATCTAGGACTGATTTATCAGTTACTAATAATATTAAGGGCTGATCTTTATGTGACTAATGATAGTGACTGATAATCAGTCGCTATTACTTTGACACCTTACTTGAGATCAAATTTTAGTCCCAAATGTGATTTAGGAAATACAAGGTTTTGATAGAAACTTACTGGCGATTGAATTTTAGTCCCAAATATGTAATGAAAAATTAGTCAAATGTATATCGACTGATCACGAGTCTCTTACATTGAAGGAACACATTAGAGACCGGGACTACAGTATTAAGGACTGATGATTTAGTCTCAAATATTTAGTATTTCGGACTAAATTTTCAGTTGCTTGTAGAACCGGGGCTGATTTTTACGCGACGTATTTTAGTGACTGATAATCAGTCGCTAATATTTAGACACATTATTTGAGATTAAATTTCGATCTCAAATATATTCCTCTAGAATGAAAAAATGGGGCAAATTTCTTCGAGACTAATCTTCAGTGTCTAATTTTTGAGGGAATGTATTACGTACTGAATGCCAGTCTTTAATATGCTTAAAACGTCACAAATTATGGATTGTATATAGTCTTGAACGCCTTTTACTCTAAGAAGTGATTAGTGACTAATTTTCAGTCTCCAATTATGTTACACAGATTCTACCATTTGATGGGAAGTGTTAGGGGTAGGGTTGCAAACGAGCCAAGCTGCTCACAAGCTACTCAAGATCGGCTCATGAAAAGGTCGATCGAGAGCTCGCTTAATAAACGAGCCCGATCCAGAGCTTCACTTATCAATCTTGAGCTGGCTCGTGAGCCTAAGCGAGCATGTCATTTATATAATTTTTTAATATATATAATTATTAATTAATATCTATAATGTTAGGAAAAATAAGTAAACAATATACATTATTTTATACATAAAATTATAATTTAAAAAAAATTCATAAAAATAATCTACATATTTTATATCTACTATTATAATAAACACTACTAGAAAACTAATAGTGTTGTGACGCCAAATTGCGTCGGAAAAGTGTCACAAACGAGTGATTCCGATGCATTTCCGACACATTTTGCGTGTCAGAAAAACCCTCGTCGGAAATTCCTTTATGACGCATTTCTGACACAAATTAAGACAAATTTCCGACGCATAATTGTGTTGCAATTTTCCGACACTTTTTAACAACTTTTAATAATTATAATTATCGTATTAATAATTATAATTATCGTATTAATATTACCGTATATGAATGGTGATTGATAATTATAGCCTTTTCTTATTTTTATTTAATATAAATATGTGGTTAAACCTTTCATAGGTAATCTTCTATTTACCAGGTAACCCTTTTTTTTGTCTTTTTATGTACTTATATACAGGATCAGGAGTATTCCTACAATGAGAGATCGATGCCAGTAATGCAAAGAAAAGAAAGTTGCACAAGAGAAGAAACTGCTTGAAGTTAATGTAGAAAACGGAATGAAGCTGTAAAGAAATTAGACCATTATCAATATTAATTAAAAGCCTTTCATACAACTCCTTAAAAATTTCTTATGTAATTTTGGTGTTTTGTCGGTAGCCGAATCATCTCAACAAGATTCAAGCGAGAACGAAGTTTTGAGAAATAAGGTTATTGTACTCGAGGCAGAACAGAAACAGGATAAGAAGAAATATGGGAAAATGTTCGAGTTCATAACCACAAAGTTTCCAGCCTCTGAGAGTACAATGGCTACACAAGCGAGTGATGAATCTAATAGCGACAACACCATCTAAGACGTTTAGTACTTTTTTTAGTTTTGGAATCTAATACTCTTTTAAATTTTAGAATTTGTTGAATGACATTATTTTGTTTGGTTTTTGTTATAACATTAATGCTTAGATAATTGTGGTTTTGGGAAACAAAGAATCAAATTTATGAATTATATTACTCTTTTTAATTACTGTATTGATACTGTTTTTTAGTACTTGAAGGAATGTGTTAGATATTATAAATACATGTTGGGGACTAAATTAAATAGTATCAGGGCTATTTTTTAGTCCTTATAAGAAAAATATTAAAATGTATACATAGTATTAGAGACTAAAATGTAGTTACTAAAAAACACATTAGAGACTAGTTAGGGACTAAAATAACATACTATACAGGATTAATTTTCAGTCTCTAAAAGAGGCGTATTAAGGACTGAAATCGAGTAGTAACAAGAACTAATTCTCAGTCCTTAAACTAATTCATTGGAGACTGATTTGATATGGAATAATGAACCTAACAAAATGTATTAGGGACTATATTCTTTTGTTTAGATGACTGATTTTCAGTCCTAAAGTCATACATTAGGGACTGAAATATTATTATCTCCGAGACTAATTTATAGTCTCTGAAGAAATGTTTTAGGGACTGAAATGACGTGGTATCGGGGAATATATTGAGGACTGAAAGTTTATGTTTAGGATACCGACTGTTGGTCCATGTTTGTGTCACACAACGGGGACTGACTTTTAGTAGCTAAAGCTAGTATCAAGTACTAGGCATCCGTCACTGATCGGGGACTGGCAAATCAGTCCCCGGTAACCATTAGGTACTGATTATGGAGCATCAAAGACTAATTTTTCAGTCCCAAATAACAATCTTTTTATAGTGTGTGTGTGTATAATATATATATATATATATATATTCAAATTTTTATATATGCATGAACAATAGGCTATAGGCTCTCAAGCCTAGTGATCAAGCTCGGTATATAAATCTGAGGCTTGAGGCCATTTATTTTATGAGCTTCAATTAAAGATCGGGCTGAAGTTCGATTAAATTTGACTTCATTTGAGCTTTTAGCGACCAAATCTCGAGTTGCTCCCTAGTAGTTTAGCTTGTTTACACCCTTAATCGGGTGTCTATACGAGTTAAGCGGTGGCTTTGGCTTTTTATAAGTAACATGAAGCATTGTCCGGAAAGTGATCGAAGACAGGCCTGTTCCGATCGAGAAAGCAAAAAAACTTTTGGACCGAAGGCGAAAATTTTTTTGGGCCTTAAGTAAAAGGAGTATTTTATTGTGTTTAATCAGTTTAATTTTTATATGGGCTTACTTGGTTATAACTTGGGTTGTGTAAAAATCTTTTGTATAAAAAATGAATTAAACATATATCAAGTGAGGCTAGAACCCACAACATTTGGGTTGAGTAATACCCATTTGCCATTAGATCAAGCTAGTGTTTATGTAATTGTGCTTAAACATTAAATATACATATTGTTTTTAATAAAAATACATATAATTTTTTTCAAAAAAAATATATAATTTCGGGCCTAGCGGGGTGTCGGACCTGTGGCCATCGACCACCTTGCCAAGCTGCCACCCCCATGGTCCGGCCCTGATCGAAGAGATCAAAATCTATAAAGCTTTCGATTCAAAATCTATAAAGCTTTCGATTCAAAATCTACAAAAAAGTTGAAATCCAAATTAAGCCATCGCCATCGCCATCGCTGACGAAATGCTTGGAATTGTTGATAAAAAAAGAAAGAAAGACCTAAAATATTATCATATGTCATCGCGCTTCTTTTATTATCAATTTACCATTTACACGTCAACAAATTAGCAAATAATCATGTTCTTAAATTCGATATAATTACAATGAATGATGTTTAAATTCTCTAAAGCGGCACAAGATCGAACCGCTAAATCATCATACTTCGTAATTCATATCAAGAAAATTAAGTTCAAATATGGCTAAATCAAAACTTTTTTTTTTCATGCAAATTTATATTTATTCTCCATTGTCTACAAGTATAATGTCCATCGTATTTATTGGATAAGTTATGAGTAAAAGAGGGGGTTAAAATGCAAATTTTAGACCACACACATATTATTAAACCCTAATTCTATATCTATAAATATCAACATATCTTTCCAATCTTCTGTACACTAATTTTATGTGTCTGCCGCCGTCAGGCAACCTATTTCTCCAATTTCTTACATTCCTCATTATTATAATCTGTATCATCATGCACGTACGGAAGAAAAGAAAGAATGTTAAGTATGGTGTGCAACACAACATGTTGATTATTCATAGCGTAAGTTTCGCCTTGTTTGGACGAGGGTTCTTGTTCGAGTGAGGGTTATCTTACACCGACTGACGCTGGTGCTCTAGTTAAATCAGTCATCTGCTGATATTACTATCGGAAGAGCTTCCCAGCATAGTGTATAGAATTTCACTTGCTATAGCATCGGGAGATATCATCAAACCAAAAGCTTCAATCAGAAACTCCAAGTTCAAAGCTATAGCATCGGGAGATATCATCGAACCAAAAGCTTCAATCAGAAACTCCAAGTTCAAAGCTATAGCATCAGGATATATCATCGAACCAAAAGCTTCAATCAGAAACTCCAAGTTCAAAGATGTGAAGAGAGTATGGAAGGAATATATATTTAGTTAGTTAACTATAATGTTGTTTGTGCTTAGTTATGAATTAATTGTCATTTGAAAGGGGGCTGTGACGCAGCTTGTTGCCCGCTTACATGCCGCTCTATTGTAATCAGATCATTTTGTGAAACGGTCAATGAAATTAATTGCAATTTGTCAAAAAAATGAAAACATTAACTGTTTTCCTTAAGTGTTAAAATTCTCTCAGATATTCATAATCTTTAAATTTGGAATAGAGTTTACGGTGTTTCAGTTTTTGATTTATGCGTTTTCTTTTGTATATGGGACGGATAAGGCCTTAATCTTAACTAAGGGGTTTTCGGCATGTCTTAAGTGTATAGGTTGGTTTTGAGTAATTTCGAAGATAGCGGGTTATGCATAGTTTTGGTTGGTTGATCTTAAGTTTCTTTATTGTGGTTGGTATAATAATATTGGGATGTTTGGTTTAACAAATTGCAGATATCATTATTATAAATTAATGCATTCTTAATTACAAAATCATGTGTTAAAATCTCTTTGTAATTATTGTTTGGATACAGAGTTTGATGAAAGGGTGACTCATTGTTTAGAAAAAAAAAAATAAAAGGCAAATTTGTACTCTATAAAAAGAGCCTCAATTTTTATGGTTTAATTAACTCTAGTAAATTTTGAGGTTTTCATAAACGAAGAGTTAAAAAAAAAAAATCATTGAAACCTACTACTAGGCTATTTTTTCTTTCTTTCTTTTTCTTCTTGTTTTTCCCTTTTTTTTTCAATCAAAATATATATTTTTTTTCCGCATGCTATACTCTAAGAAAAAATAAATAAGTTTTTATAGAAAAGATTCTGAATTTAAAATCGCCTTAAGGTGAGTTATTTTAGGAATGAGATGTAATAAGATTGTATATTATAATATTTTAATTTTTTTATGAAAAATAAAGATAAAGGTGAGCTGTTTTAAGAATGAGATCCAATAAGATTGTATATTATAATATTTTAATTTTTTTATAAAAAATAGAAATAAACATCAGTATATTTTTCTTATTTAATTAACTTGGGTTCTTTTTTAAGGTTTGGAGTGGCGTTATTAGCCTTCTTCTTTGCTTTGTCCAAGGTTACCGAAGGCAAAATTTGTACTCTATACAAAGAACCTCAATTTTTATGATTTAACTCTAGTAAATTTAGAGGTTTTCATATACAAAGAGTTAAAAAAATCATTAAAACCTTATACTGGGCTATTTTATTTTTCTTTCTTTCATTTTGTTTTTTTGTTTTATTTTATTTTATTTTATTTTTTGCAATCGAAATATATAAATATATTTTTTTTTGCCACATGCTATATATTCTAATAAAAAGTAAATTAAGTTTTTATGGAAAAGATTTTGAATTTAAAATCGCCTTAAGGCGAGTTAAGACGATAAAGGTGAGTTTGTTTTAGAAAGGAGATATAATAAAATTGTATATTATAATATTTTAACTTTTTTCTTTATAAAAAATAGAAATAAACATTAGCATATTTTGTTTATTTGATTAATTTGTATTCTTTTTTAAAGTTTGGAGTGATGTTATTAGCCTTCTTCTTTACTTTGTCCAAGGTTACTAAAGGGGGAGGCTCGGTAATTTGTGAGGTTCTGTCGGCATATCTGGCGAAACGTAACATCCTTGACGGACCGCTAGTTGTGAATGAACTAGTGTCTTGGCTGAAAAAGTTGCATCGCAAAGCATTCATCTTCAAAGCGGATTTCAAAAAGGAAATTGGAAGTTCTTGGACTCTGTTTTAGAGCAGATGCACTTTCCGTGTAAATGGCATTTATGGGTTAGGGGATGCTTATCATCAGCAAGGTCCTCGGTGCTTATTAATGGGTATCCAACTCCTGAGTTCCAATGTTTACATGGGGTGAGGCAAGGAGATCTTCTCTCACCTTTCATTTTCATTATCACAATGGAGGCTCTAAATCAAGTAATGACAAGCCCAACGTCTTGGTATTTTTCGTGGCATTAAAACACCAAACTTAGGTCCTGAACTTTCGCATTTATTTTATGCCGACGACGCGATTTTTTTAGGTGAGTGGTCTGAAAGCAACTGCAAAAATTTATCACGACTGCTTAGGTGTTTTTCTATTTCTTCGAAGCTTAAGGTGAATCTCGAGAAAAGCAATGTGTATGGTACTGATATGTTGGCAATGAATTAGATCAACTCTCTGGTTTATTACGGTGTCAAAAGGAGGTATTTCCATTCAAGTATTTGGGACTACCGATTGGGGCCAATATGAATCTAATAACTAGTTGGGCACCGGTGATCAAATCATTTGAAGATAAGTTATCTTTATGGAAGGCAAAAACATTATCAATGGGGGGTCGATTAACACTTATTAAATCCGTACTTAGCAGTCTTCCATTATATTATTTTTCTATATACAAGGCTCCGACATTGATACAGAACGATCTTGAAAAAATCAGAAGGCGTTTCTTTTGGGGGGAGACCGGATAAAAGAGCAATTGGGTGGCATGGGAGAAGGTAGTAGCACCAAAAGATTCAGGAGGATTAGGCATTGGGTGGTTAAAAGATATGAATAATAGTCTAATCTCGAAGTGGTGGTGGCGCCTTAAAATGGAGGAAAATAGGTTGTGGAGTAAAGTGATAAAAGCAATTCATTGGACTCCTAGAGCTTATGTGCCGGTTCCAAAAAACAACGGGATTCCCAATATTTGGGCGGCAATTGTAAGAACGAATTTCACCGATTACAATATCAACCTGCATAATTTCATCCGAGGTGTTGTTGGGAATGGACAAAGAATTCGGTTCTGGGTGGATACATGGTTAGGTACGGTCCCTTTCAAATGCACGTTCCTGGCTCTTTTCGCTATTGTTAGGCATAAAGGCAGTAAGATGACAAATTGTTTTAAAAGGAATGGAGACTTGCTTATGTGGGACTGGAGTTGGATTATAACTCCTACCAGTAACATTGAGAGAAGCAAGGTACAAGATTGTCATTCTTTACTCCATTCGATTTGTATCACGGACATGGAAGATTCTTGGTTTTGTTCGGTGGATACAAATGGCCTATTTTCAGTGAGATCAACACGAAGATTATTGGAGAATCAATCTGTGGTAAACGATTCGAGCCCATACGAGTGGAACAATTGAGTCCCGATCAAGGTGAACATGTTCGGATGGAAAGCCCAACTTCAAATAATCGCGACAAAAATGGCTCTCTTGAGACGGAATGTGCACACGGGGAGTACGGTATGTCCTTTTTGTCTTGATCTTGATGAAACAGTGAACCATTTGTTGATTTACTGCTTGAAGACAGACCTGGCATGGCAACATATAGTTGGTGTAAGCTTCCACCTTTTTTAGCCTTCTCCTTAAACGACTTGTTGGATTATCAATCTAGCTTGGCCGAGATGAAGACATTCAAAGTTAATTCAAGCCATTTTTCGAGTCACGCTTTGGTGTATTTGGAGAGCAATGAACGACAAGATCTTTAATGGAGTAAACACTTGCCCTACTCAAATTCTGAAAACATAAAAATACAAAGTTACCTTTGGGTGGTTTCTAGATCGAAGAAATTGTAATCGATTGGAATAGTTTGTGTAAATTTGATATGCTAAATATGTAAGCTTCTTGTTTTGTTGTTGTGAACTAGTAGTTGCTAGTTCGCCTTTGTTACTATAATGTCGCCATTCAAAAAAAAAAAAGGAAACTGTTAGACCCATTTTGTTTATTTTAGTCTTTTGTATTGTATTTATATATTGTGCTTTAATAGTTCTTTTTGTATGTAATAGCCCAAGGGAAAAACTTGTAATCAAGCCCATTGGGCATTATGGAAATAAAGTAATCTCTCATGCATGCTCCTCTATAAATAGGGAGCATGCCATGAGAAGAATAACCCTTTGCCAAAATTCTCTAACACACACATATCTTTCTCTCTCTCGTCTCTCTCTCTAGAGCCCGAAATAACATCTCAAGGTCCGAGACCACTTAGGTGGCTTAGTGTGATTTCCGCTAGCCATAAGCTCGGTTGATCCAAGATTATTGTTAGATCCACCCGCCACGGGACCTACAATTGGTATCAGAGCTTCGGCTCACTAGTTGAGGGTTTTTGGATCACAACCTTGGGTTTTGATCTTGAGAAGAAGAAAAGAAGTGTTCTTGACAAGAAAATCCACAAAAACATCAAAAACAAGAAAAATACAAAAAGATTCGGCCAAAAACTTCATAAAATGTCTTTATGTGTTCTTGGTGAAGAACAACAAGTGTACTAGCCTTAGATCCAAAGGTTTTGGGTTTAAAAGTTTTGAAGTTGGTGTTTACGGGTTTGAAAATTGTTAAAATGACAAGTTAAAATTTTCGCTTCTCATAGCATGAAAATCAGTGTACCAACCTTTGACCTAGTACTGACAAGTTAGGTGTAACTGAACTTTTTCGCTCAAGAAAGGTTTTCGCATCACATAAGTTTTTCGCATCGCTTGGGGTTTCGCTTCGCGTGGTGTTTCGCTTCGCCTATTTTTTCGCTTCGATTTACTGTTCACAATTTTTTTGCTTCGCTTTACTGTTCACAACTTTTTCACTTCGCTTTACTGTTCACAACTTTATCGCTTCGCTTAAAACTTTTTCCCTTCGCTTGAAAAGCTGTTTCACGCGAAAAAGTTTCCTGGTTTAAAATTTTGAGCTGTTTGAAGGTTGGTAAGTGTTTGAGACTGACAAGACCATGACGAGCACTGATTCTGAGTTGTTAAAGGGGTATTTGCTATTAGAAAATCAAGTGGGAACACCTACAAAGCATCCAAAGTATATGACCTTAGATGATAACTTTACCGACTTCAAATGGAGATTTCTGAACTATATTTCATTGACTGAGACTGACTTAATGAGATGTTTTGAACACGGTCCTCATGTTCCCATGACTCGCACTGATGCTGGGGAACAACTAAAGACTCCTGAAAATTATGATCAAGATGATAAGGACTTGTTGGCACAAGACAAGAAAGCTTATCTTATTTTAACAGTTTGCCTGTCAAATGAGATCACTAAGACTCTACGTGAACATACAAGTGCCAAAGGCTTGTGGGAAACACTTGTTGAGAAGGTTGAAGGAAATGCTGAAATTAGGGAGAACAAGAAAGCCCTATTGAAGGAAGAATTCAATATGTTTAATCATCGTCAGGGTGAAGCTGTGTTGGATTTGGTGAAGAGATTTGAGAAGTTGATGGTGAGAATTAGGGCTGCGAGTGTCAACATTGCACGTGCTGAGGTCAACCACAAGTTGATGAATTCGTTGCCGTACAGCTGGAGTACCAATACAGTCACAATCAAGAGAACTACTAATCTGAATATGATGACAAACACTGACTTGATATCCACTATCAAGTCATTTGAAATGGATGAATAGATGAGAATGAATAATCATCTAAGTTCTCTGAATCAAGCTGGAGTGAGTACTGCTTCCTCAATGCCAACTGCTTTTATTAGCAAAAACCAACAGAATGTGTATCCTGTGACCAATCCTAAGGTACTCCCCAAGTGTACCTTCACAACCAACAACATTCATCTCAACCAGCAACCAATCAGTTTCTTCCAGTACAAGTTCGTTTCAAAAGGCAGTCGACAGTGCGGTTTCCCAAGCCTTAAAAGCTCAAGGGATTTCCTCATCCTCAAAACCTCAACCAAGCCAACCTTCAAGCTACTGTCAAGCTCTTCCGTTGCTGAATGATTCAAATGTCTCAATAGATCATGCTTTTTTGTCAAGTCATGAAGGGTTGATGCAAGGAAATCTATTGCCACCACAATTTGAGATTGGGGACATGAGAGATATCAATCAAAAGGATCTCGACAAGATGGATATCAAGTACCAAATGGAAATGGCTGTATAAAGAGCAACAAACTTCATGAAGACGTATGGAAAAGACAGCTTCAAGGATTCAGACCGGAAGAGGATCGGCTTCGATAAGTCAAAGCTGAGAAGTTACAACTGTGGTGAGATGGGTCACTTCTCGCGAGAATGCACGAATCCAACAAAGCCAGCAAATGATATTTGTGTGACTGAGGTGACTAAGGAAGAAAACAGTAAAGCTGCTGGAATGAGGCTTGAGGTCCAGAAGCCAAACAGCTCAGCTCCAAGAATTGGCAATCATCCACACAAGGGTAATTCAAGCTCAAACACAAGGGCCCTTGTCTCCCAAACTGAGGTCCAAACTGGTATGGATTAGGATGATCAATTTCAAGAGCTGCAGAATCCTCTCAACATGGCTGGCATGGCTTTCACAACAAACGATGAAGCATCCACATCCACAGCTACAAGTTCTGATGCATCACCCCTCGATGAGGTAAATAAAAATCTTTGCTCTCAAGCTTGCGTGAATAAAGTTACATATTATAGATATCTTCAGGATGAAGTTTTGAAAGAAAATGCAAAACTTCGTCAATTAAATGCTGAATATGTAAAAGATGACAAGATCTATGTTGAAAAGATTAAAACTCATCACGATGATATTGCAAATCTTAAACTTAAAATTTTTCAAAAAGAGCATAATGTCATCTATTATAAGAACATAATTAATGATTTAAAAGATGAGATTGAAAAGTTAAAACTTGATGTTTCTGATAAACGAGAAAAGGAAAAACAAGTTGAAAGATTTGAAGCATCATCTGAGAAATTAGATGATCTTATTAGAGCCCAGAGAAGTACTAAAGTTAAATCAGGGCTAGGATATGATTATTCAGCGGTATATCCACCGATGAATAATAACTACACCAGCTTGCCTCACTTTAGCTATAATACTTCTCCTGATGAAGAGATGGCTTATGGGATTGGTAAAGTACCAAAACCAGTAAAATTCGTTCCTGCTGCCTCTCCATCGAATGCTCAAATTCCATCATCTGATAAGTCTAACGTCAACGTGTCTTGTGTAGCAGGTGATGTAAGTGGTGATTGTGGGAAGGTTAACCAGGGTTGTAAGCCAAAAGGAGAGTTAGAACCCCGTTTTGAGTCTTGTGAGGGTCTAACAAAAACGATTAACAATCCTGTCTGTAATAAAGTGTGTGAGTCTATGTTAGGAAGTTTAATGTCTAGATCAAAGGATGTATTTTGTGAATCATCTAGTGATGACAGTTGTACAAATGCTTGTAATGAAAGTGAATGTTATTCATCTGATTCAGAATGTGAGACTATTTTTTATGAAACAATCGAAGCAAAGGTTGATGAACAAAAAAGTTCTAGCTGCTCATCAACTGATCATCATTTTGAGAACTTAACTAAAGAGAAATCCAGATTTGAAAATGAAAATCCAAGCATTTCCTGTAAATATGTGTCGCCAAAGAAAACTTCATTTTCTCAAAATACTTCATACAATAACAGTTCTCAACATAATGATCAGTTCGATAGTGCTTATTACTATTCTCAAAATAATGATCAGTTCGATGGTGCTTATTACTATTCTCAACAAAAACCGAGGCATTCAAATTATTTTGCTTCAACCTTTTCAAATGTTCATCATTATCAGACAGATACAGGTTACAAACAAGTTAGCCCTACTACATCACCCTATCCCACATATCTCAGTGATCAAGACATCTATAATTGCAATCAGAGAAAATGTTGCTTTGTTTGTGGAAATCCTTCTCATCTTGCAAGACATTGCAAGAACTAGCATAAGCAACAAAGAGACCTCAACATTAAGTTTGGTCAGACATTTTCTAGGTTTAATGCTCAAACTAAGAAAATATCTAGCCAAACTTACACTTCAGCTAGTGAGACGGATTCAAAACCCAAGAAAAACGACAAACCGAGAAAACCATTTTGGCTAACCCAAAGAGAAAGGAAGCGGTTAGCAAAGGGGTCTGAAGCTGAAAAGCCTAAGAGCCCTTCAAAAATTTTTACCAAGGCTAACCAAGAAGATTTTGTGGTTAAGCCTAAACCAAAACGAAGACAATCTAGAAAACCATTTCAAAACCGAGAAAGTCATAGTTCAAGTTCCTCAAGGGATTGCTCTTCAGATTCTGATTCACCAAAAGATTACATATTTAGAAATCATAAAATTAAACTTGGTGATTTTGTGTTTAATTTTCCCGAGACAACTGAGTCTCGGGAAACCCTCCACTAACTGGTTGTTCGTGTGTGTAGGGTCAGCCAGGACGGCCTGTCAACAGTATTTGGTACTTGGACAGTGGCTGTACCCGACACATGAAAGGAGGCGAGTCCCTGTTGTTCGACATCAAACCATTCGAAGGTGGACATGTTTCCTTTTTCGGTGACATTGGAGGAGAAATAACCAAAAAAGGGAAGGTCTCGAATGGTACCTTGACATTCGATGAGGTTAATCTAGTGGAACAGCTCAACCATAATATGCTCAGCGTGTCTCAAATCTGTGATAAGAAATTCTCAACCCTATTTACTGAAAATGAATGTCTGATTTTGAAACCGGGTTTTAAAGTCCCTGAAGAGTGGATCATGTTGTGTACTGTGAGGCACAATGATGCCTACATTCTGGACATGAGAAGCAATTATTCCATGCGTTCTGCTTCTTGCTTGATGTCCAAGGCCTCGGAGAATGATTCATCATTATGACATCGACGTTTGGGCGTCAACTTTAAGAACTTGAATAAGTTGGTTAAAGGTGACCATGTGAGGGGCTTACCTGTAAAATCTTTCCATTGTGCTGAAAAATGTTTATCTTGCTCTAAATGCAAACAGCACAAACTCCCTCACAGACCCAAGACAGTCAATTCCATAACCTCCACTCTCCAGCTGTTGCACATGGACCTTTTTGGTCCAATTCAACCAATGGAAATAGGTCGAAAAGCCAATTATCTGGTTATTACTGACGATTTCTCGCGTTTCAGTTGGACATTTCTGCTAGGGCACAAGAACGAGACATCACAGTTTCTGCTCAGATTTATTGTGTTGGTTGAAAATCAAATGGACAAGAAAGTAAAATGTATTAGGAGTGACAATGGTACGGAATTCTGCAACAAAGTGGTGAATGAATTCTGTCACAACAAGGGAATTATTCATCAACTCAGCGCACCTTACACTCCCAAACAAAATGGGGTGGCTGAAAGAAGAAACCGTACGTTGGTGGAAGCTGCTAGAACAATGCTGTCATATTCCAAACTGCCTTTGATTTTCTGGGGTGAAGCTATCAACGCTGCATGTTTTACCCAGAATCGTGTGCTTCTGAACAAAAGATTGAACAAGACTCCGTGAAGTCTTCTATGGAATGAAGCCAAGGGTAAATTTCTTCAGAACGTTTGGATGTCCCTGTACCATACTCCAAACCAATGCAGGAACAACCTCCAAGTTTGCTGAAAAAGCGGATGAGTGCTATTCTGTTGGTTATGCTGTTGACAAATGTGCTTATCGGGTATACAACAAGAAAACCAGAGTGATCTTGGAGTCTTTCAATATTGACTGGCAAGAACTGAACCCTACCGATGCACACAATGAACTGGACTGGATGTTTGATTATGAAAGTTTGTTCAAGCAGTTTCGTGGAATGTATATGACACCCGTTGTACCAACGATTTCCCCTGTTGTTTCTGCTCCTGCTCAACATGCTGATGATCAATCTGTTTTGATGCATGCTGTATTGAGAAATCTTGGAGATGTTAATATAGCTACTCCTGCACCCGTACTCAATGTACAACCTATGGCAAATCAACCAGCCCCGGGAAATGTTGTGCAGCCCTCTGCCGACACCACTGAAATGCACGTTGTTGAAGACATCTCTGATTCAGATTCTGATTCATATATGTCAGCCGACAATGATGAAAATGTTCAAGTCGAACATGCAGAGCCACCTCCCGCAGAACCAAGTGTGGTGGAATCTGTTCCCACACCTCCCTCAGAAGAAGAAAATCAAGGTCCTGCAGTGGAGGTCGATGCATCAACTGTGCAGGTTGATCCAAGTCTGAATGAAGCTTCTGATAAGTCCAACACAACCTCTGTTCCAGCTGTTGTTGTCTCATTTTATGACAACCTATGGGAATGTCCCACTGCACCAGAACACTTGGTCGATCAAGAAGAAGGTGAAATGAATCCTCAACCAAGTGCTTTTGTCCCTACGACCGTTGTTTTTCATCCCATAGAGAGCTTGACCATCAGCTTGAGGCAACACCAGTCGAGCATATCGACCAATTTCCACAGCTACCAATTCATCTTCGACATCCGACTGAGAACATGATCGGAGATCCGTCCGCTGGCATCCAAACACGCAGTACTTCCGGTAACATTAACAGATGTCTTTTTGCTTGTTTTATTTCACAGGTGGAACCCAAGGACTACAAGGTTGCACTGAAAGAGAAATCCTAGGTTGAAGCCATGCAAGAAGAGCTGTTACAGTTCAAGAAGCTGAATGTTTGGAAGCTAGTGAAGAAACCAGAAAATAAGAAGCCTATCGGAACGAAATGGGTGTTCCAAAACAAGAAAGATGACAAGGGGGTGATCATTAGAAACAAAGCCCGACTTGTTGTGCAAGGCTTTTGGCAACGTGAAGGTCTTGATTACGATGAAGTCTATGCACCGGTAGCCAGATTAGAAGCAATTCGTATCTTTCTGGCATATGCCTCGTACATGAACTTCAAAGTGTATCAAATGGATGTGAAGACTGCTTTCTTGTACGGGAAAGTGAAAGAAGAGATCTACGTCAGTCAACTTCCAGGTTTTGAAGATCCAAGTCATCCTGATCACGTTTACCGCCTTGACAAAGCACTTTATGGTCTTCACCAAGCACCTCGTGCATGGTATTATGCCACACTGGCCGATCATTTAGTGAAGAATGGATACAAGAGAGGAATCGTCGATCAAACTCTTTTTGTCAAGAAGGTCAAGGGTGATCTGATTATGGTACAAGTTTATGTTGATGACATCATCTTCGGGTCCACAAATGAGAATATGTGCAAGGAGTTCTCTGAGGTTATGCAACAGCGATTTGAAATGAGTTCCTTAGGGGAGATGACTTTCTTCCTGGGCTTAAAATTTGAGCAAAAGAAGGACGGGACTTTAATACACCAAGAGAAGTACGTTCACGACATTGTTCAGAAGTTTGGATTCAAGGACTCAGCTTATTTCATGACACCAATCGCTACGCGACCTGTTCTCGCTCCTGATCCATCGGGAAAACCAGTCGATCAACACCTTTACAGGTCAATGATTGGTTCCCTGATGTATCTCACTGCACGTAGACCAGACATTATGTTTCCTGTTCGTCAGTGTGCCAGATATCAGTCTGACCCGAGAGAATCCCACATGACGGCTGTCAAGCGTATTTTCAGATACTTGAAGGGTAGACCATGTTTGGGTCTTTGGTATCCAAAGGAATCTCCATTGGAACTTCATGCTTACACCGACAATGATTATGGGGGATGCAACTTGGACAGAAAATCTACATCGGGTGGATGTCAATTCCTGGGAGATTGGTTGATCTCATGGCAGTGCAAGAAACAAGTCACTGTGTCCACCTCCACAGTAGAAGCCGAGTACATTGCCTCATCCAGCTGCTGCTCTCAAGTGATATGGATCCAGCATCAGCTGCTGGATTACGG
Source organism: Bidens hawaiensis (assembly GCF_021521415.1). Lineage (NCBI taxonomy): Eukaryota > Viridiplantae > Streptophyta > Magnoliopsida > Asterales > Asteraceae > Bidens > Bidens hawaiensis. The sequence goes on from NW_027491131.1 coordinate 949,351, forward strand.
TTTGAATTTCTATGGAACCACAATCAAATGTGATAATGAGGCGACCGTTGCTATTGTTAAAAACCCGGTCCAGCACTCAAAGACTAAGCACATAGACATCCGAATACACTTTATTCGTGATTTTTTTGATCGTAAGCTTGTCGATATAAAAAGGGTCTACTCTGACTATAACTTTGTAGATCTCTTTACCAAAGCTTTTAGTAGTGCCCGATTTTTGTTTCTCGTTGAGTCATTGGGCTTGATTTCCTTTAAGTAAATTTTATCTTTTAGGTTTAAAACAGTAAATATTTTTCAAATATGTCACAAATTTAGAGGGAGAAAATGAGTTAACTTTAACTCACCAAAAAGATTTTAAATTTACCTTTAGTAAAACAAAAATCAAGTCACTTGACTTAACAAAAAGATTTTAATTTTTATATCTAATATTTATTTCATCTTTACTCCTATTTAAGAAAACCTTAAGAAAACTCAAAAAGTATTGTCCCGTTTAGAGAGAGCTCCTTTGTAGAGGGAGTTGGCAAATTTTAAAATTTTCAATTAAGAACTTGATCCGACCATGTGGAAAGTGATAGTACATTGGTATGTATTGATTCTAGCACGTCAAAAGAGTAGAACAAAAGGCTACAAAGTCATTCATTGATGTGTAGATAGGCTTGACAAACAAGTAAGTGTTGGGCGATACAAACTTAAACTACTGCAATTGCTAGTGGCTATACGTTTAAGTAGCGGTTGCATGATTCCGTGAAGTTATATCAATGAAGGATTAAATGTAATTACACATGTCATACCTAAGCCTTTCTTTACCTGATCACAGTTGTCTTATGAAATAAGTGTCAATTTTTAATTTCTATTGAGTCAAGAAAAGAGTCAAGTAAAGCGTCAAAGAAAAGCAAGAAAAAAAAACACAAAAGTGTCACAAAAGCAAAAGAAAAAGAGTCAGAAAGAGAGTCAGTCCTAGGAATTTTAACTTCTGCTTTATTTCTTCATTTATTTTCGACTCAAGCCTTGGACGCTCTACGTTTGTAGTCATACAAGATCTGATCGTTAAGGCCGTGAGTCTTCTGCTTTGTTTTATTTTCTTTCTTTTGTTCAAGCCTTGGACTTTCTCTGCGCGATATATGGTATTATCCGACCTGATTGTTATGGCCTGAACTTCTGCTTTATTTTAATCTTTCTAGATCGAGTCAAGTGTATAAAGAGTCAAATGTACAAAAACAAAGTGTCTAGTGTGTTAATAAGAATACTGTGATCATCTAAGAAAGGTTTAAGTCAAGTTGAGGTGATATGTTAACACAAAGTAAACCCAAGATATTATGGAATCAGTAACATGTCTGATTAAGTGGGGACCACATAAGCATCGTGCCTAATTGAACTTCAAATGTATCACTTTAGTACCAAAACATTTGTCAAGTTTGATAAACGGACAATATCTACAGTCAATGATGAATTTGTGTCATAATGACTTCAAACTGAAAACATGATCTAGGGCTGTGCAAATTAAATAAAGAAAAGATCTATGTAGATTAATTAAATGTTACTTTTAACTTAACGAAAGTTTTTAATTTTCTTTTATTTTGTTTTTATTTTTTAAAAAATATTAAGTACTTGTAAAGTTTAATATTTTTAGTTTTGTTTTTAATTTTTATTTTATTTTATTTTTGTCTTTTTTAATTTTTACTTTTTGATTTTTAATTTTTTTTATTATCTTCGTTTGTTTTGTTTTTATGCTTTGTTCTGTCAAAGAGATCGTCAGTGCAAACGTTAACAGTCACGGACCAACAAAAGAAAAATCAAATAAATAACCTAGTGCCTGGATTCGGTGGGTAAATGTTTTTCGGGTTTGAAAATGCAAATATTTTTAAAGACCGAGGACTGAGAGTGTATTTTCGGTGAATGCTCCCGATGTTTTGACCTTATCGCGAGATAGGCTGACCCTATATAAGTGGGAAACCTAAAATATCTTTCACAATTCACCAAAGACTTTCATTTTTCACTCCCTCTCTTCTCTCTCATCTTCATACTTCAAACCCTAACTTACTTTCAAATTATTAACGATCTGACCCTTCATTATCAAATATGCCGTTAAATCTAGATCATGCACCCTCGGTATAACTTCATAAACATCTTGTTTCCACCATTTCATCTCTGTTTCTGATTTCTCGTGGATCGAGACGGCGGTTCTTATGAACCGTCGGCCAGATCTAAGACAGATCACATAATTTGTGATGTTCTGATGGAAATAATCTGTTATTAGGACATTAGATTTATGATTATCATCATTTCTTTTGTTTTAGGTTTGTTTGTGTACATGATATAGTTGTAGGGTTTGTTCATGTGTTCAAGGGCTCAATTAACCAAGCAAACCAAAGGGTTTCTGGTTCAAACTTTTCAGAAACCCAATTCGTGGCTAGGCGACACCCATGCAATAAAAGGGGAAAACAAAATGGAACAAGTGAAATTTTTCGCATAAGGTTGCGTTTCGCTTCGCATGACCATGCAAAGCGAAAAGGCTTTTTGTTTCGCTTCGCATGACCAGCGAAGCGATAAGGATTTCTGTTTCGCTTCGCTTAACCATGCGAAGCGAAAAGGGTTTCTGTCTCGCTTCGCTTGATCATGCAAAGCGAAATTGTTTCTGATTCGCTTCGCATGTTCATGCGAAGCGAAACAGAACCCCATGCGAAAAAGTCACACTTAGAGAATTTTCAGAACTTTCACACTAATTGCTACTGGACTGTTTGGCCTTTGGACTGTTTTGAACTTGATTAATTGAACATAGTGGACTTGTTGAATTATCAATTGACTAAAATTAACTTATTAGCTTTTTCAAACAGAATGTACAGGATTAATTAACTATAAAATTAACTAAGTTAAGTTACATGTAAATAATTAAGGCATATGTATATCACTTATTGTTTTGTTTTAATTTCACTAAATGATGATTCTCATGATTTCATTGTCTAATTTCAGGGTCACAATTTGTTTTGTGCTCTAGAGTTACCAAAGGCAGACAAAGTTTCACGTCAATGGTCAAGGGGCTAAAGCAATCATCCCTTGCATATGCTATCACAGCCAACCCAGCTATCTATTACAAGTGGGTCTTGGATTTATGGGCTTTTGCACATATAGCTGATGATTCTCTATCCTTCACTACTAAGGTTGCCGGGAAGGAGTTAACAATTACTGAAGCAGACATTAGACGGGTGTTGAAGATAACTGACGAGCCTGATTATGCATATGAGAAAGGTGACAGAAAGAAGTTGGAAGCGTTTGTACTCAAATGGGATACGACACCGAGTGGAGGAGCCTCGAAAAGAAGCATCTCCCACCATACTGGAGATTTCTATTCCACATAGTCACTCATTGTTTTACGGATATTCGTGGAGGATTTGACAGCATGAGGGTTGACTGGGTCCGCATCATGTTTGCTTTGACGACTCGAGAGAAGTTCAATTACTCTCGGAGGATATTCCTGTGTATGTTGGGGAATATCAGAAGTGAGGCTACCTGGCTCATGTACCCGAGATTCGTACAGCTGCTTTTGGATGATTTGATCCCAGATGTTCCAAGGCCGGGGTCAAAGAAAGCTAAGGACAAGAAGTCACTTCCCGAGCCCTATCATGTGAATGAGATCAAGATTTCAATCTTTGGTGTGTTGATGAGCACCAAAGGAAGGGGACATCAGTATGAGGGACCAAGGCCGGGTCCTAAGTTTGGTTTGTTTGAGGAAACAGAGCCTGCTGAGGATGAGGCGTGTGTTGGGAGTGAAGAAGATGATGAGCCAGAGGTTAAGGCTGAACCAGATTCGTCTGAAGAGCCTTCTGAGGACCTCAAGAAGGCTAAACATGACTTAAAGAGGAACGAAACTGAGAAGGGCAAGACTATTGAGCTAGAGGAGGAGGAGGAAGACCAGCCGCCCCTGAAGCGTCTGAGGAAACTTGGGGACTCCCAGAAGTCATCCAAGTTTCTTGTCAAGATTCCCTCACAACATAAACCATCTGACCAACTAAAAATCACCAAAGAATCCCTAGCCAAAGCCCTCAAAGACTTAGAAGTAACCAAAATCCAAATCCCTACCTATAAAAAGCCAAAGACCAGAAAAAAAGCCAAATCCAAGAAAACCAAACCTTACTACATGACTCACCTGAATCCTCACCTGAACCCACTCCAATAGAACAACCGATATCTACCTTTCTACCCCAAATACCACCCTCACCACCTCAAGACCAACCCACAACTCCAATCAAACAACCAACCCAAACCAAACCCGAACCTTCCCAAATCACCATACCAACTACACAACCAACCACCTCAATATTCACATCATCTATCTTCAGCTCACCAATCCAAACAACCAGCTTATGGAGCCAAACCTTTATAACCTCCCCAACCCAATCCATAACACCACCAGTCACACAAACAACACCACCACCACTACAACTTCACCAATCCTTACTCAACCCGTTACCCTACCCTTGCAAACAACCTCACCACCCGTAATGTCCATCACACCATCATCCACCATCATCTCACCCAAACCCATTGCCCGAGGAAAGTCTTCGACACCTCCAGTATATGCCGATCCAACGCAAAAAGGGAAGAACGAGAAATGGGCCTTCTTCGCTTTATCAAGGACTTGAAAGTAAAGGAGATTGCGGCTGAAAAAGAGAAGGCAGAGTTAAAAACAAGGGTACAGGTTCTGGAGGAGGTGAAAGCGGTGAACGAGGCTCAATTGGAAATCAAAGATTGTTGATTAACACGCTTCACACCAGAGTCCAAAATCAACAACTGCTGCTGAATAACGAAGCCTCACAAAACGCAAATCTGAGGGCAGACCACTCCAAACTTGCTAACAGATTGGCCACTCTTGAAAGAAACCTGCCATCTGCAAGTGCTCTCAGGACTAGTCTCAACAAGAAGATTGAGGATGCCACTTGAAGATGGGATGTTGAAAATGAAGCAACAAACTCCAGAGAATCAGCTCGGTTCATCTGCTTCCCTCGATACACTTAGAGCCGAGATGGAGGCGATTCAAGAAAAAGTGATCGAGCATGATCGTCTTAATGAGCTCCAACTGAAGACAAATGAAGAGTTGGTGAGCAAATATCAAGCGGACTCAGACCTTATGGGTATTCATGAGGATGATTTTCATGGTCTAGAGGATCGACTTGATAAAGTTTTCAAGAGTTGGAGAAGGTCGGGAGAGACTTCTCAGGCTGGTGGTTCGCAGCCTACCGCAGGTCCGAGTGTGGACTTGAGAGGAGTTAGGGTTGAGGCGTCTGAAGGAGAGGCGACTGTTGGTCAGTTAGCACAACAGGGCGGCCAGTCTAGTGGTATTGGTGGTGGAGCGGAGGAAAAGGAAGGTGTTGATGATGAAAGTGATGATGGTGATGACGAAGATGATGATGATGATGGTGAAGACGATGACGATGATGACGTTCATGATAGCTACGATGGTGATGATGATGGTGGGAATGGAGGAGATGGAGGGGCAGGATCAGTAGGAGGTGGAGTTAACACTCAATCACCTCCACAAGCTCAATATGAAGTTCAAGACCCTGCTGATCACGACTCGGCCGACAAAGTCAGGCAACACGACACAGAAATTGCTGATATGTATAAAGATGTATTTCCTGATGATTTTGCAGGTGTTATAGATTATTTTATTAAAGAAGGAGTGGACTTGGAGCAATACATTTCAGCTAGCACGGAGGAGGCAGTAGAAGAGGACTACCTTAACTACTCGCCAAATCCAGAAACGCCTCCAGCTCAAGTTCAAGCTTCAGAGACTCCTGCTGCTGATCCCGTCTCCAATCTAACGGCTGACTTGACACAAGAGCCACCAAAGAAGAAGAGAAAGAATCATATTGTGTCAAGTCGTGCATGCGCCTGCGAGCTCATCTACCCTTACCACGATGATTCGCTGATTGTCTACGCGAAATATAACAAGGAGAACGCGTGTTGGGCCATCAGACGATACAGTGGTGATCTGATCTATCTCAACCACCACGAGCTGAAGTCGTTACCAGAGCTTGACATTAATTATCTCCGAAAAGCTCTAGGCCATGGTGCGTTTGGGAGTACGTTGGAAAGTTGGATCCCAGATTATCTGCATCGTCAATCGAAGGTCGACTACAAAGATTTAGAGCTGAACAAGGGTCGCCGGTACAAGAACCTAAAGGAGATAAACCCAGCCACCGGAGAGCCACGAACAATGTGGAGATACAGGGAACCAAAGGATTATCATATCATCTACCATGGTGAGCCCTATATTCCTAACATCCTTCGAGACTTCATTGGCTGGGAGTTCGACAACACAACAGGGGAGGCCGTCATACGCTGCAAAAATCAGTCTGATATTCGTGTATTTGACGAGCACGAGCTAATGGGACTACACATTGAAGATATCAAAAAGCTCTACAACTCACCCCTGGGAACCGTCGAGGACATCGGTCGTCAGAACACAGACCGGATAGTTGAAGCCTTCAACAAGTTTGTTAGGAGAGTTGTTGAACTTCCACTACCCGAGGACAGCTGGTTGGATTACGACACCGAAGGTTTTCAATACTAAAGACTAGAGGGAGATTGTTAGACCCATTTTGTTTATTTTAGTCTTTTGTATTGTATTTATATATTGGGCTTTAATAGTTCTTTTTGTATGTAATAGCCCAAGGGAAAAACTTGTAATCAAGCCCATTGGACATTATGCAAATAAAGTAATCTCTCATGCATGCTCCTCTATAAATAAGGAGCATGCCATGAGAAGAATAACCCTTTGCCAAAATTCTTTAACACACACATATCTTTCTCTCTCTCGTCTCTCTCTCTAGAGCCCGAAATAACATCTCAAGATCCGAGATCACTTAGGTGGCTTAGTGTGATTTCCGCTAGCACTAAGCTTGATCCAAGATTATTGTTAGATCCACCTGCCATGGGACCTACAGAAACAAAGTATTCAGAGTATGAGGACAACGAAATTGGTATTGCTTTTGAATACTTGCGCTACCAAAGAGATGTTGTAGTCGAATGTGTTCATTATTTGTGTTAGATCGGATTATAAACAAAAGTGATGTCTACTTTTGTTAAGCATGTTGTTGCATAGGGACTTAGGGTAAATGTCATAAAATATGCATTTACTTGCTTCATGTTTCATACTGGGAATTCATAAACCCGTCACAAATTCGACTCATTTCCTTCCCTACTTTCCTATATGGTAATTCTTTTATTTTCAAATATTAACGTTACCAATCTATTTTATATACATTAATAACAAGATCACCTTATAGAATGCGGCAACTGGTCGTTTTGCAGTTCAGTTCTGGAGGTAATTAAGTGGGTTGTGTCCGTCTCATATACGGGTGTTCCAAAAATATATTATAAATGCTTCACATTCCCTTTTAGGAACCTTAACTATATTTGGTTCCTAACAAAACCTAAAAAACCCTACAACCTAAATACTAAATAACAAGCATCTAAATCTTTGCAGTAGATTGCAATACTTACACCTTTTTTTTAATCATACTAAATATTACAATTGAAACACCCCACTTTCGAAATTCATTCCTTTTGATAATGCCTTGATGACACAACCTTCATTGATGAATAAAGCGACGAAACGGCTTCTCTAACTGTCAAATAAAGCTTATTCTGCTTCAAAAGATCATTTGTCCCATCGGCTTTTTGCAGTTTCTCCATCACTTCCCCAACCGGATTCACCAATACAAGCTACATGTTTGAAATGACAAAAATTTAACCACCTTTTAGAGTATAATATGTTTTATTACAGTATAATATATTTCTAATTTCAAATAGAGAACCGTAAGAACTGCATAAGTATTTGTACGCTGGTGACCAACATCTTATATAACACAGTTAAAATAATAGGTACATGAGTTTATAATTTTATAGTTCTTGAATATTAGTATAAGAATGTTTGTAGTATAAATATATATTTAAAAAGAAAATTATAGAGATGTTGCATTAAACTTACCTCAACACCCTTCTTTTCCAATACCCTTCTGAGTTCTTGGAAAAATGTCACTCCACTAGTATCAATGGCGCTTACAGCTGAAGATTATACAATAAGGTTAAAATTTTATTTTAGATATTAATATGTTTGAAATGATGAAATCCAAATGCTTAACAACTAATAGATTATTATTATTATTAATTTTAAACGTTGTGAAATGGGTGGGCCGAATGCGTAGGATAGCTATCAAAATTGGTGTTGTTATTAGTTTGTTCGGGTCATGTAAACTTAAAAATGCTTTATCGTCTATTTATTGCGTTTTGTGTATAATTAGTCTGTTAAATATAGTTATAACTTATAACAACATAGTTGTTGATTGATATAATAGTAACTTATACTTTCTTCATGACACAATTTTGGAAGTTAAATATATATGGTTCTGGTGATTTTTAACTGGCTTGAACTATTAGAATTAAAGTATAACCCAAATCGACCTGTTTACTTTTAAAAGTTCAAATTTTTCACACCACAATTTTTTTTATGTAAGCAATAAGTAAAAATTAGGGGTTACCTGCAAGATCTAGAATTACAAATCTGAGATCAGAATGACTTTTGGTTTCTTCTTCCTCATAATCTAGAATCCACCTTAAAATCCTTCAAACACATTTAAAAAGTAAGTAACTAAATAAATTCCCCTTCGCATGCATAAGAACTCACGACTTCGAACCACTGATTTTGGTTGTTCGTAAAATAATTTCGTTTAAACGATCAAATAACTACGTCTAACTTTTAAATTTGACATAACCGGTTTATATTGCTGCATAAAACACATTTTAAAATTTTATATATTAAACAGGTAAAACAAGTCAACCCGCTAGCTAAATGTATTAGGAACGACCTGAAACTGTTTAGACTAATACTACGAATTTTATTTTAGATTTTTGTTGTGTTATATTTGACAATCCTTTGTTATACTCATATTCAAAGAAAATTCACCCTGTAATTCCGCTGATGTGTCTGAAATCATTCATTGTTGTAAATAAATATTTTATAGAGACATGGTAAAATCAAGTCCTTTAAGTTATTATAAAAAGCAAATTTTAAATCCAAATTATATGAAGAAAAAAAGAAAAGGAATCACCTTTCATTGAGATAATTAGAGTTGGCGAAACTGATGGGAGCCTGAATACTTAAGATCAAGAAACCTGGGATTGAAACAGCATCCTTATACTGATGTTTACTTCTAAATATGTCGGTACCAGGTATGTTCCCTAACACCACTGTTTTAGGTCTTGTCATCTGCAACACCATCTTGAATATAGAAATCCCAACCTGAAAAAAATAATAATCAAATTGTAAATTTCACATCTTTTTAAAGACTTTATGAAGGAAAATAAGTAGAACAAACTGGTTGACCAAGAAAATAACCATTGACTTTTATATTTCAAATTATGCAATTTTTTTAATCATCTGCTTTTATGAAAATCATTGGCCATTGGGTTGCGCTGACGTCAAAGTATAGATAATACGAGCCAAATGTGATAGGCGTGGCAAGTTTTCATTGGATCGCTTGATTGTCCCACACCACTTGACGCACAAGTTTAAAGCCATGCGTTGATTGACACATAAGTACATTTTTCAAAGACACGTGACAAGTTTTCATTGGATGGAATTTATAAAAAAAAAAGAAAAAAGAAAATCTTATTCCTAATGTTATTTTTGTTATTTTCTTGGTCAAACAAGGATATTTTCATAATTTTAGCTTTTATAAATTTGTGACGGCAGACGAACACTTACAGCAAGTGCGAGTCCTTCTTGTACCGATATAAAGATGACACCAAAAAACGCACATAGCATCACAATGAAGTCGAACTTATCGACTTTCCAAATTTGGTAAGCCGCAGGAATATCAATAAGGCCAATAACCGCAGTGACAATAATTGCACCCAATACTAGGTTTGGAGTGTACCGAAACAATGGCATCAATAAAAGAAGGGTGACCATAACAGTCACAGCCATGATTATGTTGGAAACTGCTGTTTTGGCCCCTGCGTTGTGGTTCACGGCTGATCGTGAAAACGCACCTGTGATAATCAGGTGGCGGTTAGTATACGAGTAATAATGCAGATACAAATTGTATGTCATGTCAAGTGTCAAATGGGTCGGTCCGGTAAGGTCAAAATGGGTTTCACTTTTGTTACATTGTACCAAGCCTGACGATAGTAGTGTGCATGAAACTGAACAGGCCGATTAGTAACCGGGAAAATTGAAATAACCGAATACAAACAATTTTATGATTTCGTGAAAGACGATGGTTTGGTTTTATGTTTTCGTAAAAAAGTAAACTTTCGGTTTTGCGTATAATTAAAACCAAAAAAGCCAAATTGAACCGAATTTTCATAATTTCATTTTTTATTTTGAAAATTAAGTAATTTATAAGATTTTAGAAATAATTTCACCCCAAATGTGTAACAATCGATTGGTTATTATTAACTAATGAAAAGATTTAAGCCCAAATTATTCATTTTGGGCCAATTGTTTCTCAACCACATAGTGTTAGTCTTTGGTTCGATTTGAGCCCACAACTAACTTATCAGCAGCACATGGCTAACAAAATGGATGGGTTAGCTGAGTTATTAAACACGATTGTGACAAAATAGACTTAGTTTGAAATGAGTCGTTTTAGAAAATTAAAGTTTTAAAATTAGTTCACGAACAATATTTATTTTTGTGGCGACAACTGGTATACGGTGGGTGAAGCTATCCTATTTGGACCCTCAGTAAGTTTAAAAGAGAGACCCGTTATGACCCAAACAAGCCCAACAAGTTATGATAATTGCCGATAGAAACCCAAAATTCGGGTGTTAGGGTTTGATTTTACCTGTAGTGATGTAGCATGAAGTGGTGGAACCAACAACATTCATGACTCCAATTGCAATCATTTCTTTGTTACCATCAACCTGATAATTCTTTAGAGCCGCAAATGTTCTTCCCACCGCAATCCCTTCCTATGTAAAACGACAAAAAATACCCTTCTTTTTATATTGAGCTAAGATGACTTGTAAGTTACACATTGCAAGTTGTACACTTACAGTGAGAGAAATGATGCCAGTGACTAGACCAGTTTTCAAGACTAGACCAATATGACTTCCATGAAAATGTAACATGTTCCATGAAGGTGGATTTAATCCTTGATCTAATTTTCCAATCTATTTAACACATAGATAAAATATTAATTACAAATTAATATAGTTAGTTGAATTTAAAGTAAATAAAATAATTAATAAGTAATAATATTTTACCACAGAAATTCCATGGTGTTGTGCTTTGGTAACAAAAACAAAGATGGTGGAGAGGACCACTGAAAGTAGAGGTGCTCCTGCTGATATCCAAAATAGCTTTGGTTTCTTAATACTCTGCATATATTATTGATATTTAGTGACGGGTCTAGTAACTTTCGTGAAAGGTAACAAACAAGACGGGAAGATAACAATAAATAACAAAATAAACTCGTATGATTAAACTTTATTTCGAGTAGATTATATATTTCGGTTGAGTTAAATGATCATAGGCTCGTAAAGAAAAACACTTGTTCAATATGTGTACACTCGCCACATCTGATCAGTATGCATAAAGGCTAAGTTGTTCTTAACAATGTTGAAATATATATTATACAATGTTTTCATATTGATTAATGTGTTGAACTGGTTTAAAATCGAGTGACGTCAAAAATAATTTAAATTTAAAAATAAACATATTTAAATAATTTCGTAAACAAAGCGTGAACAAAATTAGTTAGTTACTTAATTGGATTTTGTATTTTTTATTTCTAAAAGCCCTGATCACGAGTTCAACCAATCAGTGTATAAGCAGTCAGCCCAAATAAAGACAACTCAAAATTAGTTAACTAGACTAGTTGTGTAGGTGATTTTCGATATGTCTAGTTCTAACAACAATGATAATGATATTATACCAAAATCAGAATTAAAAAGTTAAATAATATAATTCAAGTCATAGTTATAAATTATCCGTGTATTATGCAGGGCTTAAACACTAGTGTTATATAGTCATAATGTTCTTTTTGTACTATTTTTTGTTGCTATATGCTTGTTTTATTATGTTCTCACATAATATATAAAATTATTTCAATAATTGCAAAAGATTCTATAACTAAGTTCTTGTTTATCTTCAAACTTTTTTGTAGATATATACCAAGCTAATTGGTTAGTGTGCATGTGAATAAGATTATAATTTATAAATATAAGAATAAATCTAAAATAGTACACAAAAAGAGATTTATTTCATATAAACAGAAATTGCCTAATGGGATTAACTATTTGTTTCCTCGTGACATGCGTTTTGGACTCTCGTGAAATGTTGTCTCATATGTTCTTTTTGTTGCTATATTTTATTTCATTAAAAAACGTATCGGTAGCTGAACCAATCGTTTCAATAATTTAATACGTTTAACCTAGCGGTTTAGTCTTAAAATTGGTCAGTCGGTAAAGGAAGAAGACAAGATCAGTGATTTTCCCCCGGTATACATTGATTTTATCTGATAAATCAACGGTTGGTCCTAGTTTCAAAACACTGGTTTTATCATTTACCATTTACGACTATCATTAGTGAAGTTTACGATACGTGCACTATGGACTAAATTGGTATAAACTGCAAGCATTAGCTGATAAACTTTAAAAACACAAATATGTATATACTTACAATGTGTCTTGCCACAAGCAGGAATACAAGAAAAAAAGATCCCATCAAGATTGTTTGCCATGACCACTGCACACAAAAATTAATTTACAGAAAACACATAAAAAATATTATAGAATCGTGTATAAGCATTTCTAAAACTACGTCGTTTTGGATATCTTATTTTACTGATGTCCCTTTCTTTGTTATTGCGAACCTTTCATAAAACCCTTAAGTTGAAAGTTTGTTTATAATCGTTTATTTATTAAGTGAACAAGCAGGAACCATTTTTATGTTTGTTTATGTAAATAAACGAACATATACAAGGTTTTCGTTTTTGAATGTTAGATAAACTGTTCTCTTTGGATGTGCCGTGTGCGTATTATTAACTAATTTTCATAAATATTTAAACCTAATACAAGAAACCAAATGTTGTGATTATTTTAATTCCCGTTTCTTTTTATGACAAAACTATTATTTAAGTATTTCACCCGTTTATCTATTAAACGAGTGAATACAAACAAACATTTTTTTCTCAGCATATTGGCAAGAACAATATCTTGTATGTACTCATTCGTTTCATTTACTGCCCTAACAACAATCTCTTATTTAAGTTGTTAAAATAAATAAAAATATAATACCTCCTTAGTATTGTGAAAAACAGAGGACATAACAGGAACCAAACCCATTTCTTTAGTGAAATGTGTGATGCCAAGAAGAGCTTTCAATTGTTGAAGGGATACAATGATTGCAGCCCCAGCCATGAAGCCAATAAGTGTAGCTTTTGACAAGAAATCAATTATGAACCCAAGCCTATACACAAATAAACATCACATACATGTTACATTGTGTTAAACATTATGCATCAATTCCTATACATTAGTTGGAAAAAGGTGTTGGTCCCCTTATAGGCATATGGCCCATGGAATGTTTTGTACATAGAGATGTCAACATCACCCACCTAGAAGACTTTCATTTGACCACTAACTAGCCTAGCTTACCTAAATTGGATTAACATATTGACCTAAATTCTTCTTTTTGACGGCTAAAATTTTCCAATAATTTACGCTCCTTGCCTGGGTTAGAACCCGGTATCTCTCATTAAAAGACGAGTTTCTAACAAATGAGATAGTCCCATATTAATCATATTGAACTAACTTTAATAGTCAAATCTCTAACTACTTAAATAAGAGTAACATATTTGATCTAATTACATATGTGATAGTGATATATATAAAAATCAATTGCTAACTTTAACTTAATTTCAATAGTCAAGATTGATGGTCAATGATATTGCTGACTTCATTTGACCAACAATCATGAATATTGAAATAAGATTAAAATACTAATTTAACTTTAATATTAGATCAATTGTCAACGGTGATCGTTGACTTCATTACTTTACCAACATGTCATTTCTCATTTCCGAAATCAGTTTAACATGTCTGATTTAGTTCAAGTAGTTAGATCGATGGTCTATGATAATAGTTTGAGTGGTCAACGGTGATTATTGACCTCGTTACTTTACTAGCATTTCATTTCTAATATCCGAAACCAAATTAACATATTTATTTGATTCAGTTCAAGAAGTCAGATCGATGGTCAATGATGATAGTTGACTATAAATTTAAGTTAACTTACTATTGAACAAAAGGATCTAGTTACAACAGAAATGCTTTAAGAGAGAGAATAGACCTTAGAAACCCAAGAGAGGCTTGAAAGAGGCCACCAAAGAAGGTAGAAGTGAAAGCCAGTTGAAGAAATAAAAGAGGGTCTTGGGTTGGTGACACTTCTTGTCTTAACATTGACCCCATCAAGAGTGAAGCTATTGACACCGGTCCAACTGCCAAATCTTTTGAACTCCCAAGCACAGCATACACCAGTGGTGGTACAAAACTTGAATCTACATCATTTAATCAAAAAAAATAATAGTATTGTAATAATTTATATTTTATTTTAAAGCAAGAAACCATAAATGGTTCTTATATGTTATATCAAGCATGTCGTCTTACCATTTGATACGTGTTGTATAGCTGTACCGTAGAACATATTGTACAATTGTACAATATTATGTCATACCGTATTGTAGAACTTTGTGTACAATATTAATGTTATACTGTACGCAATTTACAACATTATGTTATATAGTACTAGTTAGGAAAAAATTAATCTTGGTAAATTATTGTTTTCTAATTTTAGTTGTAAACAATCATTCTTTTAATGAAAAATGCAAAAAGAACATTATATTTTGCATGAATAAGGTGCAAAGATTCTTGTTACACTCATTCCACAATTGGACACAATTTAATCATGTAAAGTATAGTATCTTTTTTTGGCATTTTCAAATAGAAATGTTCCAAAAAGACAATAATTCTTACATGAAAGAACATAAATACTTACATAGACCAATAATAGGAGGGAGATTGGCAAGCTTTGCATAGCTTATACCCTGAAAAAACATAAAACCAAAAGGGATTGATATCCGAACACCCAAACACGTATTTCGATCGAGTTTTCTTGATCGAAACGGTATGTGTATAATAAACGAAAAGAAAAGATAAAGATTTACCTGAGGAATGGCTAAACTAGCAATTGTGAGACCAGAAACAATATCAGATTTGAGTAGATTAAGATTGTAATAAGGACCCCATTGAAGTATAGGAAAAATGTATTGAAAACCAAGCAACCATTTTTGTTTAGTAGATTGCCCTTTGAACTGCCTAAGAGGATCATCAGGAAAGAAAGTTTCTTTGAGCCTATTCGTTAACTTTTGTAAGCTGCTTCTCTTTGGTGGTGTCTCAACCTTATGAATCTCCATGGCTATCTCTATACATGGATTATGATCATGATGCTTAGAACCACCCAAGTTTTCTTCAAACTTTTTTTCCATTCTTTTTGTCAACCGAAAGATCGAATATTTTCGATAACACAAATTCAAGATGATTCAAAGAGTGTATGAGAGGATGAACTAGAAGATGGAATCAAGATGAGAGGGAGTTTGCACTTATAAAGAATCATGAGTGGGTGTTGTTTATTTCATCTTATGAGACATGCATCCCCACACATACATCAACTTTTTTAATGGAAGAGAGTTTTTTATTTCAAGAAAAGTATGGGATGGAATGAAATAGTGTATGGATGAGGGCCAGGTGTAAGTTTAAAAAGGCAATACACAAAAGGGTTTGGTTTGGTTTGGTTTGGTTTGGTTTGGTTTGATGAGTGGATCACTATTGAGTTGGGTTTGGTTCATCTAAAAGAGGGTATGGCAAACTAGATTGGTTTTAGCCTTTTAGTTGCTTCTTGGTTGCTACTTATCTATGGATGGTGCACTTCTCTAAATGCTTATGCAACAATGGTGGGCAGTTGAACAAGGCTAAAATGCATTTTTGCTAGAAACTTAAATGGAAGGTGTACATGTCTCGCAACCATAAACCGTAGGCATTACGGTTCTTAATGACGTATAATGATGGTATATTCGGTTCAATGAAATCGCATATTCTTTGATTCCGTTCTCATGTGACTTTTCGAGCAAAGGCTGTGAGGCTGTCCTAAAAACCACGTATGTACATACGTCATATTCTTTATAAAAACAAATCGAAACTAATATATACTTCTGTTTAATACAGATCTTAGTAGAGTTAATTAAGGTTAGTAAAAACTAGTTAAAGATTTGGGTATAATCTTGTTCTCATTGTTTCAACATTGAAATGAATGCAAAATTGTTTTTTTCTATATGGGATTTAGAGTCGGTGTTACGAACATTAATATATTCCTTTAAAATTTTTGATTTACTAGGTGAAATTATTGATTCGTGTCATAAGATATGCTTCAAAATTATATTTTATAATTTGTGGTCTTTTTGGATCTTTACTATGCGTTGGATCCGACCCATGGACAGAAAACCTAATATTATGGCAAAAAGAAAAAGGGGTTTATGGGCAAGTTATAGGTTGTATATGACTAGGGGATTTTCCCGCGCTACGCTGCGGGCATTGGTCGGTATCAGTTTGGTTTGTTATTTTACATGTATGACATCGACACTCAGTATAACTACTGTAGACAAAGAAAACCAAAAAAACAAAGTCAAGGTAAGCCTAGGAGGAAATTGAAACATGTTTTGCATGCTGGTACATACCAACACCGGTATCAGTATTGTTCGATTTGGTTTGCTAGGTTAATCGATACTTGATATAGTTTCTAATGTTGAAAAATGTTTTATATTGAACACAATTCCGTTTTTATAAACTTTATAATGAAATATCAAGAGAGAAAATTATCAATCACGACCACGTATTTAGTTTTTCTGTTTCTAAAGAAGTTACCAACATACGTTGTAAGAAAAATTGTGAAATTGTAACATAAAAACTTTAAAATATAAAAGTAGAATTAATGACATAGATTCGTTATGAAGGCCATAAGCATTCAAACAAAGATATAAAACAAAATTATTCATTTAAATCAATACCATTTGATATGTATTATTTGATATTGTATTATAATGATAACTAAAAACTTAAATATAGCCGCAGTGTCGGGTTTCGAGATCAAACCTTCGTGTTGGAAATGCACTAACTTAACAATAAAGCAACCATGATTTTTGTTAGTTCTTCTAATTTAAGACCTATGCATACCCAAACAAATTCCAGAAACTAAAACAAGCATGAAACATGGTAGATACCCAAAGATTACCCAACAGATATGGAAGCTAAGCAACTACAGGGACTTACTTTGCAACTTTTGAATTATATTGGGCTGGATATGCACATACAAAACTGTTACTGTAGTAGTTCATTTCCTTTCATATATAGTATAACTGGATATGCGTAACAGTGAGAAGTAGCAATAATTTGTTAGGTCATGGGGTATACTTTAACGTTCAACATAAGTTAAGATAACATGACACTTTAAATATGCATTAAACCACTCCTCATTATTATTAAGTTTGTTAAAAAGATCCATGGATTATTCTTTTCACGGGTTAAAAGAAACAATATGCATTAATTATGTATTAATTACTAATTGATTTGTTAAAAATTAATAGGACTGAGATGGAGTTAAATGGATTAAATCATTTCCTTTAGATGAATGGAATGAAAAAGAAAAAATGAGTGATGTTTATGTCGAATTAAGATGGATTAGAGTATACCCCATGACCTTAGATAGTGTTTAGTATGCAGCAATGACAGGGGGTGGAATGATTCATTGTGTGGTAATAAAAAAAATGATGTTTGGTTGCTCAATGGATTGGAATCGTCTATTACACATGGAATCGTATTCCATAAAAACCATTCATTCCCCCCCCCCCCCTTTTTATTCAATTCCTCCTTCACCCTACTTTCTCAACAACACCACCACTTAACAACAATCACCACCACTACCATCGCCACCACCACCACCAACACCTTACAACCAGTGTTACCACCGCCACCTTCATTTTCGTCACCGGAGCTACCACCACCGTCGCCAATGTAGTTTTTTTTTTATTTTGGTAAAAAAAATTATTTTGAGATAGGAGTGTTTTCATTATTTCTATTTCATTCCCACAATATTTTTGGATACCAAACAACATAAAGTAATAATTCATTTCATTCGTATAGGTTAACCAAACAATATAAAGGAATGGTAATGATCAATTTTATTCCCTTGTCCATTCCATTTATTCTTCCATTCCATTTTCACTTCATTTCATTACCTCCGACCAAACATACCCTTATATTTTCTCAACAAACATGGTAAGTTTATCTTCTTTTTTAATTATAATTAATTAGTGTTTTAAATTAAAAATAGCAATAATTTGTTATGTTTTCTCTACAAAATGGTAAGTTTGTCTTCTTTTTTAATAATAGTTAATTATTGTTTTGCGATTCAAAACGGGGTAGCGGCGCAGCTTGTTGCCCGCTTGCCTTATGTTTCGATGTAATCCAATAAACAATTCATTGCGGATTAAGTTTTAATATAATAATAAATCTAAAAAAAAAAAATAATGTTTTAAAAATTGAAAGTAGCAATAATTTGTTATGTTTACTCTACAAACATGGTAAGTTTGTCTTCTTTCTTTAATTATAATTAATTATTGTTTTAAAAGTTGAAAGTAGCAATAATTTGTTACTTTTCTCAACAAACATGGTAAGTTAGTCTTCTTCTTTTAATTATAATTAATTATTGTTTAAAAATTGATACATGTTGTCGATTATCAATTATGTTAATATGGTCTTTCGGTTGGCCGTCTCCAAAAGTCATTAAATGTTATGAAACTAGCCTAATAGCAAAACAATAAGAGAGAGAGAGACATGTAGGAAGAAATTGAGATATTTCATTAATCGGGTGTATAATATAATGAGGTACAATGATATATATATATATATATATATATATATATATATATATATATATATATATATGAAAAGATAACTTGAAGAAAAAGCCTAATCTATCTTAGGTATTGATAGCCACAATAATAATTATTCATAATACTCTCCCCTTGGTTATCAACTTCATACGTTTGGAGATGTTGTCTTGTTAAACCAGTGGGATAAAACCGTAGCTAAGAGAAAAAGAGTGCAGCGCGTGTTGTCTCCCCCTGATTTATATATCCGTTAAAATGGTAAATATCGATCTCCTGTGAAAGCTTCAAAACTTTTGTACTCAACCATTTATGTCTTCGTCCCTTGACATGAGAATTGTTAGGTTGAGCAATGTTGCATGATTTTCACGTGAAAACTTCTATTGTGTCATCTACTAACCATATATTATTGTATTGACACCTGTTGTGTTTCTCTGCATAACAAAACTAACAAAACTTGTTTTAATGGGTTAATAAAATATAAACGCATATCTTTCAAACCTGAAATATATGTTTTAACCCATTATGATGTCTCCTAGCTGAACACATGCCGATAAATATAAATAAAGAAAATAATAATCAATATAGCTAACAATAAGATATAATGCACTTATGCATTTAATTGTGGTATTTCCGGACTATTAATATTTCATATTTAGGTAGAAAATGATATAGAGTGCATTGCTAGGCATCCTTTAACGTACTCTAAGAATTTAGTAAAATGTCTCAACATCTTTTAGATGTACTTTGATGGACTGATAAACATATAATTACACATATACTTGAACTACATGTCGAGTAATAATCACATCATGCCAAGGTATTTCAAAAATTCTCCTTCTAAAAAGTTCTGTAGTTTCTCTCGATGATGTGTACATTACCACTGTAAACTGTGATTATATAAACTTTTAAGAGTAAAATTTTGAAAAAAGTATAGCTAATTGCATCAACTTATCTCCCTTCTTATCAAAATATTTCTTGATTGTACCACGTTCAATCCGACAATATTAGTCCATATGAAATAAGCATAACTCCATGCATTTGTCAATCCATAGTGGATTTCTTTTCATCTTGACAAATTATGCATGCGCATTCACTTTCTCAGAATTTTTGCTCCACAAACTTACTCATTTAACACATCAGTTTTTAAAACGCATATCAAAAATCCATATTGTGCCATATCTTTGTTTATGGAGATGTTATACTCATCATGTACATTATCTTCTATATGTATGCTTATTGAAGAACAAGAATTACATCTGTTAGAACATAATGTCTATTGCTAGGGTCTAAGTATGTTTTTTATAAGCTTAAATGTCAATTGTATGTTTGTGTATATAGGTAGCGCATAAGTCAACATGGAACGTATATGTTATACGGCGCATAACATATGCGCCGGATAACATATCCGCCCATGTGTGCTTTCATGTCAAACCTATAAATAGGTTGACTTATGCATGAACAGCAACTTTAGTTCATTAATGTCAGTTGCTAGAGAGAGAGTGTTTTGTCAAGTCATATCTTCTGTAATTCATTGTTATATTAATGATATGGACTTAACGTTTCTTGTGTTCTTCCGTCCTTGTTGTTTTCCGCACCTCAAGGCTTGAGCGATAACATATTCAATCTGTACGTACGTCACCCTACGTCACCTACAGGATCTCATACTAATGGAAATGTGGATGAGTTGGAAGTTCTCGATATAGAGTAGTTATCGTTTAAACCTCCAGTCAAGTTTTATCTACTAAGGAGGAGTTAGAGGAAGGGGAAATCGAGATGACACGTGCCGACATTGCTAGACTACTTGAGGTTACCGAAGATGAGTTCGTGTTCGATTTTGAGAAAAATTTGGGTTCGGTTGATGATCTTAATGTTGTTCTTGTGAACGAACCGATACTAGAGGAGGAATTAGATAAGGAGCATGTGACTTATGTCAATGCTAATCATGAAATTCCTGAGTTTGACGAAGATTTTGACGAGGAAATAGATATGATTAGTCAGGAGTTCGATAGTCAGGATAATCCTAATTCTCCTGATAAGGGAAAGTCTACTGAAAAGGAAGAGGTTAATAGTCAAGAACAGGAGGAATGGTTTGAGAGAAGGAAGATCGAGCCTAAGCGTATATACTTGAAACCAGTCAAGTATTATCAGAAGGAAAAAGAGGTGAAGCTTGGTAAAGTTGTGAGTATAGCTTATTTGATGAAAATAAGGAAGATTGCAGTTCGAATGACTTATGGGGTACAATATTTTGATAGCTTATGTTAGTTGAAGTCTTTACTCTGGATGGATGTTGTGGACATAGTGGACAAAGACTTATTGTATTGTCCTAAACGTGGGCCTGTGAAAGAGATATGGGAATTTATCAAGCGTCAGGCAAAATTTAATTTTTGGAGTTGGACCGCAAAAGCCATTTCTTCATGTGTCCAGAGTGAAGAAAGATCCAGAAACGGATGACTTTGTGAAGACCTGGAGATACAAGCAGCCACAGATTTTGAAAGTTATACCAATGTATCATATGGAACTGATTTCCATGTCTACTTCAGATGGTGGTATTACGATGAGAATAGGGTAGAAGCGGTGATTGTACTGAATCTGATGGTGTATGGGATGTTATCGATGTCATGGATCCGGTGTGGTTGATTAACTGTTTAGAGAAGGACATTGAGGCAGTGTACAAGTGTAGGATTCAAGTTGCAAGCAAGAAGCAGTATGATTCGGCTATGCAGTATCATAAGGTGGTGAAAGTATGTCATAAGTACAAGATACATGCAGGTCAGGTATGGAAAAGTAAGTGGCTGAAGCTGGGAGAAGAGGAAGAAAGGAAAGAGAAGGAACGTGAACGTTAGATCAAGGAGAATGTACCAAGGGCTTCATGGTTAAAATATTAGTATAAGGGTGTTGGTGTTTCAATTCCTACCAACCAAAAGCCTTCTGATAAACGTTCGTGGGAAGATATGAGACACGAGTACAGAGAAAGAGTATTTGGGATGAAAGATTGAAGATGATTGAAGACTGAAGACCTAGAAACATCCAAGGGGGGTTTGTTAGAACATAATGTCTATTTCTAGGGTCTTAGTATGTTTTGTGTAAGATTAAATGTCAATTGTATGTTTGTGTATATAGGTAGCGCATAAGTCAACATGGAACGTATATGTTATAAGGCGCATAACATATGCGCCAGATACATATCCGCCCATGTGTACTTTCATGTCAAACCTATAAATAGGTTGACTTATGCGTGAACATCAACTTTTGGTCATTAATGTCAGCTGCTAGAGAGAGAAAGTAGAAAGAGAAAGTGTTTTGTCAAGTCATATCTTCTGTAAATCATTGTTATGTTAATGAATATGGACTTAACGTTTCTAGCGTTCTTCCGTCCTTGTTGTTTTCCGCACCTCAAGGCTTGACATATTCGATCCGTACGTACATTCTACGTCACCCTACAACGTCTTTTCAACATCATTAAGATGTATCAATTAACCTTTCTTTAACTACCATAGGAAACTCTTCAAGACTCCCGTTTATGTTCAACATGTTCAATAATTGTAACGTATTCAAATATAACTCTATACACAACAGTCAATGTTTTCTCGAGAACTTATTTTACATGATTTAATCATTCAAATCCTTTAAAGGCTTTCATGTAAACTTTCAGTATCAACTGAATCACAATATTTATTAGTGTATATCAGTTCTCTCTTTGTATTACCAGACTATTTAGGTATCGGAAAGTCGTTCCTTCCATAATTGGAGAATGTGTTTCCTCATAATCAATTGTGGGTCTTTGAAAAATCATTATGCCCACAATTTTGCCTTATATAACTTAATTCATAATTCATATAAAAGACCCTTTTGTATGGACTACTGGTCCAAATAAATTTTCCGTTATATTAGAGAATACAACTTTGCCTTATTTACGTCTTTTCATTTTGACCAATCATTAATATGTTTTCATTCATAGGCAGATCTTAAATCTTAATCCTCATCATTTCATCATTTTAAGCGCTACAGTATATACAAAAGTACGACGACGTTGATTTTATTTCGATTCCATATATCTTTGTAGACATGATACATGATAATTTATTGAGAGCTCTTTGTTTTTAGGAAGCTAAGGTTCTTCAAGAACCATCATGTCTAATGTCTCTTTAATAGACCTTTAACTATTACCTCGAGATGACAATCTTCATTACGTGCTCCATTTTTTTAGGGTTATTTATTGGAATTGACTATTATATCACGCTGCGGGCATGCCATAGACTCATTATCAATATATGGTTGTCCTTCTTGGACAATATTACTAATTGGAACCGATTCAATAATATTTTTAAATGAATTGTCTTTTGAACTTTTTGTTCACATGTTTAACTTTGAGGATTGCGTATGCTTTCCAAATGCTTTTAGTCTCCCTATAACGTTGGGAATTTTAGTTCACTTAAAGTGAAAACTAGTGAGCCTCACACATATCTCTCATTAATGGCTCTAAGTATTTACTCATAGATTCAAACCAAATATATATTCCTAGCCTCCTTTTAGGTCTCATCTTTGTGCGTTGTAGTGGGTCACTTTCAGCATGTATCGCACAACCAAAAAATCTATGATGAGAAATAGTTGGTTTCTAACCAATAACCAATTGTAATGGGGAGGAAGTATAATAAGTTTTGGCTTGATGTTAATTAAGGGTAGTAATTGTAAAATACATGTACCCAAATATAAACATGAATTGTTGCTCTTATGATCACTTATCTCAACAAAAGAAATTTGTGTGTGAACATAAGCTATAAAAAGTTCAACACTTATTTAAATGATCATTGATACAGCATCAAATATGATAATCTAGAATAATGTTCTAGTTACCTCATTAGCTAAGCCACAAATCTCACAACCTCAAGTTGTGAATTTGATAACCATTTAAACGGTACATCGACTTTAAAACAATAAATGGTATCATGTTAGGATATGTGTATCCTTTTCTCAATTCCATTACATTTAAGGATTCACACCCTCCTTCGGTTGGCAAACAAAGAATTCCCCTTGAGAGCAATATTATATGTATAATTGTTTGAAAGAATCTTTTGGTTCTTCAATAAATTTCACATCATCGACTCGGTGTAGTGTAACCGATCATGCCATTAGATAATCATGATCTATAAACCTCTTGTTTATGATCATATATGTATTATGCATGTTTAAATGCAATACATAAATGCGAGAGAACAATGTATTGTTGTTTCAAACGATCATGTTATATCACTTTTATATTTTCATATTTTGTTCTCATGTAAGATCAATATATTTGCCACTGATGGTGGTCGATCTCATTAATAACATGAATATCATTGATGGTCAATCTGACTATTAAATGAACATTCTTACAATCTTCTCAATTATGCCCATGATCACAATAGAGCAATGTATAGTCGTCACATTCACTTCAGTGAATTGAGTAAAATCTTACACGTTTTATTGCATTATTACTTTCATATATAATGTTAACTCAATGACCCATATTATGTGAATAATATTGCTACTTTAGAAGCATAATAAATAAAAATTTTCTTAACCAATTATTTCTCATATCTCTTTGTATAACATTGTATGAAAACTAATTACATGATCAAATCATGTAATATTTCTAGCAGATATTTTATAAGCTTCAATAAAAAGATTTAGAGAGAAGGACGGTCCAGATGTCATATTATGCTAAATAAATAAGTGGAGCTATTACTATAACTTAAAATGGTTATAATACTTCATGATAATGGTAACAACCCTCAACTTTTGTTTAGTTGTTCTAATCAATAAACTATAACGTCTCGAAAACAAAGTATATAATAAAGGAAAATTCTGCGATACAAGACATTATATAGTATACCATTAATATTATAATTTTTTACCATGCAAAACAAGTAATAATAAAACTTTCGGATATAAGATATATGGTTCATCAATTACACAATCAAATGTATATAACTTTTGTATCAACAGTTTAAGTCTTATCACTTTGATAACCACACAAGTTCCACCACAACTGTAATAGAATCTTAGTAAGTTCATTCAACGAGCCATATTCATCTTACACCAATAGTATCACATAAAAGAGTCATGATGTATGGTATATTACGAACATCAGTTGCATAAAACCAAAATAAAATTTGTGTACATAAAAAGATAATGGGTAGTATCTGAAGAGGTATGTACCCGCCTCAACACCAAGCAAGGCGGGTCAACCCACAAGATAAAGACATTATGAAGGCACAAAGCCAAAACCTATGCGCATGGCGCATACAAAACATGCTCAGGCATCATATGCCCAGGCACACATATGCTCGCGCATCACATATGCGCGCAGCGCATCAGCGCGCGGCGCATATCACATGCTCGTGCATATCACATCTGCGCATGAAATATCTGCGCGTGAGAATAAAGAGAAGACCCCGCGCATCCTCAGGGTGAGCGCATATCATACGTGCACATAATCAACCTCGTCCTTATCCAAATCAGGATTAGGGCAACCTTGATTGTGCACATCAGACAACCTTCCAGAAGGAATCTTTTTAAGGAGAAAGAATATGCTGATGTTGATAGCTGCCGAATGAAAGGTCGACAACTCAGCATGACACATGTGTTACCACGTGATTACAACCAACGAGAAAGCGCCAGGTGTCCCAGAGGACACGTGGCGCAGTGCGATTGGAGGAAGCCAACGAGGTTGAGCCCAACCGGTGGTAACCCTAGCACTATAAATACAGCATCAACTCCACTTTGATGACACATTCACACTCAATCATTGACAGTTACAAGCAGTGATATCACATTCAATCATATTGAATTACATTCACTCACAGTCAGTTACAGAAAACACACAGTCACACAATCAAGAGTATTCAGCGATTCAGCAATACTCTTGAGATTCACTGACTCACACATTATTATCTTCTCCACAAAGATACTGATTCTCACGCCGGAGGGTTACCCCAAAGAGGACCCCTCTGTCCCTTTCTGAGGGGTAAGTAACGGCGCTGTTCATTTTGTAGGTGGAAGAACACGGATTCAGAGGAACCATCGGTGAAACAGTTTAATCATACCCCTCTGTCCACTGTTACAAACGGCAATCAGATCTCATCCAGATCTACAAAAAAATCAATCACCATGGTTTCTGGAGTTCGTAACGTTGATCAAGCTCTGGAGGATATTGAACGTGAGGGTGTTAACGACGGACAGCAGGTTCTGAGGGTTCCGCGTGATTCTACGCGTACCACCAGCAACCGTCCCTTCGTCACAACCCCTCACGGCCAGACTGAAACTCCTCCAGACGATCACACGTTACAAAATATGGCCGGCGCGAAGCTGAAAGGACCAATGGGTCCAGAAGATGAAGCAAATGATCCGAATGAATGGCTCATAAACGAGCAGCGGCGTCTGATTGAAAAGTACAACGAAATGGTCAAGCAGAAGAAGCTAGCCGACCAAACACAAAGACAAGCTTTTGATAAGCAGACTACAAAGAGGCCGCGCGCGCCGGAAGAGGGACATTCTGTTCACACTGCACACACTGAGTTCAGTGATGAAGAAGTGCATAGCATGAGGAAGACACGGGATACTCATGCAGGAGGCTCACAGCTCCGCGCGCCTGTGAACATGGCGCCTGGAGCCAGAGCAGATCTGGATCTGCACATGCCGTACAGCCCACCGATCAGAGGGCAAGTGGACGTAACCACGCCCTACAGACCAGCCATCCTGGTAAAACACTCAAAGTTTACTGCGCGCATCGCGCAGGCTCCCATCCAGCACAAGACAAAGATGCCAAGTGGTCTGGGCAAATATGATGGCACAACAGATCCAGATGACTTTTTGCAAGGTTTCTATAACACGGGAAACCTAGAGAGCTGGACGATGCCAACATGGTGTCATATGTTTGCTCGCTGCCTCACGGGCGCCGCGCGGGTATGGTTCGAAAGCTTGCCGACAGGGCAAATTGATGGGTTCGAGGAACTATTAGAAAAGTTCCAAGCCCACTTCGTACAGCAGCGCAGGCACACGCGCGATCCTGATGACATCATGCACTGCATACGCAGGAATGATGAAACGATTGAAGATTACATCACTCGTTTCAATCAGGAATCCCTGGCAATCGGGGGTATAACTGAGCAGCTCCTGCGCGTGGCATTTATACAAGGCGCGCGCAGTGATCAACTCCGCCGGGCTCTCGTAAGCAAAGATGGTATGCCCACCACGTGGGCCAAGTTAATGGAGGCATCGCGAGTTTTCGCGAGAAATGAGAAACAGATTGCCCAAGATAGGGCAAGAGAAAGAGCGCATCAGGCAGAATCACCGCGCAGCAAAGATAAGAGGGCCAAACAGAACTCTGTATGGTCCAGGTTGCAGCCAACAAGTTTTTCTTCCGCGGAAAAACAAGCGCAACCAACCTCACCACAGCCCCAAAAAGAAGTTCGTAATCGCGGGGAGGGTGACAAGAGGGAGGGCGGCAGAGATCCTAGCAGACCTCTGCCAAGAATATGGACGCCCCTCACTAAAACACCTTCACAGGTGTTAAGTACTGAGAATGTCCAATTCAAGCCCCCCAAACAACTACACTACAAGGGACCGCAAAACAGTGGCAAATATTGTGAATTTCACAGGTCCCCGGGCCACAACACCGATGCATGCCATCATTTAAAGGATGCGATCGAGAAGGATGTAAAGTCAGGCAGGCTGGCTCACTTGGTAAAAAACCAAAGAATAGAAGATGAGCAACCGGAAGGAGCCTCTGCCAACAAGAAATATAAAAGAATCTGTGTGGCTGAGGGGGGACGACAACGGCAGACGTCAAAAAAAAGAAGCGCGCAAATCCACGGAGATTGGCGCGAGGAGCAAGTCATCTTCCCAAGAATCAGGGGAGGCCCTTCAATAAGCAGTCCTCTCGTCATCACCACACACATTGCTCATTACGAAGTGTCAAAGGTCCTGGTGGACACTGGAAGCGAATCTGACATTATGTATGAGCAGTGTTTCAGAAAGTTAGACCCGGCAGACCAAGCGCGGCTCGAAATTGTGAACGCACCAATCTGTGGTGTCTCAAATGAAATCATACATCCCCTAGGCCAGATTCAGTTTGAACTAACTATGGGGGATGATGAGCACAAGCGAGCCGAAGTTGTCAACTTCTTGGTCTTGCCCACCACGTCATGCCACAATATGATCCTGGGTAGGGGAACGATTGCCCAATTTAATGCTGTACCGTCGCCAGCGCACGGCGCATTGGGGATCCCTACACCAACAGGCGTAACATTTGTTTACCGCGATCATTTGTGCGCAGTGACAAGCACGCCGCGGGAAGGGAGAATGAAACTTCCAATGGGTGACAATGCGCCAGAGAAGTGGATTTTAAACCCAAAATTCCCAGAGCAAACGGTCACAATTGGCGCTACCATTTCAGACGAAACGAGATTGAGAATGAAAAAGTTGCTCACAAAATACACGTCGGTTTTCGCGTGGCAACACTCCGATATGACGGGAGTCCCGCGAGACTTGGCGCAACATTCTCTTAACACGTTCAAGTCGGTGGAGCCAATTGCTCAGAAAAAGAGAATCATGGGGGATGAAAAGGCGAAGGCCATGAATGAGCAAGTGGAGGACCTGTTGCGCGCAAACATCATCCGCCCGATCCGATACCAGACATGGGTAGCCAATCCTGTGATGGTAAAGAAAAGCAACGGGTCATGGAGAATGTGTATTGACTTCAAGGACCTCAACAAAGCATGTCCGAAAGACTGTTACCCCCTCCCAAACATCGACGCAAAGGTGGACTCCGTGGCGCCATTCAAGCTCAAATGTTTCCTGGATGCCTACAAAGGCTATCACCAGATTCAAATGGCACCACAGGATGAAGACAAGACTGCCTTCAGAACCGACAAGGGTGTTTTTTGCTACACAAAAATGCCCTTTGGTTTAAAGAATGCGGGCGCAACCTATCAGAGACTTATGGATTCGGTTTTCAGTGAACAAATCGGAAGAAATCTAGAAGTCTACGTTGATGATTTGGTGATCAAGAGCAGGGAGGAGAGACAAATGCTCAAAGACATCGAGGAAACTCTTCAGCGCCTAACGGAAGTTAACATGAAGCTCAACCCGAGCAAATGTACTTTCGGCGCAGAAGAGGGGAAATTTCTTGGTGTAATGGTCACTAAGGATGGTTTCAAGGTGAACCCTGAAAAGGTGGAAGCCATCCTTGACATGCCTTCACCATCCACCATGAAAGAGGTTCAGAAGCTGAATGGTAGATTGGTGTCAATCAACAGGTTCCTAGCGAACCACGCCAGCAAATCTACTCCATTCGTTAACACCTTGAGGAACTGTTTGAAGAAGAGCCAATTCAAGTGGACGCCTGAGGCTGAGCAAGCTTTCACTGAGATAAAAGAATGTCTCATAAAGTTGCCAGCGCTCACAGCTCCACTTCCTGGCGAAACCCTTACATTGTACCTGTCAGCCGGAGACCGCGCGATCGGCGCAGTATTATTGGTGGATCGCAAGGGGATCCAAACGCCAATATACTATGTGAGTCGGGTGCTCACAGACCCTGAGACGCGCTATTCCATCATGGAAAAGTTAGTTTTGTCACTAACACACGCGTCGCGCAAGCTCCATAGATACTTCAATGGTCATCCTATTGAAGTTCTGACTGATTACAACATCCAGCAAGTCTTGCGACGCCCCGCGCTCTCCGGAAGGCTGACAAAGTGGGCGCTGGAATTAGGTGAACACACGATCACTTATAAGCCCCGTCCAGCGATAAAGGGTCAAGTTTTGGCGGATTTCATCACGGAAATCCCAGAGGGAAAGATTGAAGAAGCTCAGCGCGAGGTAGACCCTCCGCGAGCAAATGATGAAGAAGATGTTTGGAGGCTATTCACTGATGGAGCCTCCAACAGCGAAGGGTCCGGCGCAGGCCTCAAACTGGTGGACCCTGATAATCATGCATATACTTATGCTATTAGGTTGGACTTCAAGAGTACCAACAATGAGGCTGAGTATGAAGCCCTGCTGGCTGGTCTGCGCATTGCGCGCAAGTTTGGAGTTAAAAGGCTAGAGGCCCATGTGGATTCTTACTTGGTAGCTGCTCAGGTCAACGGCCTATATGACGCCAAGGAGAACACAATGCCTCTATATCTAGAGCAGGCAAAAAAGTTCGTTGAGCAGTTTGACTTCTTCAGAATCATACACATCTCGCGCAGCGAAAACAAGTCCGCTGACGCGTTGAGTAAGATGGCATCAACTAATTTTGATCACTTTGGCAAAGATGTCAGGGTGGAAGTGATGAGCAACCCGTCAGTACAAACGCAATCGGTCCTTGTAATTCATACAACCCCTTCATCCTGGATAACTCCAATAATGGAATTCCTGAAGGAGGGGACGTTACCGGATGATCGCGCACAGGCGAGAAAGATAAGACACAAGGCGCAGAACTATGAACTACTTGATGGTACATTATATCGGCGCTCTTATCTTGGACCGCTCATGAAATGCCTGGATGCTGAAGAAGCAAGCTATGTGATTAGGGAGATTCATGAAGGAATCTGTGGAATACACGCTGGTCCGCGCATGGTGGTTGCCAAGGCAATGAGTTCAGGCTACTATTGGCCAGGCATGTACTTGGATGCGCTAAAAGAAATCCAAAAATGCAAGGCATGTCAGAGCTACGCGCCAAACACCATGCGTCCAAAGAACAACTTGATTCCAGTGACCTCCGCATGGCCTTTCCACAAATGGGCCATTGATATTGTGGGGCCCTTGCCGCAAGCGCAAGGGCGGGTGAAATTTTTGGTAGTGGCGATAGACTATTTCACAAAATGGGTTGAGGCCAAGCCACTAGCAAAAATCACAGCTGAGGCGATGAAGCAATTTATCTGGAGCCACATCATTTGCCGTTTTGGACTTCCTATGGAAATTGTGAGCGACAATGGAAAACAATTCACTGACAGGAAGATATCAAGCTGGCTCAAAGAATTGCACATCAACCAAATCTTCACGTCCGTCTACCACCCTCAGGGGAATGGCCAAGTGGAGCGCGCGAATCAAAGTTTGCTAAATGGGCTGAAGAAAAGGTTGGAGGGAGAATCCCATTCTTGGGTCGAAGAGTTACCTAATGTCCTGTGGGCGCACAGGACATTAAGCAAAACTAGCAATGGCGAATCCCCGTTCAGCCTAACCTATGGGACAGAGGCTATGATCCCAGCAGAAATTGGATGCCCATCCCATAGGGTACTCATGATGAGCAAAACTGATAACGAGCGCGAAAGAATATTGGACCTTAACTTGCTTGAAGGGCGCAGAGAAACGGCTATCATTAATGAAGCCAGATACAAGAAAAAACTGGAAAAATATTATAATCAGCGCGTTAAAGAGTGCCACTTCAAGAAAAATGATTTTGTCCTTCGAAACAATGAAGCTAGTCGCGCAATACCCCCAGGAAAATTGTCCCCCAATTGGGAGGGACCTTATCAAATTTCAGAAGATTTGGGGAAAGGCGCGTACACTTTAAAAGATTTGAATGGAAAAAAGATACCGCGCGCGTGGAACGCGGCACAACTTAGAAAATGCTTCATGTAAAAAGTTCAAATATGTAATCAAGGCTTTTAAGCCATCATGAATGATGATTCGCGCTATCTTTCAATATTTGTCGCGCTATCTTTCAATATTTGTTCTATCACCTTTGCATACATGTTTCACACTTCCTTTATTAATTTGGAACAATATGACAACACTATATTGACTTCAAAGCAAAATAAAGCGAAGTAAAACATACATGCGCGAGCCTTAGCTCAAACGCGTTAACGAGTCTTAACTCTAAAACGCCAGGGCCTTAGCCCAAACTTACGAGCCTTAGCTCAAACACGTTAATGAGTCTTAACTCTAAAAACGTCAGGGCCTTAGCCCAAAACAAAGAGCCTTAGCTCAAAACACTCACAAACATCCATCTTACATCCCGCGCAGCCTGATCATAAAAATCCTTAAACACAACTAAGGCAAAGT
Source organism: Bidens hawaiensis (assembly GCF_021521415.1). NCBI lineage: Eukaryota > Viridiplantae > Streptophyta > Magnoliopsida > Asterales > Asteraceae > Bidens > Bidens hawaiensis. The sequence continues at coordinate 981,387 of NW_027491131.1, forward strand.
ACATGCCATATCATGTTAAGGTCTCAGGTCGAGGTCGCGCGCGGAATCATAGTGGATATCTGACTAACACACGCTGACATGTAATGGCTAAACTCATACTTCCATATAAATACCGCGCGACAACGACGCGCAAAAAAGAAATAATGAAAAGTTAGCGCGCATGTCAGCATGAGCAACATACTGCGAAACCACAAACAAAATAGAACAGAGGTTAAGTGAATAATTTCCTTACAACCTTGTTCTTATTTTAACGTGCAAGCATATCTTATATCTACAAGCAAACATGAAGAGATGAATGGAAATGCGCAAGATGTGAAAAAGAGAAAACAAGTTTCATTCCATTGGTTTGAAATTTACAAGTATGATGAGTTACAAATTACAAGTATAAAAAATTAAATATGTAAAATTTGATGAAGGGCTTCTCAAGTCTCCACGTCGACGTCAGCCACTTCATCACCTTCATCATCCCCCGCAGCATCTGACGCGGCCTGCTCTTCATCTCCGAACTGACCGTAGTCAAGTTCTTCCTCCTCATTGGAGTCTTCTATCACGACGGTGGCAGGAGCAGATTTATTCGCAGCGCCAGAGCCGCTGGCAGGGGCAACATCCCCCGCGCCACCATCATCGCCACCAGCCCTCTCGCAATCATCAAGCAACTTCTTTAGCGCGCCGAGGTCGGGCTGGTCAGCAAGCGCAGCTATCTGTAAATCATTAGAAAAGTAATGAGTACAAAACACTTAGAAAAGTTAGTCAAGTAAAACTCATTAAGATCAAGGTACCTGCATAAGGATGGGGATGGGAGTATTCATATACTTTTCCCCCACCGCGGCCATGTCCGCGCAGGCCGCATCGCTCTTGTAAGGGTACTCGGATGGGTTCTTCCTCAACATGCCATACTCATACCCATCCGTAAACCCTTCAGCTCGGCCCACCAAACGCGCGGCGGCATTGCAGTCCATCACAAGGGCTTGAAACTCGGCGGAATATTTCATCGCCAAAGCGCAACGAGCCATGCCCTGTGACACCAGCCATTGGCGATCCTGCGCGAGGCCAGCAACAGACGTCTCGAGGGCAGGAACCTGAGAGTTTAATAACTCAACAGTTTCCTTAGTCTTTTTTAGTTCCTCCTTATCAGACGCTGCTGCCGCCAAAATTTTTTCTTTCTCCGCCTGCGCAGCACCAAGTGCTTCCTGGCTAGACGCCGCCGTCGCCAAGGCCTCATCTCTATCGGCCTGCGCGGCCGCCAAATCCCTTTTCAGGCGCGCAACCTCGCTCTCCAGTGATGATTTCTCAGTGATACTCTGGACGATAGCTTGGTCACGCGCCTCGGCCTGCTGTTCCAAGACACGCACTCTGCGCGCGTACTTGGCAACTTCGGCCTCCGCCAACTGCTGCTTCTCCCGCGCAGCTTGGAGCTCATGCCCGCGCTTGATGTATGCGGTGTTGGCACTTGCTCGGTTTTCACTGAGCTCCGCCTGGAGTTTCTCAGCTCGCGCGCGAGCATCGGACAGGTTCCAGGCGGCCACCTTAGCCTCTCGCTGGGCTTCCACAAGAGCGTCGCGTACTTTAATATAATCACGACGAAGCTCTTGGGAAGCAGCGAAGAAAGCCGACCCAGCGAAAACATGGTCGTTCAGCAAGTCCGCGCGGGTGCGCTCCTCCTGATACCTCCTTTCAGTAGGAGGCACGGCATGAGCCCAGAAGTCCTCGCATACGCCCATGGATTGAAAGGAACTCTCTTCATTAATATTCCATCTCGGGCGGTAAACGTGGTCACCTTCCTGCAAAACACAAGAAAAGTTCTAAGTCATAAAACATACTTATATGGAGGTACGCGCAGCGGACCAACAAATCAATACATACCTGCGGGGATGAAGCAGGAAAGTCAGCGCCAGCCCCACCAGAAGTCTGCGCTGCGAACACTTGCGGCATCGCAGGGCTGGCGCGGTCTCCCAAGGAGTCTTCAACTTGAACCCCCTCGTCCTCCTCATCTTCTTCAACAGGCCTCTTCTCCTGCGACCTGGAAGGCTCCAAACCAGCCTCGCGGGGAGGGCTGCGTGCAGGAGGAGGCGAGGGAGGTCTCGACGCCGCCAGTTCGGCGCGCAATACGGTTTCCTGCTCCTTGGTAATCCCAATAAGGGGAGACTCAGCACTAGCAGGAGCAGGACCAGAACCAGCGGCGCCGGCAGCGGCGCCAGGAGTATCACCAGCAACTGTTGCGCCAGCTACAACTCCTATGAACAAATAAACAAGGAAAAATGGTTTATGACTGACTCCAAAGGGAAAAATTCAGAAGACATATGTGCAAAACTTACCTTGGCGCAATTCTGTTCGCGCATCGAACATCGCCATAAAATCCATTCTACCCTTTTCAGAGGGTAGAACAGGGGACTTCGATGGAGTCCCCGGCGCAGCCGTGGCAACTTGTGGCGCCTGCGGCTGATCTGTTACCGTCGCTGCCTCTGCAAACATTTAAAGGAGCAAAGGTTTAATAACAATTCAGCCAGATGAAGATAAATAAAGTATACCTGTTGCAGGCGCGGCACTGCTTCTCTCTTCAGCCGCGCGAAAGGAGGAGGCGACGCCACCATACCTCAAGTGGACAGGAGGTCTGCCCACTCTCACAGGCAGAGAAGCTAAAGAAACCTTTGTGGTAAACACCTGGGTTTCCTTAGGTCCCTTCGTTTGAGCATGGGGATGAGCGACAGGGGTGTCATCTTTCTTCTGTTTCTTACTGGCCCCTGCGCCAGATTTCCCCTTAGCTTTGCGCTTTAGTAGGGGCGCCTCCTCTTCCTCCTCCTCCTCTTCCGCGAACTCTAGCTCGTAGTTTTCAAGCGCATCTACAAAAACAACCAACAAAACTGTTAATAAACTTGGATATTCTATAGGAATGAGCATAAGTGCGAAGGCTTACCAGGCGCGTCACTGTCAAAGTCAAATTCCAGATCCACTGGGATGAACATGTCATCGAAGCGATCTGGGAAACCAACTTCCCCAGCGCCAAGCGCGACGGAGCCACCCTCCACTTGTTCATCATAAGCGGCAAGGACATAATCCTTGGTGACTGCGCAAAAACAAATCAAGTGATATCAGCAAAAGAATTATGTTCGCGCAGAAAAAATAAATAAACCAATGAAATTAACTTACACAACCCGTCGACTTGGATAACGGGCTCAAGCGCGCTATCGGCCCAAAGCTTACTCATGCCGACCCCAACCAGCGCCTCCTCGCAAATTTTCTTCGCGGGGGATGGTTCGGCGGTCAGTTTCTTAACCCAGGCGCCAGTTGGGTTCTTGAGGACACCCTCATCCGCAGGCGCAGAAGTGATAGAGCGCATGGTCATACGGATGGGGATCACACCGGCCCTAATGTAAAAAAACCTCTCAGACCAGTCATGAAGGCTCTTGAATGAAACAGTGGAGCACTTCACCTTCTGACTGCGAGGAATAAAAGAGATCCAATTGTCTTGGATCTTGGCCTTATAAAAATACTGAAAGCGCCGAGGAGTGGGTTCCTCGCGCTGGGATTTGCACATGAACTCAAAGTGAGTCACGCGCACGAGTCCAAACGGATGGACTTGGGATATATGAATCCCATAGAACTTCAGCAGTGCACCCACAAACCTTGTCATCGGGAGACGAAGGTTGCAGTGGGTGAAAAAGTGGCTATATAGGGATATATAGCCGGCAGGCGGGTCCGCCGCCGTTTGCCCGGACCTAGGCAACATGCAGCCAAACAGGGTGGGAAAGCCCTGAGAGGTGATGAGGTTGTCGAGATCTGCCTGCTTCAATTTGCAGGGGATTTCATTCCACCTTTTGGTGGCCTTGGTCCTCCCTACTTCCTCCGATGTGGTCTCAACAACCTTCTTCCCCTTCCCCTTTTGCTTCAATGTCGACATCACCACAGATTTCACACGGCGTCTTCGAGAGGCAACAGAGGTGATTGAGGGGCTAGACGAGTCTGAACTATCAGACATACAACTGCAGCAGCAGATAATCAAGAAATCGAAAAGATGAAAACACTCAATTCAGAATATGAAAGGCAGAAACAAGAAAATTATCAACAATGAAGATGAAGATAAAAATTTCCTAAGGGCCTCCTTTTATAGGCCCAGGAGAGAGAAATGTGGCAGCTGATCGGATTTCACGCGCCCCCACTCGCGGGTCCAAGCCAACGAGGGCGCGACACGTGTCCCTAACACTGTTGAGGGGACATAAAATTGTAACCGACCTGCCACGGAGCAGAGACGCACCCCCACTCGCAGGTGCTAACCAATGCGAGCGCGACACGTGTTCTAGACAGCTGTGTGAAGGGACGTGAAAGGCAACTGTAGCACCTCGAGCACACGAAACGTCTGACATGTTTACGGCGCACGTCACCACCAACTAACCACGTGTTTGGACCCTTCGTTTTCAACCAAATGGATAGAACTTCGCGCAACGATGGAAGCAACCAGGAAAACGACAAAACCCCATTAAAAGACAAAAATCAGTAAGTCTAATATCCATCTTACCGCGCTCGCGCGAGATAAGACACACATTAGACTGGGGGGGCTTGAAGAGGTATGTACCCGCCTCAACACCAAGCAAGGCGGGTCAACCCACAAGATAAAGACATTATGAAGGCACAAAGCCAAAACCTATGCGCATGGCGCATACAAAACATGCTCAGGCATCATATGCCCAGGCACACATATGCTCGCGCATCACATATGCGCGCAGCGCATCAGCGCGCGGCGCATATCACATGCTCGTGCATATCACATCTGCGCATGAAATATCTGCGCGTGAGAATAAAGAGAAGACCCCGCGCATCCTCAGGGTGAGCGCATATCATACGTGCACATAATCAACCTCGTCCTTATCCAAATCAGGATTAGGGCAACCTTGATTGTGCACATCAGACAACCTTCCAGAAGGAATCTTTTTAAGGAGAAAGAATATGCTGATGTTGATAGCTGCCGAATGAAAGGTCGACAACTCAGCATGACACATGTGTTACCACGTGATTACAACCAACGAGAAAGCGCCAGGTGTCCCAGAGGACACGTGGCGCAGTGCGATTGGAGGAAGCCAACGAGGTTGAGCCCAACCGGTGGTAACCCTAGCACTATAAATACAGCATCAACTCCACTTTGATGACACATTCACACTCAATCATTGACAGTTACAAGCAGTGATATCACATTCAATCATATTGAATTACATTCACTCACAGTCAGTTACAGAAAACACACAGTCACACAATCAAGAGTATTCAGCGATTCAGCAATACTCTTGAGATTCACTGACTCACACATTATTATCTTCTCCACAAAGATACTGATTCTCACGCCGGAGGGTTACCCCAAAGAGGACCCCTCTGTCCCTTTCTGAGGGGTAAGTAACGGCGCTGTTCATTTTGTAGGTGGAAGAACACGGATTCAGAGGAACCATCGGTGAAACAGTTTAATCATACCCGAGGAAAGTAGATCTGCTACCAGTGAGTAGATCCACGTTTCTTCAGTATCAAATACATCGCTCTCAATAATAAATTCATAACTACTTATCATAATTTCCATTAAAAAGAACATGTTTGAATATACACAATAATAATTTTGCATTTATGTATTTATATAAACCAATAAATTTACTCGATCAATTTAAGTGTCTAAACTTGATGGCAATCATCATGGAACTATAAATTTTGAATAAATATAAAACTAACATGACGCATGGCATAAAACAATTAGTGGCAACATTTATAAAACATCTATCTTAGAATTGTATATACATCAACTTTCTATTTTTTCCATAACAAGTTCATAATTTCAACAACCAAGTCAAATAATTGAAAAGAGTTCCAATAAAAAAACGTTCATATTTTAACCATCAATCATCGATTAAATTTACTATGAAACTTAACTATAAAAACCATAAAAACTTGGTGGTGAAAGTTAAGCGAGACACGATATCATATAACTATAATTTATTAATATTATTAAATGTGGTTGCAACTTAAAGTATGTAACGCCTGTTAATTCCGGTTTCAATAGTAAAACTTGTAAAGTATGTATTATTCTCGGGATTTAACCGACGTTTCTCGAAAGCCTTTACGTCATCCCGATACGTTAAAATTATATAACTTTCCACCCAAGTTGCTACACACTTCAAACTGGAGGGACTAGAGTGTAATTTATTTTATATCATAATATTAAAAAAAGAAAAACCCTAACCCTAACTCTATGCGTAGCCGATCGGCCTCAAGACCCCCTTGCTCGAAAATCTTCTGTCCAGCCATGTTTCAACCGTAAAAACTTCAATTCAAGGTCGATTTTATGATTCTCCATGTCTTTTACACCTTAATTGATCATATTAACTCGCTTATTGGTCGTTAAGGTTGAGTTTTGATGATAACAGTTTGCTGACAGATTCGTATACGTTTATTGTAGGGTCTATAACGCAATGGTAATCCATTGTTTTTTATTGATTCTTGATTCCATGATGTTCTACTTTGAGTCTAGTTTCCAAAAAGGTATAAACGTAATTTTTGGACGAGATTTGAATGGTTTTTATGAATTTATAAAATCGAGTGTCAAAGCTGATGCCGGATGACGGATTCTGTTCTGTCTTCCCGACGTCATAACCTTTTTTCGACAAGTCCAAATTGGTTGATTCCACTTCTGGAAGTTAGTATTTTGAGTTAGGAACCAAACCCAATTGGAATCGTTTAATTTGGTTCGGTAATGAATTTTATAAAAATAAAACCATTTTGTTGCGCACTGAAATAGCTGCACGTACCTTGCTGTGTTGGAGGAATTTTTACAATTTTTGTGTCCAATAGAAAAATATAATAAAAATATTTTTATAAACCTAAGACATCTATTAAAGTCTGGTAAAAATTTAATAATTTATTTCATAGGTTATCCTATGTAATTAAATGCATCTTCGCATGCTAAAATCTACATGTTTTACTCGTTATTAATCGATAAGTTCGTTTTAGGCTTAACCGGTGGATTTGGTTAGTTGAAAGGTTTTTGGGGCTGAGGTAAAGTAATTGGCCAAAGTGTTGGGCCTTGGGCCAGGTGTTGGGCCTTGGGCCAAGTCGTTGGGCTTGAACGGCCCATTAGGCAAGAGTGTTCTTACGGTCTAGTTTAGTAACGCGTTGTATACTATTTACAGGCCCTTACTTGTGAGTGTGCACTTAGGGGTTTCCTAGCTCGTTGCAGGTGTTCGATCGATTTCAGGTGAGTTCATGATACCCCCTTTTAACTCTTTTTAATTTTTGGGCTAGCATGCACACCTAAATGTTTTCCTACTGGATGAAATGTTTTAAACGATTTTATATAGGCTTGCTAGAATAGGGTAGGCCTTGGAATGTTAACATATATACATATATATAAATTATTGTTTGGCCTCTATTTGGCGAATGTTATAGTCGTTTCGACTACTTAATGTTGCGTATGCCTACTTTGTGTTTGCATGCGCTGAATGTTACATGTTTGGGTTGTATGTTTTCTCGGCCCTGGATGTTATGGCCAATATTTGGCGAATGTTGTAGTCGTCTCGACTACTGAATGTTGCGTATGTCTACTTTGCGTTTGCATGCGCTGAATGTTACGTGTTTGGGTTGTACGTTTTCTCGGCCCTGAATGTTATGTATATATATATATATATATATGAATGCACGTATAGAGATGCTCATACGTAAGGATGACTATTTATTGAATGTGGTGACCTAACCGATGTATTTCCGTTTACCATTTTAAAATTTATTAAGACTTTTGTTATTTATTTAAAACTTGAACTCACTCAGCTTAAGCTGACTTTGTGTGCATGTTAGTGTGAGTTTCAGGTTAGGAAGAGGATACCTTATCGCTTGGACGTGCACGAAGCTACTTGGACGGTGAAGGGCATACGAGAATTGAAGATTTTATTATTAAACATTTATTTTTAAAAGTTTTTTTTAAGATAATTATGTTGATTTTGGGCAAAATTCCCGGGTTTTGGGAACTCATTTACTTATTTACGTTTTCCGCCAAATTATGCTCTGTGATGCTTATTTTAATGAAAAGAATTGTTTTTAAGGTTAATTATTTTTACGAGTGTTTTGAATGAATACCAACTCTAGGGTCCCCGGGGTTCGGGGTCTTACAAAGTACATAATAACTAATTGAATTCAAACTTAACAACTACGAGCTCCATAACGCACGTTTATAAGTTTGTCAAATATCTTGTGGGAAAAAAAAAGCTATATAATTATGTAATCATAACAATTATTTATGAAACTTTCTTTTTTAACATAATCATAATAGTTATATATGCACAGACATATATATTATATCATTTATACTTATATGTATCAATAGCTAAAACTCATATAAGATATTATTTGAATAACTGCCTTTTATGACAACATATTTAAAATATTAAACCTAAAAAAATCGTTGCTTCCAAAAATCCGATTGGGTCAGAGCCCATAGCTTTTAACAATTATGGTTAACCAATTAACTTACTTAATATTCTTTCGGTCAATTAACCATAGAAAAAAAAACCTTTTGCAGATAAAGATGAGTAAAAACTTTTTTAACATATTTGGTGTTCAAGAACAACCACCGAAACTTAAAGCCATTGCATGTACATAAATATAAATAAATATTATATATAAAAAAACTTACGAGGAAGAAGGTTTATTGGCCGACTCTTAAGGAACCGATGATGAGTACCCATGTCTACTAGCATGACTTTAAAAGCAACTCGTGCTGATAATGTGTTGTGAAACTAGGCTAATATCAAAACAATAAGAGAAAGACATGTATGGAGAAATGGAGAGATTTCATTAATCATGTGTATAATATAATAATGTACAATAAGATGTATATATAGGAAAAGATAACTTTAAGAAAAAGCTCAATCTCTATTATGTATTGATAACCACAATAATAATTATTCATAATATTAAAAAAAAAAGTTGATTGTCGACGAGAAAAATATTGAGCCTTGAGCAAAAATGATTTATTTTTGTTTAGACAATTAAATTTTAAATAGATTTATTGGGTTTAAACATTTAGAATACATATTTTTTCAGAAATATATATAATTTTTTGGTAAAAAAAATTGGGCCTACCGCGGTGATCGCCCCCCCCCCCCCCCCCCCAACCATGTGCAGAGAAAGCCAGCAATGGTTGGCATTAATCAATGAGCTAGCCTACGTGTTTATAGTTCAAACGACTTAAAGTTTAGATTTGAATTTATTTAACAAATGAAAGTATAGATGTGGATTAGTTTCGTTAGCTTAAAAACTCTTGTATGGCACAGGTCAAACAAAGCAAACCATTTAATTCCTTCTAAGTTCGACCCATTTCTTTAGTTCTACCCATTTCGATAAATGGATCACAAAATGAGAATGTTTGATGTCCTAAATTGGAGTGGTAAAATGGATAGGTAGGAATGTAGGATGTCATATCAAAAAAGTTTGGTTGCCTTGGGTATATTTTTCTCCATTATTTAAAGGGTTTACTCCATAGAATAGAGTTTACTCCATAGAATAGTAACCAAGTTTGAAAGTTGTTCCAATCAGGTCACTGAAAAAATCTTTTGTTCCAATCAGATCATTAAAGTTTCTTTTTTGTTCCAATCCTAAATATTTTACCTGGATAGCAGTAATTTAGGTTTTTCTTATCTTAGAAATAATAAAATAAATTTATCTTTGAAAAACAGAACGTCTCCAAACACTATCAGCCCTACCTCCTCCTCCTCCTCCTCCTCCTCCTCCTCCTTCTTCTTCTTCTTCTTCTTCTGTAAATCAAAAACATATCGTAATCAAGTTTGATTTTGAATCAAGAACCCGATTCAGCAAACAGTGTTGAGCAAGAACTCGGTGAATCCAACGACGACGACAACCTGATTTCAATACCAATCTAACAACATGCGTGTTTGTCTTATTTTTTCTTCTTAATATGTGCACGCCAACTGCTCAATAAAATGCCATGATCCAACCGTTACTAACGGTTTTTGATTATTGAAAACCAAAATCAAACCGTTAGAAATTAAAACTGATCCGTTGCGGTTTGGTTTGGTTTCATGGTCTTCCTCCCAACTATCTGGGTTCTGATTGCAAAAGCATTTGTACATAATAAAATATGTTGACCTATAGAACCAAAAGGTGTACATTATCATTAATGTTAATAGGAATAGAATAAATAGAAATGGTCACGATGGATGGATGGATGGATGGATGTTAAGGTCACATGAGAAGGACCAATGTGGCTAGAGTTTTAATATTATTCTCTGTAACACAGAAAAAGAGAGTTCAGGAAAAATGAAATTTTCAAATATGAGATAGATATCTCTCGTTTTTCTTATCAAATATGGGATATTTCTTGAACAAATTTTTTGAACACTTTTTTAAATTTTCGCAATTTTTCGATTTTTTTTTGCAAATTTTTGGAATTTTAAAATTATATTTCGCAGTTTTTATTAATTTTCGCAATCTTTAAAAGTTATTATGCAAAGTCAAAATATTAAAAAATAAAAAAAAACCTAGATTACCTGCTATCCAAGTAAAATATCTAGGAGGGTGTTTGGTAGAGAGATTTGAGGGTGGAGAATTAGGTTTCTCTTGTTTGGGAGAATTAGGCGGAGAATTGGGCGGAGAATTGGTTTTCTCTGAGAATTGGGTGTAGGCAAAAAGTAGAGAAATCCAATTCTCTCCATTTGGAAGAGAAATGGAATTCTCTCTGCTTCTAAATCGCGTCTCTGCTCTACTCCGTTCGCGTATGATGATGATGATGCTCCGACCGGCGATGGTGATAATGATGCCGACGTCCGGCACGGCGGCCGACGCCGCAGCCACGTCCGTTCGCGTCTCTGAGCCAAAACGAAACCCTAAATCGCGAGGCGGTGTTGCGAGGCGGAACCCTAAATCGCGGTGTTGATGTTGCGCAGCGATGATGATGACGCTCTACTCCGTTCGCGGTGTTGCGACGCGTCTCTGAGCCACCATTTCTCCACCATGATGATGCCGAGGCGGAACCCTAATCACGTCTCTGCTCCCGTTTCTCCACCTATTTCTCTATTGTACCAAACAAAGGAAATGATTGTCAATTCTCCACCCATTTCTATTTCTCTCCAATTCCATTTCTCTCCCATTTCTATTTCCATTTTTTCCCATTCTTTTTCTCTGTACCAAACACCCCCTAGGATTGAAACAAAAAAGAAATTTCAATGACCTGATTGGAATAAAAGATTTTTTCAATGATCTAATGAGAACAACTTTCAAACTTGGTTACTATTCTATGAAGGAAACTCTTATTTAAATTACTATAAAATAATTATGGTGTTCAAATTTTTAAGTCTTTTGTGGATGAGCAAGAGTTACACCGATAGTTAACTTCTTTTGTCGTACATAATACCCAAAGTATTATAATATTACATAAATTTATAATATTATTACACCTAACATATTTTTTAATAACTAAATGTTCTATTTTACGAAGATTAAAATTTTCACTTTCTATGTTCTACTTCAATTTTTAATTTCAAACTACTTTACCATCCCACCAACGTGGGAATTAGGGCTGAGCACGGTTTGATTTGGTTCGGTTCGGTTATTAGACGAAACCCAAACTGAAACCGAAGTAATCGGTTATTTGAATATGCAAACCGTTCGATTTTTGGTTTTCTGGATTTTCGGTTTTCGGTTAATTTCGGTTTCGGTTCGGTTATTTTCGTTTTTTTTTTCAGTTATGTGCTGACATTGCAAAAAAAATTATAAAATGAAAATGCATATTTTAAGCTTGTATAAGAACGTGTTAGAGTATTACAGTCCACATTTATATTGAATTTAAAAAACAAAATAGACACGTGTTACGTGAAACTATACGAATACAAAGTTGCTAAATGGAGTTTAAAAATTAAAAACATTGAAAGTTTAGTCCCGATCTTCATTTATCATCTTATTTATTTATTTTAAAAGTTTAGTTCATTCCTCATCATCTTAATAATTTTTATCATCATGAACCGGTTCAGTTCGATTCGGTTCGGTTCGGTTTTTTTCGGTTTTTTAAAAATGGATAACCGAATCGAAACCGAAAGTTCGGTTTTTCAAAAAGACAAAAAAAAATTAACAATCGGTTAATGCTTCGGTTCGGTTTTTTCGATGCGGTTTTTTCGGTTGATTCGGTTTCGATTCGGTTAATTCGGGTTTCTGCTCACCCCTAGTGGGAATCGCTCATACTAACATATGACATACAAAATCCACTTTCCTCTCATAAATATTTCGAAAATATATGATGTAAAAAGGACTGTTTATGAGAAAGAATTGATAATTATTATATAACTGATATTTTTTTAAAAATTTGTTGGAATCAGTTGGTGATTAACATATCATCTACCTATTTTAATAAAGTAAAATAAATGTAGACATTTGTCATCTTTTGTTTAATTCTTACAATTTTTTCCCTCCAAAACTAATATATATATAATAGACCATTAATTATTCACTTTCCTTTTACACTATATTTATATAATATCTATATATTTTGATAAATATAATTATTAGCATATTATTTTACTTTATATTTCAAAATACTTGATAAATTTCAAAATTAAAAGTTTGAGAATGCAAACTAGATTTATTGTCAAATTTGTTATGGGTTCAAAGCGTTGACTTGAAAATGTTAAAAGTATGAAAGCTTGAATTTTATACATGATTCGGGTTTCAAATTTATTTTTAAGGGCATTTTTTGAAATAATCAAAAGGTTCGGAATTTGGCGAATTGACTATTTTTCCTTCAACTATTAAAATTTAATAAAAGATTGCCTATCAATGCTTTTAACTTTTATCAAATTTGAAATATTTATATCAACATTAACTTTCCTTCAATGGTGATCAAAACGTTGTATGGGAAGCATGTCATGCAAAACTATGCTCAAATGAAACAAAATATTCACAAAATTGAATGGGTTAGCATGTTATTTTTTATGTTGCCATTATGACAAAGTCGAGAAACTCTCTGAAACTTATCAAAATCTTTTTCATGTTGTAGCTCAAAAAAACATAGTATTTGAAGAATATTCATCGTTATAATTTAATGTTCTACTTTCTTTTGATGGGTGGTAAATTGAGAAATATATCAATAAATGTAACGCTCATTTTGTATTTAGACTGAGTGGTTAGAACTACTATTATATGAGAGGTACTATTTTCGAAATTGGTTCATAAGAAAATTTCTTTCAATTATACATATATGACATCGAGAATAAAATTTTCAATAGAAAAAAGCATTCTCGGGTACATTTTTGCATGAGCATTTTTTTTAATTAAGTTCATTTAAAAAAATAATTTTGTTATATAAATAAAATCAATTTATGTACAAATAGTATAGATACAAGCATAGATGTAATACATTTTTTTAATATACGCTGTGTAATTATTTGTTTTACTTGTAATTCTATAATTTGAATTATCCCAAATGTGACATGGGCTCTAAAACTAGTTGATAGATATTAGAAAATAACCAACTTTTCTCGTGTCGCAAAGGAAACTAACTCTTGTGGTAATTCTTTCGATGATTATTAAAAAATTCTATAAATTTGGTTTTATTTTCTCTCAGCAATTTTGATTTTTGGTTGACAAAAACCTTTTTTATTTAGAGACATATTAGGAAGACCAATCAAGTGTAATTTGCCTTCTGGTCTAATGGCATGGGTGTAATAGTTAATGCAAGAGATTTTTATAGTCTTTGATTTGAAACTTGACTCAAAAAGATTTTCTTGCATTGGTGAGTTTCCTTCTTGGTGATGTACATATATGGCCATATGGGTGACTTAGTGTAACATTTAGGAAAAACCCATATTTATTTTGGGCTAAAGTTGTCAACTTTGAAACTTGAAGGATTTAAAATAATCTCAAAGACAAGTGATGGAAAAACAATATAAGAGTGAAAACATCTCATGTTAAAAAAGTGAGACAATTTCATTCCACATGGGTATAAATAATAAAAAGATACTTTCACCCACATGGAAAAAAGAAAAGAAATGGAAGCTCTTTATAAGAAAGCAAGTTTCCAAAGTAATGTTCTTGTGTAGCTATCCACTCTCCATAGTCCTAGCGGAGGGTGTGAAGCACCCGACGCGCACGGACACGGACACGGACTCGGGCGATGGGCGTAATGTGGCATTTTGATGGCGCACTTTGCACGCTCGCATCGTCGCGAGCCGCATAAGGGCCGTTTTAGTATTTTTGGAAAATGGAAGTGTGGTCAAGAAGTAGCAAGTTATCAAAAACGACGGACTAAAAATGGAAATTTGAGTTCTGGAATACATCGACTACGCGATGATCCCAAGCACAGGACCATCGCGCTACGCGACGGCCTATGATGACGCAGCAACACGTGTCGCGACCAGGGGACACGTGGCAAACGCTAGGGCTGAGTCAGAATGCCACGCGTCATTTCCTGACATCGTGCTACGCGATGGCTTAAGACAAGGGACCATCGCGCTACGCGATGGATCCCAATTTCGGCTACAAAAGGGAGGGGTCACGGCATTCATAACTCACACTTCAACACACATTTTCACACACTAGTCTCAGTTTGCGTGCCGGTCTCGTGAAATGTGTCAAGCTCCGAAGCTCTGACGGTTTAAGCTGTAGTACGCGATATAGAGTAGCAGTGCCGCTCGTTCAATCTTAGATAAGCAACTCCATATACCCGTGAGAGGTAGGGGTTCTGATTAAGTTATTATTTTATTATTATTATAGCTTAGACCATAGTCAGGGGTATAGCCCGAACCTTGATTACTGATAAACATAATATAACTTTTTATAAGTAAATGTTATAGCTAATTATAGTTTCTTCATGATTAAGAAATGTAATCATTTACATACAAAGGGTATGGTTAAAATAGTATTTCTTAATAACTAAGAAACATACTATTCATTCACAAAGGTTATAGTTAAAGTAATTTTTCTTCTTGAAGAAGAAACCTGGTATAAATGTTTCTTCCTGAAGAAGAAACCTGATATATAATTAATAAATAAACAAAGGGACTAAAGGTCCACATGTTTTGTATAAACAAACGATTTGTCAAGGTTACAGCTATACAAAACAGACTACGGGATCTGAAGCTAGATCGTTGATCTAGATATTTATATAAATGTTATATTCGTACTATAGGTCCGAGATAACAGTCAACCAATCAATCAGAAAGCTGAAAACAGAAACAGGAATCAGTAACAGAAACTGATTTACAGACAGGGGTCAGTAACCGAAAATGATCAAATATACAGAAATCAGTGACAGAAACTGATTATAATCATAAAAGGTGAATAAGCCCTAAACTTTTACAACTCTTTTAGAGTCTGAACTGTTTACATAGGATTTACGAATCCTTAAAACCTAGTGTTACAATAATGAGAAACGGGCATACTTAAATTAAGAGTATACATGTGTCTGGATCCAAACATACATGGTGACTCGGAGTTCCCCGAGGCCATGCATATCATCAAACATGCCTCTGGAAGTCTACAGGACTGTTAAGAGAAATGATATTGTGTATATGATTAATTGTACATTTACTTAGGGTAATTGTAACCCAATTGAGTTGGGTGCCTAATGAGTATTGTCACAAAGATATTGTTATTGTTTACACACTGGTATTATTGAGTCAGTGTCATTCACTGGCTGTGTCTAACGTATTTTTCCCCCCACATTTCAGGAAACTGTAAAGAATAGAACTGACAGGCAGGACTGACAGAAGATTGGAGACATAGTCATTAGAGGTGATCTGATGGCTCAGATATTTATTCAAAATATTATCAAAGAATCATATTTTCAAAGACTGATATTTGATATATTAAAACGGGTGTTCAACTCTCGAGATTTCAATATAATAATATTTTATCTGAAAAGAATTCCACTAATATTTTATTCAATGGGTATTCTAACCCAACATTTTATAAATGAATATTATATTTTAGAGACTTCCGCTAATAACCGCAACTCTGATATATTTTCAAAACAGAATACCAACTAACGGGCGTCGCACCCAGGCCCTGAGTCGGAGTGTGACAGTTAGGTTGGAGTGCCAAAATCAGTCTGGATAGTTAACATCCCGTCTCCTCAATATTTAGTTGTGTATCGAGAGAAGTACCAAACATCATTAGAAAATCAATAAATAAAAACTTATTAACCACTAAAATAAAAGTAAAAATTATTAAATTTTAAGTGGCTGACACAAAAATTCTTAGATATTTTTCCAATGCTTTTCCAAACTTTACTAAAAGGATGAATTCTTTTAGACAAAGCAGAAATTTGATTAGACAATTCTTTTAGATTTGGAAAAATAAGAGTGGTCAACTATACTTTTGAAATCCTAAAACCCTTAGTATTTTTTTCATTCTAATTAAATCTTACATACCCTTTTATGTTATTATCCACAATAGTAGTTTAATATGTCCTAAAATACTTATTCATTTGAACAAATAAATAAGTATAATTTCCTAAATATTTATTTTAGCCTTATTTTGGCCACATGACATATGGTGGATTCATTACCTTTCTTTTCATAGATGTTGCCTACATCTAAGAAACCTTTTGGGAGAGTATCATATTCTTGTGGTATCTTGCTTTGAAGTGTTGTTGGAGGGATGGGTTTCTTATTATCCATTAATCATGATTATTTAGGGGTAATGGGGTATCCAATTTGCACTTTTGGGTAGTAAATAAATAGAAATAAAAGTAGAATTGGATGCCTTGAGATCAAGTATTAGGGATAAAATTGTAATCATAATGATTTATAATTGTCTAATGAGTGAAGATACTCGATCAAACTAGTGATATCATAGAATAGTTGTTAAAGTTTTATCATCTTATAACCAACCATCTCATCACTTTTCAATTCACTAAAAATATTTATGGGTTACAATAAGCAAAATAATATAATTGTTATGAATGTTTTGAAAATATTACGGGATTGTTTGGTTGTACAGTGAACCAACTATACGAGTTGTTTAAATCGGATCGCAAATAGTTTGTTATTTGTTTATTTGTTAATTTGTTTTCTTGATAACCATGTTGAATAGTTTACATATTTAAGAAAGTTAGGTGTTACGCAGTTAAACAGAAAATGAGGGAATATAATTGGATCAAAATATTTTTAAGTAATGAATAAAATTAATGAATCTGTAGGTTTATTAGTAGATTAGAGGTCATATGTTAGTCGTACAAAAATAACAAAATGAATACACTTAAATCTCAACAAGAGGTGCGACTCTATTAACTTTAGTAAAATATTTTGGGTTATTGATCGAGATTAATCTCATCTGCAAAAATGTTTTCTGACAGTTTTAACGTTTGATCTATTTTCTTCCAACAATCTTATACGTATTTTCCATGTCAACAAAAAGTTAAAGGGTTACTATTCAGCTAGTATGAGATTGTTGGAAAAAAAATAAGTTGAAAGTTTGGGATTGCCTACAAATATTTTTCAATTGAAATTAATCCCGACAATAGATCAAAATTGAGATTATTCAAATCCAATAAACATAATATTTTACATCAATTATTCGCAGTGGCGGATCCAAGAATTTTTTTCAGGTGATGCACTACTTTATATGCTTCAATTTCATAGAAGCGGGTATAAAAAATCCTAGGTCGGTTCGAGATTCGGGTCGGTTCGATGATTTGGGCAGAGTTCATTACAAACTAACAAATTAAAAACTAACAAATTAACAATCAAAACTAACAAAAACTACCAAATTAATAAACTAAAACTAAAATTTAACAATTAACAACATCAAGAACAATTAAATATATTTAACAAATGATCTAAACTTAACTTTAGAGAAACAACCATAGTGTAGGTGTGTGTTTTATAATACTCTAAATTGACATAAGTTTACAATTAAATATTTAACAAATGAATATAAACTTAACTTTAGAGCAAATGAATATAAACTTAACTTTAGAGAGACAACCACAGCAGTGTAGGTGTGTGTTTTATAAAACTCTAAATTGATATAAGCTTGACTTAAAAAAAGATTTAAAAATTTGCTTGCTACATAAAATTGAACCCATGACCTTCTATTTACAAAGCCAACAACTTACCAACTAGTCCAACACTTGTATTGTCAATTGAGGGGTTCCTTTCTAATTTATAAGGTGGTTCCTCTAATATTTTCTAGATATCGATACACTATTATTTCGAAACTCGGGTGATTCCTGGGAACCACCCATTTAAACTCTAGATCCGCCCATGATTATTCGTTATTGATATTATATTTTATTCCTTTTGTTTTTAGGTGAGAAATATGCAAAACTAGTATTTTTAACAAATATTACATTTTATTCTCCTAAAAAACAGATGTAAAGTGCTAATGTGTTGTCTGCTAAAAAAATGTATTGTCTGCTAAAAAGATGTAAATTGATAATGTAAAAAAATGTATTGTCTGCTAAAAAGATGAAAATTGATAATGTTAATGTGTTAAAAACGGCAGGATTCGAACCTGCGAGAGCAAAGCCCACATGATTTCTAGTCATGCCCGACAACCACTCCGGCACGTCCACCCAACTTGTTGGTTGGTTGTTTTCATTTTCTAATGTCCATATTTTGGATTTTATAATATCCAGTAAACTACTTTCATCATTAAATTGCTTAATTTGGTGGTAGTTTTATTAAAAGTAAACGACATAACATTTTTACTTTTAGATAAAGTACCACAGTAAATTATCCTATTTATGAAATGATTTAACTTTATGATTATATATTTATCATATAACTAAACTTTTTTATAACAGCTTAATACTGGATCAAAGAATCCTAATTTGTAAATTACGTTAACCACGTTAGGGATGGTAATGGATGAGATATGGGACGGGTTTTGGTATTTTCATTCTTATGGCCGATTGGATTATAAAATAATGTTTCATGCCTCGTATGATGCTCGATACTCAATTTTTGAGTTTATTTAACTCTATACTATTTCTTTTTCCACATTGCACAAAGTGAAACAAGCTTTCATTACATTTCTCACGAGGTTTCATCCATGTTCACCTCTATAAGTCCGGTTTGATCCGGTCTATCAGTTTGTCAGTTCAGGTGCAAATCCAATCAAATTTTAAAAACTTACCGGCACATCCATTGGCGGCTCGACCCACACAAAATGAACCTGCAAGACATCTTTTTTCCTGTGCACTGTGTTGTAAAGCAACTCAAATGATTAATCTGATATTTTGAACAAATAATCAAATGTTTAAAGGTTGTTGCCAAATCTCTTTCATTTTCACAATCACAAATCCCTTTCACTAAAGTTGTAAAAAGCAAAGGTTGAATAGTTATTTAAAGGTTTTTAATATGAGAAATTAAAGTAACATTTCTTGGTATAACTTTATGTTAGTGACTATTCTCACAACAAATTATATCCTTATCATCATAAGATAGGCTAAATAATTTGCTTTCTATTTGTATCATCATAAAGGTTGTGTAACATATGACCAACTTTATAAGTAAATAAAATAAACATGAAAAATAGATTCATGACAAAAACAGATGTTTGGCTTAAAATGTTTATACTTAAATAGAAAAATAAAAGGTTGATCACTTAATCGATTTTATGACTATGAATATTAGAATTTTTTTTAATATTATATAGGGAAAGATTAAAATACAAAGGGATACAAAAATGAGAAGTTTGAAAAGGATTTTTGACCACACAAAAACCTTTAAAAAAATTCAAAATATAATAATAAAAAAATCATAACTCAAAATATCAATGGAAATCGAAAAAATTTAAAAAACTAAAATATTTTCCCGTCACTCACGTTAAAAAAACGCCGAAAAGAGACAATACCGATAAAAAGACATAATAACGAAAATGAACAAAAGACACAATAGATTACAAAATATAGCACAATGGTGAGCAATTATAACAAAATATCAAGAAAAAATGACATAATGTAAAGGAAAAAAATGCATAATCATTAACGAAAATAAAAACAAAACACAATTATAAACAAAAAGACACAATGTTTTTTTTTCCTTAGCATTTTGTTTTTTTTAAGAAAGAGGAAGACAGTGAAAATATTTTTGTGTATTTATTTTTTATTTTTTTATTAAATTTTGAGTTATTATTGTTTTATTAATTTTTTTTATTTTTAAGGTTTTTTTATTTGGCTACAAATCCTTCTTGCTCTTCTCAATTTTTTTCCTCATTTATAGAATAACTTAGAACTATATTATATATACGTGCAAACATATAATTATATGGCCTAGTTTTCTATTAATATATATATAATTATATTATAACAAACAACGTGATACCTTTGTTATCTCAATCCAATCAACTTTAATGATTATGATTATATGTGTACCTAAAGTTCATTTGTACCGGAAGGCTATGGGGACGACACCTATGACAATATAGTAAAACATATCATTTTGAATTATTTAATTTAGTTAAATAATTATTCCTAATTGTGATTTTTGTATCTTCAATCACCCCTAATCTAATGCTATTATTTTTCCCAACAAAAATGCGGTGGTGCGTTAGGCGTTTCTTGAAACCAAGATCTTGGAACCTATTCAGGACCATATATTGATTTATGTAGAGGCTTTGCACTATACTAACGTTGTGTTTTGACTTGTAACTCGAAATGAATCTAGCATGCATTAAATACGTATTTACATATTTTAAAAATTGAGGTCTATGAAGTTGGTGGTAACAACAATGGACATAAACAATTGTAATAGTGTTGGACTTGAAAATAATACTAAAAGATTCATGTAAATGATGTCATTTTATTTAATGAAACCTTTGCTATCAAGACTCGTCTTCTGACTAGTGATTTAACCCTTTCTTATCCAGCTTTAACGTGTAAAGCCACTAACCATCAATAGAATTAGTTTTAGAAACCGGGTCACGAAGAGGATTGTTGATGATTTTAGTGTAATAATGTTGTTTTGAATAATCAGGATTTATTTTTAGACCAAATGAGAACATCATAACATAAATTGATAAATGTTAGGAGGTGTTGAGTCCCTGGCTATTGTGATCTCGGTGCCAAGCAACCCATATGGGCTGCGCTACCATGAGAGTGCTCCAAGGAAATGTACTTCATCGGAAATGCATCATGGACGGTGAAAGTTACAAGGAAAATGATCCTTAACAGTAACAAAGTTTGGTGAAAATTACAAGGAAAATGATCGTTAACAGTAACAAAGTTGCTACTGCTCTATGTTGGTGGCAATTTTGTTCTACATTAGCAAGTTAGACGCGATAGCAACTTTGTTCTATAAATCAAATAAGATCAGCAAAGACAATTTTCAGATAAAATTCCACTTTGCAACTCAATTTATGCTATTAAATTAGAGTGCATTGCCTTTCTAGTAAGGTAAAGTTGAAGTAACATATTCAAAATTCATGATGAAATTTCGTAATAAAATTTATTATCAAGTCAATAAAAGTAGCGGTGTTAAAATTAGCCACATATATTTTCCGAAAGAATATCAGATTCAAAGTATCATTGACTGGGCCCACCTTCGCCTACAGTCTTCCAACGGAAGCTAGTTATTTTTTAAACCACAATGGTCGACTATTGGAGGTGTAGAGTTGTCCACCATCATATGATTTTAAGCACAATGTATGTAGCATTCAAGTATCCATGCTTCAAAAGAAAACGTGTATGAGTTGAAGATTAGATGCAGAAATCATGAAGGGATAAAGAAGATGGTGGAGTGGTCCGATAAAGGGAAGCAAATGCGGCAAAAAATAACATTCGCGACCACATAAGGTGCCATTGCCGTCCCCCATCATGATCATCATAAGTTGGTTGATTTCTAAATGTTATCTTGTGCATTCAACGCCCATACTCTTATGTTTTGTTTTTATGATTTTGTCAATAGGTGGTATATAAGATTCTTGTGTGTTATATTGCTATAAGTGGATCTATCATACCTAACTTTTGCAATGATTCTTGAAGGAGACTTACTCTTTATGAATATTTTTGTTTTCATATTAGCTAAAGTTAGTTTACGGAAAAAAAAGATGGTCATAAACTATTATTAACGACTGATAAAAATCAGTCGTAAAATTAGCGAATGTGAGTAAATCCCATTTCAAGTTTTGTTAAAAATAAAATCAGTTGCAAATTTAGTAGTGTATATTTTCTGTCATTTTAACATGTATGAATCCACCTAGTTATTAAGTGAAGCTTGTATCCAGAAATTGCATTTCAATATATTTTTTATTACACAAAATAATTATTTATAAGTTATCCATTCTTAAAGAGTAAGAAAATAGGTTTTTAAGGATGACCATATATTTTAGTAGACCCAATGACATACCATGAAAGTAAACTGTGATATGGTCCTTTGGAGGGGGGCATTCACTCTAAATGATGAGTTTAAGAAAGAAAAACATTTAGAGTAGCGATGGACCTTAAACATTTAAATTGAGGGCCTAAAAAACATGTTAGATTTCGGCTTTTTGATTAAGGTGTTGTTTGTTTTTTCAGAGGTAAAATGTCTGCAGACTGCGGACCACATCTGCAGACATCTGTAGCAAAAGAGGTGGACCAAACCTCTGCAGCTACAAGAAAAAGACTGTTTGTTTTTTAACGTCCGCAGATTGCTAAAATAAACTAAAATTTAAATAAGAAATCTAAATGCCGGAATCATCACACTAAAAACTGAATTACAGGCTAAAAGAGAATTATGAATACCACATAGCAATCACATAGCATATTTCAACTACTGAGACCTAAATAAGAAATTAAACACATAAATTAAACACTTGATTGACGACTTGCGTGGTTGCAGCAGTGGTGGTCAATTAGATGGTCGATTGGGCGACTGTGACGAGCAATTGAGCAGTAGTGACGCTCGATTGAGCGACGGTGATGGCCGCCCTGGTGGTGGCGGTGATCGATCTACTGGTTCATGAAGACAATCTGGTATTATATGAGGTTCTCGAAGGCTGGGTAGCCGGCGGAGGCTATGGAGATAGCCGTCGGAGGCTTTAAAGGGGGCGATGGAGGTTGTGGAGGGAGTGGCCGGAGGTGTGACGGGAGGATTAAGGTTGGAGGAGAGTGGCGGGAAGTGTGCGGCGCAACACTATAGCAGCGGCGGTGGTGGAGTTCGCCGGTGGTGGTGGAGGAGAGGGGGCGGCGGTTAGGGTTGGAGATTGGAGGAGATGAAAATATTTTGTTTTAAGTCTGAAGTAGGTTTGGAAGATTGAAGAAGATGCGAGAAGTCAGCTCTTCTAGGATAAGAGGGCGCGCAGACGTTTCTTAATGAAATGTCTTCTAAAAAACAAACACTCTTCAGACTACAACATCTGCGCGTGGTCTGCGCTACGCAGACAAAAGAGGTTGAAGAAGCGTGGATCGACTCACTGGTAGACGATCTACTTTCCTCGGGTGTGATTATGCTACTTCACCGATGGTTTCTCTTGGATCTGATGGATCTGGGTTCTTCCACCTACAAAATGAACAGCACCGTAAACTTACCCCTCAGAAAGGGACAGAGGGTCCTCTTTGGGGTAACCCTCCGGTGTGAGAATAAGTATTTGTGGGAGAAGATAATAATATGGGAGAGTAAGGAATTTGGAGTATATTGCTTAATAGCTGAATACTCTGTTATTGTCTGTTTTTTGTGTGTTATCTGATGATATTGGATGTGGTATTTATAGTGCTAGGGTTTCCACTGATTGAGCTTAGACCTAATCAGGGCCTTGCTGGCCTCCTCCAATTGCTTTGCGCCACGTGTCCTTGGGGACACCTGGTGCTTTTTCATTGGTTATAATCACGTGGTAGCACATGGTTTATGCTGAGTTGTCCACCCTTCATTGGCAGCTGTCGACATCAGCATATTCTTATTCTTTAAAAAGATACCTTCTGGAAGGTTGTCTGACGTGCACAATCAAGGTTGCCCTAATCCTGATTTGGATAAGGACGAGGTTGATTATGTGCATGTGTGATATGCGCCAATCCTGAGGATGCGCGAGGTCTTCTCTTTATTCTCACGCGCAGATGTTTCATGCGCAGATGTGATATGCACGAGCATGTGATATGCGCCGCGCGCTGATGCGCCACGCGCATATGTGATATGCGTAAGCATATGTGATACGTGAGCATATGTGATGCCTGGGCATATGATGCCTGGGCATATGATGCCTGAGCATGTGTGGTGCCTGGGCATATGATGCCTGAGCATGTGTGGTGCCTGGGCATGTGATGCATGAGCATATGTGATATGCGCCATGCGCATAGGTTTTGGCTTTGTGCCTTCATAGTGTCTTGATTTCAAGCCTCTTGTCTATATCTTGTGGGTTGACCCGCCTTGCTCGGTGTTGAGGCGGGTACATACCTCTTCAAGCCCCCCCAGTCTAATGTGTGTCTTGTCTCGCGCGAGCGAGGCAAGATAGATATTAGACTTAACAGTTTGTTCTTTTAGTAGGGTTTTGTCTTTTTCTTCTTATTATTCATCGTTGCGCGAAATTCTATCCTTTTGGTTGCAAACGAATCGTCCCTGTACGTGGTTGGTTGTTGCTGACGTGGGCCAGTGATGGAGACGTGTCAGACCTTTCGTGTGCTCGAGGTGCTACAGTTGCCTTTCGTGTCCCCTCACATGCTGTCAGGGACACGTGTCGCGCTCGCGTTGGTCCGTTCCTGCGAGTGGTGGCGCATGAATTCTGGCAACAGCTGTAGAGTTTCTTTTCGTGTCCCCTCACACAGTGTCAGGGACACGTGTCGCGCTCGCGTTGGCTTACACCTGCGAGTGGGGGCGCGTGAAGTTCGATCAGCACCAATATTTCTCTCTCCTGGGCCTATAAAAGCCAGCCCTTAGAGTTTTTTATCCTTCATCTTGTTGTTTATTATTCAGAGCTCTTTTCCTTGTATTCCAATTACCTTTGTTCTGCTTCCAGCTATCTGTTCTTCAGAAGTTTCCCCTGTTCGATTTTACAGTTGTATGTCTGATAGTTCAGACAACACAATCTCCCCCATCCATTGCCGTGTGAAATCGTTAGTGATGTCTACATTAAAGAAGACCGGCAAGGGGAAGAAGGCTGCTGAGGCCTCATCGGAGGAGGTAGGGAGGACCAAGGCCGTGAAGAGGTGGAATGAAATCCCCTGCAAACTGAGGCAGGCCGATCTTGACAGCCTTATCGCCTCTCAGGGTTTTCCCCCTCTGTTTGGCTGCATGTTGCCTGGGGCCGGGCAAACGGCGGCGGACCCGCCTACCGGCTATATATCCCTTTATAGCCATTTTTTCACCCACTGCAACCTTCGTCTCCCGATGACAAGGTTTGTGGGTGCACTGCTTAAGTTTTATGGGATTCATATATCCCAAGTCCATCCGTTTGGACTTGTGCGCATGACTCACTTTGAGTTCATGTGCAAATCCCAGCGCGAGGAGCCCACCCCTCGGCGCTTTCAGTTTTTTTACAAGCCCAAGATCCAAGATTCTTGGTTCTCATTTATTCCTCGCAGTCAGAAGGTGAAGTGCTCCACTGTTTCATTCAAGAGCCTTCATGACTGGTCTGAGAGGTTTTTCTATATAAGGGCTGGTGTGATCCCCATCCGCATGACCATGCGCGCGATTTCTTCTGCGCCTGCGGATGTGGGTGTCCTCAAGAACCCAACTGGCGCCTGGGTTAATAAGTTGACCGCTGAACCATCCCCCACCAAGAACATTTGTGAGGAGGCGCTGGTGGGGGTTGGTATGAGCAGGAGGTGGGCGGACAGCGCGACTGAGCCCGTTATCCAAGTCGACGGCTTGTGTAAGTTTATCTCATTGCTTTACTTCTGCGCGAATATAATTCTTTTTGCTGATATCATTTGACTTGTTTTGTGCAGTCACCAAGGAGTATATCCACGCCGCATATGATGAGCATATGGAGGGTGGCTCCGTCGCGCTCGGCGCTGGGGAGGTTGGTTTCCCCGATCGCTTTGATGACATGTTCATCCCTGTTGATCTGGGATTTGTCTTCGACTGCGATGCGCCTGGTAATCCTTTATACTTATGCATTTTCCCTTATAATACCAAATTTTGCTAACAATTCTGTTGCGTGTATTGTAGATGCGCTCGAAAACTACGAGCTGGAGCTCGCGGAAGAGGAGGAGGAGGAGGAGGCGCCCCAACTAAAGCGTAAAGCTAAGGGGAAAACTGGCGCAGGGGCCAGTAAGAAACAGAAGAAAGATGTTGCCCCTGTTGTTCAGGATCCTCCTACTCAGGCGGGGGAATTTGGGAAAACCCAGGAGTTTACCACCAAGGTTTCCTTGTCTTCCCTGCCTCAAAAAGTGGGCAGACCTCCTGTCCACCTGAGGTATGGTGCCACTACCTCCTCCCTTCGCGCGGCGGAAAAGGGAAGCGGTGTTGCGCCTTCGACAGGTATACTTTGCTTATCCTTTATGTCTCTATGAGCACGATTCTGATAGAATTACTAATGAATCTTTGCTCACTCAAATGTTTGTAGAGCCGGCGACAGCGCAACAAGATGCCGAGGCTGCGCCGGAGGTCGCTTCGAAGTCCCCTGTTTTACCCTCAAAGAAGGGTAGAATGGACTTCATGGCGATGTTTGCTTCGCGAACGGAGTTGCGCCAAGGTACGTATTGCGCTCTTATTTTCTGACTTTCTTTTAGATCAAGTCATGAACCATTTCTTTTTGTTGATTTTTTCATAGAAGCCGTAGCTGGCGTACAAGCTGCTGGCGGCACTCCTGGCGCCGGTGCCAGCGCCGTTGGCTCTGCTCCTGTTCCTGCCAGCGATGAATCTCCCCTCATCGGGATTACTAAGGAGCAGGAGGCCGTTTTGCGCGCCGACCTGGCGTCGTCGAGACC
This sequence comes from Bidens hawaiensis, assembly GCF_021521415.1. Classification (NCBI taxonomy): domain Eukaryota; kingdom Viridiplantae; phylum Streptophyta; class Magnoliopsida; order Asterales; family Asteraceae; genus Bidens; species Bidens hawaiensis. The sequence continues at coordinate 1,008,205 of NW_027491131.1, forward strand.
TCCCTCACCTCTTCCTGCGCACAGCCCTCCTCGCGAGACCGATTTTGGCTCTAGGTCGCAGGAGAAAAGGCCTGTTTCCGAGGAGGATGAGGAGTTTGAAGTTGAAGACTCCGACCGCGATCGCGCCAGTCCTGCAGCGCCACGAGGCTTCGCGGCGGAGCCTTCTCGTGGGGCTGGCGCTGACTTTTCTGCTTCATCCCCGCAGGTATTTGTTCTTTTTTGCTCCGCTGCGCGGACTTCCATATTAGCGAGAATTACTTCTCGTGGGACTTAATGTTTTGATGACTTAGATAATTGCTTTGTTTTTGCAGGAAGCCGATCACATTTACCGCCCGAGATGGAATATTACTGAAGACAGCACATTTCAGTCCATGGGTGTGTGTGCGGAATTCTGGGCTCATGCTGTGCCTCCATCTGAAAGGAGGTTCCAGGAGGACCGCGCTCGCGACGACTTGCTCAACGATTATATGTTTGCTGGGTCGGCCTTCTTTGCTGCCTCCCAAGAGCTTCGCTATGATTACGTAAAAGTACGTGATGCTCTTGCGGAAGCCAAGCAAGAGGCTAAGGTGTCTGCTTGGCATCTTTCTGATGCTCGCGAAAGAGCTGAGAAGCTCCAAGCAGAGCTCAGTGAGAACAGAGCAAGTGCCAACAGCGCCTTCGTGAAGCGTGGTCATGAGCTTCAGGCTGCGCGGGAGAAGCTGCAGGCGGCGGAGGCGGACGCGGCCAAGTACGCGCGCAGAGCGCGCGACTTGGAGCTGGAGGCGGAGGCGCGTGACCAGGCTCTTGTCCAGTCTATCACTGAAAAATCATCACTGGAGAGTGAGGTTGCGCGCCTGAAGACGGAACTGGCGTCCGCGCAGGCCGAGAAGGATGAAGCCTTGGCGATGGCAGCGTCTAGCCAGGAAGCACTTGATTCTGCGCGGGCGGAAAAGGAAGAAGCCTTGGCGGCAGCAGCGTCCGACAAAGAGGAGCTAAAAAATACTAAGGAAACTGTTCAGTTGTTAAACTCTCAGGTTCCTGCCCTCGAGACGACTGTTTCTTCTCTCGCGCAGGATCGCCAATGGCTAGTCTCACAGGGCATGACTCGTTGCGCTTATGCGATGAAATATTCAGACGAGTTTCAGGCCCTTGTGATGGATTGCAACGCTGCCGCGCGCTTGGTTGGTCGAGCTGAAGGGTTTAAGGATGGCTATGAATATGGGATGCTGAAGAAGAACCCATCCGATTACCCTTATCAGAGCGACGTTGCCTGCGCGGACATGGCCGCGATGGGGGAGAAGTATTTAAATACTCCCATTCCCATCCTTGGGCAGGTATTTTAACTTTAATGAGATTACTTTGATTTATTTTCCAAGTATTTTTGTACTCATACTTTTCCTTATGATTTGCAGATATCCGCGCTTGCTGACCAGCCCGACCTCGGCGCGCTAAAGAAATTACTTGACGAGTGCGAAGGGGCTGGTGGCGGCGATGATGGCGCGGGGAATGCTGCTCCTGCTAGCGGCTCTGGCATGGCCAAAGGATCCGCTCCTGACACTGTTGTGATAGAAGACTCCATTCAAGACGAACAACTTGACTATGGTCAGTTTGGAGATGACGAGGAGCAGGCTGCGCCAGATGCTGAGGGCAGTGACGAGGATGATGAAGAGGCTGATGTCAACGTGGAGACTTGAGAAGCCCTTCATGTTTTTTATTTTTATTTGTAGTTTGTATCTCATCTTGTAAACTTGTAAATTTCAACGCTTTGGAATGAAATTTTGTTTTTCCCTTCTTCGCATCTTGCGCATTCCCCATTCATCTCTTTATACTGCATGTTTGCTTGTTGAATATAAGATATGCTTGCACGTTGAAATAAGAACAAGGTTGTAAGGAAATTATTATACTTAATCCTTGTCATATTGTAAGTGATTTTGCCATATCTTGATTATGTTGACACGTGCCTTGGCGTTTTCATTATTCCTCTTTTGCGCGACGTTATTGCGCATTTATTATATGGAATTATGAGTTTTTAGCCTTTACGTGTCAATGTGTTACTCAGATATCCATTACAATTTTATGCGCGACCTCGACCTGAGACCTTAACAACTATGTTTTGGCATTTGCTTTGCCTTAGTTGTGTTTAGGTATTTTATGGTCAGGCTGCGCAGCATGTAGGATGGATGTTGTGAGTGATTTGAGCTAAGGCTCACATTATTGGGCTAAGGCCCTGAGCTAAGGCTCATAATTTTGGGCTAAGGCCCTGACGTTTTAGAGTTAAGACTCGTTAACGCGTTTGCGCATGTATGTTTTACTTCGTTTTATTTTGTTTTGATGTCAATACAATGTTGTCATATTGCTCAAAATTAATAAAGGGAAGTGTGAAACATGTATGCAAAAGGTAATAGAATTGGGCTAAGGCCCTGACGTTTTAGAGTTAAGACTCGTTAACGCGTTTGAGCTTGAAGCTCGCGCATGTATGTTTTACTTCGTTTTTATTTCGTTTTGATGTCAATACAATGTTGTCATATTGCTCAAAACTAATAAAGGGAAGCGTGAAACATGTATGCAAAATAGAATCCACATTAAGAGAAGATAGCGCGTATCATTATTCATAATGGCTTAAAAAGCCTTGATTACAAACTTGACATTTTTACATGAAACATTTTCTAAGCTGTGCTGCGTTCCATGCGCGCGGGATCTTCTTTCCATTCAAATCTTTTAAGGTGTATGCGCCTTTTCCCAATTCTTCCAAGACTTGATAAGGTCCCTCCCAGTTGGGGGACATTTTTCCCGGGGGTATCGCGCGACTAGCTTCATTGTTTCGAAGGACAAAATCATTTTTCTTGAAGTGGCATTCTTTCACGCGCTGGTTGTAATATTTTTCCAGTTTTTTCTTGTATTTGGCTTCACTGATGATAGCCGCCTCTCTGCGCCCTTCAAGTAAGTTGAGATCCAACCTTCTTTCGCGCTCGTTATCAATCTTGCTCATCATGAGCACTCTATGGGATGGGCACCCAATTTCTGCTGGAATCATTGCCTCTGTTCCATAGGTTAGGCTGAACGGGGATTCGCCATTGCTGGTTTTGCTTAATGTCCTGTGTGCCCACAGGACATTAGGTAGCTCTTCGACCCAAGAATGGGATTCTCCCTCTAACCTTTTCTTCAGCCCATTCAGCAAGCTTTGGTTAGCGCGTTCCACTTGGCCATTCCCCTGAGGGTGATAAACTGAAGTGAAAATTTGGTTGATGCGCAATTCCTTGAGCCAGCTGGATATCTTCTTGTCAGTGAATTGCTTGCCATTATCGCTCACAATTTCCATGGGCAAGCTAAAACGGCATATGATGTGGCTCCATATAAACTGCTTCATCGCTTCGGCTGTGATTTTTGCTAGCGGCTTGGCTTCAACCCATTTTGTGAAATAGTCTACTACCACTACCAAAAATTTTACTCGCCCTTGCGCTTGCGGTAGGGGATCCACAATGTCGATTGCCCATTTGTGGAAAGGCCATGCGGAGGTCACCGGAATCAAGTTGTTCTTTGGCCGCATGGTGTTTGGCGCATAGCTCTGACATGCTTTGCATTTTTGGATCTCTTTTAGAGCGTCCAAGTACATGCCAGGCCAATAGTAACCTGCGCTCATTGCCTTGGCAACCACCATGCGCGGGCCAGCATGTATTCCACAGATTCCTTCGTGTATCTCTCTGATCACATAACTTGCTTCCTCAGCATCTAGGCATTTCATGAGCGGCCCAAGATAAGAGCGTCGATATAATGTGCCATCAAGGAGTTCATAGTTCTGCGACTTGTGTCTTATCTTCCTCGCCTGTGCGCGATCATCTGGTACCTTTCCCTCCTTCAAGAATTCCATTATTGGAGTTATCCATGATGAAGGGGTTGTATGAGTTACAAGGACAGACTTCGCTACCACCGACGGGTTGCTCATTACTTCTACCATGACATCTTTGCCAAAGTGATCAAAACTGGTTGATGCCATCTTACTCAGCGCGTCAGCAGATTTGTTTTCACTGCGCGGAATATGAATGATTCGGAAGCAGTCAAATTGCTCGATGAGCTTTTTCGCCTGCTCTAGATACAGAGGCATGGTGTTCTCCTTGGCATCATAAAGGCCGTTGACCTGTGCTGCTACCAAGTGTGAATCAACATGGGCCTCCAGCTTTTTAACTCCGAATTTGTGCGCGATGCGCAGGCCAGCCAGCAGGGCTTCATATTCAGCTTCATTGTTGGTGCTTTTGAAGTCCAACCTGATGGCGTAAGTATATTCATGATTCTCTGGATCTACCAGTTTTAGGCCTGCGCCGGACCCTTCGTTGTTTGAAGCTCCGTCAGTGAACAATCTCCAACCATTTTCTTCATCATTGGCTCGCGGAGGTTCTGCCTCGCGCTGAGCCTCTTCAATTTTTCCTTCGGGGACTTCGGCAATGAAATCAGCCAAGACTTGTCCCTTGATTGCTGGACGGGGCTTATAGGCGATCGTGTGCTCTCCTAATTCCAGCGCCCATTTTGTTAGCCTTCCTGAGAGCGCCGGGCGCCGCAAGACTTGCTGGATGTTGTAACCAGTCAGAACTTCAATGGGATGACCATTGAAATATCTATGAAGCTTGCGCGATGCGTGTGTTAGTGATAAAACTAACTTTTCCATGATCGAGTTGCGCGTCTCAGGATCTGTCAGCACCCGACTCACATAGTATATTGGCGTTTGGATTCCCTTGCGATCCACCAATAATACTGCGCCGATGGCGCGCTCTCCTGCTGATAGGTATAATGTCAAAGTTTCACCAGGAAGTGGAGCTGTGAGCGCGGGCAGATTTATCAAACATTCTTTTATCTCCCTGAAAGCTTGCTCGGCCTCAGGAGTCCATTTGAATTGGCTTTTCTTTAAGCAATTCCTCAATGTGTTGACAAATGGGGTAGATTTGCTTGCATGGTTCGCTAGGAACCTGTTGATTGAAACCAATCTACCATTCAGCTTCTGGACCTCTTTCATGGTGGATGGCGAGGGCATGTCAAGGATGGCCTCCACCTTCTCAGGGTTCACCTTGAAACCATCCTTGGTGACCATTACACCTAGAAATTTTCCCTCTAGTACGCCGAAAGTACATTTGCTCGGATTGAGCTTCATGTTAACTTCCTTTAGGCGCCCAAGGGTTTCTTCGATGTCTTTGAGCATTTGCTTTTCCTCCCTGCTCTTGATCACCAAATCATCCACATAGACTTCTAGGTTTCTTCCGATTTGCTCGCTGAAAACGGCATCCATAAGTCTTTGGTAGGTGGCGCCCGCATTCTTCAAACCAAAGGGCATTTTTGTGTAGCAAAAAACACCCTTGTCGGTTCTAAATGCGGTCTTGTCCTCATCTTGTGGTGCCATTTGAATCTGGTGATAGCCTTTGTAGGCATCCAGGAAACATTTGAGCTTGAATGGCGCCACGGAGTCCACCTTTGCGTCGATGTTTGGGAGGGGGTAACAATCTTTTGGGCACGCTTTGTTGAGGTCTTTGAAGTCAATGCATATCCTCCACGACCCGTTACTTTTCTTTACCATCACAGGATTGGCTACCCACGTCTGGTATCGTATCGGGCGGATGATGTTTGCGCGCAGTAAATCCTCAACCTGCTCATTCATGGCCCTCGCTTTCTCATCCCCCATGACTCTCTTCTTTTGAGCAATTGGCTCTACAGACTTGAACGTGTTGAGAGAATGTTGTGCCAGGTCTCGCGGAACCCCAGTCATATCAGAGTGTTGCCACGCGAAGACCGACATATATGCTGTGAGCAACCTTTTCATTCTCAGCCTCGTGTCGTCTGATATCGTAGCGCCAATTGTGATTTTTTGCTCTGGGAATTTCGGGTTGAGAATCCATTCTTCTGGCGCGTTTTCTGCCATTGGAATTTTCATTCTCCCCTCCCGCGGAGTACTGCGCACAAATGATCTCGGTATACAAAAGTTACACCTGTTGGTGTTGGGAACCCCAACGCGCCGTGCGCTGGCGACGGTATGGCGTTGAATTGGGCAATCATTCCCCTACCCAAGATCATATTGTGGCAAGAAGTGGTGGACAAGACCAAGAAGTTAACAACTTCGGCTCGCTTGTGTTTCTCATCCCCCATAGTTAGCTCAAATTGTATTTGACCTAGGGGATGAATGATTTCATTTGAAACACCAGAGATTGGTGCATTCACAATTTCATGCCTTGCTTGGTCTGCCGGATCCAGTTTCCTGAAACATTGCTCATACATGATGTCTGACTCGCTGCCAGTGTCCACCAGGACTTTTGACACTTCGTAATGAGCAATGTGTGTAGTGATGACCAGAGGACTGCTAATTGAAGGGCCTCCCCTGATTCTTGGGAAGATTACTTGTTGCTCGCGCCAATCTCCTTGGATTTGCGCGCTTCTTTTTCTTGATGTTTGCCCTTGCCTTCCTCCCTCGGCTACACAGATTCTTTTGTACTTTTTGCTGGCAGAGGCTCCTTCTGGTTGTTCATTTTCTGGTCTTGAGTTTTTTACCAGGTGAGCCAGCTTGCCTGATTTCACATCCTTTTCAATTGCATCCTTCAAGTGGTGGCATGCATCAGTGTTGTGTCCTGTGGACTTGTGAAACTCACAGTACTTGCCACTGTCTGATGGTCCCTTGTAGTGTAGTGGCTTGGGGCTTTTGAATTGGACATTCTCAGTGTTTAACACATGTGAAGGCGTTTTAGTGAGGGGAGTCCATATTCTTGGCAGAGGTCTGTTAGGATCTCTGCCGCCTTCCCTCTTGTCACCCTCCCCGCGATTACGAACATCTTTTTGGGGCTGGGGTGAGCTTGGTTGCGCCTGCTTTTCTGCGAAAGAAAAACTGGTTGGTTGCAACCTGGACCATACAGAGTTCTGTTTGCCCCTTTTTTCTTTGCTGCGCGGTAACTCAGCTTGATGCGCTCTTTCCCTTGCCCTATCTTGGGCAATTTGTTTTTCATTTCTCGCGAAGACTCGCGATGCTTCCATTAGTTTGGCCCAAGTGGTGGGCATGCCATCTCTGCTTACGAGAGCTCGGCGGAGTTGATCACTGCGCGCGCCTTGTATAAAGGCCACGTGCAGGAGTTGCTCAGTTATACCTCCGATTGCCAGAGACTCCTGATTGAAACGTGTTATGTAGTCTTCAATCGTTTCATCATTCCTGCGCACGCAGTGCATGATGTCATCAGGGTCGCGCGTGTGTCTGCGCTGCTGTACGAAGTGGGCTTGGAACTTTTCCAATAGTTCCTCGAACCCATCGATTTGCCCAGTCGGCAAGCTCTCGAACCAGACACGCGCCGCGCCCGTGAGGCAGCGAGCAAACATGTGACACCATGTTGGCATCGTCCAGCTCTCTAGGTTTCCCGTGTTGTAAAAACCTTGCAAGAAATCATCTGGATCTGTTGTGCCGTCATATTTGCCCAAACCACTTGGCATCTTGGTTTTGTGCTGGATGGGAGCCTTCGCGATGCGCTCAGTGAACTTTGAATGTTTCACCAAGATGGCTGGTCTGTACGGTGTGGTTACGTCCACTTGCCCTCTAACTGGTGGGCTGTACGGTATGTGCAGATCCAGATCGGCTCTGGCTCCAGGCGCCATGTTCACAGGCGCGCGGAGCTGTGAGCCTCCTACATGAGTATCTCGCGTCTTCCTCATGCTGTGCACTTCTTCATCACTGAACTCAGTGTGTGCAGTGTGAACAGAATGTCCTTCTTCCGGCGCGCGCGGCCTTTTTGTTCCATGAACAGTTTGCTTATCAAATGCTTGCCTTTGTGTTAAGTCGGCTAGCTTTTTCTGTTTGACCATCTCATTGTACTTGTCCATTAGACGCCGCTGCTCGTTTATGAGCCATTTTTTAGGATCATTTGTTTCATCTTCTGGACCCATTGGTCCTTTTTGTTTCGCGCCGGCAAGATTTTGTAACGTGAGATCGTCTGGAGGAGTTTCAGTCTGGCCGTGAGGAGTTGTAATGAAGGGACGGTTACTGGTGGTGCGCGTAGAATCACGCGGCCCCCTCAGAAACTGCTGTCCCTCATTAACATCCTCACATTCAATATCCTCCAGAACTTGATCGACGTTACGAGCACCAGAAACCATGGTGAAAATTTGTTTTTATATATAGATCTGATGAGATCTGATTGCCGTTGTAACAGTGGATGGCGCCAATGAAGAAGCGTGGATCGACTCACTGGTAGACGATCTACTTTCCTCGGGTGTGATTATGCTACTTCACCGATGGTTTCTCTTGGATCTGATGGATCTGGGTTCTTCCACCTACAAAATGAACAGCACCGTAAACTTACCCCTCAGAAAGGGACAGAGGGTCCTCTTTGGGGTAACCCTCCGGTGTGAGAATAAGTATTTGTGGGAGAAGATAATAATATGGGAGAGTAAGGAATTTGGAGTATATTGCTTAATAGCTGAATACTCTGTTATTGTCTGTTTTTTGTGTGTTATCTGATGATATTGGATGTGGTATTTATAGTGCTAGGGTTTCCACTGATTGAGCTTAGACCTAATCAGGGCCTTGCTGGCCTCCTCCAATTGCTTTGCGCCACGTGTCCTTGGGGACACCTGGTGCTTTTTCATTGGTTATAATCACGTGGTAGCACATGGTTTATGCTGAGTTGTCCACCCTTCATTGGCAGCTGTCGACATCAGCATATTCTTATTCCTTAAAAAGATACCTTCTGGAAGGTTGTCTGACGTGCACAATCAACGTTGCCCTAATCCTGATTTGGATAAGGACGAGGTTGATTATGTGCATGTGTGATATGCGCCAATCCTGAGGATGCGCGAGGTCTTCTCTTTATTCTCACGCGCAGATGTTTCATGCGCAGATGTGATATGCACGAGCATGTGATATGCGCCGCGCGCTGATGCGCCACGCGCATATGTGATATGCGTGAGCATATGTGATACGTGAGCATATGTGATGCCTGGGCATATGATGCCTGGGCATATGATGCCTGAGCATGTGTGGTGCCTGGGCATATGATGCCTGAGCATGTGTGGTGCCTGGGCATATGATGCCTGAGCATGTGATGCATGAGCATATGTGATATGCGCCATGCGCATAGGTTTTGGCTTTGTGCCTTCATAGTGTCTTGATTTCAAGCCTCTTGTCTATATCTTGTGGGTTGACCCGCCTTGCTTGGTGTTGAGGCGGGTACATACCTCTTCAGAGGTGTAGAAAAGCTTCTGGAGAAAAACAAACACCACCTAAGTATCTAGCCAAACAAAACTAATATTATTCAAACCTAATGGGCTAATACTAACAGTTCTAAGTAGGAAAATAGGAAGGGAGGTTGGGAGGGAGGGTGGGTTGATATTGAAATGACAAAAAGAAAAAACATAAAAGAAAAACATTCCTAACAAAGCCCCGTCCCTCGCGTCTGAGCACATCCTTCTCCAAGGGCCTCTCGATCAAGGACAACAAGCTCCAACCCATTCCTTTCGGGGCGTCCACAAGGATGGTTTAGAGCGTTGACAATACGTTCTGCATATTCATTATCCGTATAATTTAATTGAAAATCATTATTTTTCTAATTTAATATCATATATTTAAAAATCCCTCACATCACATTATCAATCCATGCCTCTGTATTAAATTTTTTGTATTATTTTTTCCCTGTAATATAACTAGCATATTTATATGTTGTTTAATTGGTTGTTTTGAGTTTTGGATGATGAATGGTAAAATCCTTAACAAGGCCCATATCCCACTTCTATAACCCATTTTTTATATTAATTGCAAAATTGTTATTTTTTTTCTTCCTTTGTGTCCCTGCCAATCAAATGGAAGCTGTTTTCCAACTTTATGAGGTTTTAAGTGAGAAGAAGAAAGAATCCATGTATGAATATACTTAAGTCCCACAATTGAAATGGCTTTCACTTTAGAATATACCAAATGCTTTTATACCACTCATTTCTTAGCATATACAATGGTCCCAAAAGTTTCCATATTTAGCCCACCAAAAAAGCTCTTGTTACGAAAGAAGGTCTTTAAAGTCACCATTTTTAAGTGGTGGTATTTGTGACGCGTAACTAAGACTTGTAATGGATGGAGCCTATATAGGGACGTTTTGCGTCATGTGATGTCACATCACTATATGGACTTTTTGACAAAAAAAGGGTGTGATGGATGGAGCCCCCTCCAATCATTACCTCATTATTAATTTTTTTATTATTTTTTATTTAAAAAAACAAAATAAAACAACCACAAATCAACTTCCACCATTTCCCCCCTTCTGTTGCTTTGTGGAAGCGCTCTCCCCCTTCAAAGCGCCCTGGGGGCGGTGTTCCCTGGTGCTTTAGGGCGCTTTGGAAGGGAGAAGCGCACCACTACGCACGGTCTAAGTCATGAGTTTGTGAAACATATTTAAAAAAAATGCACATGAAGTTATACTAACAACGTATAGAAATACATTCATTAGTGAAACTTGTTGAAGTTTATGAGATTCGTTGACGCTCCTTTAGATTAACTTTTCCATTTATGGGGGTATTCAACGAAAACATTTATTATAGATTGAGCACTCTTAATTTTCATTGATGCCGGATTAGTATCTCTCCCCTAAAAAGCATTAGTTAAATTTAGACAGAAATACAAATTTTGTTCTTTAAACATAGATGATTTATGATCATGTCCTTTAAAAATGTTACTTTCAGACGATATCTTTTACATAACATGTTTATTTGATTTTCGTCATTTACCCTAACGACCGTTAACATTTTCAGTTAAGTCATGATATGTGAGCGCATAAGGTAATTTCAATCACCTATTATTAATATTTTTTAACAAATTAAAATTTATATTTAACAATTCTTTAAAAAAAACTAAAAGTGTTCTCTCTCTCTAGCTCTCTCTCTCTCTCCCACCATATCTCCCCTCTCCTCCATTACATCATAGGAATCAAGAATCTAAAATGAATTAGTTGTTAATAGCTTTCGTCTTTGGCTCACTTTGAAGGTAGCAGGTCTGATAGGATCGATTTGAAGGTTGCAGGTTCGATGAGTTTATTCATATGGAAGGTTGCAGGACTATGATGCGTTCGATTAGAAAATTGACGTGAAGTTTAGCAAAAGTTCAACACAAATCGGGTTTTAAAATAGGTTTTCACCTACAATTAAATCACACACGAAAGGCAAGTGTACCTATCGTGTGTAATAAAGTGTCGGTATGTCACACCCTGACTTAGGGCCTAGGCGTGACACCCGTTAGTTGGTACCGGTTTTGTAAATATATCAGAGTTGCGGGTTATTAGCGGAAGTCTTTGATTATAATAAAATATTAATTTATTTTGAAAACTTCTTGGATAATAAATATCCAAGTATTTGATTTACAAACCTTGTTTAATCTTGATTATCATATTTTAATGATTAAAAACTGAGCTATCTCCATAAGCGAGCTTCTAACTTCAAGAGTGACTCTTATTCCTTACTATCTGTGCTATACTTGCTTTCCTGTAACGTGGAGGAAAAATACGTCAGCGATATGCTGGTGAATCATTGACTCTGAAAATATTTATAAATCTTTGACTGACAAGATAGTTTTTTTGAACAGTCTCAGCAGAAACGTCTCATATTTCTGGGAACTTGTGCCACTGCCATACACACACAATTATGGTTCTCCGGGAAGTGATGCCCATTGGAGAACTTTCGTTATGTCTGTTAGCCTGCGGCCACGTAGCCTTGATTGATAGGTTAACAGATATTTTTGGATCCATACACATGTGTACTCGGTCTGAGTTGCTTTTATTCTCTACCTTGTGACTTAGGGATCACATAATCCCTTAAAATTTAGAGATCACGTAATCTCATACAAACATTTGACTGACTGTTTAAGATAAACAACTCGTTTATCTTAATGACTGACTGAAAAAGGTTTAACGTATTCACCTGTGATTGTCCTTTCTGAATGATATGGTGATCTCGTTTGAAAACCTTTATGAATGATGATTGACCTATAATAAATAGGTTTGTATAAATATCCGGATCGTCTTTTGATCCAACTACAGACCTTAGTCGGGTTTGATAGCTTTAAACCTTGGCTGATCATTTGTTTGAAAAAAATATTTAGACCCGTAGTCTTTTCATTTATTTACAAATCATGAGCTGAGTTTTTTCTTCATGAAGAAACATCTATTGATAGGTTTCTTCTTCAAGAAGAAACATTAAATGACCATAACCTTGGTATATAAAATCTTACATTTCTTAGTCGTGAAGAAAACTATATCTCTTGCATATAATGTTTCTTAATTGTGAAGAAACTATTTCTGACTATATCTTCTTGTATGTAAAAGCTTGTGTTTCTTAAACATGAAGAAACATTATTTTAACTATAAATTCTGTATGTATAATGCTTTTGAAACATAATTATGATCAAGGTTTGGGTTATACCCCTGACTATAGTCTAAGCCATATAATATAATAATAAAATAATATTTAGGCAGAACCCCTACCTTACACGGTTTTTCGAAGTTTATATGCCTAAGCTTGTACGGGCAGCACTTCTACTCTCTATCGCGTATTGAGGCTCAAACCGTCAGAACTTCGGGGCTTGTAACGTACTATGAGGTGTGGCACACAAAACGAGGCTAAGTGTGTGAAAGTGATGGTGTTTGGTGTGAGTTAGAATGTGTCGTGAACCCGCTTTTTATAGCTGAAATTGGGTTCCATCGCGTAGCACGATGGTCCCTTATCTTGGTCCGTCGCGTAGCACGATGATAGGAAAATGACGCGTGGCATGCTGACTCAGCCCTAACGTTTGCCACTGTCACTCCGTCGCGACACGTGTTGATGAGTCATTACGCTCTATCGCGTAGCACGTGGCCTTATCCTGAGCTCATCGCGTAGCATGATGGGTTCCTGGATTCAAATTTTTACTTTTGGTCCATTGTCTTTGATAACTTGTTCCCTTCTTGGTCATGCTTTCATTTTCCAAAAATACTAAGGCGGCCCCTTATGCGGTGATGCGAAGTGCAAAGTGCGCCACCAAAACGCCACATTACACCCATCGTCCGTGTCCGTGTCCGTGCACGTGCACATCGGGTGCTTCGCACCCTCCGCTAGGACTATGGATAGTGGTTTGCCACATATGAACATTACTATGGAAACTCTCTTCTTTATAAAGAGCTTCATTTTCTTTCTTGTTTGCATGTGGAATGAAATTTTTCTTTCTTATTTATACCCATGTGAAATACTTTCACCTTCTTCCATCTTTCCATGTGGGATGGAAGTTTCTCATTTTCTTAACATGAGATATCTTTATTTTTCTTATCTCATTTTTCCCATTACTTGTCTTGTGAATATTTTTAATCCTTTCACTTTCAAAGTTGACATTTTTAGTCCAAAATAATTATGAGATTTTTTCTAGGATGTTACACGGTAAGAACCGAGTATCAATCCATGGACACAACAACTTTTTAATACTAAATCTTTGTAAATGACCAACTGAACAAGTAAATCTCAATTTTAATACCAACTAAACTAGCATATAATGAAAACAAACAAATAAAAATACAAGAGACAATCAATCCAACAAAGTTACCAGACCATGCATTCACTTAAACTAGCGATATAAATGACAAAACATCATGAATTAAGATAAATATAAATATTAGATTCCAATCAATGTGACCTAATAATAGCATAAAAATATCATGATGAGCATTCATTCAAGTCGATTAGCAAGTTTGTCAAAACTACCTAATCCTATAATCAAAGGAAAGCTAGCATGAAAACATCCTAACCACCTAAAATCATATAAAAATAAACAAGCTCAAGAGACCAAAATCAACACATGAATCTTTCAATTAGCAAACATAAACTAAATCAAGGATCATGTTATCACCATATAATTTTCCAATATCAAGTGATAGGTTTCCATACTTGTTAAAATCTCACAACCAAGTTAATTTCCACTAGTCATTCCTAACAAAATGGTATAAACTAAGCATGCATACACAACAAAGTTTATAAACAAACACTCAACACATGGTTTTCCAACATAATATGGTCAAGCATCTATCAAATTAACAAGACTATGTAAAATAGCATGTATTTCAACCATTAATTTCTACTCAATAACTCATCATAAACTTGAAGAACACCAAAATTGCCAAAATCATGCATAGATAATTATCACATAAGTAAAGGCTTCAACATGATCTAAGTAATAAGAGTATTTAGCCCATAAGGCTTGATATAACTACAATCAAATTAGAAATAAGCTTACAAAACATGTTCAAGAACAAAGAAATACAAACTAAGATCAACAAAGATTGAAGATTTGGATGAAGGATCTTGAGAATGGTGGAAGCCTTCCAAGATGCTTGCAAGTGAGTTGAAGTCACCAATTGTTTTAGAGTTAGAAGCAGTGGGTTAAAAACTCATCTGGACTCCAATTTTTTTTCTTTTTAGACACTCTCTATATATTGTAAAAAGGGAGATATAGTCATGTTTTGAGAGAGACATGGTCATGTTCAAGCAAAATGTAGATCTAAGCCTCTGATTGGTTATTTAACATCCAAGAAAACTACTAGGCATGGGAATACAACTGGGCATAAGGTAGATTTGGTAAACAAGAATTCCTGAAGAAAAAAGGCAGGGTACGACTTTCTCTTTTGAAGACATGTAGCATGATAATGTCATTACAAAGACATGGTCATGTGTGAATAGATGTGTAGTTTAGGATTATGGCATGGTCATGCTTGTTTATTAGCATGATCATGTTTTTGCGTATTTGTTGTAACTCCACTTTTTCACATTACTCCTTTAAAATTCTCATTATTTGGCACCAACCCCTGAAAATTCGCAATTCAATATATAGTATATATTCCCACAAATTTCCATTAAATTTCCACCAAGCGTGTGTATAATGAGGTAAAAGATGTGCAATAAATATGTATAAATTTGGACACATCCGAAGCCGAGGTTAGTAGTTAGTAGCTTTACAAGTTACAACTTCCCCAACCTTAACCTCATCAGGCCAACACTTGCAACCACCATTGGCACATGCTACCATCGTAAATCGCCATCTACAACCACCGCAAGCCTTTTCGGATCTCCCCATTGGACAACGAGTTGCAAGTTTCCGGCGAGTACTGATCTAGCTCTCTCGCTCTCCTTTTGTTCAAAATCTCTCCAAATACAACCCTTATAAGTCATGATTTGCATATATGATTTGGAATTGGGGCTTCGATTTGGAACTTGTGCGAATTGGCCGGAACAAAAAAAAACTGAATGCACGAAGAAGAAGAAGAAGATGATGATAATGAAGCAGCATATGGAATTGAAGGGAATGGAAAGGGTTAGGTTTGGTGTATTTTATTTTTTGTGGGCCCCACAAAATATTCATTTTAGTTTAGTTTTTTTTTAATTTAATAATCTTTTATAATATTAATACATTTGTTAATAATAAAGGGTTGAAATTACCTTTTTGCACTAACATGCGTGGCACATGAAAACTTAGCTGAGAAAATGGATAACCATTAGTATAAAGGACGAAAATCAAATAAACATACTATGTAAAGGACACTGTTTGAAAGTAAACTTTTTAGAAGACCTGATTCATAAATCAGTTATATTTAAAGAACAAAATTTGTAATTTTGTATAAATTTTATGACCCGCTTTTAAAAGGTCATGCTCATTGAAAAAATGGAACACCTTGTATGTAGCAAGCTTTCGAACAAGAGGTTAGTTTGTGCCATGTGGGTTTGCACCATAGCATCAAAACCAAGTAGCCAATAGGGAGCTAGCTCCTTATACAACTGGAGCCACACTCAAAAGTTTTGAAAGAGTTAGTCACTACAATGATTATTATATAATTAGTATATTTAAGAAGTTTGGTATTACAATGTAGGGTAAATATGTTTTAGTATATTTAGTAATAGTTTCATGCTTTAACAATAATGATGTATTTGGCTGGATGATGGTTGTGTAAACCATGGAAGTTGTGGGTGGATTTGTTGTATCTCGAGTTATGAGAGTCTCTCCTACCTTATCACACCTTACGATTTTTGTTTTATTTTTTTAGTATGTGTTATTACTTTTGTCTTAAGTTTCAACATTTGATAGTGATTGATGAAAATGGCCATGAATTGGGAAGAAGACATTTTAATATTTTATGGTTTATCAATTCAGGGAAGGAAATTATTTTGGTTATGATATTATAACAAACGTGACAAAAACCAACAAAATTCGTATAGACTCACTGTGTTTTAATTTAGTCCAATAACGTGACGACAACCAACCGATTTTTGTAGACCGACTAGCTCAACGCAAGGGATCGATAACTGTTGGATTTTTCCAACTTTCGAGAACACCGCCCCACTTGTCCACCTCGATTTTTTATATTTATAATTTTTTTGTTTTAGTTCCGGTACAATAACGCACGTAACCGAAACCGACCAAATTCGCATTGACTTACATACTCAACGTTTGGGTTTTACCACTGTCTATGTTTTACCAACATGCCCCCTGACACAACACGTCGGGCAAAACACTACTTATTTATAAAACTCATGTTTTATTACACAAGTCAAATTAGACCCAACTTCCTTTATATCAAGACATATCTTTAAGCTTCTTTTTATCTTCTAGGAAGCACTTTTTTCACACTTGAAGTAAAGCCTAAGTGATGTTCATGTGAGGAAAAAAAAGATAATAATTGAATTTCAATGGGATTAAAAAGTAGAAAACAAAGTGAACCTCTCATTTTCTATGACTGACTTTTGTTTTTCAATTTCCACACAATGTCCTTGTAATATTTGTTATGATTCTTTAGGGTATGTTTGGTACAGGGTAATAAAGTAAATGAGGGAACGGAATGGACGTAGTAATGGAATGAAGAAATAAATGAAATGGATCATTACCATTCTATTGTCATGTTTGATTACCATGTAAGAATGGAATGATTAATCACTTTATCATTATTAATATTTTTATTAGTAATAATAATAAAAAATAAATAAATAATATTAATAATAAATGAATATTCATAATAAGTACTTTTAGGCCCTCGTGCTGCAACGAGATATGCGTTGTGAAATATTAACTCATCTAATTTAAAAATAAAATATATTGATAATATAGTAATAGTTCTAATATAATAATAGTTATATTATAATATACAAAACGAAATGATAATATAATAACTATAATTAGATAATAATAATAATATAATTATAATTTTATAATAGTAATAATAATGTTGACTTTTTGACTTTTTTATTTCTTGAAGGAATGAAAAAAAACACCCATACCCAAAGGAATGAAAATCCTAAAAATTGAAGGAGTTTTATTCCATTTGGAATGGCTTATTACATTCCATCTTCCATTCCTCCATAACAAACACTACCTTAGTTTATCCTCAAAGCTTATCTTCATTACAATTTAATTTATATTATTTTTTAGTCTTTTATTGTTATCTTTTTAATCACTAATCTTGTATATTTGCTTAGAGCAAAAAGATAGTAGTAACTATTTTATCGTCATTTCCCAAGTTATAATCAAGTCCATGAAAGTATGAAGCAAGAAATGTTAAAAGACAATTTGGTTACATATAGGAGGGGAAGGGGCACCCATATGGGTAGTGTGTATGGCTTCCAAACCACATGGTAACACCACCCCATCATATGTGGGTAAGGTGCATGGCTTCATTCTATGGCAAAGGTTTGCCACACAAAATTGATTCATTGTTGACTATTGAAGAATTAAAATGAATTAATAAAGTTCTAGGATACTCGTGGGTAGGTGTTGCCAGTAACTTTGTGGTTTATGGGTAATTAACGATAGAAATGAGGTGACAATACATAATTGACTGGTGCATGGGTAATACCCATGAGTGCCCTTTCCACTCTAATCAGAGTTCAGGTTCATTTTTTAATATCATTACTTAATAGTTATTAATTGCTTCTTAAAATATTAATCCCTACGACTACAGCAAACGCACACCAAACCGCCTAAGATTCATCACGTCGAGTAAAGTAAACCAGACTCACCAATCGACCCACTTAGATTGTTAGTTGCCTAACAAAACTTATCCAACAACACACCATTACTTTTATAGTTCATCCTTAACAGAGTCGGGATTGAATCTTTATCACTCCGCTACACGCTAAATAAGCCATTTATTTATTACTTTCCGATTTATAAAAAGTTATATATATTTCCTTAGAATGGGATATTACAATTGTATTTAACTTCAAAACAATTCATTTTGAGAAGTTTGATGCTATTTCACTAGACATTTGATTTTTACATAATATTAAGTATATCATTTGAAGTGTTGAATTTTTTTTATATGTGAAAAGTATGATGCTTCAAACTATTAAAATTAAAGTTATAAAGAAATCTAATAAAGGGCAAAGGAGCATAAGCAGCTACTAGATTTTTTTTTGAATGACAAAACATTTACACTAGTGTTTGAGCTCATTTCTTTCAATTTCACATCTTAATCACCTTACGACCCCATCAAAGCGGGAATGATAACGACTACTAGACGATTCCTTTTTTTTTCCACTTCGAGTGTCTATAACCCTCAACTTTAGCAACTTAAATATTTATTTTTTACATTAAAGATTAATATAATAAAACTATTAAGAATAGTTTAAGTATGCATCTAATTTTATATTAGATATCATTTTTTACTGCGGTTTTTTGTTCATTCATGAACAAGTGCTCGAATGCTTCACTTCGGTTTGGTATTTCCTCGTCCAGGTTCATCGTCTGAGATGACAGTCATATTGGAGGCAATACATGGCAGGACTCTTGGAAAGTCTCTGTGGCTAGCTTATGTAGCAGGGTTGTAATGGGGTCTTCTTTTGGGATCGTTAGATCTGCTGGAGCAATTGATGAAGCCATCATTATGCTATCATCATGTGCATACTTTTTGAATGTCTCTTTGGCTTTTGATGATTAAGGGTTGCTGGAAGAGGTACCCGTGGTTCTGAGTGGGGATCTTCTTTGTGGCCTACTTCTTTGGTTAGACCATAGGCTTAGTGATGGTGAGGATTGTGTGAATGGAGCCCTGGCTAAAGGTTGTGGGTCAAAGCTAGGTCTTGCAAAGGGTGAGGTTGGTAACTTTTGACGGGTGGACCGTAGGGCAGCCCTTAACCGTAGTAATTATAATAACAAATGTGTGCTTTAAGGTTTAACTTAAAGGAATTAGATGACTACGTTATATTTTGTTATTATAGGTACAAGTGACGTGGAAGGGTGCTCGAATGTGGTAAGATGGAAGTGAGCAAAAGATTCGATGCTTGAAGTCAACAACAAAGAATTGAAGAAAGAAAAGTGATGTTCAAGCTGAAGCTACTGTAACTTATGGTAGCTACTGTAAGCTACGGTAGAGATCCTGGCGTAGGGTCCTACCGTGGACAGACAAAACCCATCGTAGAAGATTCACAGCTACCGCGCGTTGGCGGCGGTTACAAGTGTTAAAACGTGTTTTAAGAGACTTTTCACCTATCTTTCTCATTATTCCGACTTACAACTTTGTGTGGGTGACCTTGGGTGCCATAGAACATTGTTTTTGGCTTTTCTAATTGTGAATTGAAGCTCTAATCAATTGGTAATTCTTTGACATGCTGTTGATGATCTAAACGATGTGTGGCTAATTCTCTTTGTGTTTCTCTTGGGATGTATGGTTATTTGCAAGATACTTATATTATTTGTTCTTGAATTTCTGGAGTGATTATCTAATCTATGATGTTTAGTATTATCATGATATTTGTGTGCCTGTTTATAAATTATTAATATCGTTTAAACCTAGTTTTTAATCCATACGTTCTTGGTGTCATTGGCAATTGAGATTTAGTGGAAGGGATTAGTGTTGGCTATATTGATTGATTATTGAGTAACAACCTCGCGTTTTATGAATCCGAGTGCTTAGTTCTTTTTAATCACAAACAATTACATCTATACGAACCAAGTTATTGTGGGTTCTTCTAGTGAATATTAACATTTGTGTTGCGTGAAAACCTGAACCCGAGAGGAATACTCGTTTAATTACTTGTTTACAACTTTTGTGTTAATTTACTTTAATTCTTAAAATCAAACAATCCAAACTTTGAGATTACTTTCTGCATTTTACTTTTATCTTCGTTAATTTATAAACTGCTTAGTTAACACATTTTCCACAAACTCCCTGTATTCGATAACCATTTATCAATAGCTAATTAGTATATTTGGGATTAAATTTGAGTGGGACTTCGACATCACGTCAACCTCCATGGATCTTCAACCATTGTTGAGACCTTTTGCTTCTTATGTTGTCTTTCAAGGTCTGCTAGCTGAGCCTTGAGGAATTTCATTTCCGACTCTTTGTGTGAGAGAGTCATTGATGTCTGCATTGCAAGGGTATTTCTGACCATTTCCATTAGCTCTTTGTGAAGGTTTAGGATCTTTGTTTTAACTTCATAGATAATGTTTTCTAGAGCTTGAAGTCTGCTGACCAGAACTTCTTGGGTTCTACTGAAGTTATGTTGTTGAGCTAGAATGGTTGTGAGAACTTTATTCTGGGCAACAACATTTTCACTTTGCCAGTTTAAAGTTTCTTCTGCTGCAGTGGTTGGGTTTAAGGAACCACTTGGTGTCATGATGGAAGCATTTTGTAGCTTCCATGAATGCTTGGCTTTTTGTTCAGATTTCTCAAATGGAGTTAATTGTGAGAATTCTGTTTGGTAAAAGCACGTGACATAACGAACACTTGTGGCCATGTAGTTCATGTGCAACAATGCAAAAGTCATATATACAGTATCACTGAAGAGATATGGTAACAAAATGATTCACCGGGGTCGAATGTAGCCCATTGGGTCCAGGTTGACAGGATGTGGACCATGACAGGTTCACGAAACCTACCCCTATATGACAATGACATGTAACAATACCTAGTATATATGCTAGTGATTTCATGCAAATTAGGTCATTCACTCTATCAACTCTCTCTCTCTCTCTCTCTCCTACATACAATCCTATACTTATTGTACGGTGATAAATACTTATTATTACTCCGGAGGGTAGTCACGGGGATAACTCCCACCCTTTGGCGAGGCTAGCGACATTCTGCTTTATAGATCTAATCGACAAAGTCATGTCTAAGATGCTCATAATTGTTTCGTGTGAGAGCATCCAAAACCGATCGGCGCTTGCTTCTTCAATCCTCTTTTAATATGATGTTTTTGGACATTGTCTTATGAGACAAGCAAATATTGTTTGAACTTATACCTTGCAAATAGTTGCAATTACAAACAATGAAACTAGAAGCAGTTAGCTTTGGGTGATTTATGTTTGCTTCTTGGGATCATATGAGCAGACCCAGCTAGAGCACTACAATCTGTCACTTTGCTGGTGGTTGTGCACTTGTGTGTATTCAGTTGTAAATGGCTAAAAAATGCATCATATTTATCTACAATCTGTTCTATATGTTACGGATATAAATATACCTATAAAATTTAATCGTAATACAAAGTTTTCACTATTTTAAAATAGACAAAGAAAAGAGTATAAGCATTTTCACGTATTCAACAGAGCCGCTTCTGAGAATTTATATACGTCGGCCAAGCCGAGATAAAAAGACTTGTAGGTCCTAACAAGTAACGAAAATATATAAGCTAATTTTTTAAACACCATTAATGTTATATATAAGCATAACAAACGTATAGTAATAAAATCAAATACTGTAATAGCTAATGTCTAACCGATGATTCGTGAAAATCTCATAGCATTCTTGATAGCATATTGTTTGATTTTATTATGTTTATTATAGGTATACATATCTGTGCAATCTTTATAATTATTTATTTAAATTGATTGTGTGTTAAGTATTCTTTTAAAACCAAGTCTACAACTTAACACGTACCTTATAGAGAACTAGAGAAGTATATATCATGTTAACATGTTTCATCTTTTAATCAAGACAGACGTTTATGAACTATGGTACGCAAAGTGGGCTTTTGCTTCGATGGGCGATGACCATTCATAAATCATAACATTTGTCTTAACAGGCCTTGTATAATTGGCCCAGAGGCTGATTTCTTAAATTAGATTAGTCAAATCTCATAGTTCCAAGTTCCAACTAAAATGTTATTATGACAAATATTTGACTAAACTGCGGATTTTGTCCTTGTGATTTGTTCAGATATGTGGTTTTAGTCCAATAGTTTCAAATATGCGATTTTTGTTTTTATGGTTTTATTTCACTTGTAATTAAATCCGACCCCACTAACCCTATTAAGTCTGGTTGTTAAATCCATAAGCGTGCCCATCACGTCCTTTTTTTCCCCAAATAAACCCCAACCCTAATTCGCAAGCCCCCTCACATGAGGGGCTTAGGTGTATTTGGGAACAAAAAAGGACAAAAGTGCCCCTCATGTGAGAGACACGCTGATGGGTTTAACGATCACACTTCACGGGGTTTGCGGGGTCAGGTTTAATTGCAAGTGAAATGAAACCATAGGAACGACAATCACAGATTTGAAACTATTGGACTAAAACTACAGATTTGGACAAACCATATAGACAAAAACCGCGTTTCACTCCAAATATTTTATGCATACTACTTTTTTAAATAAATTTTTTTTCACTTAAATACCACCTAATCTTATATGTGTAAGGATTTAAATCCTCCGCCATATTGCAAAGGACAAGTGCCATACAAATACCCTTACAATCCTATATCATCACCAATTTTTACATTTGTTTTTCATAATTAAACTACTTTTTACAATATATTTCATTATTGAATTTGTATTCACTCTAAACTAAAGTTTATGGATGTTAACGATAGGAACTTTCTGCTCATTAAAGGTGAATTGGTAGGTACGGAGGAACCTATTTGTATTTTAAATGTGCATGAAAACGAAACAAAACCATATAACAATTACCGGAGGCATGCGAATTAAGGGAGATCAAGGGTTGGCCGGAGTTCATGTTCTAAGCGAGTTGCATATGGTCGAGAGAGTGTTTTGAAACATAATTAGAAGTGTGGTTGTGTTTGCGATGACAAGAGTGAGGGATGAAAACGAAGATGGTGGTGGGTTGGTTGGAGTTCAAATCTGTGATGGTTATGATTAACTAGTAATTGGTGATGGAGAAGGTTTAATTGGGGAAAACCTACCGGAGATTCATGCAAGAGGAAGGCAATTATTATTATTATTATTATTATTATTATTATTATTATTATTATTATTATTATTATTATTATTATTATGTTTATTATGTTTAAGTGTGAAAACATGATTTTGCCTCTGGATTTAACGGAGGTAATTGACGTTTAAGTAACGGCTGGTTCCAATTGCAAAAACATGACCACCACCAGGATGATACCAGCGAAAAATCCACCACGAGGTTGATTCCTACATTATGAGTCAAATCTGCAATTAACTGTAAAAAGTATTATTATTATTATTATTATTATTATTAAAATTGCAATTATAACTCTTAAAGCAGCACACAACTCACTCAGAGCGCTGTTCAAAAAGCTCGAATAAAACTAGATAAAAGTAGTTGATTTGAAACAATCAGGCTCGTTGGCTTGTTTTTATGCTCATTTAACTTCAAAATCAAACTAAAGCCTAGCTGAGCTGTCTCGTTTAATTTTGAGCTTCAGCTCCAAACCTTGGCTCTAGTCGTAAACAGCTATGTGACACAAGTCACAAACCAAACCCAGGAAACCACGCTTCTCCCTCACGTCAACTCCGCCGTCCTCCCGCCGTTGCACGTGCTCTCCACCTCACCTTCACTCTTCGTATCTCTCTCTCTCTCACCTTCAGTTTCACACACATTACTTTCTCTCTCTACTTCACACACACTTCAATTCTATGTCTCCTGCTTATTATTAGGTCAAACACCTTCAATTCAATTTCAATTCACACACACACACACACACTCTTTAATTCTATATCTCCGGCATATAATTAGGTCAAAACACCTTCAATTCTATATCTCCGGCGTAAAATTAGCTCAAAACCTAATGTAACAACAACTAACAACAACAATGCACGCTAAAAGCCGCTTACCTAGCAGCGGCCACACGACGCCGTCACCGCCGGCGTCGCCGCTCCGATCGCCGCGGCTGCGGCGAAAATCCGCCGGCAGATTCGCGGTTAACAACAGGTCGGTTGCGCAGCAAGTGGCGTGGATCGTGTTATCGGTGTTGTTGCGTAGGCAAGGCGTGTTTCTGTTCGCGCCGTTGTTGTATATCTCAGGAATGTTGTTTTATATGGGGACGGTGTCGTTTGATGTGGTGCCGGATGTGATTAAGGTGCGGCGGACGCCTGGTTCGGTGTACCGGAGTCCGGAGCTGTATAAGAAGATGAAGCGGGAGATGGATGCGGATAATTCGAGTTCGGATGCGGTAATTTGACTTAGTTTGGCCTAGTTTGATGTGGATCTTGTTGTGATTGTTCAGTTATTGATTGTAGTTTAGCTGCATTGAGTTTAATTGTTTAGTTGATCACACATGCAATGATTGAAATTGAGAGATTTGATAGATATGATAAATTTTGATTAGATCTTTGGTAGCAGTAGGTTTGAATTTAGCTGTATTGAGTTTAGTTTTCAAATTAGTGTTGATAAGTTGAAATTATGGTTGAGGAATACTGAGAGAGAAGACCGGTTGACTAAGTTTTATCTGTTTTATGATGGTTTGAATTAAAATTTTTTATGCTACAATTGGTGTTGAAAAGTATTGACAGCATTGTAAGCTTTTAATAATTTGATGCGGGCAGTACTCAGTAGTATCTGAATTTTGCCCTAATTTGATCTGGATACGGTTCTGTAGTTAAGCACTTTTTTGCCTGATTAGGCTTTGGAACTGTTCTATACACATGCAATGATTGAACTTGTGAGATTTGATAGATATGGTGAATTTGACGTAATTTGATTAGATAATTGCTAGCGATAGGTTTGAATCGAGTTTAGTTTTCAAATTGCTGTTGATAAGTTGAAGTTATGGTTGAGGATGACCAAGAGAGAAGATTGAATTGACTAAGTTTCTTGTTTCATGATAGTTTGAATTAGGGTTGACAGTAAGTCAATAGGTGTAGAAAAGTTAGAAGTATTCACAACACTGTAAGGTTTTAATAATTTGAATTCATCTTTACAAATTGCACATTGTATTTAATGATTTGTAGGTATCAGTGGTTACACTGAGCGTATGAAAATGGATCTCGTGAGAGTTGGATAGTAAATATGGCTTGATTATGTAATGGCCATTATGCGAACATGCTTGGTATGTTGAAAGACGGAAATTTTCGATTTTGACAGTTGATTATCCGTTTCGTATTTGGAACTTAAACACATGCAATGATTGAACTTGAGAGATTTGACAGATATGATTAAGTTTTATGTAATTTGATTAGATCTTTGCGAGCAATAGGTTTGAGTTCAGCTGTATTGAGTTCAATTTTCAAATCAATCTTAAGTTGAAATTATGGTTGAAGAAGACTAAGAAAGAAGACTGATTTGACTAAGTTTCCTACTTCATGATAGTTTGAATTAGAAGTTTTTATACTTTGTTTGTTGGTTGAGAGTTGACATTAGGTGTAGAAAAGTATTGACAGCATTATAAGCGTATATAGCCTAACATCTTCTATATTTTGACTGGAAGTTCGGAACTTTGATATATATCCTACATTACAATTTGCATGTTGTATTTAATAATTTGTTGGTATTTGCGGTTACTCTGATAGCAAGAAAAATCGGTTCTTGTTTACTTGATTAACTTTTCGAACTACCTATACACATGCAGTGATTGAACTTGAGAGATTCGATAATATGATGAATTTGATGTAATTTGATAACATCTTTGCTAGCAATTGGT
Source organism: Bidens hawaiensis (assembly GCF_021521415.1). NCBI lineage: Eukaryota > Viridiplantae > Streptophyta > Magnoliopsida > Asterales > Asteraceae > Bidens > Bidens hawaiensis. The sequence goes on from NW_027491131.1 coordinate 1,034,022, forward strand.
TTGAATTCAGCTGTATTGAGTTCTATTTTTAAATCACCACTGGTAAGTTGTAATTATGGTTTAAGAAGATCAAGAGAGAAGACTGATTGACTTAAGTTTCTTGTTTCATGATAGTCTGAATTAGAAGTTTTTATACTTTGTTTAGGGTTGACATTAGGTGTAGAAAAGTAGTAACAGCATTGTAAGCTTTTAATACTTTGAATTCATCTTTACAAATTGCACACTGTATTTAATAACTTGTAGGTATTAGTGGTTACACTAAGGGCATGAAAGTGGATATCGTTAAAGAGCCGGATGTAAGGGCCATTATGCATTTATGCTAACTTGCTTGTTATATAGAAAGACAGAAACTTGGGATTTTGATACTTGCTTAATCGTTTTCCTATTTGGAACTTATAACCAAATGAATTATGGAAGTTTGGTGAATTCACAAACAAGGATTTCAAGTAGGCATTTATTCTTTGAAGTAACTGTATCATATATTTGCATATCTGCGTCTAGCATCAGTTAGATTGTGGATCACAAGAAATTTCAGTAGTTTTATCAGGATCATTTTAGTTTTCTGGTTTGTGTGCAAAGCAATCAAGTATTGACAGCTAAGTCAATAAGTATTAAATGCAAATGCTTCGTGCTAGTTGAACATATCATTAATGTACAAGGGGTGTGGTATTCATCTTGGATGGTTGCGAAAATTGTATTATGTAGATAATTATTTGCTTGTGTTTTTATGGAATAAAGCATATAGCAAGTATGATTTTAATAATTCTCGTATGCTCCTATTTAAGATTTATAACATTAAATTTAATGTAGATGTCAACTATATGGAAACATGCTAAAGGTGGAGACTGGAAGCCTTGCATAACCAAGTTTTCAGGAGGTATGAACACCAGTCCATCTTTGATACATGAAAGATTATATGATGCTGACTTTTTGACCATCCAATATCTTACTTAACTAGCCCTTGATTGCTTGAAGTATCTTTTCTTTTTACAAAAATCTTTGTCTCAGTTATTTAAATACACTTTTTTTTAAAGGTTTGCCGGAGTCAAATGGCTACATATATGTCGAAGCAAATGGTGGCTTGAATCAGCAAAGGACATCGGTAATTCAAATACTTTTTACATTAGTTTACTTTCTAATTTATAATTGTAACACATATTAGCTTTCTATCTCTAGATATGCAATGCAGTTGCTGTGGCTGGCTATCTTAACGCGACACTTGTCATTCCCAATTTTCATTTCCATAGCATATGGAGAGATCCTAGGTTTGCAGCCATGAGATCTTCAACTAAACCTTTAAGAATTTCTTATTTTATTTTATAAAATCTTGAACTAGCTGATTTGTTATTTCAGCAAATTCAGCGATATATATGATGAAGAATTCTTTGTTAAAACCTTGGAAAACGACGTACGTGTGGTTGACTCAGTACCTGGATACCTAATGGAAAGGTTTGACTACAATTTGACCAATGTATTCAACTTCAGAATTAAGGCATGGGCACCCATTCAGTACTACAAAGATACAGTTCTTCCTAGACTTCTTGAAGAAAAGTAAGTTTATTTTATGATTTTATCTCACTTATAAATATTGATTCCTTTTTAAAATATTTATTTATTCTTTGTTATTCAGATTTATAAGGATTTCTCCATTTGCAAACCGATTATCGTTTGATGCGCCCCCTGAAGTCCAACGGCTTCGTTGCTTGGCAAATTACGAAGCTTTACGGTTCTCAAATCCTTTATTAACAATGGGGGAAACATTAGTTTCAAGAATGAAAGAAAAAAGTGCAAAGGATGGTGGAAAATACATTTCCGTTCATTTACGGTTTGAAGAGGTCGGTAGTCTTTATGAATTGTAATTTACATGAATTGCCCGTGGATTTATGAAACTACAATTTTCATTCCTAACGTTTTTATAACATAGATCGTTGCTCAAATTGGAACGTGTAACACCTATCTCTCTAAAGTGGATGTCCCTTCAAAAGGGCTGTAAAAGCATGTCATGTGCTGCACATGCCGGTAAAGCAGTTTTTAACGACCCTTTTAAACAGACATCCATTACAGGGGCATGAGTGCTACAAGTTCCAATTTAGACGATCCATGTAATAAAAACGTTAAGGATGAAAATTGTAATTTCATCTAAACATCAGCGATGATTTATCTAACTTGCACTTTTTATTATTAGATTAATATGTAACCAAAACGTTTACAGGACATGGTTGCTTTCTCGTGTTGTGTATATGATGGTGGATCAAAAGAACGGGAAGATATGATAGCTGCTAGAGAGAGGGGGTGGAAAGGTAAATTTACAAAGCCCGGTAGAGTTCTTCAACCAGGAGCTAATCGGGTCAATGGAAAATGCCCCCTCACACCTCTGGAGGTAAGATTTTTCTTTGACCCTTTTGACTTATTTGACCGGTTTCCTTTTTACCCGTTTGACTTTCGATATGTTATCTTATTAGGTGGGATTGATGCTTAGAGGAATGGGATTTGATAACCGTACATCTATATTTCTAGCTTCCGGAAGAATATATGATTCTGAACGACACATGGCCCCACTTCTAGAAATGTTTCCACTTTTACAAACAAAGGAAATGCTTGCATCTCCTGAGGAACTTGCTCCGTTTAAGGTTTGACCATATTTCTGTACGCTTGTTTTAAGGTTTGACCGTTTTAAGGTTTGGTTGGTTATTAAGTTCCTTTTTACTGCTTTTAGAACTATTCTTCCAGAATGGCGGCTATAGATTACACGGTTTGTCTCCATAGTGAAGTATTTGTTACAACTCAAGGTGGAAACTTTCCTCATTTCTTATTGGGCCATCGAAGATATATGTTTAATGGACATTCCAAGACAATTAGGCCAGATAAACGCAAGCTGGCAGTGTATTTTGATAATCTAAAAATCGGGTATGATTCCTTCATATACATTATATAGCCGCAGTATATATACATCTAAAGTAGAGGTGGCAATTTTGACCCATTTACATATGAATGGATTGATTTGGGTTGTTTTATTACAACCAAGTCAAATAAAAACTTTGAAACTGAAATGGGTCAAACATGTTGAAACTTGAAAGTGCCCAAACTCTATTTTCGTAGGATGTGCCGAACTTGATTTGCTTTCTTTTTGACAATATTACCCTTACAACATGAAAGGATAAAATAGTAATCAGTGTAAGGGCAAAGTTGTCAAAAGAAATGTGTTGTGTGGTGTGCAAGTTATCTAGACACGTTTATTTTGAACGGTTGGGAGTTTGACCCGTTTACTTATGAATGGGTCATTCGGGGTGTTTTTTCTCAACCGGATTAAGTCGAAAACTTGAAACTGAAACGGGTCAAACAGGTTGAAAGTGACCCAAACTCTATTTTAATGTGAGGCACCAAAATTGGTTTGCACACAAGTTTTGTCTGTTGACAATTTTACCCTTGCAACAACTGGAAAATACAAAAAAGTAATTGTAGTGTAAGGCTAAATTTGTCAAAGTAAATGTGTTTTGTGGTGTGCAAATTATTTTAGGTGGTTTTCAGATCAACTCCTAGTTTCAATGCATACAACTTAATCATCATCATCATCATCATCGTACTCAGTATATCCCACCAATAGCAATGCTATGGTAGGGTCTGAGGAGGGTAAGATGTAGACAGCCTTACCTCTATCCCATTGGGATAGAGAGGCTGCTTCCGGTGAGACCCCCGGCTCGATAGTAGTTTTGCATCAAGCCTTGGACATAAGGCACATAGCACTCAATCATCGGGACACCGGCTGATCGGTGCATGTGCCCTTGTCTTTCGGCTATCAACGCCACCACATGATGCCTGATTAACCTTCCGCCACTTTTAACGTTATTTTCACGAGATTAGTAAAATAACGTCAAAATTAGTGCAATTTTACTTTTGCCCACCCGAGGGTTCACACATATATACATTATATGGGCGCACCGCAAGCAGGGCGTATATTTTTTATATACAACTTAATAAATAATATTTTTTATTTAAGATACAGATTATTTTGTGATAAAATATTGTTTCTGTAATTATGATATCATTCATAAAAATTTCAAGAAATTCACAAATGAGTCGAACTGTCTCAATCTGAGCTTTGAAATATATTGTTGAGTTTAACATTACTATTTACTAGTGAAGTTCAATATAATGATTCTATTTTGCAATTATATTTATTCCAGCTGGAAAACATTCAAGAGGCACATGTTAAGCATGCGGGCCCATAGCGACTCGAAAGGAATCGAACTAAAACGACCAAACGACTCGATATACTCATTCCCATGTCCAAACTGCATGTGCCATACAAACAAAACCGAAGAATCAAGAACCGCATCCACACCATGACCCCACAAGTCAACCAAAGTCAACTCGTTTCCAAGGGATTCGGTTTGCAATTCTTGGGTGCACATTTTGTGAGCTAACATTGAAAATTCTTTATTTTTTCTTCAAAAGCTTGAACAATCATTTGGTGCTTCAACAATGATCAAGAAAGACGGAAGTCGAATGAAAACATTAATTAGAAGGGCTAAAAGCCGATCATTTTGATCGTGTGGCGAAGCTGATTTGTACAAGCTGAATTGCAAATATGCTTTAACATGGTTGATGATGTTAGTTTGTGTACAATAGAGTAAATTTGATTTTCAGGGACATAAAATTGTTTTGTGACAAATTTTGGGAACCACATTTTTTGGGATCCCTTGTTAAATTTCTGTTGAGTTAGTTTTTTTCATAGTTTTTTCAAAGTGGTGATTTGATTTTGTATTGATTAATGTATGATTTAACTAAATTGTTTTTGAGTATTTATCATAACTCATTGAATATTTTGTCAATTTTACAAAATTAAATAAATTTATTAATTTTATATACTTGTTTTAATTAAATTAAAGCATTTTATGAACCAATTTAATTTTGAGTTAGGTATTGGAGTCCCGAGTGGTTGCGTTATGTCGTTTGATGCGAATTAGAAAAGAGGATCATCTTGCCTAACCCGTCAAATTAGATCTTTGCCCTTTATGTGTAGTTTTGATGCAAATTAGAAAAGAGGATCATCTTGCATAACCCGTCAAATTAGATCTTTGCCTGTTAAGGTGTTAACTACCTTGGCCTCCTGTTTGGGGAGAAGATAAACTTAAAAAAGGATTGAAGACCGGTTACGGGTATTTTTGAATCTAGACCATACTTTTGGAAGGAAAAAAAATATACCTATCGATATAGGGTGGATTTACCCTTCTCGACATGAAGCTCATCTTTAGGTTATCGAAACTCTTCAAAAATTATAAAGGAAGTTTCACGTGTGTTTGTGCTGTGAAGGACCTGAATAACACATTACGGTAGCTTGTACTAGAACGAATTAGGTTTGGCAAGCTGTTAGTCATTGGTGTAAAATTCCTTGTATCTTCATGATCTCAATTCATTATATACTACAAAACAAACATATTCAAGGGAATAAAATGAAATAAACATTTTGTTCAAGCAGTTTGATCAATCATGTGCTGAAACATCTGGAAACCTATCAATGATAAGATTTTCAATAAAACAAACATCTCAATTCACAAAATAATTGAAAACATCATGACACTTGGGTTTTGAGGCTGCTTACAGTTTGGTTTTAAAACCGTCAAACCGCCCAAACCAGTTCTTCTTTAACTTTAAGCCAGTTAGTTTCAAAACATCTAAACCGTATCTAATGGTTTGGTTTACGGTTTATACCACAAAACCAGCCATACAAAATTGGACCGGACCGTAAAGCTCTAAATTTCAAACGTTTGGTTTTGGTTTTTGATAATTACAAAGTACAAACCGTTACGATTTGACCTGTAAACCGTAAATATTCACTAAAACGGGTTAACATTCGGGTCGGGTCGGGTGAAAACCGCCATTATAATTATTATTTTTTAAACAAGTTCTTTTAGGCCTTTCAATACAATACACAACCGCCACAAAAACTGACTTTCACTAACACAAATATCTCAAACCAATCAATAAATTCATTCATTCAATCCAACACTCCATTAACAATGACAATCGTTGGCACTCTAACATCTGAACAACTTCAATTCTTCAATTCACAAGGTATTAATATCCTCTTCATTTCAAAACCCTAATTCTTTCATTTTATGTATTTAAACCTCAATATTAACTCATTTCACAGGCTATTTGGTTATTGAATCGTTTTCGAGTACCGAATATGTCGAGGCGTTACGAACGAGGATGAATCAGTTACTTAACGGCTTCGATTGCTCTTCTTCCGCGTCAATCTTCTCCACGAAGAATCAGGTTACAGGCTCGGCTCGTTTATTATTTATTATTAGTTAATTAATTAACTTATATACGTTTTTAGTTATGTTTATATATTTTGAGAAAAACCTTAAACGAGCCTTAGCTTGGCTCGAGCTCGACTGTGCAGTGTAAAACTAATACGTAGAAGTCTAAATAGGTAAAACTTAAAACTACACAAGGGTTGTTAGGGCTCGATGAACCTAAACAAGCTTCATGGAAGCTTGTTTAGTCATCAAGCCCGAGCTTGAGCCTTGTGTATTTATAAGTTTTACCTGTTTGGACTTCTATGTATTAATCTTACACTGTACAGTAAGGTACTACACGTGCTCGAGTTGATCTTATACTCATTTAAGGTTTTATCAAAATATATAAAAATAATAAACAAGTCACTTGTACTTTTAAGTTTTACCTGCTTGGACTTTTATGTATTAATTTTACACTGCACCCGATTTGAGATTCAGTTCGCTTAAGGTACTACACGAGCTCGAGTCAAGCTTAGGCTCGTTAATATTTTTCTTAAAATATAATAGAAATGATTAAAAACATATATAAATTAGTTAACAAATAAGAAATGAGCCATGTGCATTTTTCAGTTTTATCTATTTGGACTTCTATGTTAAAATCTTGCACTGACTGAACAATCGAGCTCTAGCTAAACTTAGCCGCTTAGGCGTTTTTTTTAATATATAAAAATATATTAAAAACCTATATAAATTAATTAATAAATAATAAACGAGCTGGATTCGAGCGTTAGAAAAGGAGATCGAGCTCTTATAAGTCAAAACGAGCCGTGCCGCTAGCCTAGTCGAGCTCGTTTACGCTCCTTGGTGAGTTTAATGTAGTGATTTAATTTAGCTTGGGTTGAGACATTGCTTTTTGTTTGTTTATTCAGCAAAAATCAAGTGATGATTACTTCTATGAGAGTGCAGAGAAGATTTCGTTTTTCTTTGAAGGTAAATAGTAATAATATGGTAAACATGATTGATTTCTTAAGTTAAACTTTTCCACTATTAATCACACAAGAGGATTATTGTTAAACGCTGATCTGATTGAAGATTATTTTGTAATGATTACCAAATGACAAAGATGTGATTTTGAATTCAAACTTTGCTAGAAGTGTTAGCTTGTTTCAGTAGTCATTGTTGAGTTCTGTTCTGATAGAGAAGAAAATTTGTAGGATATTACTAAATAGAATGAGAATATTTTTTGCAAGTTTAAAGGAAAGTCTTAGTTTTTTGTATGATATGCTGAAGAGTCTCTTGATGTTTTGACAGAAAAAGCATTTGATGATGATGGAAAACTAAAGCAAGCAAAAGAGCTTTCCATTAACAAAGTCGGCCATGGTATGTGTAGTGATGTAAATTAGGCTAGTATCGTTAGTTAGTCTATTAGTCAGTTTTAATGTGAAAAATCTAATATTTGGACAATTATAACTAGGGGTGAAAAAAACCAAAATATAACTGAAAACCAAACCTTTAACCGAAAAAATCACCTAAAAAATTAACTGTAACTGAACATAACCTATGGTTGTGCTTACAGTTAATGTGTCTTCGTTAACCTCTTTAACCGAAACCAAACTGAAGTGTTAAGTTCTTTTATACGTCTATTTTCATCCTTTATACCTCCATTTCTAGGTTTGAGCACATTTTAGCTTCGAAACTTCGTGATTGAGTTTGAAACACCACAACCAAACCGTTTTGAACTGGAATAGAGGGGAAAAAAAATTCATTGAACAATTAACTGAAATAAGTCAAAACGGATGGTCAACTGACCATTCAGTTATGGTTATGGTTAAACGATCTTTTGTAACTGAAGCTCAGTTATGGTTAGGCCCCCATAACCGAACCGACTTTGTGCACCTAATTAGAACAAATCCACAAGCATCTTTGTGATAATTTACATAAAAGTTTAATGTTTATGATGCATTCAAGAATGTAACATATCATTTCTTGATGCAGCTTTACATGATCATGATCCTATTTTCAAAAAGGTCTCTTGCTCATACAAAATGTCGGGCATACTACACTCGTTGGGATACAAGAGGCCCGTCATCATTCAATCAATGTACATATTCAAGGTATTATTATTATTATTATTATTATTATTATTATTATTATTATTATTATTATTATTATTAGGCAGATTGGAAATAAATAATCCCACCTTTTGTGTATTGGCCGATAATAATCCCACCTTTAAAAATCACTACCAACGGTCTAACCTTTCAACTAATTTTGTCTCAGTGGTCCTCCGTTAAGAAACACTTAACGCGATTACATTTTTTTCCGAGTTTCAAACCGATGTATTAGGGCTTTTCATTGGAAGAATGATACGAGTAAACTGATGTAAAACTTATCTCGAAACGATGCATCAAATGGATTGATTTTTTGTTAAAACTTATCCCGAATTGAAACACCGTTTCGTCGATTGGATCACCGTTCCGAACTAAGTTTTACATCAGTTGGCTCGTATCCTTCTTCCGATCAAAAGCCCTAAAATATCGTTTTTAACGGAGGACCATTGAGACAAAAATAATTAAAGGTTGGACCGCTGTTAGTGATTTTTAAAGGTGAGAATATTATCGGCCAATACACAAAAGGTGGGATTATTTATTTCCAATTTGCCTTATTATTATTATTAATTCCTATGCGTTTGCAGATCTAATTATATTATAAAAAAAATTGAGTCTTATTATTATTTCAGCAACCAGGTATTGGGGGTGAAGTTGTCCCTCACCAAGACAACTCATTTCTGTATACCGACCCACCAAGTTGCACCGGGCTATGGCTGGCCCTAGAAGATGCCACTATTGTTAATGGTTGCTTATGGGCAATTCCTGGGTCCCACAAAGGTTGTTTCTTTTTCATAATTTTAATAATCATGTTGAGTTGTGTGTAGTATTAATGCTTTTATGTATTTTTAAACCAGATGGTCTTGTGAGGCGATTTATCAGAGATGATAATGGTGTTCATTTTGACAAGCCATCACCAAATTATGACCAAAAAGATTTTGTTCCTGTTGAAGTAAAAGCCGGCTCTTTGGTTCTTATCCATGGTGATCTTATTCATCAAAGGTAGTTGTTTATAATTTTTTTATTTGATTATAAGAATTAAGAAAAGCTTATATTGTTTTCTTTTCTTTATAATACATTTGACTTGATTTAATATCATACAGCTTTGAAAATCAATCCTCAAAATCAAGACATGCTTACAGCCTGCATGTGGTAGATACTCATGGTTGCGTATGGGCTGCAGACAACTGGTTAGTACATCTTTTTCCTAGGGATAGAGCTGGTAAAACCTGTTGTATTGAGTTAAACGGGTTTAACACGACCAGTGAATTTGGACAAGACACGCTTAACTAAATGTGCTATTTTCTTACACTAAAACGAACATGTTTAATAAGCTGGTTACATGAGACGACACATTTAAGACGATTAAAGATAACTAATTCAATAACACGAATGATACGACATGTTTAACACAGTTACGTATACGCAATTCTTTATGAATGACATAACACGTGTAACACTATTTACTAAACATGGTTAAAACCAATATAAGACACATTTAACACTGTAAAACAGAAGTTACCATATTTATTCTATAAAAACTATCTTGTTTTGATAAACGGGTCATAAACCTGTTGTGTTGTGTCGTGTCGTATCGTGTCAGTCAGCTAACCTAGCTAACACGATAAGTTAAAAGGTGTTATGTGTGTCATAAATGGGTTTAACAAGTTTAGACACGCTTAAATTGTGCCATTAACCTGTTGACCCATTTATGACCCGAATCAGTTACCCCAAGCACTAACCCGTTAAGGTACGTGCCAGGTCAATGGTTCGGCATACATAACATTTTATGAACACCCTTAGATAAGGTTGAGAATTTATAACCAAGTTGGTTGGTTCGGGATTCATATGGTTCAGTCTTAAGTTTTAACGGTTTAAAACCTACCGTCTAAACACCTTAATTTTACTAAAACCCAACTCCTAATTGAAGATATTATCATGTCATGGTAGGTTAATTAGCGAGTACTTATGTCCTAATTTTCTCGGTTTCAGGATTAGAAGGAATGTGGATCCCGAGCCCCTATATGTATCTTAATACGCACCTCGATTATTTGATCAATGTAACATGTTTCAGGACTCTTTTTATTCGTTCTCTTATCGGATATTTCAGCCGATATAATAATGATTCCCGAACATATGGGTTTCGTCTTCAATAAATCGACACTCATTTGGATAAAACGCCATAATCGAACCGAAATTATAGACAAAAGTAAAGAAAGTGAATTACAATTTACAACATTTGATGTGAAATTTAATGTTGGTATAATGAGTAGTTTTTTTCTACTTTTTACAGAAGTAGATCTGTCGATGCATCAACTTCAAAGCCCATGCTATTCGTACTGATTCACTTTCCAGAAAACTACCATTAATTGCAATGATGACAATAATATTAAATAAGGATATCAACACGTCAAAAAGTTACCATGATCTCTAGTTCAAGCGGTAAGGGCGAGACCTAAAGACTTCAATTTAATAAGGGGAGGTGCTGGCTTCAAGTTCTACATAGGCGAGTTGCGTTCTAAGGGTGTCAGTGGCCCGTCATTGATCTGAATTGGTCATTCAAGTAAAAGAAAAAAAACACGTCAAAGGTCAAAGGCTTCAAGCTCAAGTGGTTGAGATGAGGCGTCCAAAGACTTCAAGTAAAAAACGGGGAGGTTTTGGGTTCAAGTCCCATCTGTGACAAATAGGGGCAAGGCCGGCGACACCACGATAGTCCTGAATTTTTTTTAAAAAGAAATATATATATTTATATTTTTGACAAAACAGCAAAACTAGTCCTTTATGTTTGCATGTTTTTTCAATGGTTGTCCTTTCATAAACTTAATAGCAGAAAACATGCTTTATGTTTAAATCTCTATCATATTATGTTCTTTTGTCCTAACCCAGTTAACTTTTTCCGTTAACATGAGGGTACTTTTATCAATCCCCACCGCAACTTTGACTTCTCACTCACATTCATCACCACCGCAGCTCCGACTTCACATCGACCGTCGTCACCACCACCTCGGCTGCCACCGCCAGGACAACATACTTCTCTCTTCTGCATATCTAACAACAAAACCCTAATTTCTGATTTCCCCCAAATTGCATATCACAAGTCACGATTTCATCTGAAATTGACGTTCGTTCAATTAAGTCTTCTGCTGCTGTTGGCCAGATATAAAATCTGGTTGTCGAAGTTTGTGTTGGGAGAGACTTAAAACGCCACGACACTGGCTAATGTAACCGGTCACTGCTGTGACATTTGTCAATTTCGGGTTATTTTATACTTGTATTCTTAATGTAAACCGACCCGTTTTGTATCCCGAACCTTTCGATATTATCAAAATGATGAATTGTATGTTAAATATTTGTTTTATAGTTGTTGGATAAAAAAAACACCCTCTTCGGTTCTTAAAATTCCCCGAAAACGCTCAAAACAAACTCCATTGACTAAAACTACCAAAATGGAGACTTGAAGGACCCATTTGTAGTTTGTGCTTTCTTGGATCTATAAACAACCCATTTTCATGAAACACCTTTTATGAAAGACCCATTCAACTTACCCTATATATACACACCCATCTTCTTCATTTGTGCTTGCTCATTTCTTCATTTCTCTCTCAAATTCTTGAATTCTAAGGTTGTTCTTCATAAGCTAATCTTTCATTTTAACTAACTTCTCAATACTTAAAGCTTGATGTTACAACATATATATAATATACACTCCTTGTTTACCTTCGGTCTTTCATTTCTCCGGTCTCGGCCGGTTGAAATGTCGGGCTAGTAAGGCAAGGTTACATGAAGGACTTTGTAGTCCTTGTTTATATATTTAACAAATCTAACCATATAACTTGTTATACTTGCTTAACTTTTACATATTTTAGTTTATTGTTCATATTTGTCAAGTTCCATGGTATTGGGAATGTGGTGACTAGCGTCGGTTTCATCCCGAGTTGAGAACCGAACCAAAAAAACCGAACTTTTGTTTAAAAGCATTATTGTTAACTTTTTGAATGTAAAACTTGAGTATTATTATTTATAAGTTATTTTACAAGTTCCATGGTAATTGGGTATGTGGTAACCATCCTCGGTCTTATTCCGAGTCAAGGACCGAACCAAAAACCGAACTTTTGTTTAAAAGCTTTATTGTTAACTTTTTGAATGTAAAACTTGAGTATTATTATTTATAAGTTATTTTACAAGTTCCATGGTAATTGGGTATGTGGTAACCATCCTTGGTCTTATTCCGAGTCAAGGACCGAACCAAAAACCGAACTAAACCGAGTTCACTCGCTTAAGACACACAAGTGTGTTTTTAGCCACCAAAACTCATATTTTTCTTCAAGATTATATTTTAAATCAATTTTAGTTAATTTCTAAACATACTTGGCATGTCGGTAACCAACTTGATCTTATAACAAGTTCGAATCGATAAGGTCGTATACTCGCTTAACGAACGTTAAGGTTCTTCACAATAGAACTACATACTTGGTTAAGTCTATTTTGATTTTATTGAGTTATCTCATAACATTTATTATTTTGGGAAGTTAACTGTGAGCTTGGTCAATTATCAAGTCTCGAACCGACAAACCCGAACACTCGTTTAAACCTCGTTTTGGTATTCTTATAACCAAGGGTTTTGCAATATCACATTTTAACCCACATTATTACTTAACATAGGTTGAGTAAAAAAAGAAAAAAACTAATAAATAGAATACCGAGACCCGGTTTCGAGTAAACTTATTTTACAAAACTCGTTTCTTTAATTTCTCAAATATTTACATTTTAAATCCTAAAATTTATTTATTTACTTTATTTGTCATGTATTTTATTTTAAATCCTTCCAAGACTACCTACTAACACAAGACCCGTTTAATATAGGTCTTGCTCGTTAAACCGATCTCTCCGATTATTCACGACACTATCTTTCAAGTTACTTGTTAATGTGAGTACTTTTTCATCCCCCGTTTTCCATCTTTCGTTTTGGGGGTGACATTGCATACTTATTCAAATTCAAATGATTTATACTTGAGTCTTAAACCACAACACGTATTGTATATGTTTACTTAAATAAATGCTCGATTTGGTGTTATATGCTTTACATGATTATGTGCAAATTCTTGAATGTTAAGGCGGGTAGCCTCTTGAATGCTAAGGCGGGTAGCCTCATCAAAGTATGATCATACGTTAATTCCGAGTATATATGGTATCCCATATAGAAAGGTGTCGTCAATGTATTCTTATTGACGATTTCATTATTGTTGTCAATGTATTCTTATTGACGGTTTTATTATCTAAATTGTTGCTATTATTTATTGTTTTCATATACTAGTTGTGGATTTCATACTATATACTTATTGTCCAAAACTATGAAAATTGCTTACCAACCTTCGTGTTGACAAACTCTATTTTTTGCAATGTTACAGGTTTGATGTTAGCTTGATTGGATTACTTGAAGAAACTTATTATCTTGGCTTTAGGATATTAGAAAATAAAAGAACAAGTTATTTGTTTATCTATCTATTTGGCATTTTGTATGAACAATTGTTGTGTTATTTATGATGATATGGATTTAAATGAGTTGTTTAAATATTGTAACTTTATAGTGTCATTGTGCAATGAGCAATCATGTCGCGCCTCGACGTTTCCGCCTTCATTGGTCGGGGTGTGACAGATTGGTATCAGAGCCATCGACTATAGGATAGGTGGTTAGACGTAACAGCCTAGTATAGTTTATGCTCTAGGGTCCCTATACGTGTGCTCATACGTGTTTACCCTACTTGATTGTTTATTGCATTTATTAATTATTTATAAACTTGTTTCAAAATCTATCTCATCATAAATGTACACATACACACACTTTCAATAGTATTCTAAGGTATTTTTACCTTAAAACAAAAAATTAGTTTTTATATTGTGTTTTATGGATCACAAGCTTAACTTGGATCTCGTTGTTTACAATCTTCTTAAAGCTAGGTTCTATAATTTGTTTTGTGACGACCGTAGGGAACGAAACACTTGATTCGATCATTTGACAAAAAGATTCCAAGAATCGAAGGTGATTTACTTACCTGGGATGATTGGGTTTAGTGTTGGTTTCTAGGTCAAACAACTCGAGTTATATGAGCCGACACTTTAAGTTGTCGTATGCGAGCGTTCCGGTCGCCTCCTTATTTTTGGTGTTGAAAACATAAAAGCCACGGTGATACGTGGACAAGTGTTTTTAACATCTCGTTGTATCTCCGTTTTATTGTATGTTATTATCATGATTGAGTCAACAACATGAAAGACGCGGTGATACGTGCACATGTTCGACTCCATATATATTACTTTTACATAAGTTTTTATTGCCGGGATATCAAATCATGGTGGTTCATGTACGATTTTCCCAACTATATATATGTTTACAAGAAATTTTGTTGTTTTTTTTTTCGGAATATCAAATCATGGTGGTTCATGTACGATTTTTCCGACTATATACAAATTTCAACACTTCAAAACGTCCAAATTTTAAATTCTCGAAACTTTGAAACATATACTTATATATACGTTTTTATCATTTGGTTTATGTATAAACTTTATTTCTACTAACATTCTCATCCTTATGACACTAGGATTCACGTAAAAAAAATGGTTACATACATCTTCTATTTTAAACTCAATGCCCTCAAACTCACTACAATTCTTTATAATTTTTAGAATGCCTCCACTACGACGCCACTACCGCAAGGACTCCAGACGCAAGATGGCCGCTTTAGTAGCCGAACAAGTCGCCGCTGTGATTCCCAAACTCCTAACTCACTTGCAAGCAAACCAACCTCCACCCGTTGTAGCACCCGTTGAACCCACACCCGCTCCCTACTTGTATAAACAATTTACCAGTGCTAACCCAACCAAATTCCTTGGTACGAACTGTACGACTACCTTGTTGCAATGGTTTGAAAAGATGGAAAGTGTGTTCCGACACAGCGAGTGCCCTGAAGCGAAGAAAACTAATTTCGCTTCGAGCATGTTTGAGGAAACTGCTCTTACGTGGTGGGGTAGTGTTATGCATCTCCAAGGGGCGGAAATTGTCATGGCGCTTCCATGGACCGAACTTAAAAAACTCATGATGAAGAAGTTTTGTCCCAAACACGAGCTCCAAAAGCTTGAAGCCGAATTTTGGGAATTGAAACAAGAAAGTGGTGATAATGCCACTTACTCGCTCCGTTTTCATGAATTGAGCACCCTTGTACCTCATTTGGTTACCCCGCTCGAACGTAAAATCGACAAATACATCGGGGGTTTACCCATGCTAATTCGGGACTCAGTCATGAGTAGCAAACCCGAGAACCTTAAGGATGCAATTACTTTAGCCGGTGCGCTATCGGAGAACCATGTTAAGGCGGGTACCCTAACCATCAAGAAGAAAAGTGATAAAAGCAAAACCGAACCCGCACCTCAAGCCAAAGTTGACCCACCACCTCAAGCCATCAACTACTCTAACTCTTCCCGCCACAACGACAAAAAGAAACCCAAACAAAACCATCGAAACTATGCCGTTACCCAACCGCAACAACAACCCCAAGCTCCCCCACAAAATCGAAAACCCTATACCGGTACTTTTCCATGAACCGTGCAACGATTTTTTAAACATAAAGGATGTTTTCTGTTATTAAGTTTACAAAAGGACAACCATTGAAAAAGCATGCAAACATAAAGGACAGGTTTTGCTATCTTGTCTATATTTTTTCGGGAAAAAAATGTATTTTTAATGTTTAAACCCAATTACTCAGCTAATTTAAGACTCATTATTTATTTATTTTTTTTGTCTTTGGCTCAAAAATTTTTCTTGATTCTTGGAAGTGGCCCTGGACAGGGGTTTTTTGATTGGGTCATGGAGTTTTCTCACTTATGCTGGGTTTCCTTCTGATGGTGTAATAAAGATGATCGAGCGAATAAATCTGTTATTGCTCCGAATAGCCGTTAAAAAAAATCAGCACGTCAACATAAGGTCAAACAGGCAGCATGTCAATAAAAAGATAATATCAATCAGGAATTTGGGGCATAATAGTGTCGAAATTGTTAAAAGAATCAGTTATTAATATTATGAAATTGACAGATGTATACATAAGAAACCATATCTATTAACACGACCAAAAAACATCTATAAACGCGCACTTGACATGTATGAGATACTGTTTTAATCGGACATGAGACTTGAACTTACATGACCAATTGTCATCCCTAAATTAACTACTTTTAACCATAAAACTAACTATTTATTCATAATGCAACAAAAAAATTACATTAAGTTCATTGCGAGAAAAGAATGTTAAAAAAGAGCTCTTACCCGTTTAATTATATGAAATCGCTTATCCGTATCAAGACCATATAGATTACTACAATATATATTTTATAAAATATAAGCAATAGTGTTTGAAGTTAGAAAAATTCAACTACAGTAGAAACTCGATAAATTAATACTCGATTATTTAATAAACTCTCTAAGATAATATTTTTTGCCGGTCCCGACTCAGGGATAGGGTGCTAAATTAATAATTCGCTAAAATTATAAGATAATACATTTTTGATAATTTCTTTAGACCCTATATAAAATATAAATTAATAATTCCTTATATATAGCATATTACATGAATGATTTATGAAGGTTTCTTGAAAAATGACTCAATTGTCTTTTGTTTTTTGTTGAAATCAATTTCCCCTTGAATCTCGTCTCTAGTTTTCCTTAGCATGGTAAGAACTTCTGGTGTTGTTTTCTCATAGCTCAACAAGAAATTGTTCAATGTGATTGCCGCTTTAATAGCTTCGTTTCGCGAAGGGGGCTCCATTGTAGAACTTTCATCATCTTCTTCATCGATATCATCTTTATTAATTCCAATAACGCTTTCAATAATTTCTCCATCAGTCAACAACTGTGCAACTACATTTTCTTCTGGGTGAGTCAGAACATCTTCGACATCCATTGCATTGCGATAACCCAACTCTTTGATCAAATTCTGGAGTTCTTGAGTGCTTTCACCACCTTCATCTGAGTTCTCAAAAGTCATGTTATCTGTTGATCGAAGTTTACAATGACGAAAGCAGTTCGCAATTGTATTTGCACGAACATCCATAGTCCATGCTGAAATTGCAAGATTCATTGCATCTAATACATTTATTTTTGCTGGATTTGGAACCCCTAATTCATAACCTTCCAAAAGACTTCTATAAAATCGACGACCCCGCGTCACAAGGTTGAATTTTTGAAGTTGTGTTTGGTGGCAAAAAAAGTAATTCAACATTTCGTAATCCTTCAATAATTTTTGGATGAGCAGGGCAATTATCCACAATCAAGAGAATTTTTCTTCCAACCATTTTTTTATCAAGTTGGCGAACATATTCTTCAAATAACACACCAGTCATCCAAGCTCGTTTGTTAGCATGGTACTCACAGTTCAGACTGTTCAAGTTTACATTCTTGAAGCACCTTGGTTTAGCATATTTCCCAATAATCCATAAAGGAAGTTTTTCCGAACCGTCCTCATTACAGCAAATAGCAACAGTTAAGTGGAAGCTTGAAAGGTGTTTGTAAACTAAGTATTCTACTATAAATTAATAAAATATTAATTAATATATAAATTAATAATTATTAATTTATCGATTAATTAATAACTCTTTTAATTAATAAATTTTGGTGGTCCTAAGTGTATTATTTTATAGAGTTTCTACTGTATTAAAGTTATAAAACTGATAGATATGTAGTTGGGTATTTGATATATTAAGTCGATTTTTAGGTGTTTAAGATCATAATTTTGGTAATGAGCGGTGTACATCCCAATGTGTAATTTTTCACCAAAGTAAATCTTTAACGGATATACCCTATATCTATGGCTATACATGAGAAACTTATATGTATTAACAACACATGACACTAATGAGACACGGGTTTATAATCATACATAACACCATGTCACCAGGAATCCAGGTGTAACAAAAGATGTTAATTAGGGCTTGCAATTGGGTACATGTTTAGCACACGATAAAATCTATTAATTGAAAAATGCAGTATGCGATTTTTTTTTTTTATTTTCTCAAATAATTAAGATTAATAAGTCAGACCCTATCATTTTTCCTTATTGGTACATAAAACTTAATATTGTCTTATAGCCATGACATATAAAGTAGTTAAATGAGTCTTATTTATTTTTTATACTTGTGTTAAGCGCGTCGTCGTTTCTAACATGTTAAACCCGTTAAGACGCGAATTGCCAGCCATAACGTTAATACACCCGACCCATTTATTGTCTTTTTGCATAGAAGGCCAATGCTAATGTCACGTCGGCTACAAACTTTCCTTCTTAATTGTCATTTTCTTACCATTTTCATGCTTAAAGTCTTCGAACATTCCCGTAAGAGGCATAGACAACCCTAATTAATGCAAGAAAGACATACTTTTACACACTTTTACTTAAAGCTGCAAGATATATAAATGAGCACTTTTGCACACATGATGAATGTATTGAATGTATAGTACATGAAGACTTAAATGTTTGCACTCTTTATTTTTTTCCTTGAATAAAATGAATTAGTTAACTTAGACTAGGTGGTGTAGTGGGTTGGCGGTCACTGCGACGCCATCCACCTTGAGCGCTAAACATCGTGCCGGTTTGTGAAAGAGGGGCGCCAAATAGGAGGGCGTGAGGGGGTTAACGGCACAATGCCGAAACAACTTTTTATTTAGCCAAACAAACAATTACACATCACACCCTTTTGAGTAAATTGTGATTTTCATCATTATGGTTTGTCCAAACATGCGGTTTTAGTCTAATAGTTTCAAATTTACGATTTTCGTCCCTGTGGTTTCATTTCACTTGCAATTAAACCCAAACTCACTAATCCCGTTAAGTCTGGTCATTGGACCCATCAGCGTGCCCTTTGCGTGAGGGACAGTTCTGTCGTTTTTCTCCCCAAATAAACCCTAGTCCTTATTCGCAAGCCCCCTCACGTGAGGGGCTGGGACGTATTTTGGGAAAAAAAGGACAAAACTGTCTCTCACGTGAAGGACACGCTGATGGGTTTAATGACAAGACTTAACGAGTTTAGTGGATTCGGGTTTAATTGCAAGTGAAATGAAACCACAGGTACGAAAATCGCAAATTTAAGACTATTGGGCTAAAACCGTATATTTGGACAAACAAAAGGGACGAAACCCGCCGTTCACTCCACCTTTTATAATTTTCTTTTTTATTTTTACTTTATATAATTTATTTTAGTTTAACAATCACACATTTTTTAGCGTTTAGATAGTGAGAGCCCTAAACAATGAACACCTGTTTCCGACACCCGGCCATAAACACTACCTACTTTTGTGACCGAGATACAATTTTAGATATGTTTACATAACCGCACTATGTAAATTCCTTTGTCATATTCACACACCGTTTTACATGAGATAACCATATCGTGTAAATTATCGATATAACAACAAAGTTATCTTGTACCATGTGTTCACATTTTAAAAACTATCTTGCTCTTTTTTATAAAAAGAACTAGTATTTTGACCCCCACGTTGCGGGGGGTAGGGTTGAAATCGTAAGCGAAGCTCAGATTTCGGTGATCAAAAGTTAATCGAACCTCCTCGAGTCTGATCATCATAGCTTCTAAAAATGAACAAACTCAAAGTTAAAAGATCCAAACAATATGGTGTCTAGTCCCATAGGATGGATGTTGTTGGATGAGTTGGATCTATAAAACTTTCTAAGAAGTAAGAAGTACTTGCAAAACAACTCAAAGTTTTCAATAGCAAACTATATCAGCTAAAAACCATGCCATGTTAAAAATAAACTAAACTAAAATATGCTTATACCATCCTTTTTTCCGAATAAAGCATAACCTTCTTGGCCTTTGGGTAGTAAAATTGTAGGTGATGAGAACACCTATTTAGTATGGCTGCATGATAACAGGTTGCCATGTAAAATAAATACTACCTTTCACATCGCCTTTTACGTAGCTGGTCAAGATGCGATCATTTCAAGTTTAGACAATTTTTTATTTATCATTATAGGCTCAAAAATAATAGACCATACCAACAACACCCGTAACAATTTGAAACCAAAAAATCTGTTTATAAAGTGAAAACCTGAATGCGTCTAGAGTTCATACTCAGAATTAAAATCTGAACTGTATCACCGACAAAGTTTGTAGGTCCTCTAAATGGATCTCAAGACTTAACTCGGATCAATCCGTGTTGTTGGTTAGCGGAAATCACCAATGACACTCGGATTTCGGATCTTAGTTTGTTTGGTTTATTTGCTTGAAAGAAAGAAGAAGATAGAAAGAGAGAAATTCTTTTTATTTCCAAGAGTTGTTTTTCTTGAGTTGTGAAAGAGTTGGTGTGGGGAAATGGGTTAAGTGGCCTTTATATAGGGTCCCCATTTCTCCAAAATTTACACAATAAACTTACAAAATAAACATACTGAGTACGTACTACACCGACAAAAAGCAAACTAAAACGACATACACAATCCTAAAAACAATATATAATATTGGCCCTACAATCTCCCTCTAGGATTGAGTATGTCGAGGAACCTTCGTCAAGTTCCTTGCTTCGTCTTTATTTCTTGAAACTTAGTACTTGTCTTGATTCAGGATCTTGAACCAGATTGGATCTTGAACAATTCTTTATTTTCTAGTCTTGTAGACTTGAATTTCCATCTTATTTCTGGGAATGATCGGCAACGAAACATCAGATGCTGGAGGCTCGACATCTAATTTTCTTTTGTTGACTTTCTTGAGCTGACTGGTTTCTTTCCTTGTCTTCAGATACAATCAGTTCCTTTTTAAGTTCAACCACCAACTTTCACGTTCTCGTTTTCTTTTAAGTGCTTCAATATCTACAACTCCAAGCAGACTTGATCTTGATCTACCTGTCCATGTATAGCTGCACAAAACTTAGAACGGTAAGATTCGCTCACAGACCCTCTCGAGGGTCAAGAAGAAATCGTTCATAGGCCTTCCCACTTTCAGTCCCTCAACTTGTAAATGATTTGTTTAAGTCCCAAATTTTCAACAAACATTGCATGGACGATCTTAACAACAAAACACATTATTTTGAATAATACAAGGTTTAATAAAATATGTACGAACATAATAAAAACTTAAAATCTTTTTGGCATTTTCATATATTTTAAAATAGTGAAAATATATACATAATGTTTTGAAGTTGAAACATAAATAAAACAAAATCAAAATAAACAATAAAAGATAGGAGTAAAGATGAAATTAATATTATATATCAATATATTTACAGAATTTTCTAACGATTTTAATATTTTTGTGAGAAAGATTACAACATGGAATCATATTGATTTGCGAAGCCCTAGATCGCGTTTCCATTTTGATATTATTATGTCACAATTTCATTACCGACTGTAGATATCGTCCATTTGTTTAACTTGACAAGTGTTTTGATGCCAAAGTGATACGTTTAAAGTACAATTAGGCACGGTGCTTATGTGGTCCCCACTTAATCAGACATGTTACTGATTTCATCATATCTCGGGCTTACTTTGTGTTGACATATCACCTCAAATTAACTTAAACCTTTCTTAGTTGATCACAGTAATCTTATTAACACACTTGACACTTTGACTTTGTTCACTTGAAACTTTGTACACTTAACTCGATCTAGAAAGATTAAAATAAAGCAGAAGTTCAGGCCATAACAATCAGGTCGGATAATACCATATTATCGCGCAGAGAAAGTCCAAGGCTTGAACAAAGAAAGAAAATAAAACAAAGCAGAAGATTCAGGGCCTTAACAATCAGGTCGGATAATACCATATTATCGCGCAGGAGAAAGTCCAAGGCTTGAATCAAAATAAATGAAGAAATAACGCAGAAGTTAAAATTCCTAGAACTGACTCTTTTTCTTTTCTAACTCTTTTGTTTTTGTTTTTCTTGCTTTTCTTGACGCTTTACTTGACTCAATAAAAATTAAAAATGACACTGATTTTTCATAAGACAACTGTGATCAGGTAAAGAGAGGCTTGGGTATGACATGTATAATTACATTTCTGCCTTCATGAATATGACTTCACGGAATCATGCAACCGCTTCATAATTGTATATCCACTAGTACCGGCAGAAATTTAGGTTTATATCACCCGACATTCACTTGTTTGTCAAGCCTACCTACACATCTGTGAATGATTTTGTGAACTTTTGATCTACTCTTTTCATGCGCTAAGATCATTGCATACCAATGTACTATCATTTTTTACATGGTCGGATCAATTCTTAATTGAAAATTTTAAATATACGACTCCCTCTACGAAGGAGCTCCCTCTAAGAGGGATAATACGTTTTGAATTTTTGAAATCTTTCTTTAATAGGAGTAAAATTTTTTTGTTAAGTCAAATGACTCGTTTTAGTTTTTCTTGAAAGCAAACTGAAAATCTTTTTGGTGAGTTAAACTTAACTCAATTTTCTTCCTCTAAAATTGTTATATATTTGAAAAATATTTACAGTTTTATATACAAAAAGATAGATAGGTTGTTTTAATCAAAATTGATCATGTCGAACGATTCGACCAGAAATTCAAATCGGGTATGATCGATGGCATTAGTGAAAAGGTCAGCAAAGTTGTTGTCAGATGGACTATCTTAAGCATGCATTATCAAATTGTATGACAAAGTTGAAGAGATTTAAACCGAGATCCAACAGCTGATGCTGGATCCATCACTTGAGAGAAGCAGTTGGACGAGGTTGGTTGAGAAACGCTCGAAAGTCGTTGTTGAACCATTTAAACAAGGTTTCCCTTCCATGAAGTTTGTCCTCCCATGTCGCTTATGAAAGACTCGAATCCGCCATCAAATGGTTTAACATCAAATAGCAAGAGTTCGTCTCCCATCATATGCCGGATGCAATCACTATCTAAGTACCTAATACTATTGATAGTCCTCCTTGATTGACCTTGCATGCACTAAGCGTTCATATAGACATGGGTTCCCGTGATACTTTTGTCCCGGGAAGGTCAACCGTAAATCGACCAAACTTAATTTTATTTCCTGAAAACCATTTATTTCTTGTTGGATCCTCACTTGATGAAGAGCGGTCCTTAGGAATCCAAGCAAAAACTTGTTCATTGGTTTTGGCAATTTTGGACTTCTCTTTTCTTGCTTTTGAAACTGTTTTTGGTAAATCCTCAAACTTTACAGTCTTAGGATCCTTTTGATTTTATCCTTCTTGGTTTCCAAAAAGGTTTCTTTTTGTGTTTTACTTTATTTACTTTGGATCTCACATCCATTTCACTAGGTTCACTATCAGCTTGATCAGTCCTTGAATCAGGGCTACTAAAAGCTCTTTTTGGGGACTGACTAAGCCGCCTTTGAATATCAAGCTGTTGCTTGAACCAGTGCTTGCAATGTCTTGCAAGGTGAGAAGAGTGACCACACACAAAACAACACTTTCTCCTATGAGTGCCATAGAACTCATCTGAACTATAATGTGGTTGGTGCGGTGGGAAAGGTGATCATTGGAAAGGAACATGTTTGTAAAACACATTTGTGTAATATGGATCAACAAAATTTTGTTGATAATGACCATAGTAGTTGTTGTCACAGAAGTTGTATGGCTGAGGATTTCTAAATTGATTGGTTGTTTGAGAAAATGATCGTTTATTTGGTGGAACATATTTACACGAAGTATTTGTCTTTTCATTTTCAAAAACTTTGCTTTTACTTGAATTATCCTCAGTCTCACAACTTGATGATGAACAACTTGATATGTTCACCTCAACAGGCCTACTTTCGTTGACACATTTTTCAACAAAAATTTCATCACAAACGGTTTCATAATCTGAGTCAGAAGAAGAACATTCATTTTCATTGCAAACGTTTGTACAACTATCATCACTTGAAGTTTCACAAAATACATAATTTGACCCTGACTTTAAACTTCCCATATGGATTCACAAACTTTATTACAAACTGGATTGTTAATAGTTTTGTTTAGATCCACACATGATTCAAAACGTGGTTCTAACTTTCTTTTTAGCTTACAACCCAGGTTAACCGTCCCACATTCACCACCATTTACATCACCAGCTGCTACACAAGACACATTGATGTCAGATTTATCAGATGATGAGACTGGAGCAACAGTTTGAGAGGCAGCAAGAACAAATTTCACAGGCGTTGGTATTCTACCAACCCCGTATTCCATTTCTTCCTCTGAAAAAGTATTATAGCTAAAGTGGGGCAAGCTGGTGTAGTTATCATTGAATGGTGGTGGTACGGCAGTGTAATCATACCCCAGCCCCGCTTTAACTTTAGTACTTCTCTGGGCTCCAATAAGATCATCTAATTTCTCAGATGATGCTTCAAATCTTTCAACTTGTTTTTCTTTTTCTTTCTTATCAGAAACTTCAAGTTTTAATTTCTCAATCTCTTCTTTTAAATTATTAATTATGTCTTTATAATAAATGACATTATGCTCTTCTAGAAAAATTTTAAGTTTAAGATTTGCTACATTATCGTGATGAATTTTAATCTTTTCAACGTAGATCTTGTCAGTTTTTACATATTCAGCATTTAACTGACGAAGTTTTGCATTTTCTTTCAAAACTTCGTCTTGATGATATCTATAGTATGTGACTTTGTTGATGCATGCTTGAGAACACAGATTGTGATTTACCTCATCAGCTGGTGATGTGTCGGGAATGATAGGACATGCGTGACTGCTTTTACCGACAGCACTTGTCCAAACTTTATTACTTGTCCCAACTTTATTTTATTTGGACAGATTGTTCATTTGGAGCTTATCTTCCAACTTATAATCTATAATCTGATGATCAATTCGATTCTCATTTTTTTGATAGACGAATAATTGATGGAATTCCAAACGGAGTTGGTTTTATGAGTTTCTTCATTATTTCAAAAGACTTGATGGTAGAAGTCAACTCTGAGAGTGTCATGGTATACAGGTTTGTGGTTCTTTTGATGGTAACCACATTGACACACCATGAGTAAGGCAATGAATTAAACAGCTTCATGTTGATCTCAGACAAACTATTGATAATACCGACACTTCTCATTTTGATGACGAGCGACTTAAATCTGTTGATGAGAGAGGCAACCGATTCTTCTTTAATATGTGTAAACATATCGAATTCTCCTTTTAACATTTTCTTTCAGCTTTCTCCCATGTCCAGATTTCCTCCAAGCTTAGGTTCGTAAGACATTCTTTTTTTTTTTACTCGATTAGATTTTTTTTAAAAAAAAAAAAAATTTAAGGTTTTTTTTTTTGCTACAGTACCGAGTCGCTACAGTGTTTCGCATGAGTTGCTACAATATCGAGTTGCTACAGTGTTTTGCGTGAGTACCCGTGCAAAGCGAAGCGGTTGCTACAGTACCCCCCGTGCTCGATTTGCTACAGTACCCCCCCCCCCCCCGTGCGAAGCGATTGCTACAGTACCTCGGCGATGCGATTGCTACCCCCCCCCCCCCCCCCATTGCTACAGTACCTCGGAAGCGATTGCTACAGTACGCAATACGATTTTTTTTTGTGACAATATAACACCCAAACTTCCTAAAAGTCAAAAAGACTTTAGTCTAAAAATCAATTAATCGGCCTAGTTCTGAGTTTTTAAGCCGAATCTGAGCTCGGACACTAAAACTTAAAACACTAAAAGCTTAGATTTGGTGATTCTCGTGTATTTCCAAGGTGTAAGGGACTCCAAAAGAGGTGAGTAACACGAAATCAACCTCAAATCCAACAAAACTAAGATCAAAACCCGAAAAGTTTGACCCAAAAACCACAAAAAGTCGAGCCGAAAGCTCTGATACCACTTGTAGGTCCTCTAAATGGATCTCAAGACTTGACTCGGATCAATCCGTGTTGTTGGTTAGCGGAAATCATCAATGACACTCGGATCTCGGATCTTAGTTTGTTTGGTTTATTTGCTTGAAAGAAAGAAGAAGATAGAGAGAGAGAAATTCTTTTTATTTCCAAGAGTTGTTTCTCTTGAGTTGTGAAAGAGTTGGTGTGGGGAAATGGGTTAAGTAGCCTTTATATAGGGTCCCCATTTCTCCAAAATTTACACAATAAACTTACAAAATAAACGTACCGAGTACGTACTACACCGACTAAAAGCAAACTAAAACGACATACACAATCCTAAAAACAATATATAATATTGGCCCTACAAAGTTCAATCTCTACTTGTTGCAACCTGCAATTAGTCAAAATATTTAGACCCAAATGAAAGCTGCGATTCCTACATAATACATAACAAATAGAAATTCAAAAAATTATAAGTTAGCCCATGAGATTAATCAGCCTAACTATTCATAGATTTGTGATTGTATTAAGTAAATTCAATACAAATAGAAATTTTTACTTATTAGTGTTGACTCATTAACTATTATCATATATATCTTGAAATCACAAACTTCGAGATAATTAATAGTTGAACATGCGTTTTTCTCTAATGACCAACAAAAAAACCCTTATTGATGGAGGATTAGCGAAGAATGAATCCAAAATTACACAACTAAGTATACACCAAAAAAAGGAACATAACCAACCACTCATGTAACTTCTATCAAGTAAATTCCATACAAACAGAAGCTCACAAGAAGTCTCAGATCAGAGGCGGATCTTAGCTTGGGCTGGGCCGGGCCTCGGCCCACCCAAAATTTTTCTCAGTAGTGTAATTTTTCCGGAAAAAAAAAAGTTATATGTATTGAGTACGACCATCCAGATTATTTGTTAAAACTCTGTTGGCCCACCTAGATTATTTGTTCAAGATTGGCCACTGTCTCAGATATAGAGTTTAGTAAGAGTGGGCAGTAAGTCACAAAAAGTGGTACCAAATGATGACGACTAAACTCACAAAATGACAACTAATTCACAAAATGAATACTAAACCTCACCTAAATTCACTAATTTTACAGCCCCCACTGTCAATACCTAAGTTTACTTGAACAAAGGAATTATGTGGCTTAACAATTAATTTGGAAATGCTATGAAAGAAATGGTAATGTGAAGTTCGCTAAAGCAACTCCTTCAAAGTCAAGATTTTTTTTCACATAGCTTAGCCTAAAGCCAAACTTTATGGTAAGATAATAGTTGCACATAAATATGTTGAAATAAATTATAAGCATTTCATCAAACACCTTACCTTATGAGCACTTTTAAAATAGCATAAATACATATATTTTTCTTATTCCCTTTTAAAGAAGATATGAAATGATTAAATTCTTCAAGATTACATTTTCATCAGATTTGAGTGTTCATGGTTCTATTTACGGGAGACACCTGAAATGTTCATAAAACACATTTTTGTTAGCATTTGTGAAAACACTAAATCATGATGCTTAATCATGCCCTGCTATCTGTATTGACAAATTATAAAGAACAATTTAACATATTTAAACACAAATGCACATACTTAATAGGAACCTAATTAATCATAGACCGGATGTCCTAAGAAGCTTACGTTGAGATAATGGATGCGTGATGAGTCAGCAGTTAACGATGAGCAGAATATGCAAGAGAAACTTACAAAGCTAAATGCACATGATACAAACCTATAAGCATAAGAAAGTTTGCAATTGTAATATATATAATTAGTAATTAATAAACATACCGGGCTTAAAGAGAGTTAAAAATCAAGTGCTTAATTTTATGCTATATTTTTTAATAATGATAAAATACATAAAAGTTATTTGCTTAAAAGAAACCGATGTAACTAATAATTTTTTAAAAATTTATCAAAAAGGACTAATTCCCTGTTTTACCCCTTTACTTAATTCAACTTCCTATTAAATATGAAATTGCTACCGCCTTAATCTTAATCACTGATTTTGATCAAAAACTTATATAGCTTCTCATGCTTTTTAACAAATATGCAAAAATGCAAAAACTATATGCATTCATAAAGATTTGGGCTGTTTGGTAGCCTCTTAACAGTAATTAGGAGGATATCTCTTAATGATTCATAATCTCTTAATGGTTTAGATGTAACCTTAAATCTGAATGGTTAAGAGGTAACCATTAAAAGGTAGTTTTTGAACCATTCAGACTTAAGGTTACCTCTTAACTATTAAAAGACTGTAAACCATTAAGAGATAACCTCTTAATGACTGTTAAAACGCTACCAAACAACCCCTTAGTTCTTATGGATTACGTAAGTTATGCAAAGTATTTAAAATTTGAAACATGGTTTTGGTCATGTTTAACAAACCAAGATGATATACATTGGCCTAAATAACCTTTGGTATCTCTTCTAAAATAAAAAATAATATTAATAAATCAGTTTGATTGTTCATTTATACATACTACATACACGTCATGTGTAAATTATATTATTATCTACAGATGTGTGCATAACTAATACAAGATAAAAAAAATATATGCATGTGATCACATTAGCTTGATGGTTTATGCATATAACCAACCCATGCATATGTGAAAATTCATTAAATTTTAAGGAGAAATATGTAAAAAATTCTAAACTTTAAATGATTTAGAATTGTTTAAAATGCTTACACAAAAATTTAGTGTTATATTAAATCTCTCTATATATACATACTAGGTTAGGTATCCATGTCTTACATGGGTTTGACAACTTAAAATCTCTAAGTGATAATTTTTGATACATAAAGTTGAGTAATGCAGTAAATATATAAGTATGAAGTTAAATTACAACTATTATTCACAATCTTAAAAATAAATCATAAATCTCTAAATACTTCTTTCGATACAACATTAGACAATACACTAAAAATATGGTAATAACTAAAGTAAAATAGAATTTGAGAGCATAAACGGTACAATCGGAACAATACGAACCAATCATCAATAGAAGAAAGCTTTAGATCAGTCGAATAATGTGCAGTAAAAGAGAATCAATAAGGTTTCGATCGACAATATTTTTATGGATATAAAGAAACAGATTACGGTTACAAGGGAAACAAATGCGGGGTTGGGTTCAGTTAAAGATCCACATGTTTTTAATAATGAACTCGCTAAGTAAGTTTTAGGAGCTAAAATATTTCATATATATGTAAATGTTTTCTCATATATATAAAAACGATATAATTTATATTAGACAAGTTAAATAATGAAAATGTTCAGTTTATAAAAATTTTTGATAAACAAACCTAACATTTTTTAAAAATATTAAGAGAGGAGGGAAAATATATTTAAGATTAAAGAGAGGAGGGAAAATTTTTGTAAAGATCAATTCGGTAATGACATGTGACAATTAGTAAATTTTATTTATTATATAATATATATATTTAATATTAGGAGAGGGAGGAAAATTTTTGTAAAGATCAATTCGATGATAACATATGACAATCAGTAAGTTTTATTTATTATTATATTGTATAGATGCGAGTTTTTCATTTATGACTAGTCACTAAACAACACTATTCTAAAGGGTTCTGGTTTGTCTTGTAATATACTCCCTCCGTCCCGATCAAAGTGTCTTAGTTTGAAAAACACAAAATTTAAGATGGATTGAATGATTACCTTTTTTGCTAACCAAATGACAAGAATGCCATTGGAAAATGGGTCCACCATATTGTTTATTAATGCTAGTTGTGCGTGTTTTAGGATAAACTTGGAAATTGGCTAATAAATTTTGAAAGTGGACATTTATAATGGGACAAATAAAAAAAAAATATGGACAATTTTAATGAGACGGAGGGAGTAATAAATTCAAAGAAACACTCATTCTCCTTTACCATTTACAAACCAAGGCTCTCACTATCACCACATACTTTGTGGCCTTTCCTATTCAGCTAGTAGTACTAGTACAGAAAACAACATTATATATACAAGGACACTGGCTAGTACATGACAATAAGCAACTTTCTAATGGTTCAAGACCAACAAGATCAAGAATGAAGCAAACAAGGGTTTATAAACTAAAAACTCAACTTTTCCTAATATGGGTTCTCTTAGTTTTTGCTTGTTTCTCACAATCAACGACCTATCACCGTCACCATCACCACCACCACAGTCGTGTATTCTCTAGCCGACAAGATATAACTTTAGAGTCAGCAACGCCATTGTTCCATGCAGCGGTTTCAGTCTCGAGTAAACTGAAGATTCGAGACGAAAAAGAAAAGTTTTATGATGAAGACAAAAGAATAATTCACACGGGTCCAAACCCTCTTCATAACTAGCTTCACATGTGAAGTTAGTTAACCTCTAAAAGCCTTTGCTACTATTGAATTAGTATTAAGTACGTACATGTTCTTTCTGTGTTGTCATGTTCTATTTTCTTCGTAGTTAGAATGCTCTGTAGCAAAGAACTTAATGCGTTAGGTATGTATTAAAATTGTTGTAGGTACTGAGGTACTGTTGGTTAATCATCGATCTCGTTAAAGTTTCGTTAAATATTTCATTAGTTTATAATTATAGAATAGATAAACTCCGTTAGAATGTTATGTTAGTGTAGTTTGGGTACGATGTGTAATTATAAGTAATAGTTAGTGTATTAATTTGTAAATATTGCAACTTATACCGGAACATTGAAACGTCGAACCGGTTCAGATATAACCGCCTGCGAGGGTATAAATACCTCCGCCCATCACCATTGTAATAATCCCTTTTCAGTTACAAATCAATAATACAATTCGTTCAATTCTTGTTTAATTATTGTAATTATTTATGTTTTAATCGTTTGATTAGTCGATCCCGAGGTTGTTAGGTACACACCGTTCATCATATAGTGTCGTACGTGCTTTTGGCAGTTTAATGGTTAGTGACCTTGTTCAGTATTCGTATAAACACTTGTATCTTTTGTCTTTTTTGTAATATATAAGGCGGTTAGATAACCGCCTTTCCCACTCTTTAATTTTATGTCTCTTATTATATTAGCACAACACTATCTGCATGTGTATTATATGATCTTTTTTATACTTCTTCTCTTAAAATTGTTTCTGTATTATATGATCATGTTGTGCTTTAGCTAGTAATCTAGTTATCAAAGGGGCATGCTTGTATTTTAAATAAGTTTCATGATAAGAGTATTATGTGATGCTTGTTTACTTTTAACTGGAATACTTCTTTCTTTGAATTTCCTTTTCTTTTTGAAAGGCAGTTAATTTATTAAACAAATGATAGTTAGAAAAAGCCAATCAAACATCTAATTAACTACAAAATTACATGAAAAGAAAGAGGGTTTCACAAAATTACATGAAAAGATGAGGTTTTTGCAACCATTTGGTCCAAGAGATATTCAGTTTTTTGTTTCTTAAAAAACCATGAAAACGAAAAATGAAGAATAGAGTCAAGTTTAGCCCTGACTTCAAATCGATGGCCTCAAAACATGAGTCCAAGCTCACATCATGGAGCGGATTGCTTGAAACTAGAGGTGCAAATACCAATTAACCGGTTTTTGGGCTATCAGTTAATTAAGAAATGAACCGGTTGTTAGTCCAACATCGTAAAAAACTGTTATTCCAATAACTGGTTTAAAATGTCTAATAGCCTAATATATTAAACCGATGTAACATTCGTTAATTTTCAAACCCGAAAATCCAACCCAATTTATTTTCTCAAATCATCATATTTATTTTAAATTTATGATACTTTACGATTTTAGTCCTAAGTTCCATTTTTATGCATTTCGAGCCTTTGTTGCATTTAGATAGAAGACTAGGGGCTAAAAATTTATGATACTTTTGAAACCACCCGGCGTGTCACGCGGTGTGGTCAGAGCCATGCCACGCGCAGCGCGACAGACTGGTCTGATGGTTCCGTCTCTGTTCCCCGCGTAAAGCGAAGGGAGGGATTCCCTCCATCACGTCGCACGGCCGGTATGTTTGTTTCACCATTTTGAGTTTTAAAACTTGTTTAAACCTCCATTAACATCCAATTGAATACTTATGAGCGTTGGTTATGATAATTTATTGATTTCAAACATGTTACAACTCAAATTACTAAGTTTCAACTAAATTCATTATGTTAATTAATCCAATTCAAAGTGTTTTATGTGTTTTTAACTAGCTTAACCAAATTTAAATTTTTTATAACTCCTTGGACTTGTTATCTTATAAATAGTCACTCATTCTTCTGCTTTCACTTTTTCATTCTTCATCTTTGAAGTTCATTGTGTTTTTCAAGAAGAATTGCTTTTATTTTCAAGTTTGACTTTTAAAGTAAACTGGTGAAGAACTTAAGCTTTCTTTTTCTTTCTTTTTGTCATCTAATTCGGGTATGTTATATGTGTTTTTCCAACGTGTTCGGTTTGTTTAAAATAAAATACTTTGTTGAAAACAACTTAGCATAAGTGGTTGTTCATAAAAAATGAACTCAACTCGTTTATGCACGTATTCGGTTTCGGTTTAGTTATTTTTATTACTTAAACATCTAAAACAAATTCTTTTCTTCACATCTTCTGAAAATAATATTTTTATCAAGCCGAAAACGAACCTGACATAAAAGTTGAGTTCGGGACTGACCGAAAACGAACCACTCACTTAAACTCCTTTTGGGTCTGTTTAGGATTCCTCTTGAAACGAGCTTAACTTAATAACGTCACTAACCATTATTATAACCCAACTTTTTATAAATAAATTAAAATGAACTCACTTATATATTCTACGAAAAAATATCTAAAATGGGCAATTAAAAAGGAAATACATATTTTTCTTTCAAAGGCATAAAACACTAAACCGTTAACCTAATTTGTCTAAGTCTTGCGTTTCATTTCATTTTCTTGAATCATTTTTTGAACCTAGAAATATTTTCTAGGGCCGCTCGTCGAATGGTTTAGCTCGCTTAAATGCATAGTTCACTTTTACTCGCTTAATTTAAAAATGAGTTTTTTCATAACCCCTTTTTAACGCTTTACAATACCTTTGGAGTGTAGCATGTCACACATTTTAACAAATGAGTTTTTTCATAACCCCTTGTTGACAAATGTTATTTATTTTAAACATGCTAAAGATTGATATGATGAAGTACAAGGACAAGAAAACTAGATCGACATTTAGTTTTATTTAAATGAATAATAATTGTTTCATTTCGATGTAATGCTATATGTCTCACTATCGAACTATTTGTGTACTTAGGAAATTATGGAATAAAATAACTATATCGTCACTATTAATAGTGTTACGAGCTTACGAGTGATTTGTACATTGCACCAAGGCGTATTCGACTTAAATCCGGGGTGTTACAACCGATTCGGTTAATATCTGAACCGGTTAAACGAAATAAGCGGTTACTAGCTGGCCCCGTTTTATTTTTCAAATTATAAAATATTCAAAACATAAAAGTTAAATTAAATACTAGAATATATAAAATAAACTCAATAAAGTTCTCTTTTTTTTTTATCTATTTTCTAAATTTAAGAAAACACACACATCATAACCAGTTAATTAATAGGTTATTAACCTAACAAAAATAACCGCATCTGGTTAGCCTATTACTAACCAACCAGTTCCTCCTTTGAAATGTTACACTGGTTCCTAACCAACGGTTAGTATCGGTTACAAACAACTTATTAACTAGTATTGGTTACTAATCGGTTTCGGTTCGGTTACTAGGTTAGGATTTACAACTTTATTTGAAACTAGCCTAGGTTTTGGTTAAAATGTCGTTCCACTTTTCTCCATGAAATCACAGAAACACATAACTACACAACATACACAAATTACCGGTTCTAACTAACGAATTTTATAACAACCTACACACGAGCTAACGCAAACCAAGGCCACGTGCAATTTCGTCCTTCAGACGGTATTTGGATGTTAACTGAAATGCATTATTCTAGTTTTAAGCTATGAACTAATCAATTTTGGGTGGTTGTGTGAGCAGATAGTGTTTCTAAATTTATGATAATTTAGGGTCAAAATCATAAGATTTGGACAGTTAAGTGAAGACTATGGTTGTAGACGTCGCTAGTCACTGCAAACTCAATCGCCTGGGGACTTGCGAGTGCTCGTCCTTAATCGGTTAGTACTAGGATATATAAGACTGAATAACTAGCTGAATAATTAGCGCCTAGGCACGATTTTTACAACCATGGTGAAGACTGAGAGTTGTGGCAAGAAAACTCTCTTTTAGGATTAATGCAAAAAAGATTTAACAAACCCTAGCCTAATAAATGGTGTGCTGATTAATTATACAAGGATATAGATTCAAGACTCAAAGGTGTCACAAACTTATGCTTGATATCAAAAAGAAATTAATAACAAGCCATTTCTTGATACAACATACACTCACACAAGCAAATACCTCTTAACTTTATTATTCAACTTACCATCTTGGATTTATTATTTAAAAAACACAAATTAAGCAGAACTTCCATTCTTTTCCATGTTATTAGGGTTATGAGCATCCAAATCCTTAGTAATATTACATATGTAATCCATCAAAGAAGTTGGATATGGTACACTTGTATCTGGTCTCTCAAACTCAACGGACCATGCAGCCACCTGCTTATCACCTTTGGTTCAACATGAAATATGACCCTGAAGCTCTTGTAGAGCTCATCCACTAGATCTCCTCAGACTATCTTGTACATGATCATGTGTCGTTTACTGATTCGATTATCTTTTTTGCGACTTTCTTCTTTCCATCTTTGTTCATGCAGAAATGTGAGAAAATGTCATCAACATGGTGATAGGTTATAGTTATGAAGTAGTGATAATATACTACACATATAAAATTGCAGGTGATAAGGAGCTGAGTTATTTAAGAGTTTGTCCCAACTATCAGACTTGAATTCCATTATCTGGAACGTATTGACGGCTAGATCATGTAAAAGGGAGTTGAATATTTGATTTGATTTGAGGGGGCATCCCCATCATTTCAAATGGTCGTCTAGATAAAGATCAGACGACTGTTTTAACAAAACAATTTTCAAGTTTGACTAGACGGTTTGAACAACCGTTTGGATACCGGACAAATTGTTATTTGACCAATAATTTTCAAAGTTTGATCACCCTTTGGTCAGAACGGCCATCCACATATTGTTCAAACGACTGATATAACCAAACAACACCCATACAACACCCATACCCAGTATAAATCCCACCAATAGCAAAACTGTTAGCAGGGTCTGGGGAGGGTGGGATGTAGGCAAACCGTACCTCCATCCCAAGGGATAGAGAGGTTGCTTCCAGAGAGACCCTCGGCTCAAAAACCATATGCATGAGATCAATAATAATAGTGATATTAGTAATGAATAGATCATTAATAGTGATATTAGTAATGATAGTGATACTAAATATGGAAAATTAATAATAGTGATATTAGCTCTTAATAGTGATAACCAATAGTTTTCAAATTTTGGCTTTTATCATCAAAACACTTGTTGGAATGTTTTTGGACAACCGTTTAATTAACATCAAACGGGGATGGTACAGCTATAGCATGAAGCATATAAAAAAGGTTTAATGTAATGATTTATTTATTCAATAATATATATCCGTTTTCTCTACTTTTGTTGTTTTTCGCTCAGCCTCCATGAGAAAGATAAGATATTACTTCTTTTGAACGACAAACACACATAATCCTGTAGGGATACTGGTAAAATTCTCCTTTTTAGAACTCATAACCTCCTCACAAAGTGTAGGTCCCTATTCGGGTGGATCTAACAACGTCTTTAGATCAACCTAACTTAATGCTAGCGGAAATCACACTAAGCAACCAAGAGGTCTCGGATCTTGAATTTATTTTCGGTTAAAGAAAGGTGAGTGATAGAGTGAGAGAGAGAGAGCCGAGAGATGAGTAGAGAGAAAGAGATAGAATTGCCAAAAAATCTTAGTTTCTCATGGCATGCACCCTATTTATAGGGAGGCATGCATGAGAAGCATATTTTATATACACTAAGGCCCAATGGGCTTCTTTACAATGGACCGTGGCCCAACTACGTACAAAATGACCTATCGGCCCAAATACATAACCGAATCAATACAAAAGACTAAATATACAAAACGGGGCCTAACAATCTCCCTCTAGTCATTAGTATTGGAACCCATCGGTGTCATATACCAAGCATTCGTCCTCGGTCAGTGGAAGTTCAACAAGTCTATGCACGAACTTGTTGAAGGCTTCCACTATCCGGTCGGTATTTTGACGTCCCAAATCCTCGACGGTTCCCAGCGGCTTGTTGTAGAGCTTCCTCACATCTTCAATGTGTAGTCCCATAAGCTCATGCTCGTCAAACATTCTGATCTCGTGCATATCACGGCAGTGAATGACGGCCTCGCCGGTTGTGTTGTCAAACTCCCAATCGATGAAGTCTCGGAGAGTGTTGGGAAGATAAGGCTCGCCATGATAAATCTCGTGACATTTTTTCGGCGCCTTGTATCTCCACATCGTGCGAGGCTCTCCGGTAGCCAGGTTATTTCTCTTGGGTTCTTGTACTTGCGACCCTTATTCGGCTCGAAGTCCTTGTAGTTGACTCTCGATTGACGCTGTAGATAAGTCGGGACCCAACTTTCCAGCGTACTTCAGCAGCACCATAACCTAGAGCTTTCTTTAGATAGTTCAGATCAAGCTCAGGTAGAGTCTTCAGCTCGTAATGACTGAGATAGATGAGGTCCCCGCTGTAACGTCTGATGGCCCAAACGCTATTCCGCTTATCATACCTTGCGTATACGATCAGCGAGTTGTCATGATACGGATAGTTGAGCACGCGGGCAGACGCACAGCTTGAGACAATGTGCGTCTTTCGCTTCTTCTTTGGCAGATGGTCAATGACAGGATCAGTTGCAGGAGCCTCTGAAGCTTGAGCGGGAGGAGTATCCGGAATTGGCGAGTAGTTAATGTCATCGTCTTGTTCATTTACTTCCTCCTCCGTTCCCGTTCTCTCGATGAATTCCTCAAAGCTCATACCTGCATTAATAAAATCATCGACACCTGTATTGTCAGTCGGAGAGATGATATCTTTATACAAGCTCTCAAGTAGTGAGTCATCCTCTCTGACTTTGCTGGCTGAACCGGGGTTAGAAGGGTCTTGAGCATCGTGTTGAGAGTGTGGAGGTGATTGAGTGTTATCTCCACCTCCACCTCTTGCCGCCCCAGCCCCTCCATCACCACCACCACCGTTGCCACCATCACCATCATCGCCATCAAAGCTGTCGTGTACTTCATCATCTCCGTCATCTTCATCATCATCATCATTTTCTTCATCACCATCATCTTCTTCATCGCCATCATAACCACCACCAACACCGCTAGATTGGCCGCCCTGTTGTACTAACCTACCAACAGTCGCCTCTCCTTCATACACAATAGCCTGTACGCCCCGCACGGTCACAGAAGGACCTGCGGCAGGTTGTGAACCACCAACTTGAGAAGTCTCACCAGACCTTCTCCAAGTTCCAAAAACAGCGTCAAGCCTATCCTCCAGACCAAGAAATTCGTCTTCTTGAATGCCCATGAGGTCTGAGGCCGCCTGGTACTTGCTTACCATATCTTCGTTAGTCTTGAGCTGTAGCTCATTCAGACGGTCTTGTTCCTTGATCCTTTCTTTTATGGCCTCCATTTCTGCTCTGAGCGTATCGAGAGAGGTGGAGGAAGCAAGTTGATTTTCCAAATTAGCAACTCTTGAGTTTGTAGCCTCCTTTTCAATATCCCACCTTCTCGTAGCATCTTCAATCTTCTTGTTTACGCTTGATCTGAGAGCACTAGCACTTGGTAAGTCTCTTTCAAGTGTATCCAGTCTATCTCCGAGTCTAGTGTGATTTGCTCTCATATTAGCGTTCTCAGAGGCCTCATGATTCATCAACGCTTGTAGATTCTGGATTCGGGTGTGGAAGGTGTTTGTCAACAATCTTTGGTTTTCGGCAAGAGTGTCACTTGCCTCCTTCTGCTTTTCCAACACCCTTATTCTATCTCTCAGGGCCGCCTTTTCTGCCTCATCCTCCAACGCTTTCTGCTTCATCTCCTTGATGAACTTGAGGAGCACTATTTCTCTTTCCGCCCTTTTAGCGTTTGATTCCTCCAGTGCGACGATCCTATCGAGGATAGGATCAACGTACACTGGAGGTGTCGAAGACATCCCTCGGGAGATGGGTTTGGGTGAGATAATGGTGGATGGTGGGGTGGTGGTTGTTATGGGTGGTGAGATTGTTGGCAAAGGTAAGGTGATGGCTTGAGTAAGGATTGGTGGAGTTATAGTGGTGGGTGGAGTTGGTTTTATTGTAGATGGTGTGACGGTTTGAGTTGGGGAAGTAAGGATAGTTTTGCTCCATAAGCTTGTTGTTTGTATTAGGGAGCTAAAAACTGATGAAGTGAATATGGATGAGGTTGGTTGGGTAGGTGGTGTTAAGGCTTGAGTTGGATCGGGTTGGGTTTGTTGTGGTGGTGAGTGTGGTAAGGAAGGTATTTGGGGTAGAAATGTTGAAATTGGTTGGTCTGTTGGTGAGGGTTCAGGTGAGGATTCTGGTGAGCCATGAAGTAGGGTCTTGGTTTTCTTGGCTTTGGTTTTCTTTCTGGTTTTTGGTGGCTTGTAGGCAGGGATTTGTATTTTGGTTACATCTAGTGTTTTGAGGGCTTGGGCCAGGGCTTCTTTGGTTATTTTTGGTTAGTCGGAGGGCTTGTCTTGTGAGGGAGACTTGACTTGAGACTTGGTTGACATCTGGGAGTCTCCAAGTCTCCTCAAGCGCTTCAGGGGAGGCTGGTCTTCTTCCTCCTCCTCAAGTTCTATCAATTTGCCCTTTTCAGCCACTTTCCTCTTTAGATCATGTTTGGCCTTTGTTCGATCCTCGGCCGGCTCATCTGATGAATCTTGTTCACCTTTAATTTCAGGTTCTTCATCACCTTCACCTTCACCAGACGCCTCTTCCCCAGCAGGCTCTGTCTCTTCAAATAAACCAAATTTAGGCCCAAGTCGTGGTCCCGTATATTAATGACCTCTGCCCTTGGTGCTCAACAGCACACCAAAAACTGACACCTTGATCTCGTGTACATGAAATGGCTCGGGGTGTGACTTCTTGTCCTTTGCCTTCTTGAATCCCGGCCTTTGAACATCTGGAATCATATCATCTAACAACAGCTGCACGAATCTCGGGTACATCAACCATGTAGCCCCGCTCTTGATGTTCGCAAGCATGCACAAAAATATCCGTCTTGAGTAGTTGAACTTCTCCTTGTTGGTCAATGCAGACATAATACGAACCCAGTCCGTACTCATGCTATCAAATCCACCTCGAATGCCTGTGAAACAATGAGTGACAATATGGAAGAGAAATCTCCAGTATGGTGACAGATGACTCTTCTCTAAACTCCTCCATTCTGTGTCGTACCCCATCTGAGCAACGAAACCTTCCAGCTTCTTTTTGTTTCCTCTCTCATACTTGTAATCCGGCTGGTCAGCAATCTTTAATATTCTTCGAATATCTGCTTCTGTGATGGTTAATTCCTTTCTTGCAACCGTTCTTGTGAAGGACAGAGAATCGTCTGCAATCCTGGCGAACGCCCAGAAGTCTAAAACCCACTTGTAGTAAATGGCTGGATTTGCAGTGATAGCATAGGCAAGGGGTGACTGCCTGAGCCCCTTGACCATAGGAGTGAACACCTTATCAACCTTTGCCTTGGGCAACTCGAGCGTACAGAAGTTGTTATGACCCTAAAATTAAGAGTCAAGAGATCATGAGAATCATCATTAAGACAAAACAAAACAAACAAGATACGTACGTAGGCATTAAGTATTTACATATTAGATAAATTAGATTTACTACTATCATCATGTACATTTTAGATTTAGTAAGTTAATAAGTTAATTTTAGTCAATCTATAAGTTAATTAGTTCATAATGTACAAAGATCAAGTTCAAAACAGTTCACTAGACCAACAAGTTTATATTTTAAAAAAAACAGTCCTTAGTGTAAGGATAGTCCAGTGGCCAAAAAAAATTTCTAAGTGCAACTTTTTCTCATGAAACCTATTTCGCTTCGCATGTTCAAGCGAAGCGAAACAGAAATCATTTCGCTTCGCATGTTCAAACGAAGCGAAACTTTCTTAAGCGAAAAATTTCCTTAGCAGCCCTGTGTTATTCCCTTTTTTTCTTTCTTTGGAGTCGCCCATATCTGAATTAGGGTTCTGGAAATTTTGAACATGAAACCCTTTTGATTACACGGTCAATTTGAACTTATAGAACCTGTGAATGAACCTAGATCTACAAACTTTACAATAAACCTAAAAACTAATTAATAAAGATGATAATCGAGATCTAAAGTCTTTAAAATCAGAAATTTAACATAACATGAACATCAATTATTAAGATCTGTTCAAAGATCCAGCCGACGGTTCATAAGAACCGTCACCTCGATATTGAGGAACCAAGAAACGAGAAGATGAAAGATTTATGATGTTGTAAGGCTATACCAGAGGTGGATATTCTGGATTCAACGGCATGATTGTGATTATGAGGGCCGGATTCTTTGAAAAGTGGAAGAAGATCTGGGTTTGAGAGTTTGAAGATTTGAGAGAGAAGAGAGTAAAACTTAAAAGTTTTTGGTGAATAGTGAAAGATATTTTAGGTTTCCCTTATATATAGGGTCAGCCTATCTCGCGATAAGGTCAAAACATCGTGAGTATTCACCGAAAATACACTCTCAGTCCTCGGTCTTTAAAACAATTAGCATTTTCAAACCCGAAAAACATTTACCCACCGAAACCACGCACTTGATTGTTTATAATATTTTCTTTTGTTTGTCCATAAGTGTTTACATTTGCACGAACGATCTCTTTTGTCAAAATAAAACGTAATAAAAGAAGACACCAAACTAAAAACAAAAATAAAATTAAATTAAAGATAAAATAAACAAAAATAAAGTTTAAGATATTAAAATATGCAGATATTTAATATTTTACAAAATAAAACAGAGAATTTAAGACATTTTAAAGTTAAAAATAATAATATTAAATTAATTTTCATAGTGTTTTCTTTGGTTAATTTACAAAGAATGATCACGATATGGAATCATATTGATTTGCAAAGCCCTAGATCGCGTTACCATTTTGAAATTATTGTGACACAAGATCATCATTGACTGTAGATATTGTCCTCCTTTTTTAACTTGACAAATGTTTTGATGCCAGAAATGATACGTTTAAAGTACAATTAGGCACGGTGCTTATGATGTCCCCACTTAATCGGACATGTTACTGATTCCATCATATCTCATGTCTACTTTGTGTTAACATATCTCCTCAACTTGACTTGGACCTTTCTTAGTTGATCACAGTACTCTTATTGACAGACTGACTTACTGTACACCTTACACACGACACTTTGTGCTTTGCACACTTGACTCGATCTAGAAGGATCAAAACAAAACAGAAGTTCAGGCCATAACAATCAGGTCGGATAAAACCATATTATCGCGCAGAGAAAGTCCAAGGCTTGAACAAAAGAAAGAAAATAAAACAAAGCAGAAGACTCAGAGCCTTACAATCAGATCTTGTATGACTACGAACGTAGAAAGTCCAAGGCTTGAGTCTAAAATAAATGAAGAAATAAAGCAGAAGTTAAAATTCCTAGGACCGACTCATTTTCTGACTCTTTTTCTTGATTTTCCTTTTCTTTTCTGACTCTTTTGTTTTTCTTTTTTTTGCTTTTCTTGACGCTTTACTTGACTCAATAAAAAATTAAAACTGACGTTGACTTTCATAAGACGACTGTGATCAGGTAAAGAGAGGCTTGGGTAT
The DNA here is from genome assembly GCF_021521415.1 of Bidens hawaiensis. Taxonomy (NCBI): domain Eukaryota; kingdom Viridiplantae; phylum Streptophyta; class Magnoliopsida; order Asterales; family Asteraceae; genus Bidens; species Bidens hawaiensis. Next base: position 1,076,029 of record NW_027491131.1, read on the forward strand.
GACATGTATAGTTACATTTTTGCCTTCATGAATATGACTTAACGGAATCATGCAACCGCTTCATAATCGTATATCCACTAGTACCGGCATTAGTTTAAGTTTATATCACCCGACACTTACTTGTTTGTCAAGCCTACCTACACATCTATGAATGATCTTGTAGCCTTTTGTTCTACTCTTTTAACGCGCTAGAATCATTACATACCAACGTACTATCACTTTCCATAAAAAAACGGATCAAAATCTTTTTAAATATCCGACTCCCTCTAAACAGGATAATTCTTTTTGAATTTTCTTAGAATTTACTTTAATAGGAGTAAAGATGAAATCAATATTATATATTAAAATAAAATCTTTTTGTTAAGTCGAGTGACTTGATTTTTGTTTTACTAAAAGTAATTTTAAAATATTTTTGGTGATTTAAAGTTAACTCATTTTCTCCCTCTAAAATTGTGACATATTTGAAAAATATTTACAGTTCTAAATTAAAAGATAAACGATAAAATTTACTGAAAGGAAATCATGCCCAACGACTCAACGAGAAACAAAAATCGGGCACGACTGAAAGCTTTTGTAAAGAGATCTACAAAGTTAAAATCAGTATGGACCCGTTTTATGTCGACAAGCTTGCGATCATAACAATCACGAATAAAATGTATCCGGATGTCAATGTGCTTAGTCTTTGAGTGCTGGACCGGGTTTTTGACAATAGCAACGGCCGCCTCATTATCACATTTGATCGTTGATCCATAGAAATTCAAACCGTAATCCAGCAGCTGATGCTGGATCCATATCACTTGAGAGCAGCAGCTGGATGCAGTGATGTACTCGGCTTCGGATATGGATGTAGACACAGTGACTTGTTTCTTGCACTGCCATGAGATCAACCGATCTCCCAGGAATTGACATCCACCAGATGTGGATTTTCTGTCCAAGTTACACCCCCCATAATCACTGTCGGTGCATGAAGTTCCAAGGGAGAATCTTTTGGATACCAAAGACCCAATCGTGGTCTCCCCTTTAAGTATCTGAATATACGCTTGACATCAATCATGTGGGACTTTCTCGGGTCAGACTGATATCTGGCACACTGACAAACAGAGAACATGATGTCTGGTCTGCTTGCAGTGAGATACATCAGGGAACCAATCATTGACCTGTAAAGGTGTTGAACGACTGGTTTTCCCGATGGATCAGGAGCTAGAACAGGTCGTGTTGCGATTGGTGTCACGAATGATGATGAGTCCTTGAAACCAAATTTATGAACAATGTGTTGAACGTACTTTTCTTGGTGAATCAAAGTCCCGTCCTTCTTCTGCTCAACTTTTAAGCCCAGGAAGAAGGTCATCTCCCCTAAGGACTCATCTCAAATCGCTGTTGCATAACCTTAGAGAACTCCTTGCACAGATCCTCATTCGTGGACTCGAAGATGATGTCGTTGACATAAACTTGAACTAAAATCAAATCACTGTTGACTTTCTTGACAAAGAGAGTTTGATCGATGATTCCTCTCTTGTAACCATTTTTCACCAAATGATAAGCCAGTGTGGCGTACCAAGCGCGAGGTGCTTGGTGAAGACCATATAGTGCTTTGTCAAGGCGGTAAACGTGATCAGGATGAATTAGATCCTCAAAACCTGGAGGTTGACTGACATAGATCTCTTCTTTTACTTTCCCGTATAGGAAAGCAGTCTTCACGTCCATTTGATATACTTTGAAGTTCATGTACGAGGCGTATGCCAGAAAGATGCGAATTGCTTCTAGTCTGGCCACTGGTGCATAGACTTCATCGTAATCAAGACCTTCACGTTGCCAAAAACCTTGTACAACAAGCCGGGCTTTGTTTCTGATAATCACCCCCTTGTCATCCTTTTTATTTCGGAACACCCATTTCGTTCCGCTCGGCCTTTTATTTTCTGGTTTCTTAACTAGCCTCCAAACATTTAGCTTTTGAAATTGTAACAGATCTTCTTGCATAGCCTCTACCCAGGAGTTGTCTTTTAATGCGACTTTGTAGTCCTTGGGTTCTACCTGAGAAATGAAACAAGCAAAAAGACATCTGTTAATGTTACCGGAAGTGCTGCGTGTTTGGATGCCAGCAGATGGATCTCCGATGATGTTCTCAGTCGGATGTCGACGATGAATTGGCAGCTATGGAATTTGGTTGACATGCTCGACTGGTGTGGCCTCAAGTTGAATGGACATGCTCTCTATGGGATGCATGACAGTGGTCGCAGGGACAGAAACACTTGGCTGAGGATCAGTTCCATCTTCTTGTGGTTCAACCAAATGTTCTGCAGCAATAGGACCTTCCCATAGGTTGTCATAGATTGGAACAGCAACAGTTGGAACAGAAGTTGTGTTGGTGTTATCAGAAGTTTCATGCGGACGGGGTTCCACCTGCCCACATGATGCATCAGTCTCCATTGCAGGACCTTGATTGTCCTCTTCTGAGGGAGGTGTGGGGACAGATTCCACCACACTTGGTTATGCAGGAGGCAGATCTGCTTGATCGACTTGAACATTTTGGTTGTTGTCTGCTGACACGTATGAGTCAGAATCTGAATCAGTCATGTCTTCAACAGCTTGCATTTCAGTGGCGTCGGCAGAGGGCTGCTCATCACCAATCAGGACTTGGTGGTTAGCCATTGGTTGTACATTCAGTATGGGTGCAGCAGCAGCTATGTCAACATGTCCAAGATCTTTCAAAACAGCATGCATCAGGATAGACTGATCATTATCTGGTTGAGCAAGCGGAGAAGCAACAGGTGAAACCATTGGTGCGAATGGTGTCATATACATTCCACGAAACTGCTTGAACAATCCTTCATAATCAAACATCCAATCCGAACCATTGTGTGCATCAGTAGGGTTTAACTCTTGCCAATCAATGTTGAAGGATTCCAAGATTACTCTTGATTTCTTTTTGTACACACGATAAGCACTCTTGTCAGCAGAATAACCAACAAAGTAGCACTCATCCGCCTTTTCAGCAAACTTGGAAGTCGTTCCAACATTCGTTGGGTGAATGGTACAGGGACATCCAAATGTTCTGAAGAAGTTTACCCTTGGCTTCGATCCATATAAGACTTCATAAGGAGTCTTGTTCAGTCTTTTGTTCAGCAGCACACGATTTTGGGTAAAGCAGGCGGCGTTGATGGCTTCTCCCCAGAAAATCAATGGTAGTTTTGAATATGAGAGCATTGTTCTAGCGGCTTCCACCAAAGTACGGTTTCTTCTCTCAGCCACCCCATTTTGTTCGGGGGTGTAAGGTGCGCTGAGTTGATGAACAATTCCCTTGTTTTGACAGAATTATTCACCACCTTGTTGCAAAATTCTGTGCCGTTGTCACTTCTTATACATTTCACCTTCTTATCAGTTTGATTCTCAACCAACACAATAAACCTGAGTAGAAAATGTGACGTCTCGTCCTTGTGCCCTAACAAAAATGTCCAACTGAAACGCGACAAGTCATCAGTAATAACCAGACAATAGGCTTTTCGACTTATTGCCATTGGTTGAATTGGACCAAAAAGATCCATGTGCAACAACTGAAGAGTGGAATTTATGGAATTGACAAGCTTGGGCCTATGAGGGAGTTTGTGCTCTTTGCACTTAGAACAAGATAAACATTTTTCAGCACAGTGAAAGGATTTTACTGGCAAACCCCTGACAAGGTCACCTTTAACCAACTTGTTCAAGTTCTTATAGTTGACGTGACCCAACCGTCGATGCCATAACGATGAGTCGTTCTCCGAGGCCTTGGACATCAAGCAAGAAGCAGACCGCATGGAATAATTGCTTCTCATGTCCAGAATGTAGGCATCGTTGTGCCTTGGAGTACGCATCATAATCCAATCTTCAGGGACTTTAAAACCTGGTTTCAGAATGAGACATTCATTTTCAGTAAATAGGGTTGAAAATTTCTTATCACATATCTGAGAGACGCTTAGCAGGTTATGGTTGAGCTGTTCCACCAGATTGACTTCATCAAATGTCAATGTGCCATTCGAGACCTTCCCTTGTTTCGTTATCTCTCCTCCAATATCACCGGCAAAGGAAACGTGACCATCATTGAAAGGTTTGATATTGAACAACAGCGATTCGTCTCCTGTCATGTGTCGGGTGCAGCCACTGTCCAAGTACCAAATGCTGTTGACAGGCCGTCCAGGCTGACCCTACACACGAAAAACCAGTCAGTGGAGGGTTTCCCGAGACACTCTTGTCTCAGGAAGGTTAAACACAAAATCACCAAGTTTAATTTTATGATTTCTGAAAATGTAATCCTTTGGTGAATCAGAATCTGAAGAACAATCCCTCGAGGAACTTGAATTATGATTTCCTTGGTTTTTGAAAAGTTTTCTGGATTGCCTTCGTTTTGGTTTAGGCTTAACCACAAAATCTTCTTGATCAGCCTTTGAGAAAACCTTTGAAGGGCTCTTGTGCTTTTCAGCTTTAGAACCCTTAGCTAACCGCCTTCTTTCTCTTTGGGTTAGCCAAAATGGTTTCTTGGGTTTTTCAGTTCTCCTAAATCTTAAATTTGTCTCACTAGCTGAAAAGTAAGTTTGGTGAGACATTTTCTTGGTATGAGCATTATACCTAGGAAATGTCTGACCAAACTTACTGTTGACGTCTCTTTGTTGTTTGTGCCAGTTCTTGCAATGTCTTGCAAGATGAGACGGATTTCCACAAATGAAGCAACATTTTCTTTGGTTCCATTTATAGGCATCTTGCTCGCTGAGATATGAGGGATGAGGTGATGTTGTTTGGTTAACATGTTGGTGACCTCTATCTAACTTATAATTGAAAGCATTTGAATTATGAGATGCAAAAAGATTTGATTACCTAGGTTTCTGTCGAGAGTAATAAAAGGTACTATCACACTGATCATAAAATTGAGAACTATTGTCATAATTTGTATTTTGAGAAAATGAAGTTTTCTTGGGTGGCACATATTTACATGAAGTGCTCGGTCTTTCATTTTCAAAGCTAACTTTCTCTTTTGTTAAGTTCTCAATTTTATTATCAATTGATGAGCAACTTTGATCAGTCTGTTCATTAACCTTGACTTTGACAGTTTCTTCAAATATAGTTTCACACTCTGAATCAGAAGAGGAACATTCACTTTCATTGCAAACATTTACACAACTATCATCACTTGATGATTCACAAAATACACCATTTGATCTAGACATTAAACTTCCTATCAATGATTCACACACTTTGTTACAAAGAGGATTGTTAATAGTTTTTGTTAGACCCACACATGATTCAAAACGTGATTCTAACTCTCCCTTTGATTTACAATCCTGGTTGACCATTCCACCATTTACATCACCTGCTACACAAGATATGTTGACGTTAGAATTATTAGATGACGAAATTTGAGCTGTTGATGGAGAGATGGCTGAAACGAATTTCACTGGTTTTGGTATTTTACCAATACCATATGCCATTTCTTCATCAGGAGAAGTATTATAGCTATAATGGGGTAGGCAAGTGTAATTATCATTCAATGGTGGCGGCACCGCCGAGTAATCGCATCCTAGTCCCTTTTTAACTTTAGTACTTCTCTGAGCTTTGATAAGATCATCTAATTGTTCAGATAATGCCTCAAATCTTTCAACTTGTTTTTATTTTTCCTGTTTATCAGAAAGATCAAGTTTCAACTTTTCAATTTCATCTTTTAATTTCTTTACAACGTCTTTGTAATAGATGACATTGTGCTCTCCTTGAAAGATTTTAAGTTTAAGATTTGCAACATCATCGTGATGTGTTTTAATCTTTTCAACATATATCTAGTTAGCCTTTACATATTCAGCATTTAGTTGACGAAGTTTTGCGTTTTCTTTCAAAACTTCGTCCTGAAGATATCTATAATATGTAACTTTATTTACGCAAGCTTCAGTGCATAGATTTCTTTTTACCTTGTCTGATGGTGATGCATCAGAACTTGCAGCAGCCGATGAGGAAGCTTTATTGTCTGTGATAGCCATACCTGCCATGTTAAGTGGATTCTGCAGCTCTTGGAATTGATCATCCCAATCCACACTAACTTGAACCTTCGATTGGGAGACAAGGGCTTTTGAGTTTGATCTTGAGTTGCCCTTGTGTGGATGACCTCCAAATCTTTGTGATGAGTTGCTTGGTTTCTGCATCTCATGCCTTTTTCCTGCAGCCTTGCCATTCTCCTCTTCTATCACCTCAGTCACACGAATATCATTGGCAGGTTTTGAAGGATTCGTGCATTCTCGGGAAAAGTGACCTATCTCACCACAGTTGTAGCAACGCAGCTTTGACTTGTCAAACCCGATCCTTTTCCTGTCTGAATCATTAAAGCTATCCTTCCCGTACGTTTTCATGAAGTTAGTAGCCCTTTGCACCGCCATTGCCATCTGATATTTGATATCCATCTTCTCAAGATCTTTCTGATTGACATCCCTCAAGTCTCCAGCTTCAAACTGAGGTGGCAATAGATTTCCTTTCATCAACTCTTCATGGCTTGAAAGAAAAGCATGAACTATTGCGATGTTGGTGTCATTTAGCATAGGTAATGCTTCACAGAAACTTGAAGGCTTGCTTGGTTGAGGTTTTGAAGATGATGAAATCCCTTGAGCTTTCAGGGCTTGGGCAACTGCACTGTCGACCGCCTTTTGGAACGAGCTTGTATTTAAAGAATCTGATTGATTTGTTGTTGAGATGAATGCTGTTGGTTGTGAAGGAACACATGAGGAGTACTTGGGAGTGGTCACGGTATACACGTTCGGTTGAGCTTTGCTTATAAAAGCAGTTTGCATCGAGGTGGCAGTACTCACTCCAGCTTGATTCAGTGAACTGAGATGATTGTTCATTCTCATCTGCTCATCCATTTCAAATGACTTGATAGTGGATATCAAGTCAGTGTTTGTCATCATGTTTAGATTGGTAGTTCTCTTGATCGTGACAGTATTGGTACTCCAGCTGTATGGCAAAGAGTTCATCAACTTGTGGTTAACCTCGGCATTTGCAATGTTGACATTTGCAGACCTAATTCTTACCATCAACTTCTCAAATCTTTTTACCAACTCCAAAACAGCTTCTCCTTGACGATGATTAAACATGTTGAACTCTTCTTTTAACAGGGCCTTTTTGTTTTCTCTGATTTCGGCATTGCTCTCAACCTTTTCAACAAGTGCTTCCCACAGACCTTTGGCACTTGTGTATTCACGAAGAGTTTCAGAGATTTCGTTTGAAAGACAAATGGTCAGTATGAGATAGGCCTTCTTATCTTGAGCTAACAGGTCCCGGTCTGCTTGATCATAATTTTCTGGAGCCTTAAGTTGTTCCCCAACATCAGTGCGAGTTACTGGAACATGAGGACCTTGTTCAAAGCATCTCAACAAGTCAGTTTCAGTTAAAGAGATATAATTCATAAATCTCCATTTGAAATCTGCAAAGTTATCGTCTAAGGTCATATATTTTGGAGGCTTTGTGGGGGTTCCTACTTGGTTTTCCAACAGCAAATAACCCTTCAATAGTTCTGAATCAGTGCTAGCCATGGTCTAAGTAGTTACAAGCCTTCAACAAAGCTTAATCTTCAAAACAGTCACCTTTTTCGCACAAAAGAGCTTCAAGCGAAGCGAAACAGCTTGTGTGAAGCGAAAGAATCCAATCGAAAGAATCCAAGCGAAGCGAAAGGATTCTAAGCGAAGCGAAAGAATCCAAAGCGAAGCGAAAGGATTTTATCTTTCTGAAAGCAAATCTTCCTTGTGATCCGTTTTCACCTAATCTTATCCGTACTAGGTCAAAGGTTATTGCACAAAATTTTGAACCCGTAACCCAATCTCTAGCACAAATCTTTTTGTATATATATATATATTAATTTTTTTTGTTTTTGTTGTTTTTGAAGTTTTTCTTGTCAAGAACACTTAACACTTATTTTCTTCTTTTCAAGATCAAAATCCAAGGTTGTGATCCAAAAACCCTCAACTAGTGAGCCGAAGCTCTGATACCAATTGTAGGACCCTATTTGGGTGGATCTAACATCTTTGGATCAACCTAACTTAGTGCTAGCGGAAATCACACTAAGCAACCAAGAGGTCTCGGATCTTGAATTTATTTTCGGTTAAAGAAAGGTGATTAATAGAGTGAGAGAGAGAGAGCCGAGAGATGAGTAGAGAGAAAGAGATAGAATTGCCAAAAAATCTTAGTTTCTCATGGCATGCACCCTATTTATAAGGAGGCATGCATGAGAAGCATATTTTATATACACTAAGGCCCAATGGGCTTCTTTACAATGAACTGTGGCCCAACTACGTACAAAATGACCTATCAGCCCAAATACATAACCGAATCAATACAAAAGACTAAATATACAAAACGGGGCCTAACACGAAGGAAACCTAGAAAAAACCTTCCTGAATCCTGACCATCCCACCAATGTCATCACTTGGTGATGACGATAAGATATTGCCTAAACAAAAAAAATCAATAATACCAGCCAACTTTTTGCATTAATGAAAATTCATGCATGCTTATACCAACAAAAGTAGCAATTATGCACTGGTAATAATTAAAATTCCAAATGCATGAAAGTATGAAACACACAACATTAATTCAAGAAGAAACAAGTACCATGAGTGTACTCCCAAGAGAACACAGATCCAACAGCCCCTTTTTCGCCCTCATGGAACTCACAGTTATGAACCTTGTCAGGGGTTACTTCAACCAACTTATGAGGTTGAGCCTCAAGAAGTCATGAAAGACATCAGTGGTCTTACTAATTTCTACGTAACTTTCCTGATAGAGCCATCTCTCGAATACTCTCACAAGGTAAAACGATTCCTTACAAAGATAGTTGGTGAAAATATATGCAGACACTATTGGCTTTATATAGAAAAACTGGCTGACACACACACATAATTATATATACTATCCTGGCCTTTACTATGTTCCATTCCTGCATGTTATGGAAACATTATGCCATTTAAGTCTTCTGTTCCAGTCATTAATACCTTCCGAGGGTCCAACTCCCAACTGCATAAGTGCATATGGTTTTATCATCTTGGTATTTACATCTTTCCCTTCGATCTTAAACTTATCAAACTTTCCATAACTGAAGTAAACTACATTAATTACTTTAACTTTGTATAACTAAAGTAAATATCATTATACTGTAATTTTTTTTGAATGACTAATTTGGATCGCTCACGGACCACTGGAGTATCATCCTGCCACTAGTGGTACCACGCAATCATATCCACCACCAAGCCACCAATTCAGAAGGAAACTCAATATTTGAGAAAAACCCCCTCTTATGAGATTCGAACCCAGGACTTGACTTTTTGGTCACTAAGTCTTATCCCACCACCAAGATATCATTATAGTGTAATTACTTAGTTATAAGAAAAATATTAGTTGGGGGCATAGGTTTTTTTTTCCAAAAAAGCTAAATATTACATTCTAGAGGAATTGAAGCCTTGACCTCCTATTTTACCCCCCCCCCCCCCCCCCAAACCACCCCACCAAAATGGTAATGGCAATTGGTGACATAGATGATATTTTATATTCGGATTGGTTATATATGATATTGTTAAAGTTTCTGTATATATGAAATTTGTGGTTTCAAATGCTAAGTATGAATTTGAGAGAGTTATGATGAACCAGAAGAACTCTCATATGATGAAGAAACGATTATTAGGGTTTGGGTCCTTACATTAGAAATTTAATTATTATTCCTTGCACCCTGCCCTGGGGCTGCTGCCTCTTGTACCCTGCTACCAGGGCACTGCCCTCCGACTCAGCCAAGTCGTTGCCCCATTGGAACCCTCATTGATTAGCCTCTAAGTATCAATAGGATTGTAAATTATAATAAGATCATATAAATGTACACCTTGCACCAGGCTTATTTCAATTCATATTATAATTAACTTGATCAACAGGTTAGTCCCCAATTACAGTAAAATAAATAACAAAATTTAGAAAGTTTCTTATATGAGGTGACATCTCTTTATGTTATCTTCAATGATCGATTACTCAAATGGTTGAGTGAGGCATCAAAAACCCTCAATTTAAAAGGGTTGGATAATGAGGTTTCTCATCCATGGCAGGTTTTCTTATGATGATGAAATGTAGATGATCGGGAGTCAGTGCCGTCAAACATCAAAACGGCTACAAAAAAAAATTCGCTTTACATTATCACTATCTTGAAAGTTGTGTCCAAATGATCGATGAGAATTTAAAACCTAGTAGGTGGTGTCTCAATAGTTATTTATGGCCATGTTTCTAGTCTTAAATGAGGAGTTAAATCGCTATGCATCATAAAAGAAAACGATGAAAATGGTGAATACTATGAAAAGTTATGGGTAATTAACCCCTATTTCATGAAATCTCCAGCACTACATATCATTCAATCAATCATGCCCAGTAAAATCCCACCGACAAAAAAGCTATAAGTAGGGTCTGGGGAGGGTGGGATGTAGGCACACCGTACCTCTATCCAAAGGAATAGAGAGGTGGCTTCCAGAGAGACCCTCGGCTCTAAGTACATGTGAATGAAGCAAAATAAAGGAAATCAAAGTTTAACAGTTATATAAAAACTACTACTAATTATAATAATATTAATAATAAGATCACAGTTTAACAGCTATATAAAAGCTAATAATAATTATAATAATAATATATGTAAGGGAAATACCATTATGGTATGTGACCTAAATAAGTTAAGTCTAAGCCCTAAGGTATTCAATTCTCTCTAAAAATCCTTAACTTTAATTCTACTTCTCCATGAATTTCTATCCTCAACCATGTCCTCGGAGAGGTTTAGGTCTATCAAATCATGCCTAATCCTCTCATCCCAAGTCAATTTCGGTCGTCCTCTACCCCTCCTCCCCTCTATAGTAATGTTTTCTATGGATCTAACAGGATTCGTCGTCTGTCTTCTCTTTACATGTCCAAACCATCTCAATCTCCACTCTCTTATCTTGTCTGCTATGTTCGCCACCCCTAATCTCTCGCGAAACACACCGTTTCTTATTCGGTCTAGCCTTGTGTGCCCACACATCCAACGTAGCATTCTCATTTCTGCTACCTCCATCTTCCGCACTTGTGCCTTCTTGATGGCCCAACAATCTGTTCCATATAGCATTGCAGGTCTAACTGCCACCCTATAGAATTTTCCCTTTAGTTTAGTCGGGAAACTCTTGTCGCACAATATACCTGTGGCTGTTTTCCATCTACACCATCCTACCTGAACTCGGTGGGTCACATCACTGTCTAATTCCCCATCGCTCTGTACAAATGATCCTAAATACTTGAACTTCGTTACCTGCGGGACCACCTGCCCTTCAATTGTGATCTGTGCGTCTTCATTGTCGTTTATCCCACCAAAATCACAGTGGAGGTACTCCGTCTTAGATCGGCTAATCTTTAAACCTTTTGTCTCTAAGGTTGTTCGCCACTCCTCAAGCCTCATGTTTAGATCTTGTTTTTTCTCAGCAAGTAACACAATATCGTCTGCGAACATCATGCACCACGGGAGAGTCCCCTGAATCGACTTTGACAATTCATCCAAGACTACTGCAAAAAGAAACGGGCTCAACGCTGACCCCTGGTGAAGACCTACCTCTACAGGAAAGAAATCAGTATCCCCCACTGGCGCACGGACACTTGTTTCACTCCTGGTATACATATCCATAATTATCTCTATGTATTTCCAGGGCACTCTTCTACCCTCCAAGCACTCCCAGAGCACCTGTCGTGGCACACTGTCGTAGGCCTTTTCTAGGTTAATAAACACCATATGTAGATCACGCTTCTTCTCCCTATACTTTTCCATTAATCTTCTTATAAGGTGTATTGCCTCTGTGGTGGAACGCCCCGGCATGAAGCCAAATTGGTTGACTGTAAACTGAGTTTCTCGTCTAAGTCTAACCTCAATCACTCTTTCCCATAGCTTCATAGTATGACTTAGTAGTTTGATTCCTCGGTAGTTACCACAACATTGGGCGTCTCCTTTGTTCTTATAGATAGGAACTACAACGCTGCTCCTCCACTGGTCTGGCATCTTACCTGATTTGAGAATACTATTGAACAGCACTACCATATGATCTATTGATATTTTAACAGCAAATTAGATTCATGAAACAGAACTCGATGAGTGAGCAGCGCAAAACAAAGTATAAGACATAATTATATAAGTTGTATTTTCATATGATTAGACCACCTATGATAATTGAGCATAATTATTTAAGTTGTATTTTCATATAGTAATCTTCTTTATGAATTTGCTTAAGTATTAAGGCTACCAATGATAATTGAGCAAAAACACCGCAAAAAATGAACAAAACACCAAAAGTTAGTTGGGCACGGTCGTGCTTACCATATGTACGTCCGTGCCACTCTGGCCTGGCCTAAGCACACACTATTCCCTCATGATTCACAGAAAAATCTACAAAGGCCGACAGGATTCACTGACCCATGTTGTCTCTTACCAAAACACACTATATATCGTGCCAACTTCCGTTGACCCTTGACCTTGTGTAATTTGGGCACGCTCATGCATGACCAAGACGGACAAAATGCCGAGAACTGTACACATACTCGAGAGAACACCAGTAGTGTCACGGTCGTGCTCCCTTGTTTGCACGAGCTTATATATAAATTAGGGATCATTCCTCATCAAGATTATCAGCTCTAAGATCATTCTTCAATATTTTGTTGCGCTTCAACTGTTCGAGAAAGTCATCTTCCATCACCAAGATTAAGAAGTACTCTACTCACTTTTCACTTGGTTTAGTTTCATAGTTATGTTTATTCCAAGTGTCAATGTCATTTCTATGGCCTTTAGAAGCTGATCTTCTTGATTGACTTTGATGATCAAGATTAACTTAAATGAATTAATGTTATTATTTAGCAAAATGGCGCGTTTATGCATTTTCAATTATTAAGCCATGATTATTGTTTATGAATACGAGCGTTTGATCCTTGTTAACTAAGCTTTAAACCAACGTGTGTTTATAGTTCGGTGTCCATGGCAAAATAAACATTTTCAGGTTTGCACGATTTCTATACAAAACTCAAGTATCTCATAGGAATAATTGATAGATTTTTGAATCTTCAAGTCAATTGGTTTTTAGCACTATTTCAAAAGGGCATTTGTAAGTTTGAAGAAAGCCTTATGTTTGAGAAAGAGCAAGGAAATTTGTCAAGCGACCGGCTTCATTTTAAGTTCAAACCTATCGTTGAAGCAATCGAAGAAGCACAAGCATCAACTGTTTTAGGGGATGATGTTAATTTATATTTAAATTAGCATTAGGTTATTGTATAAGATTATTATTATTATTATTATTATTATTATTATTATTATTATTATTTGTATGTAATTATAGATAATAGCAAACTGATAATTAGTTGCTATCCAGCAGGTGCCGTACGGGGTCCAGTTTTAGAATGAATTGGTCGGGATGGATGCCATACAAATGTAAGATTATGGCATGGCGAGCGGAACTTAACAGGCTTCCAACTAGAGTAGAGCTGATCAGACGCGGGATTATCGTAGAGGTCTCCTGTCCGTTTTGTACAGTTGACCTGGAGACGTATTCTCACATTTTCACGGGCTGTATATTCTCTGCGGAAGTGTGGTCAAGAATAGAAAATTGGTGTAAATTGGCGCCTATATTCGCTTTTGAGGTAGATATTTACTAACGTTGGCGGAGCATTTGGGGAAGACAAAACATGAGATCCAGACAATTCACGACATCGTTGTTACCACTATGTTGTGTCTTTGGATGAAAGGAATGCAAGAATTTTCAATCGGAAAGCACGGAGAGCAATTGAAGTGGTGGAAACGATTAAGTCATGTTCAATCGGAAAGCCGGCATAGATGCATATTTAAACATTTAGAGTGGAATGATTGGGGTAAATATCCGTTTGGCATTATGTAACTTTGGTGAGTGAAGTTTATCTTACAAAAATAGGTGATGTTATTAATGGGTCATCATCTTACTGTTTAATGGTTATGTATTTCCCTCGTTAATAACTGCTGCCAACATCTAGCAATTATATGTACTTCCTGTAATGAACACGTTACTAGGTTTATTCCATTCGCATATTGACAGGGATTAATCCCAACACATGAAAAGTTTACAAATAGTGCCAAATTTGAACGTATTTACCTCCAGCAATCATAAATTCATGCATATAATATCAAAAGGAATTTAACAAGAAGCCATTTGTTGATACAACATACACTCACACAATAAGGCATACTTGATACCTCTAAACTTATTACTCAAGTTGCCATCCTTAATTTATTCTTTCACACACAAATTAAGCAAAACATTCATCCACTTATGTTTGATTAGCGTTTGCAGAACTACTTAGTGATGTGATGAGCATCCAGATCCTTAGTAAGATTGCATATATAATCCATCAAAGAAATTGGATATGGTACACTTGTATCAGGCCTCTCAAACTCAAAGGTCCATGCAGCCACCTGCTTATCACCCTTTGGTTCGACATGAAAAATGATCGTGAACCGCTTGTAGAGCTCATCGACTAGCTCTCCACCGACTACCTTGAACACAATCATGTGGTTTTTCTCGTTCACTGATTCAATTATATTTTTTGCCACTTTCTTCTTTCCCTCTGTAAAATTCAAATCATGATTCTCATTCAAATGTAAACGTGATTACAAATTAGTATTTATAGATAAGGAAACATATACGGAAACATATAAGCATATATGCTAGTTATCATATACGCTAAACATATACGGAAACATATAAACATATACGCTAGTTATCAACACCCTCTTTGTTCATGCAGAAATGCAAGAAAATGTCATCAAGTAGGTTATAGTTAAGACATAATAATAATAATAATAATAATAATAATAATAATAATAATAATAATAATAATAATACAGTTTTCTAAATAGTGGCAACTCTATAATACAGTTCAGACCGGACGTTGAGCTGGATGATGTTATAATTAATTTAAAAATATTCAATATTAGATAGTCTAAAAATATTAAAGGTCGAATTTATTAATTGTAGAAGATGAATCTAATTTTGGTTTTAAGTTTATAGAGTTTTGGTTTATGCTTATAGAGAAAGATATTTATATATGTTAAATCAAGAAATCTAACACAATTACCATTTAAGTAGAGTTGGAAAACATCTTCGGTTTTAAACATGAGGTCTTGGGTTTGAGATTGTATTACACAATAATTTATTTTTTAAAATTTTACCAAGCGACTATTGTTAGTTGGTTTGGCTATTGAAAACGGGTCGTGGGACAGTAAAATTAGAAATCAGGTCCATGTAATGCAATAGTTTATTTATTATTTAAAATATTAGATGATAATTAGGATTTAATAGGAAATAACTAACATAGCATCTACTTGATATCATATGTGGAGGACATAGTTGAATGTCACGTGGACAACAAGTCTTCTTTAGATTGTATAATTAGGTTCATTTAATAAAACACTATACCAGTTTTCATTCTGTGTTTATTATCTTTTTATGAATGTAATTTTTAAACAACTTAGTTTTGCTATATATCTAAAGAGGCTAGCGGCACAACTTGTGGTTATTTTGCCTTCAATTTCAATGTAAACACTATCGTTTATCATTAAAAGAAAAAAATTATTCTCAGAACAGAAAAAATGTATGAAATACACAAGCTGGATTCGAGAAGACAGAAGTCAGGACGTACCATGAGTATACTGCCAAGAGATGATAGATCCAACGGCCCCTCTCTCACCCTCAAGCAGCTCACAATCATGAACCCTGTCAGGGGTTATTGCAATCATCTTGCGTGGGTCATGCCTAAAGAACTCATGAAAGACATCACTGTCTTTACTGACGTCTACATAACCGATTAACTTTCCTGATAAAGCCATCTTTTCTTGATAGTATATCAAACACTGTTGGGCTTATATAGAAATACTGGCTGCCCCACACAATATATTTTTATCTTTAGTATTGTGTGAGATCCCATATCTGCCTTCACTATGTTTTATTCCTGCATGTGATGGGAACATTATGCCATTTAAGTCTTCTTTCCAGCCATTAATACTCTCCAAGGATCCAACCTCCACCAGAATGCTTATCATTTAACATGTATAAGTTAATATTCCTAGTGACCTTATTATTTATTATTTTTTTAAGTAATCATTTTCATTGCTAAACTCAAAAAATTACAATAAAGTGGTAGATAAGCGGGTAACGAAATGCGCCGCAACCCTTTTTTGAATAGTTTTAAGTTCAATTTGCCTCAAAATAACAGATTTAGTGTCATCTTCAATTATTGTAAACAGTCATCAAAGAAATATAGGACCCAGAAGAGCACGATTCAAACAGTTAATCAAGAACATAACAAGAACAATACAAAGATAGGATAAAACCATAAAAACGAATCGTACTTGATCTAACAAGACACCTCTGTAATGTTTACGTCGGCATCTGTATATACACAAACTCAATCAACACAATATTTGGGATAGACACGGATTATATTAGGAGATAACTGTAATGCAGTTATGTATGACCGTTAATCACATGTATATAGTTTAAGTGTTTCGCTATAACCCCTTAACTATTTTACATTATAGAAGACACTAAAACGAACTATTAACTAATTACGTAAACGTCAACTCATTACTTTCATCCAAACTTGTATTGCACAATTAAGACCAACAAGATTTTGCGTATACTAAGAGTTTAGACAATAACTAACTAAAATGATAAAGATAACTTGAGTTTTTTGCAGAAGATAAATTTATCATTTTAGTTAGTTATTTTCTAAACTCTTAGTATAGGCAAAATCGTGTTGTTTTGATAAATTGTAGGAAGCCTATGGAAGATTCATGCTTGCTCGGTATGGGAAGGACGTCACTCAACATCCTGAGGATGATGATGATTTCTAGGGAGGAAGGAGCGGGCATATATTCGGGATATGATCTACGAAATTCCGATTTGTTGTGACCGGGACACCATCTTCAGCATCTGCCCGTCCCATATATGTTGACTACAAGTAGTCGGAGGAAGTTGTAAACTTATTAATTAAATGCAATTTGTATTTATATATTTTTAATGTTATTATTGTTGCAATTTGTCTCAAACCTCAAAAAGTGCTTAGCCGAGGATAATCTTCACATACCCCTCGACGAAGTGCGTATCGACAAAACAATGCACATGGTTGAAAGACCTGTAGGTCCCGAAACCAGATCCGACAACGAATGGCTTTGTTCTTGATAAACGCTCGAGACGGGTGCGATGAAACAAACGACCGAACATAAATAATATAACGAGAAAATAAAGGAACGATCTCGTAATTGGTACGAAAGATTCATAATATTAAAACAAACCGATCCCACCCAAGGTGAGCTCCCCTTGGGTGGTTGTTTACACTATAAAAACACACACATAGATGACAAACAAAGTCCTATTTAAAGCTAAACTAAAAACATTCTAGAAGCATTCTTCCCGTTAAAGCTAAACGCGTGCACGAAGTTCTCGTCTCGTGTCCGGAATTCTCGCCGACATTAATATTATCTTGACCGTGAATAAATAATGGGCTTCGTAATTTGATATCGCAAGTCACAAATATTGGCCTTACAATCACCCCCTTGACTTGTGATATCAAAACTTTGTCTCACCGTGTCTCGCATCTTCACAAGTCACCCGATAAATCGAAGCCTCTTCGTTTCAATTCACCCCCTCAAGGTATGACCCACCTATATTTAATGTTGAAGTAGTTCTCGCTTGTATATAGGCATGAGATGAGCTTGAATTTCTACAAATCAATCTCGAATTACCGGCTTCATCGATCAAATGAACAAAAGTTATTATTTTGTTCGAAGGTCACCTTTCGGATCCAACTTCTCGAACGCCTTAGAAATAACAAATTTTGAACACGGTTAAACAATACAAAACCTGAAGAAATTTGACTTTCTTCAATTTGGTTAAACCGCAAACAATTATTTCTCGGCCCGAAAACATCTTGCAAAAATGTGGCAAAAAAAAATATTAATCTCAGCAGCCCAAATAAGAAAGAAGTGGACTGGCCTGTTTCTTGATCAATTTGGGCAGCCCAAGTTGAGTGATTAACTTCTGGCCCATATCACACACATAAGCCCAAGTGTTCTCAGCCCAATTACCGAATAGGGCACAAAACAGGTATAGATAGAGCACTTAGTTCCGGCCCTCATCTGCCATCTGAGGAAGTCGGTCGCCGGAAAATCCGCCGGAGCTCCGGTACCTACCAGAAACCCTATTACCGGCCACCAAAGCCTCCATCTATCTCACCTCCTCCGCCGTAACTATCTCCACCGCCGGCCACATCCAACATCATATCTCCAACATCATCATCAAACAATCCCAGCCGGCATCCTCACCAACCGGCGCCGTAAAAACGATTTCCTGCCTCCGGCCACCCCATCCACGGCCACCTAGCACCGCCGCCCTCCTTTCTTCTTTATTTCTTACGCCGTTCACTACCGCCATCATCCTCCACCATAAGTACCGGTCACCGGCAAACAGCCGCCGGCATACCAGGCTCCGGCACCACCACCACCAGATCAGTGGTGGTCATTCCACCCATATTCACCATTAAACGCTGCCAACATCTACCACCCACCACGAGCCGCCGCTGCCATAGCATAGTTTTTGGCCCACACGTCACCGAAATACCGACCTCCTTGAACAAGCCGAGATAACCGACACTCATGTCAGAGTTTGATTTTTTACATCTTCAATCTCTGGAATCGTCACCGGAGAAAAACCTAGGCTCGTCGGACTTTCGGCGCATGGCGGAACGGTCCCGAAACACCGGATCTACAAAGACGAACTTCAAACACCTTTATTTTCCCAAATCTTCAAACTTTATTTCCAAACATCAAACTTTATTTCCAAATCTTCAAGAAATTTAACGTCTCAGTTCGGGTAATAGCGGAAATAGAACCCGAATATCAAGAACAAAGTTGAATCATAAGATTCGACCCGTTCTGATACCAATTGTAGGTCCCGAAACCAGATACGACAACGAACGGCTTTATTCTTGATAAACGCTCGAGACGGGTGCGATGAAACAAACGACCGAACATAAATAATATAACGATAAAATAAAGGAACGATCTCGTAATCGGTACGAAAGATTCATAATATTAAAACAAACCGATCCCACCCAAGATGAGCTCCCCTTGGGTAGTTGTTTACACTATAAAAACACACACATAAATGACAAACAAAGTCCTATTTAAAGCTAAACTAAAAACATTCTAGAAGCATTCTTCCCGTTAAAGCTAAACGCGTGCACGAAGTTCTCGTCTCGTGTCCGGAATTCTCGCCGACATTAATTATTATCTTGACCGTGAATAAATAATGGGTTTCGTAATTTGATATCGCAAGTCACAAATATTGGCCTTACAAGACCCGTTGAAATCATGGATCGTAATGAGTAACAAACAAAGTGAAGCCGCATTTGGTTAGTCTACGTCCGTTGGGAATCACTGCGTGGCACAGAATTTACTTCGAAACACGAAGACGTTATAAAAGAAAAGTACCCGCATCTCTTTGTCGCGGCTACTTCCTAATTTGGGACGAAATTTTCAAAAGTAGGGAATACTATGGCATTCATCATTTTCAGTTCGCATTTATACTCATTTTTGTATTGTAAACCTAACCTATTTTGGCCTTCGGATCATTGGATATTAACAAAACAAAGAATTTTTTATGTTATAATCATGTTTCATACTTGTCGTTTCGTTCTAAAGTCTTTAACGGTGTTTAAAACGATTCTTTTCTGCTCAAAACGACCAAAACGAATTACAGGGACTAAAATTGACAAAAAAGCAAAGTTTAGCCGAGAACCCCACCTCACGTGATGCGTAGGGTTGGCCTCAGCCCGCTTCGCAGCAGCCCACAGTTCAGTTCAACAAAAAAAATCATTTTTTTAAACATTTTTTTGTTTCGTTTAAGCTCGTTTAAGGCCCGAACTCGTGTTCTAACCAATCAATCCGACCAAGACTCAACCCGCAATTATTCTAGAACCCTCAAAGCATGTTTTTATCCCTGATCATACTTTATTTAAATCGAAAATCATTTGAAATAAAAAGAATCAAAGTGCATCGGTTTATCCAACTGATAAGTTTATGCATCATTATCTCAAACCCTAATCCTCCCCTATAAATACCTCTTTATCTCAGCCATTTTTCTCTACTCATTTTCATCTTCTTCTCTCACAGTGTTTGATCTTTCAAGTTGTTCTAGCTAGTTTTGCTTAAGGTAGGCTTTAATAGTCAACGGAACCGAATCTTGCATTTCAATTCTTTTCGGGTATATGTTTTTGATATTTTTAGTTGTTCTAAGTTATTTTATGTTAAGAAAACTATTTTCACCCTTATTTAAGGTTTTTGGGTATTTAAACTCATATTTATGCATTTTCCGACCCGTTTTGCTTGTTTTCGGGAAGTTTGCTCGCTTAACTTTCACATATGAGTTTGGATCTGAAAATTTTACTTTATTTTTTTTCAATGGTTTTGGATATGTGGTAACTGTCCTCGGTTTCATACCGAGTCAAGAACCGAACCAAAACCGAACACTCGGTTAAGCACTTTATTTAACTTTTAAACAAACATATTGTATGGAGCACTTTAGATTTGAATTTTTCTTTATATTTAGTTATTATATGGTTGATATAAAAATATAGAACAAATCTTGTCTTGAACCCAAATTTCGGGTAAAAACCGAGTAAAACCGAACACTCGTTTTAACGAATTAGTTAATGTTCGAACCACCAAAAGTTAAACTTATCTTTTTAGTTATGTTTTATTTTATATTACTCATGTTACTTAAGATTTTGAAAGTGTTGGAACAAATCTTAGCTTAAACCAAGTTTTGGGTGAAAATCGAGTAAAAGTCGAACTGCTCGTCTTAACGAGCTAGTCACCGTTCAAACCACCAAAAATCTTTCCGAACCTTTTTAACTCATGCTGCACTTTGTGTTATTTATATTTCTTTGATTATGGTGTGCCACAACCAAACTTGGGTTTATACTGAGATCGGGCCTACTTACACTCGCTTAAACTCAAGTTTGGGACTTTAATTAATAGAAATCCTCAAACTTGTTTAAGCTACTGATTTTATTGAAGTCAAGCATATATTCAAATGTTTTTGTAAGTTGGATGTGGATTTGTTACTTTATCAAGCCTCAAACTGACTAAACCAAACAAATCTTTAAAAGTCGAATCTTGATGCTTACATTAGCGAGATCGTGCACTCTAGCACTAAGCCAACTCCCATATGTAAAACTTAAAAAAGGTTGAATAAAACTAAGCATCAAAGACCCGGTTTCATATCAAACTCATTCTATGTAATGTTTACTTTATTTAACCGCATTTTGTAAAATACATAGCTTAAACTCCTAAAAACCCAAGCTTTGTTTTAGAGATTTTCATGCCATTATATTTCATCATCAAGACTCAACATTAACTCAAGGTCTTTAATCTAGGACACACACGTTAAACGGTCGGCTCGCTTTCTTTAAGACTATTATTCTAAGTTTTCTTCATTAAGGTCACTATGTCCAAGTGAGTAATTTCATCCCCGTTTCTCTCTTTTATACTTTGGGGGTAGCATGCATACTTAATCAAAAATGATTTAAGACTTGGATTCTCAAATCGTAAACTCTAGTTATGTGTTACTTAGAATAATTGCTTGATTGTGTGCTATATCTCTCAAACCGCAAACTCTAATTATTGAAGTCATTAGAACCCTAGAACCATTGTCGGAATCAATTGGTGGTGCTCAAATGGTGGTGGATGGTTTGTTGTGAGTCATTTGATGGTGTTCGGGTTAAGTTTACCGGCAAAAAATGTGAATTTTCCAGCCAAAATCGTTTCCCGGCGATCTGCAAGTAACAACATTATGATTTTGTTAATCGCTGACAGTTGGAAACAAACACATTAAAGTGGGACTGTCAATATCCAATTCCTTAGTTGGAGCGAGCAGCGACCAAAAGATGATGGTTGAGATCAATAAAAGACATTACACCTTTAAAAAAATTCAAAAATATGTAAAATTTAATATATAATTGGGTTTTGAAGATACGCCAAAACAGTTTAATGTAAGTTAATCTCCTTTTACTATTATATTGAAGTTACATCATTAAAATTTTAAGTTTCTTAAGTGAAATTAAAATAAATGTATTTTATTAGTATAAATAGTATTTTCTATAAATTATACGATTATTTAAAAGATAGAGATGTATGAAATAACATAGAGAGACAAGAAAAAAAATGGGGAGATCCTATGGCAAGAGAAATTTTCAATGTTATCAGCTTATACTATCTTTGCATTGTTTTTGAAATAACCAAAGTATTGATTCTCAAAATAGGAAAGATAGGTCAAAGTACATGCATGAAAATGCATGTTTCAGTGTTAAAATAATCACTTCTAATTCCTTTTGTTTATTTATTTTTCTAATTTCTTTTTATGGTTTTCATTTTGTGACGTATATATAAAGAAAGAAGTAAAAGGTGATTATGTTATAAAAGTAAAGTTGGAGCCGTTGCTTATTTATTGGGATCTTGATGGACCATTTATGTTCTTGCCTCATACTCCTCCATTTATAAAAGGAACCATAATCTCCTTCAAAGAGGCAGAGACACGATCTTCTTCCTCACAAAAATCATTCACTCTATTGAAGCATTCTACTGAGACATTGTCTCCAGAATCATTTGGGTTACCTTTGTTTCTTTTCAATCTTTGATTACTAGAGATCATTATTACTCTAGTTTGTTTGATTGTTATTTGTAAACCCTTTGAATAAATTCTGGTTATACAAGGTTTTCGTCTCTATTTGATTATGCAACTTGTGGAATTTTACATTCCGAATCATAGAAAGTTAAATCAATGGATAATCAATTTAACAAGAGAGCTTTAAATTGAACTTTAAATCAAGTTCTTTTTTCTACTCCTTTAACGAATTATAATCGATCCGATTTGAATGACACGTGAATCATTAATTGTGTAGATGTTTTTATGATTTTATCTATAATATTTTTAACATAAATCACTGTGTAAATTACAGGATTGTAACAAAGTTGAATCTTTTGCCACTAGTTACTAAGTTTGATTATTTGAATTTTGTCGAGAAAGAAAATGAGAACAGGTAATGAACTAATGTGAACTCTTAATTAGTAAAAATAAAAGGTTTATTGGATTTTAGTAATCCCTATTTAATGGTATTGGCCGATAATCCCTATTTATTTTATCGTCACCAGCGGTCCCAAATTTAAAAAAGTTGGCCCCCAATGGTCCCCCGTTAAAAAAGATATAACGTCGTTAAACTTTTTTCTGAATTTCAAGCTAATGTTTTAGGGCTTTTGATCGAAATGAGAATACGAGTCAACTAATGTAAAATTTAGTTCGAAAGCGCTCAAAAATGATGAAACAATGCTTCGATTCGGGTCTTTGAACTTACAATTAACAAAAATCAAGCCGTTTGGATCAACGTTTCAAGCTAAGTTTTAGACCAATCGAATCGTATCCTCCTTCCGATCAAAAACCCTAAAAACATTAGTTTGAAATTCGGATAAAAGCATAACGCCGTTAAGTCCTTTTTAATGGGGGACCATTAGAGGCCAACTTTTTTAAATTTGGGACCTCTGGTGGCTATAAAATAAATAGGGATTATTATCGGCTAACATCATTCAATAGGGATTATTAAAATCCAATAAACCTCATAAAAACATCGTCTAGAACTTAGGTGATATTTAACTTTAAGTATCTTTTTAACAAAATAACAATAACTATTTTATAATAATAATAGAGATTTTCTAACATGTGCCCTAATGGCACATGTAAGAAGCATTTATTAGGTGAATATTCTTGTTGAAACTAAAATTTTATATTAATTACATTTATCTTTTAATAACTACCATATTTAACTTTTCATTCTTCCCTCTTATATATTCCCTTCATGGATGACTACTAAATAATTTTTTTCTAATTCCCTCTGAAATTACTCTTTCATCTCCCACCATATTTCTATTTATTTATATGTAAAGAATTTCTCAAATTTGAAAGTGACTTTTTTTTGTACACCCAAACTAACAATGACTTTTTAATATTAAAATATAAAAGTTTAGAAACCAAAAGAAGAAGTAATTTCATTATTATATGATAACAAAAAAAAGCATTTTCAACATTTATAATGTAAGATGGGGTTGCAATCTACTTCACTGTGCATATAAATTTTTTTTTAGTAGCCAATTGTTGAGCATTATTAGCATCATCAGAACCATGCCGCTCTGGACATGTGCTGAAGTTGTGACTAGAAGATCTACAAAGTTTGCAATGTTTTACTTGTCTCGTTAATTCCTTTCCACTTTTCATTCACTTTTGCTTAGGTCGTCCCGTTGTTTTTGAGATAACAGGACATTGAACCAACTCAATTACATTAGTTATAGGATCACTATTTTTTATAAAAGATGATGTAATATCCAAAGTTCCTTCTTGGTGTAATTGAGAGACGTTATTGAATTGAGCCTCTTCTCGTCTCCATCGTGATAGCCAATAACTAAAAGGAATTTCAAAGCAACCCGTATGGAGAAGAACACTCAAGACATGACGACAAAGTATACCGACAAATTCAAAGTTTTTGCAAGTGCATTCAGCCATCTTACCATCCCAAACCACCTTATGCCATCGAGCCGCTTTGTAATGCTTGACAATAAAACTTGTGTCATTTTCTGTTCATGCCGAATATTGAACCGCTAGAGCAAGCTGATCTTGAAACTTTTGAACGCAAATGGAGTCAACACTTGGTAACCTTGATTTTCCAACGGTGATAATGATTTCAAATGCAACTCTTGATATTTTTCTAACATACCATCATGCATTTGTTTCTGCCCAACATCTTCAATGGCAAGATCAACCTATAAAATTATGAGTAAAAAGATTAGTAAAAATTGTTTTTATTGAAAAAATGCAATAAAAAAATAAAATGCAATAAACTAAATACTGGTACTCACTTGTCTAATAAACTCGCTTAAACATGTACGGGAAGATATAAACATTTTTATAAACGAATTCATACTCTCAGATCTTCCAGTAGTCATCATGCCACCAAAGAAAAAGCCATGAAGATAACTTGGAACCCAAAATGTTTTAATTTGATACAACGCTGTCACATGCTTATTCTCGTTGAGATTGAATTTTGCAATTACTAATGGCCATTGTTGCTCAAATTCTTCAACCGACTCTAACTTATATAAGTTTTAAAACTCGATGCACCAACTTGAATACTCACTTTTTAACACTGAAGTAAACCAACTATCAAACTTATTGGTGATATGTCATATGCAAAATTTTCATTTTTAGCATTTCTACGGTACTCAAAAAGCTCTCTTACATCATTCTTTAAATGTAATATTTGACTTTTGGTAAAAAAATTATACACATCCTTTTAAAGAAAAGAAAGTTCTCCATGCCTTACATTCTTTTCAAGCTCCATGACCCGCATAATTTGTTTAACGGACAAGCTTCCTTCTTTTAATAAAAGTATACATTTCTCATCTTCTAATGTAATATTACGATAAGATGGTAAAAAAACGAACCTCTTGAGTAAACAACAAAACATGATTATGCTCAGCAATAAACTTAGTGACTTGCCATTCTTCTTGAAAAATTTCGTTAATTCTTCTTAATGTTATTATGTGGGCCTTGCATTCACATCTTGCATAACCTCTGTTCCTTGATTTTTTTGTGTAGTCTTTTTTAGGCTCCTGTTTTCCTTCACGATGACAAAAAAAAATCACGTCTTTCCTATCTTCTTTATTTTTCACAAGCCTCCCTTTTCGAACGGAAAACCCATTCGTTCTTGCATAATTTTGATAAAAAAAACAAGAGCCTCTTCTTTATTTAAAAAACATTGACCAACAAATGGCTCCTCACAAATATTTTTCTGGTTTTCACTTTGTTCTTCAATAACATCTTCTTCAACAGGAAGCTCATTCAAATCAAAAAGAACATGTGCATCCATTTGAAGCATAATAATAATGCTTTATATTATTTGATCTTTAAAAAATAGATAGAAAGGTAATAAAAAATGATGGAAAATTAGAAGAGATGAAAGAGTAATTTTAGAGGGAATTAGAAAAAATTTATTAGTAGTCATCCATGGAGGGAAGAATGAAAAGCTAAATATGGTAGCTATTGAAAGATGAATGTAATTAATATAAATTTTAGTTTCAACAAT
The DNA here is from genome assembly GCF_021521415.1 of Bidens hawaiensis. NCBI lineage: Eukaryota > Viridiplantae > Streptophyta > Magnoliopsida > Asterales > Asteraceae > Bidens > Bidens hawaiensis. Next base: position 1,102,276 of record NW_027491131.1, read on the forward strand.
AATGTTCACCTAATAAATGCTTTTTACATAATAATAATAATAATAACTAGGTTAGATGTAACACCCACAAACTTTTGGTTCAAATTTGACAAGTTTATAAAGCTAAAGGACTAAAATTATTCATGGGATAATTTATGGGAAAAGTATGATAAAGAAAAGAAGGCATTTTATGTTAAAGAAATAAATAAGAAAAAACTCTATCCCTATGGAAAGTGAGAAAGAAATGGAAACACTTTATAAGGAATGAATTTTCCATGGTAATGTTCTTGTATGGCTAACCACTCTCACTAGTCCTAGCGGAGGGTGCGAAGCACCTGACGCGCATGGACACAGACACGGACACGGACCCGGGCGATGGGCGTAATGTGGCGTTTTGATGGCGCACTTTGCACTTCGCATCACCGCGAGCCGCATAAGGGCCGCTTTAGTATTTTTGAGATATGATCAAGATGTGACAGGCAACCAAAGACCCGGGATGAAAATGAAAATTTAGCACCTTCGCGATACGCGAAGATGCATGAAGAAACCTCATCCGGTGCTGACACGTGGCAGATCTAGTGGTTGACTCAGCAAAGCTATGAAGCAACTTCGCGATACGCGAAGGAATATAATAATAATTGCGGCTATATTTGTCCTTCGTGATACGCGAAGATGCACAGATTCTGGCTATAAATAGGCAGCCATGGGGATGAAGTCTCCATCGCATCACACACACTTTACCTCGATTTTCGTGCCAAAATCTCGTCATTTCGACACGTTAGTTGTCTAGAAGTACGTGCAAGTAGGAGTGCTACCCACGCGAAGTTTAAGCATTTCGTAGACAAGCCATACAAGGTAGGGGTTCTGCCCGATTATTTTATTATATATGGCTTAGACCCTAGTCGGGGGTATAGTCTATACCTTGATCAGATAATAAGTGAAATATTGCTTTCATAAGATAAGGTTATGAATAAAATATTATTCTTTATTATAAAGATATTTCTTATGAATGAAAAAATGAGATATATTTACATTTCTTCATGATAAAGAAACGTAGTATATAAATGTTTTATAAAATGAAATGAATATCAAGGTAAAAGTTATGCAAATAGACTTAAGGTCTATAGCTAGATTGTAGATCTAGTTATTTATGAAATATTATTCTCGTACTATAGGTCTGAGATAAAGAGCAGGCATTTGTCAGTGAGATACATTGATATTACAAAAGGTGAATATGTTCAACCTTTTTATACTGTGAAATGTTTTATGATGTGAATACATCTATGTATTGTCTTTTTGAAAAGATATTTACTCTTATAAACTATGGATTGTTATCCATATGTAAAGAGTTATGAAAGTATTTGCATGAGGGTTGGTTCAAATCCTCTAAAACGTTTTGATATAAGGTAGTACTAAACACTCAGACTAAAATACACATGTGTCTGGATCCTTACATATATGTACTGTAGTGGGCACACTACAGACATACTAACCATGAGGCAAATGACTGTCTCTAGAGCGAGTGAAGTCCGATTATGTGGTTTGTGCGTATGTTTAGTTCCGATGAGATTGAGACCCACTGAGTCGCTGAACACTATTGGTGTTGTGTCATTACGAATTGTGAAAATGTTTTATTGAGTCAGCGTATTCATCAACATATAGCAGACGTATTTTCAAACTGTTTTCAGGTACTCAAGAGTAAGGTATAGAGATGGATATGCCAGTGGAGATAGAAAGATCACTAGGCATAGAAGCAGCTGGTGGCTCAACTAATTTTGTAATGATGCATATATTAAACTTGTTTTTAAACAAGTAAATTTTGTAAAACAATCAAGGGTATTTAATTCCCTTTGTTATGAAAATGAATATTTTAAATTAACATTTTCCGCTGCAAACTTTGATAAATTGACAAAAATGGTACCAACTGTGAGTCACACGCCTTGGCCCAAAGGCGGGGTGTGACATTAGAGCTCGTGTTCTATACAGGTGAAAAATATAATTAACATAAAAAATTATTATATGTAATATTTAAATTCAGTTATTTCATATATTAATTTTTATTTATGACCTTTTTAATAAGTTTTTGATATAGTATGTACTATAATTTTAAGTTGAAAACAAAACGTTGGTGTTAGATTTATTTTAAAAATAAAATATTCATGCCAATATTGTTATTAAATATTGTGTGTATAAAGATGATATTTATGACAAAATGTTGTCATTGATTTAAAAACTAAATTTATAAAAACTAAGGTTTGGTTGTAAAAGAAAATCAATAAAAATATATTATATTATATTTAAAATGAAAAGAGAAATAATGAACAATCTTAAATGTTTATGTTAAAGAGATATGAGAAGACAATGTGATATTGTGAATTATGAAAAAGCTAACAATTAAGTATAATTTTGATTTTATACTTAAAGAGAAATTACATTTATATATGTTAAGTCAAAAATTATAAAACAATTACCACTTTAGTAGGATTGGTAAGTATATTTAGTTTGAAACATGAGGTTTTGAGTTTGAAATTCGTATCACACAATAATTTATTTTTTAAAATTTTATAAAGTCTTACGGGTCATGTGCTATAATATAATAAGAAATAGTGACATGGCATCTATTTGGCATCCTATATGGAGTGCTTAGTTAAATGGTATGTTGACCACTTGTTTTTTCCTTTAATAGTATAGTTTTTTTTTAGAACGGCGAGTTTCTTTTTATTTAGGCTACCACAGCCTCCAAATTTGGAGGCCCTGATGCCCCACCCTGGCCGGACTATGTTGTCTTAACCAGACCCACGCTAGCTTCAGAGTTTGGCTTGGGCGTTCCCCAGGAAACCATACCACCGACTGCCACCACAAGAGCAGAACTCTCTGACGTAACACACGGTGGGACGAAAACCTGAGTGGGCTCAGGATTCGAACTGACAACCTTTGCATAAGGCCTAGCCCAAATCCTTCATTGCCAATATTCACCCAAATATGACACAAGTGGGATTCGAACTTGAGTCCCCACCGGAGAACCCAAGTCTCCTATCACTAGACCACAAATGAAGGGTGCTTTAATGGTATAGTTAAATTATTATTATTATTATTATTATTATTAAATTATTATTATGTTAAATAATAGTATAGTTAGATTATTATTATTATTATTATTATTATTATTATTATTATGTCAAATGATATAGTCTCATCACTTCAAAAGATATCATATTAAATTATATTGTATTATGACATATTGTATCTTATTAGGGAAGTGGGGGTGGTCCGTTATACACGTGATGGCCTCACGAACACCGCCGCCGGTCCCCCATCACGCGTGATGGGGGTCCGGCCGTGATAGCCATCACGTGGTGAATACCAATAAATTTGAACGTTGGGGAGGGGGGTGACCGTTGGGGTTGGGTAATTAAAAAAAAAATAAACAATATAAATTAACAACCATTTCAATCCAACTCAAAACACTCTCAATCTTCTACTACAAAAACCTATTTCTTCACCACTTCAATTCAAAACAAAAAAATATGGATTTTCCGAGCAACTCGTTTCCGCTAGACACCGATAGCTCTTCGTCTTCGGACGATGACATTGTTGAATGGTTCCCGTTGTTATATAACGAACTTGAATGCCCGAGCCGTCCAAAGAAAAAAATGGTGGATCGTGATCGTATACATGCCCACGAAGTGCTAATGAACGACTATTTTGTGGAGGAGCCGAAATACAATGACGAGACGTTCAGGGATCGGTTTCGTTTGCCGAAATCTTTATTTTTAAAGATTGTAGCGGACGTCGAAGCAAGCGAAGAATGGTTTCAAGAATCTTACGACGCGAGGGGCAAAGAAGTTTTACGGCGCTTCAAAAATGCACATCCGCTATTCGTCAATTAGCGACAGGTAACCCACCCGATCAATTCGATGAATACTTACAAATGTCTCAGAGAACTTCACGTGAATGTCTGCAATTCTTTTGTAACGCGATTATTAAATTGTATGGCAAAGAGTTTCTACGAAAACCAACAAGACACGACATTACACGTCTTTACGCCGCGCATGAGACTAGATGGCATTTTCCAGGGATGCTCGGTAGCATCGACTGTACACATATCGAATGGAGGAATTGTCCACGGGAGTTTCGAGGGGCGTATGTTAGGGGTGATATCAAACGACCGACTATCGTACTTGAAGCGGTTGCGTCAAATTATTTATGGATTTGGCATTCTTATTTTGGTGTTCCTGGCTCAAACAACGACATAAGTGTTCTATACACATCACCGTTGTTTCAAAGCGTGACAGATGGTACCGCATCCTTCTGTCCATATTTTGTCAACGGGAGATATTACAGACGTGGCTACTTTCTTGTCGATGGTATCTACCCGGCATGGTCTGTTTTTGTGAAAGCCTTTTCGTTTCCTGTCGAGGTCAAGGAAAAGGCGTTCAAGAAGTTGCAAGAATCGGCAAGAAAAGATGTCGAGAGATCTTTCGGTGTCTTAAAGGGTAGATGGTGCATACTTAGTCGACCGGTTCGTGCAATGAAAAAACTCATGATCTCTAGCATATTATATGCATGCATCATATTGCACAATATGCTAATAAAAGAAGACGAGCGTGCAATTTCTCCAGATTGGGTGCCGGATCCTCTTACTCAAGTTCCTGTTCCTGAGAACGTGCAATTAGACCTGCGAAACGAAGATATTCACCATCAGTTGAGATATGATCTAGTTGAACTTGTAGGTTCTTTAGGTTTGGAATTTCCGAATTCGGACGAGGAGTAGATTGTTTAATGTAACTTTTATTTTTTTTAATTTACTATTGTTTTTAATTTTTAAGTTGTAAAAAAATATAAAAAAAAATTCCATCACACCACACCACACCACCACCCCCACCAAAATTTCATCACTAGTGATAGAAAGTGATGGGGTGGCACACTTGTATTGGTGGGAGCAAGTGATGGTTTTTAAACCACCCCTTGTAATATCAAATCATAATACATATCACATTGAAATACCGAAATTGGTGGTGGTTTCATAAATCATGTTGACTTGGTGATCCCAAATTGATATACTCTAATATTGTCTTATTTTATTAGCGAAGAAGAAACACAAGTCTATATACGAAAAGACATACACTTTCAAAGGTTATAATGCAAATTTTGGATTACGGTGTAACCCCAGATTATGTTCTCTATAAGTTGATACATTGTTAACTTGATCTCTAAAACCCTTTCATCACCTCTAATCACAACCGCAATACTGCCATGATTGGTGGTTTCATAGCTCTAATCCCGTTACTTCCCCTGACGATATTAGACATCTGAATTTATTACAATGCAATCTTGTTAAGGATATGGATGCTCATAAAAACCGATGGTTTTGCTTAATTTGGGTTGTATAATAAATTGTTTGTGATATAATTTCCTTTTAATGTCATGTATCTTTGTGATCTTGATATGATATATGTATCGATCTTTATCAAATAGTATTAACTTCATATTTTATATATATCTTGAATCTTTATATATCCTTGTCTTATTCATAATCTTCTTAATCCAAATTATAAGTTGTAGCACGTTTAAAATGCATGAAAAGATAAGTACAAGTTACAACTAGGGGTGTTTAATGTTCGAATCGAACTAAAAAAACTCGAAATTAGATTAGATTCAAGTTTAGTAATTGAATTCAATCCAACCTTAAAATTCCGGATCGAATTCGAATTCAAATCTAAGCTTCAAAGTTCAAATAAATTGATTTGACTAATTATAGTATTCAAAGTTTGATTCGTTAAAGATCCTAAACTATGGGCTACTAAAAAAAAACATTTGAGCAACTTTAATAGGGCACGTGGAAAAGCTGACTACTGTTAGCTGGGTTTTCTGGTAAATAAATTACAAAATGCGAGTAATAACCCATATTTTCTTATTAAAGTGATACTATTTACCGTGTTGTTAACTTTGAGTAATCAGGATATATCTAAGATCAAATGAAATTAAGTGTGATGACTGATACGAGTTTGGTTTAAAATTGTTCATGTTGTAAATTGATCAATTTGTCTTGACTCATTCTATTAAAGACATTTGTTTTAGGTCGTTATTAATAAACAAGCCGACTAGTCTCCCTTTACACCACGTTGAACTTGTTTACAACTTGAATCAATCCATTTGCAATCCGTAAATCTATGCTACCTATTTAGATAAACCGATTACATAAACCATGTCATGTTACATAACTTTATAGTTTGTATACGTGTTCATCAATAATCTAACCCGAAATTATAAGAAACTGGCAAAAAATTTTTATCTAATAAAGTGTTTAATTGGTTAAAAATAGCAAATTAAATAACGTACTTTTCCCAAACTTTGTGCATGTGCACTTAGAGCATTCTCAGTTCATTCTCCTTCTCCATCTCTATAATTACACTAAAAGAATCATCTTTTCTCCCTCATTTTCAATTAGATAATATTTTTTTATACTTTTATCATTACATTTTCTCTCTCCTTCACTCACAGCCACTTTAAAAAACATTAAAAAAATTACAGAGGTGAATAGCGTGTTTCTCCAAATTTAACCATGAACAGTAACAATTTCTCACTACTTGACGTGAGGTCGAAGACTCACCCAAATTTAAACCAATTACAACTAAATAGATAGCGGTAAATGGGTATCGAACACGAAGAGTTTGTGGAATATGTGTTAATAAGTAGCTTAACAATTAAACTAATATAAACGTAAATGACAAAAGATAATTTTCAAGTTGATTTTGATTTGATTTTATTAACTAAAATAAACTAGCAAATAAGTTGTAAACATTCAATTAAGCAAGTATTCCTCTTGGAGTTCGGGTTATTACGCAACACTTATGTTAACATTCAATGGATAAACCATACTATTTTGGGTTTATGTACATGTAGTTGTTTGTGATTAATCAAGAACTAAGTACTCAGATTCCTAGACAAACGCAAGGTTGTTACTTGGTAATCAATTAATATTTTTAACCCTAATTCCTTCCACTAAATATCAATTGTCAACGACACCAAGAACGCATAGATTAAAATTAGGTTTAAACAATATGAACACATTACAAACAATCACATAAACATCATGATTATACTAACATAAACAATTAGACAATCAATCCAAATTCAAGAACGATTAACATAAAGTGTCTTGTAAATAACTTTACATCCAAGAGAAACACCCAAGAAATTAGCCACTCATGGTTTTGTTGATCATCATAGTATCAATTGTCTTCATCAAACGAATCAAACACTACCAATAACAATTACAATCACCCAAAATATTGTCTTGGACTCAACAATTCGTCTCCCAGTCAAACCAACTGAAAGCTAGTGAAAAGACAAGAGAACCGGCCTAATAAGCAAGAATAAATCCGGCAGTTACGACCTGGACCGTGGTCCACGGTCCACCCCACGGTCCAAATACCACCCACAGTATGGTGGGTTCTGAGTTTCTTGTTCCAATTGGACCGTGGGCCACGGTGGAGCTTGTTTCCGGTTTCTTGTTTTCCTTATATCACTCTCGTTTTAGCTCCGATTTCTTCGTCGTTTTCACCCATGTTCTCATAACATCATCCTTTAACTCTTCTATTCTGCAATCACACAAATGACAGTAGTTATCTAATTCCACCAAATTTAGTTGATTAAACAACTATACTTCCATTCGTTAACTCGATTAACATCCTCCTGACGAATCACTCGTCACTCCTCCTCTCACAACCACTTTTAATCATCTCTAAAAAATAGAGAACTCCCTCACATAATTTAAAGAACCCACTAGAGTCAAAACTTTTAAGCTCAGATTTATTCTTAAGTGATTAATAAATACCTTTTTTTTACAAAAGTTTGATGTGTAAATTCATTATTTTGGGTAAATTTTTGTCGACTACAAATATAGAACTAAAAACTTAACCAAACCAACCGTATGTAAAAGTTACAAAGCGAAACCGAACACTTTCTAAAATTGATATTTCAGTTTTCACATGGTTAAACACAAAACCGACCCATACAAACCGACTCAAATAAACCCAAGGCCTAGTTCACAAGCCCCCTCATGCGAGGGGCTGTGGTGTTTTTTGGGGAAAAAGGACAAAACTGCCCCTCACGTGAAGGACACGCTGATGGGTTTAACGACCATATTTAACGGGATTAGTGAATTCGGGTTTAACTGTAAGTAAAATGAAACCACGGGGACGAATCGCAAATTTGAAACTATTAAACTAAAATCACAGATTTAGACAAATCAGAAGGACGAAAACCACAGTTCACTCAAATAATAAATTGACGTAAGTTTAGACCCTAAATTTTTAGCCATCGGCGTTGCATTATTGAATTTTTGAACAACTTGATATTGTTGACCCAACCATATGTATTTATTTCATTAATTAGCATATAGAAATTGCATCAATCATAATAATTGATATATTTATGAAAGAAAATATGTAAACATATCATGTTAAACATCATGTAGCTAGTAGGCTAACAACTTTCTATTTATAGGCTAAGGTATCTTATATGTTTGCACACTCGAATTAGCTATACGTGCCTCCCTCTCTCAAACAAAGAAGCGATTTTAGAAACTATCGAAAGTTTTGAACGATAAAAGAGATGGCTCTTGCTGGAAAGATGATGATGCACGTAGAGATCAATTCAGGTGGTGACGTGTTACATGATATTGTTCGGAATAGACCAAATGACATCGCTTCGACGTTGCCTGATAAGGTTCATAGTTGCGTTCTGGTTGAAGGCCAATGGGGCGCCGTTGGATCAGTCATTTGCTGGAATTTTACCTATGGTATATATTTACTTAACTAGCATGAACTTTTTCTAGCTATATTTACATGCTATATTTTTATAATTGTTCTAACTTAATATTATTCTGAAAGGTGGTTGATTTAAATGGTCTAGAGTCAAGTTTGACATGAACCCGGAAATTATGTTGGACACATGATCTAAAGAAAAAGAGTCTTTTGTGATCGATGCGAACACGACTTTCTTAAACTGAAATTTTACTTTTATCTGTCAAGCTAATCTCTAAAACTACAAAGTACATTAATAGTATAAATATTTATAGAATAATTGCATTTAAACATTAAACTTATAAACTTGATGATCCGTTTCTGGTTAACCTTGTAATGTTCGCCATAACTTATAACATATCCGGTCAGTTTAATTAAATTGTTACGGGAAACACAGCTTCAAAAAACAAAAACAAAAACACACACAACTATAGAACTTTAATGGACCCATTTAGCTAAGTGTGTCCACATGTTCGAACAAAAATTGATATGAACACGATGAAACTAAACCAAACCAACCAATTTCATGTAAGGTTCGTTTCGTATCATAAATTCGCATTCTTGCACAAAATAACCTTCTTTTAAACTGTGTACTTATGGCGTGAATTAAAATGTAAATTAAAGAAAGGGTTTTTTGAGCGGCTAGAAAGATCGAGAGTACAAATTTGTGTTACTTTAACAAGTTTTTTTTTTTCATGGAAAACTAAAGATGGAAAAAAGGAAGTTATAAAGCAAGAAATAGAAGAGGTTAATGAGGAAAACCACAAGATAGTGTTCAAGGTGCTTGAAGCAAGGCTAGTGGACAAAATATACAAGTCCTTCAAGATCATATTTCATGTTGAACCAAAGAGTGATGGAGAGTTAGGTGTTGTGAGCTTTGAGTTTGAGAAGGTGAATCCTATGATGCCATATCCAACTGCTTTCATGGATTATCTATGTGATGTTTTCAGGGGTATTGATCACTATAACACGAACAAATAGACATGAAATATATTGTAAGCCCATGAAGGAATATGTATTCCACTAGGGTATTAACTATCAAGTATCATGTTATATACAAAATAACAAGAATAAACAAAATAAAGTAACCTTTGGATTAGGATACGTCTATTAGTGGTCATACATATGCTTGCTTCCTCCCATGTATCTTTATTTGATGTATTTAACGGTGTAAACTAATCAAATGTATACTTATTTGTTTCGACCGTTCGTCTTATTTTGACTTTATACCGAACAAGCGAACAAAAACACATAAACAAACAAACATAAATACATAAACGAACATGTTTTCTTTGCCCGTGTCCATTCATTAATTAAGAAAATGAAGTTAAAATTTGTGTGCTATATAACCGGACACGTACTCTTAAGTGCTCAAACCAAGATGAACTAGCGTTCACGTTTCCATAGCAAACGAAAAAGAAAACCCAAATAACGTGAACTAGCGTTCACGTTTCAAGAAGAGGGCGAAGAAGTACTTGCTCCAGAAATAGCGTACTTAATTAAATGAGATCTTTTTACTAATATGTCTAAAATGATATTGCACTCTACATGTGTAAACGAAATACAGTTCAAACCAACACGTAGACACTAAAGCATAAGAGCATTCTCAGTCCATCCTCTAAAATTATGTGAGGGGATTTTGCTTATAGGAAGAAGAGAGAAAATGTAATCATTCTTGTAAATTTGGTAAAACTTTGTTTACACCTATTTATTTTTTTAATATTTGTTGAATTAGTTGTGAGTAGATGAGAGAGAAAATGTAATGATAAATGTATAAAAAAAGTATTATTTAGTTAAACAAAAAAGAAAATGTAATGATAAGGGTATAAAAAAAGTATCAAATTATGCTCAATTATTATTTTGAGCTACTTTTAGCTAGGCCCAAATTCACGGTGAATCGATCCATAACCAAAACCGTTATAACCTTCTCTTAGTCATAAACAATCTACCAATTATTAGTTCATATTATAAGTTGTAGCATGTTTAAAATACATGAAAAGGTAGATACAGTTTATAACTAGGGGTGTTCAATCTTCGAATCAGACTCGAAAAACTCAAAATTTGATTCGATTTTAGTTCAGTAATCGAACTTCAACTCTAATTCAAATTCAGCTTCAAAAGCCGAATAACTCGATGCAATTAATTAGAGTATTCGAAATTTGATTCTTTGAACATCCCTAAATTATGAGTTAATTGGTTAAAAATAAAGCGCTTTTCTCGAATCTGGATCATATTATATTTTAACAACTGTTTCATTATTGGCTCTTTTTTTTTCGAAAACAATCAATTTTATTACGATCATTCAACAAGCAAGATGCTCATCAAACGAAACAGCCACCAAGATACAAAAACACCAAATTACAAAATATTATGAAAAGGAAAAGGAACACCAACTTTCCCAATCTAATCCTGTTAATTTCCCCTATATTAATTAACCAAGTGAAAATTACATCTCTCAATATCTTCGTTGAGTCTATTGATTGAGACTCTTCAGTTGCTATAAATGGTCTCATTTCTTGTCTTCCAAATGCACCAATAAGCAGTGAGTATCACCCCTCGGATAGCCTTTCTTTTTATGTTGTTTACCCCGCTACCTTATGAGAATTTAGGAGATCTTTTACCTTGAAAGCATACACCAGAGCAATCCCGCACCATTTGCTTACAAATTGCCAAATTATCATTGCAACGAAGCACGAGGATAAAATATGTTCCTTTGATTCTCGATGATCTTGACACAAAGGGCATTGCTGTACCTCTTCGATAACCCTTCACGTATATAAAGCATCCGATGTGGTGATTCTACCCATCTCCACCTTCCATGCAAGTAGATTTACCTTATTTAGTAGCCACTTGTTCCAATCCATTACAAAGTTTGAGTTTGAGTTAGATCTGGTTTGACATCGCTGGCTCCATTGTTAAGAGAATTATATAATTCGTCATCACCGACTCCATGATATGATAATAACTAATAAGTGAAGGAAATGATCAGCAGTTGAGACGAAAAATGATTGAATAATAAGCCAGTTACATAACATGTATTGCAAAGTCATGAATAGGTTTCTACTCAATCTAGCTAGTACAAGCAAGCCCATAACAACCTTATCTAGCTATTTATTGGATTATTAAAGTAATAACAAACAACTATATAAGAACAAAGGATGGATAATGATATAAAACAATATATGTGTCTTAACATGATTTCCTCCCAACTGGGCAAAGGTATCGATGTGCCAGCTTGGATTGAGACGAGTATTAGAAGTTTGTTTATATGTTTATTATATTTCACTTTAAACTTTTTTTTTTCTAAAAATTTACAAAATATTATACGTTTGTCTAAAAACTACTAATTTGTTTACAAAACATATTATTATATATAACATTCAAACTTGTTTCTTATTGAAATTTTTAGACTTAAAAAGAAATAAATAATGCTCAATATCGCTCGATGTTCGATCATAAAATGCTCGACTCGATTTTGGCTCATTTCGTTTTTCGCTCGGTTCGAATTTTAGCCGTTCGGTTCGGTTGTAAACGAGCCAAGCAACGAGCAAGCCTTCATTCAATTCGGCTTGGCTCGTGAACAGCCCTAGTCCCGAATGAAGTGTAAGTCAGTCTCAATGTTTTTGTTACCCTGATGAAAGACAGGGTTAACAGTCAAGTAGCACCAATGTTCTCACACCAAAGAGTGCGTGCATAGCTCATATGCAAACGTAACTCGCCATAAGAGGCATCGCCCATCTTATCTTGGCAATAGCATGAGTGATAGTTTGATACTCTACCTCACTTTTGGGGTAGGCCAGCGTGTTGCTTCTTGAAACTCCAAGTTTTTAACTTTCTAATCGATCGAAAAAATGGGTATTGATGACAGAACTTCGCGGCCATATTTCATCGCTATTTAGTGACAGTTGTGTGACCAAATCATAGCTAACTTTGTGGCGACAGAAACCCGTTGTGAAGAAATATTGGTTGCAAATAGTTACCCCAGTAATGTATATGTGGTAATTTTGCATGTTGTGATGAGAATTCAAAATGAAATAATCAAATTATAGGTTGTGCCGAGCAACAAATAACATCTACTTATCTACTTATATTATTAAATAAAGACTATTTTTTCAGATGTCATTTAACTAGAGTAGTCAGCTAGGATGTCAACTAATATTATTATTATTATCATTATATATATAGATAAATATCAACAGCTGGTGCCACAGAAAACCAACTGTTTTAGCATTTAAGATTTAAGTTTCAATATTCTAACAATTCTGTTGCCATGGTAAGTTGACGGAAGTTGGTTCTGTTAATTCATTTTAGTATTACGTTGCCCAGGTTCGTTCCGTAACTCTTGGCTATTGACAAGAGCATCTTTTTATATATTTATTGTTTTGCTTTTTGTAGGCTGTGAGCATGTGAATTCACATGTTTTAAAGATCTTTGAAGTTAGATTCTTCTTTTAAAGGCTTTTTTTTGTTTTTTTAAGTATATTAAGTTTTAGATTTAGTTTTGATATCGTAACGAACTTAAGCGATATCAACTAAATGCACATCGACTCATCGTCAAAACGCACGAGTTTTTGTTTCTTTATTTCAGTACCGTAACGAACTTAGCCAATAACAAAGTAATTTTTATGTTTACTTCTGGTGCGATAACGAACCTAACTAATGCCGACCGAATGTGTGTCGATTCGCCTCTGCAAAACCCATGTTTTTTTTTTAAATATGTTAATTTTTCAAAAATTATATTTTGGGTTTAGTCCAGTTCCGTGGCGAACCATCGATGCCGACCAGTAGGCAAGCCTTGTATACAAAACCTCACAATACCAATAGTAACCATCCCGTAAGTCTACAGAGACTTAATCACTGTAATGTAAGTAAAATCCTTGGAGAATATATTTAAAAACATTTGGACTATCTGTCATGAGTTTAAATGGTTTAGAAAAGCATCATGACAATATTGAAAAATCAATTATCTCACGCAATTATGAGTTGTATAAAAACTCAAATGTCTCACCTTGCAAGTTTACAATTAAAAGGCTTCTTGGTGTTAAGCGCAATGTAGTATATCTGAGTTAGTATAAACTCCATAATCATAACGATAATCACAAGACTAGAAACTTTACACGATGGCACAATGTCTTACCTTGTTCAGGTAGAGCCTTTAGATTCGCATATAAAAGTTTCTTTCGATCAGATAGGGAATCGTTACGACTACTCGGGTATTATATAGACTTCTAATATAAGAAAAGTGAGAAAGAAAGTAATTTTGGGACGAGAAATGAAGGCTGATTTCAGCCCCTTTTATAGCTGATTTCTGGTCCGGTCGTGTATCATGGTGGACATAAACAAAAGCCGTCGCGTATCACGACGGGCCTATAGCCTTGTCGAGTCAGCCTAGCTAGGCCACGTGGTGTCTCGCCTTTTTAACCTCCACGTCGCGTATCAGTCTAGGGGTGCAAATGAGCCGAGCTACTCGAGATCGGCTCGATCGAGCCGAGCTTAATCGAGCCCGAGCCCGAGCTCGAGCCTAAAAATAAGCTCGTTTAATAAACGAGCCCGAGCTTCACTTATCGAGCTTGAGCCGGCTCGCGAGCCTAAACGAGCCTCTCATTTGTATAAATTTTTAAAAATATATATTTAATAAATTTTAATTAATATATATAATGTTATGAAAAAACAAATAAAAACAACTAAATAATATATATTATTTTATACATAAAGTTATAATAGAAAAAAATATATAAAAATAATTATAATTATATAAAACATAGTTGATATATAGTAAACGAGCCGAGTCCGAGCCGAGCTCGAGCTTGAAAATCTACTCACGAGCCGAGCTCGAACTTTGAAAATAGAGCTCGAATCGAGCCGAGCTCCAACTCAAGCACTATGTAAGCTAAACGTCGGCTCGTTTGCACCCCTACGTATCACTATGGATTACTTAAGGGTCCGTCGTGTATCACGACAGTCGCAATAATTTCTGGATAACTTGCACGTCATCGCGTATTGCGACGAGACTAATGTGCAAAGTGAGCCATCAAAGGGCCACATCGCGCCCATCGCGCTTCACCTGAGCCGTGCGCGTCGGGTGCTTCACACCCTCCGCTAGGACCATTGGGTGTGATTTGTCAAATAAGAATATTATCATATGAACTCTTTTTCTTATAAAAAGCTTACAGGTTTTGTAATCTAGCGATATGAGACAAGAACTCACTTTCTTTATACTAAGGTGGAAGCATTCCATTTTCTTTTCCTCACCAATGTGGGATGTAATTTACTTCTTTTATTTTCTCCATCCATTTACTTGTTTTATTTATTTACTTTTCCTTTTATTATTTTATGGTTTGTTATAAGTCAGAACCAGCTTAAAACATGATTTTTTTAGAAATAATTTGATAAATGCATTGACTATTATATTAGAATTCAAGATGCATATATGTCAGTCTCACTATAAACTAATTGACTTTTCAAAAATAAAATGGATAAAGAGAACCCAACATAAAATTTTAAAAAATACTAAATGCACATATAAGAAAAAAAAACTAAAAAACAAATGTAAACTTGCAAAAATAAAAAGGTAAACTTTCTACATTAATCTGAAACAAAACAAGTTTATTTTAGTTTGTATGGTTACAATGATATTATTACTCATTTCATAATTTTTTCACTTAATTATTTGACCTTTCTTCATAAACCACAGTGTGGTTTGTTCCCACCATTCTAGGTTCCCTTCTTCCCGCCACCATTCTAGGCCCAAATCAAAAACTCACGGTAAAGAAAAACTAACCATGCATGCACATATAATTTTATATCCTTCCATCCTGTGAATCTCTTTGTTCTACCCTGAACCGTTGTTAAGAAAACTGACGCTTAAATATCATCTTCGTCTAGCTCGATATTGCTCAAATCCCTCTAAACAATTTCTTTAGTGAATTTTTGGCCCAAATTTAAGGGGGGCATTCCTTTAGGCTAGACTATATTCAATTCATATTTGATTTCTTCTCTTCGATCACTACTCAACCCAATTTCGATTAACAATGGGATCCTACACGATTTGAAAACAATAAGAAACCATCTACACGAGATAGGGTTTCTACCATCATACCAGACATGGCATTATCACAGCGAGATACATCCTCGGGCTGCAGAGACAGCATCCCTTTTTTCTCAAAGAACCTGTACTCCAATAACAAAGAATGAGATGTTTGATTTAGTTGATATATTATGGAGGAGCAACATACATGCACTCCACCAACAAATAATGGAGCTGGGTTAGACCCAGAATTCGATAAATTGTTCAAGGAGCTGAATACCGAGTTATACCCTGGTTGTAGATGGCTGTCTTCTCTAAACTCTAGCAAAATTAATGCATATTAAAGTCATCAACAAATGGACAGATAGTTCATTTGACCAACTTTTAGAGTTTTTAAGATTTGCTTTCCCAAAAGAAAATAAGGTTCCAACCTCACACTATGAAGCTAAGAAGAAGCTGAGTAAGATTGGGTTAGGGTATGAAAAAATTCATGCTTGCATTAATGATTGCTCTGTTTTGGAAGGAGAACGCCAATATGGAAAGTTGTCCTGTTTGTAACACGAGTAGATGGGTTGACAAAAACACAAAGGGGAAGAAAATAGCACAAAAAGTGTTGCGCTACTTTCCTTTAACTTCCAGACTTCGAAGGATGTATGGTTCTAGATTCATAGCAAAAGACATCATCTGGCATAGTACCGGACATTCAACGGATGGTATGATGCGTCATCCAGTTGATGGGAAGGCATGGCAAGAATTTGACAAGAGATATCCTGAATTTACCCAATAACCTAGGATCGTTCGTCTCGGTTTGGCAGATGATGGCTTTAATCCGTTTGGTAACATGAGTCAGGTTTACAGTATGTGGCCAGTTGTGTTGACAACTTATAATACACCTCTATGGTTATGTATGTGTAACACCCCGGCTAAAGCGGAAACGCCTGAGTGTGACGTACAGATTGCTCAAACACACGTGACACTATTAGGTGACCATAATAACATTATTTCATTTAAATCTTCATGTAACACAAGTTTATCAAATAATACAAGTTATAACAAATAAATAAACAAATGATAAGTTGTTATTTGAATATCCTGTAGGTATGCTATGTGTCTTCTAACTTTCATCCTCGTATCTTTACACCTGTAACATATGTATAAAATAAAGTCAGCTATGAACATAGCTGGTGAGATTCCCACAGTTTAATATAATACGTAAAAATCATACAATTCATGGACAAGTGATAAACGAGCAAGTAAAATCCTTTCCAGTTGATATCAACCAATGTACTCGGGTAATCGCGCAAGTAAGGTCCTTTCCAGTTGGTAACAACCAACGCACTCGAATAATGAGGCCCTTTTCCACTCGATACAAATGGACCGGAGTGCAAAGGGGGGCGTATGATCATACTTAATGAGGCTTCCCAACATGCAAGTAATATTCGTGCAAGTAATACACAAGTCCATATACGAATTGTAGTTTATAATAGAAGAAAGCAATACTTGAATTTTTTTATATGGATACATATGCTACCCCAAAACAATAAAACATTAAAAAAGGGGTGGTGAAAAACTCACCTGATTGAACATAAACATTGCAACGAAAACCGAAAGCAACCGAAAGTGCGTTAAAGAATCCGAAAAGATTGAACTTCAAGAACTATAAAAAAACAAAACGAAATCTAACTATCGGGATTATAAAAGTTAAATGAAATATTTGGTTAACGGGGTATTATATTATTTTAATGTGTTTTTAAGGCACTTGGATATAATATTGTTTTGAAAAAAGATTATTAAGTTAACGAAAGGTATTTTATAATATTAGTTTAAGCTTGACGGAAATCTAATGATTTGAATTATTTTAATATTATTCTAAGTTAACGAATTTTAAGTTAATGAAATATAAGTTTAACGGATTATGAATTAACAAATTAAATTTGACGAGTTAATGTTAACGAATCGTAATTAAAACTAATTTTTAAGGATTTAACAAAAATATTATTAATTTAACGCTAAGTTTGAATATTATAGAGTTCACAAAATTTTCGGTGTTAACGGTGTATTTTATTTTGAAAATGAAAGTGTTAACGCATTATAAAGCTATTGAATTAAAGTTAACGTATTTATAAAGTTAACGAAACGAAGTTAACAAAAAATAATGTTAACGGGTTTAACGGCTCTTACCGAATATGGAAAAGTTAGTTTTTAGGTGACAATGGTAGATTATAATTTATAATTAATTTTAGTTAATTTAGAATAATTTTATTTATTATATAAGAATTAATTTAAAATGTATAATAATGAAAGAATGCTAAAGGAAAATAAACGGTGAGGCAAACCCACACAAACACAAACAAACCAGTTAGACTATCTTGCAATTTAATTTAAAAATGGTAAAAGTTAAATATATATCATTGTTACTAGTTCAATCATCTTCCCTAAAGAAACCCTAGATTTCAATCCCCTTAATCCGTTCAATGTTGGTTTAAATTAAGTTAGGGGTTTTGATTAACGGCTTGAAACAAATAAATTTCATATATATGATACCTGAAATAGTGTCGGGATAATGGCGAACAAGACTTGGCTGGAGTCGGACAAAACGAACCAACTTAATATTATTGAGAGTGTTTTTAGAGAGGATTGAAGATTGGTGCGAGTTTAGCAGAGGGCGTACATCCTATTTATACTAGTTATTGGAGTCTATTACATCCTATTTATACTAGTTATTGGAGTCTATTACGGTTTTGACACAATTAAAATGTTGATTATTGCCGTCTAAATTTGTTATGCTAATTTAACGGGTCAAAGGAACGGAAAACGCGTGGTTTTAGGGATGCCGGATTTATTTATGGTCGCTGGAATTGGCTCATCGGAAAACCGATGTTGGGACGACGAGGCAGAAGGCTGGGTGTTTTTTTTTTCAATGCATTATTATAATTTTAAATAGTATTTACACTCTAGCCCTTGAAGTTTCAGTTCCTTTTAAATCAGAAATTAAGATTTTATTTACAAACTAAACCTTGAACTTTGAAATATTTTAAAAGATGAAATAAAAGTTTATAATCCTTGAATATTTTCGTATTATACCCGCATAGATTGAAAGGTCGTTTAACTAGAAACTTTAAATCCCGGAATTTCGTAATTTGAACAAATGAAAAAGAAACGAACGATAAGCGTAAATCATCATGAATATTATATTAACGATAAATGTTAAACATGAATATAATGAAGCAACGAAACGGGTTGATTTTACGAAAGCGAATGCAATCCACTTACAAATAAAAATGGCGAATACGTGTAACGTAATTTATATATATATATATATATATAAACAAAATCGAAAAAAAAATTAAAATGTGTCGGGTTTTCGGGTTTGAAAAGTAACAAATGTTACAGTATGAAAGAGTCTTCTTTCATGCTGACTTTGCTAATTTCCGGCCCTAAATCACCTGGAAAAGACATTGATGTTTTCCTAAGGCCTTTAGTGGATGAGTTGAAATTGTTGTGGGGCGAAGGAGTTCAAATGAGAGATTCATTAACTAACACTGTATTCAAGATGCGTGTTGCACTATTGTAGACTATCAACGATTACCCTGCTCGTAGCAGCTTGTCTGGATGGAGTGGTCATGGGTATAAAGCATGCACTACTTGTAACGAAGACACACCCTCGTGCTCTGTAAAAAGTAAGATTGCTTTTGTTGGTCACAAACGATTTTTGAGCAAGAAACATAAATGGAGGCAAGATCTGTCGTTTGATGGAAAAACAGAGATAACAAATCATCCTAGACGGTTGACTAATGCAAAAATATTAGAACAATCAGACCGTCTCCCTGATCGTGTTTCGGGGAAACATCCTGACCATGGAAGGGTGAAAAGAAAACGTGCTTCGTCAGATTGAATGCATGTATATAAGTTATTCATGTTAAATTGTGAATATTTATTAAGAATGCTTATTATATCTTTATTACATGTTTTTTTTTGTTAAGGAATGGTAGATGTTGCACGTGGACACGAGGGCGATGGTGGGAAACCACCATAGCCGCCTCCACCACCTCCACCACCTTGAACCACCACCGTCACTACCACCATAGCCAGATCTGAAGCAAAGAGCTTGTTGCAGCAAGTAATAAAGATATATTACAATTTGCATACCATGAAAAAGTGCTTGTTGCAGCATCTTCATGGTGCCTTGATTTATAGAAAGAATTATATGTTGCTTGCATATTTGGAGTAACCTTGTCTTGTCCAGATATCCCTCCATTTTATTACCGGAACCCAGATCAGAAGCAGCGGAGACCGGGCCGCCGTCGCCGGAGAAGGAAGAAGAACCTGCAGCATCGGGCAATTTGGGATAGGGACATTCACGGCCAAGAAAGTCATGTAAAATAGTGGGTTTAACATCATCGGTGCTGGTGGAGGTGGCTATGGTGGTAGTGACGGTGGTGGTGGTGGTGGAGGCGGCATGGTGGTAGTGACGGTGGTGGTTCAAGGTGGTGGTGGTGGTGGTGGAGGCGGCTATGGTGGTAGTGACGGTGGTGGTGATGGGGTGGGGCCGACGGCGTCGGTGATGGTGGTGGTTCAAGGTGGTGGTGGTGGTGGTGGTTCAAGGTGGTGATGGTGGTTTAGGGGTATAATTGTAAAAAATATAATTTTTCAAGAATTTGAATATTTGGACGGTAAAGGTAGGAAACATAAAAAAAACAGTCTCTCAAGACGGTTTTTTTGTGTAAAAAAGTTTTTGAAAAATTTGAACTTTTGTTCCAAGGTTACAAATAATTTGGACTTTACCGATATTATTTCCTCAAATCTCGTCTTTTACCTGACTTTCTTTCGAAATCTCATCTTTATTTTTATCTTTTCCCAATGCGTCTTGACAGTCCAAATTATAAAAGATTTTGAGGAAAAATGAGCTATTTTGGTACTTCTCTCTCTAAAAGAGGCTATTTTAGGGATTTTCCCTTTAAAAAATATGTGTAAAAAGTGTGCCATCATTTTCCCACTTACTTATATCCTTAGCAAATTCTTTTTCTAAACGATTCTGTTTTAAACTCTCCTTTATTCTTTAAGAGTTAGCCGATCCTCCACATAAATAAAACTTATAAAAAAGAGAAGTAATGCACTACTATGTGGTACATTGACTGGTATGTAAATACATTGAAATAAGTGTTAAAACTTCTATTTTTAGTATCTTTACTCCCGTTATATATTCTATAAGATAATTTGCCAACTGATATAAAATTAAATATATTCTCATGAATTATATTCTACTCATTTTTAGTAAATTTGATCTACTCATTTTTAGTAAATTTGATAAACTGTAAACAAAATCGAGAAAAAAAAAACTAGAACAAAATGAACTCGCAACATAAGAAAAAAAAAAACATGCATCATATTAAAATATGTTTCTTGTACTTTCAAATCCACAAAAATATAAAGAATCCACATGAATATATAAGATCCTAGCCAAGTCCCATACTAACAACTAACAAGTAACAACACTTTCCAAATCATCAAAACATTAAAACAAGAAACATAGTACTTAGCATCAGTCACCCAGAACCATCTTTCACATTGGTCGACGAATCGGTCCAGCCAGCGACCTAAAAATCCCTTCAATAACTTCATCATAAACACACAAGTGAAACTCCGGCTTCACACCCTTCTCATTCGCTTGCATGCAACCCTCACACAATGCTTGAGTTCCCAACAGGGTATCCAGCCTCTTAACCGTAATATTCGCCTCATTCGAACCAAAATCATCGTTCGAATTATCATTCATCATGTTATTATGTTTTCCTCTCTCCATCTCCAACTCATGCAGCCAATAATTAGAAACATCCGTTTCATAACCATAATCAAACAAGTCCACGCGGTTTCGATGGTAAGATTTCCTCCTACGGTCTCTTCTTGAACGTTTTAGCACCACAAGAAAGCACGCATTCTTTTCTTGCATTAAAACCATGAAATCAACTTTACTTGTGATGAGAATCTTGCGGGGACTCTCCGGTCTGCGGTTATCGACTAAGTAGGTGGTGAGATTATTATAGGATACTCCAATCTTCTGTTTTAGCATTGTTAGGAACTTATGAAAGTTAATGGTGGGATTGATCTTGATTTTTTCGATGAGCATGTCTCGTGAATTAGGGTTGAATGGTTTGTGAATTGTGATGGTTCCGTAGGGGATTTATGCATGATATGATATATATATATATATATATATATATATATATATATATAGGGTTTGGGTTGGTTTTAAATTTTATTTAAGTTTTTAAACTTTTAAATGGCATTGAATTTAGCCTCTCTAGATCCTTGGGGCTCAAGTTTGTTAATATTATTATCATTTATTTTTTTAGTTCATTTATTAAATTGCTGTTATTAACTATTTACCTATTTTAATAAAGAAAAATAACTTTGGATACATGTCAGTTGGAGATTCATTTCTAGCCAAAATTTTTCGCTAAAACTATTTTTCAATTTTTAATGACAACTTATTTACGTCGGTGTAATCAAAACATATTAATCCATCGTTTAATCAAATAACTAATTACCTAAATTATGGAGATTAAAAATATGACAATATTTATGTCAATATAAAAAAATATTTATATCTTTAATGAAATCATATCTAAATTTTTTTTATTAATTAAATTTATAAATACTTTTCAATGTAGGAGATGAATATGGTAAAAATTAATTAACGGTATTTATAGGTCTAAGAAGATAAAATAAAGAAGAAATTATCAATGAATAGCAATTTTATTCTTAGGTACGTATTCAGTCAACCTCTATGGATTCATGGAGTTCTCATCGATCTCCTTTAATATGTAATACAAAAGCGTGTTATAGTCAAGCTGATTTTATATATGATTTTCTGTTTTATGTCATTTATAATGAAACATCTTATCATCTTTTGTTAAAATTCATCATTCCATTACAAAAAAAAATACAAATACAACTTATAAAATCAGTATGTGCATCTTTTTCGTGATTATGAAGAAATTACGTGAGAATGCATCACGTAATCGTATGAATATTCCATTAGAAAATATAATTTGATTATTAAACTATGTAATTTGATAAAATAGAGGGCTTTCTAATTTAATCATTTAATATTTATAGTTTAAGTGTATTTCTTTTGAGTTTCTCGTACATCACACGGGTTCTAAAATTAATTATTACATAATCGAACTTGAAATTATTTAAATTTGTTATGGTTACTATTTGAGCCTTAAATTTCTGTAGATGTGGTTTGGTTATATACAATGAAACAAGACATTTATCTAAAATTTTAAGAATATTATTACCCAAATCATTGTCTTCTTTGTGACATTCGTCAATTTCGGGTCTTGTTTGTATTCGTTTTTGTATTTGTTTATTATGTAACCGACCCGATTTGTAAACCGAAGCTTATGTTATAATCAAAATGATGGATTTATTTTACAATATTGTTTCACACTTGTTGGGTCTTGAAAACATCCTATTTTTATTTTTATTTTTATTTATTTATTTATTATTTATTTATTTTTTTGTTGTTTTGTGTTTTTGTCTTGATCCATTTTGCATGAAAACTCTTGTGTCTCACACTCATATTTGACCACCAACATTACCCTATATATACACCACCTTTCCTCTTCATTTTCCCTTGCTACAACTCCAAAAAAAAAAAAAAAAAAAAAAAACTCTCTCAAACATCAAAGATTCAAGGTTATCTTCTTAAGTGTTCTTGAAGGATTTTGGTCTTTCATCTTAATTAGTTTATGTAGCCTTATTAATACTTGTTTATGGTTGTGCAATATATATATAATATACACCCCTTGTTTACCTTTGGTAGTTACTTCTCTGATTCCGGTCGGTGAGGTTTCGGACCCCATAAGGCAAGGCTTCATGGAGGACTTCGTGTCCTTGATATATATACATCTATATAACTTGTTCATACATATTAATCTTGCTTATTTTAGTTTGTTGGTCATGTTTACAAGTTCCATGGTTATGGGTTTTTAAAAGTCTGTGCTTCGGTTTAACCGTAAATAGCTCTAAACCGTAAACCGAACTTTGTTACTAGTTTTGTTTGTTTAAACATACTTAGTGTTAGATCTAAGTTTCTAAAATCATTTTTACAAATTCTATGGTTATGGGTTTGTAGAATCTTACCTCGGTCTTAACCCGAAACACGATCCGAACCGAAAACCGAACTTTTGTTTAAAGACTTTATTGTTAACTTTTGGTATTTTTTTACTTGTACATTATTATACAAGTTATTTAGTGTTTGGACATGTGGAAACCATCTATGAACTTGTTGTGAGATGGAAACCGAACCAAACCGATTCTTGCTCGCTTAAGACACACAAGTGTGTTTTTTTTTAGCCATCAAGACTTGTATATTTCTTTAAAAGTAGTTACAAATTGATTTTTAAATATTTTCTTAAGTACTTGGAAATGTTGGATCCAACTTGATCTCATAACAAAGTTTGGACCGACAAAACCGTACACTCGCTTAACGTGCGTTGTTAGTTCTAAAACAATGGAACTACATACTTGGTTAAGTCTTATTAAATTTTATTGAGTTATCTCATAACATTCAATATTTTGGAAAGTTGACTTTGGGTTTGACCAATTATCAAGACCCGAACCGACAACCCGAACACTCGATAAAAAAACCCGTTTTAGTATCTTTATTCTAAAGGGATTTGCATTCTTGCATTTTACCACCTTATTACTTAACATAGGTTAAGTAAATATTAAGGTTAGATACTTTAACCCGGTTTCGAGCAAACTTACATTTTTAAAGGGTTGTTAGTATAAATTCTTAAATAGTCACATTTTAAACCTGAACTTTAATTATTTACATTTCTCAACATTTATTTTGTTTAAAAACCTTCAAGACAACCTTTCTAAATTCAAGACTTCTTTTCTTTTTAGGCATTGTGCGTTAAACTCGTCGTTCCGACAAATCTCCAAATTATCATCTTTCAAGTTTACCACTTGAAGGTGAGTACTTCATACCCCATTTTCCATCTTTTATTTTGGTTGTGACATTTCATACTTATTCAACAAAATTCTTTATATTTGAATCTTAAACCACAAACGTAGTTGTATACTTTACCTAAATAATTGCTCGATTTGGTATTCTATGCTTATATGCCTATGTGTTTATCGCTTTTGGTTGGTGGAACTATAAAATCCTAGACTATTTGGCATCCCCTTATAGCAAGGTGTCGTTAACGTAATGCAATTAACGATAACTATAAAATCCTAGACTATTTGGCATCCCCTTATAGCTAGGTGTCGCTAATGTGTTTAGCGATATCTATTTATCCAAATTACCACTTTTATTTATCGTTTCATATGCAAGTTTTGTGGCTATCTTTATTATATACTAATATGATTAAACTTATGAATTGCTCACCGACCTTTGTGTTGACAAACTTTATTTTATGAAATGTTGCAGGTTTGCATCTTGGTTGATTTATGATTGTGAAGAAAACGACATCAAAGACCTTAGGATATTAGTAAAAATGAACAATATCAATTTGCCATATTTTGTGATATCTTGTTTATGGTTATTTTATAGATAATTGTTATGTGACATTTTCGATGTTGTGAAATGAAATGAGTTTATTAAATACTGTCACTTTAATTAGTGTCATGTGCTTATGGACAATCGTTACACCTCGGCATGTTCCGCCGCCTTTGGTCGGGGTGTGACATTCTTGCTTTAAAATTACAAAAGTTTACGAGACAAATAAGGGTAAAAGGATAAATATGTTTGTTATGTACTTATATAGTTATGTATCAAACTTGATTTACATATTTTTGGTTTGGCCCCGGGAATTGGTTGGGCCCAAACATAAGGATTTTACTATAAAAATTAGGGTGTCCTAATCGCTCGCCACTTAAACTCGCTTATCATTACCGCTCGTTTGAAAATTGCTTGGAAATGCTCGCTCTTTTATAATTAATAGCAAAGTTATAAATTTATTAAATGAGGTTTTTAGATATTTATGAATTATAAAATTTTATTTATAATTATTTATATCTTATGAATACATAAGGCATGTTATTACGTATATTATTAAATTTAATTTTTTTGTTGTATTTTTTTAACCAGTCGTGTATTACACGGGCTATATTATAGTGTTTAATAAAGGAACATATTTGGGTTGGATTATAAATTATAAACAGACCAATTTTACAAGTTGATCAGTAATCAAGGCTATCTTTAGGGCTGTCATTTTTAACCGCAACCCGAAACCCAACCCGAATAACTATTAACCCGAACTCGAAAGTACCCATACTCATGAAACCCGAACCCGAATCTAGCAAACCCGAGTACAACCCGAACTAATACGAGTCGAGTACCGATTACTTTTTAATTGGGTTTCGGTAAACCCGAATAACCCCTTTGACTAAGTATTCTATTCATTTATTATATCACATGCCTTCTACTATTTAATGAATATCGTTGTCTGCCCAATTCCTTTTTTAAGTCGCTTATTCTATTTAGATTCCAACACCACCTATCGATTGTTATCTAACATTAATTAATCTAGAGATTAGATTTGATAATTTATTTCATCAATCAATTTGTTTTTCATGCTCAGTTCATTAGTCAACCAGCTATTCATTCCATCAATCGAAGTGTTCTTCAGACTCTTTCGATTGGATTATGTGGTTTGTTATTTGCTTATGTGTAAAACTTGAAGATGGTATATTTGCTTGAATTTTAACTCCTCTTAATGAGAGAACTAGAAAACTAATACAAAATTATTTTTAACTTTTTTTAAAAAAATATTTTGTGATTTTTTTCTTTCCTCCTTTTAATAAAATGATATTGTTCCTAAAAAAAGTAAAAAAAAAAAAGCCGTAGATGTAGTGCAGATATGCACTAATGTGTGTTGCATATATATAATAGTGTTTTATTGCATATTAATACAACACAATTGCATTATATAATACACACTATTGAATATATGCAAATACAACACTAATAATTGTATAAAATACACACTATCACATATACGTAATACAACACCAATGCACGTACGCACTATATCGATTTTTTTTATTTTTGTATATAATATAACACTATTACACTAATACAATAAAAAAATTTCATATATATTATTCAATACTATCTCACATATCAAAATACAAACTAGTGCACATATGCAATAAAAAAGTCGATGTATTGCATATGTGCACTACAATGAGTTATTTTTAATTATTTTTATATTTTTTTATTTTTATATTTTTTTCTAGTGAAAAATAACAACATATAAGAATTATGAAAGAAAAAAGAATTTGAAAATATTTTTTTAATTAAATTAAAAATATTTCTTTATTAGTTCTTTAATTCTCTCTTTAAGAAGGTGCTCTCTCTTGATCCTCTCCCTGTATATATATATATATATATAGGGTGGGTTCAAATGAAAACTTCTCTTAAAGATAAAATTTAAAAACTCCTAAAAAACTATTTTTAACTTTTTTGTTAATTTTTTTTTAAGTTTCCTTTTTTTTCCATTATTCTTATACGTTATTGTTCAAAAAAAATCTCGTCGGTGTAGTGCACATGTGTAATAGTGTGCATTACATATATGCAAAAGTGTTATATTGCATAGAATATAACACTATTACACATATTTGATACATACTAATGTATATATACAATATAATATTAATACGCACATCGAATACACATTAGTACGTATTTGTAATACAACATTAACGCACATGTGCGCTACATCAACTTTTATTTTATTATTATTTTTTTCCATATAATACACACTACTACACATATACAATAGGGGTGTGCACATTTAGGTCCGGCCCGAAAAAACCCGAAGAGTCAGCCTGTAAAAATCCGAAGCCGGACCGGCCCTATTTACAACTTTAATATTCGGTCTTTAATATCAGGGGCAATCGGTTTCGGGTCGGGTTGGGTCCATTGAAAACCGACTAAAACCGATTAAGCATTACTTGTGTTATACGATCAAGCAAAACATAACTTGGGTCAGACTTTTTATCAAACAGTTGGTGTGCACTTTCAAAAAACATTAAAGAATTATAAATTTATTGAATTGATCCCTAATTAACAAGTTTACACCTTAATAACACAACACATTCAGGCATATGTGATGATGAATTTAATCAATTTAGGTAAATGAAATAATAATGTTATAAATAATTATACCTGGTAATAACGAAGAACAATAGATCTACTGTTTGATGTTGAATTGAAGAATTTGAAGAAGCATATCATGTTCAGTTGATGAATTATTGCCTTCCAAGATCAAACAAAACGACACTGAATTGAAATATTAATCGGGTTCGGTCATTTGCATCACACTGAAAACCCGAATACATGAAAAATCGAAACCCGACCCGCAAGATAAGGTCCAGTCTTCAGTTCCTGCTATTTTTAAAGATCGGTCTTCGGGTCGGGTCGGGTCGGTCTTCACCCGGGTCAGGTCGGGTCGGGTTTCAAGCTTTGCACACCCCTAATATACAATACACAAATATTGAATATATGCAATTAAACACTATTAAACTTAAAAATACATAGTAATACACATGTGCAATACAACGGTATCGCACAGTAATACGTATGTGCATTACAGTGGGTTTTTTTTAATTTTTTAATTTTTTTATTTTTTTATATTTTTTTCGAGTGAATGGTAAGAAAATATAAGAATAATGGCAAAAACAGAATTTTGAAAATATTTTTTTATTTTTCATTAAAAATAACTTTTTAGGAGTTTTTAAGTTTTCTTTCTAAAGATGAGTTTTCTTTTGATTCTCTCTCTCTCTCTCTCTATATATATATATATATAGGCTAAGTATAAAATGAAAACCCACTTGAGTTGTGAAAACTCTAGAAACCCATTCTCAACCACATATTTTTAATTAATGTTTAAATCTTGTGATCCATAATTAAAGTGAATAAAAAATGTAAATATAAATATAACTTTTTCTCTCTCCTGAAAACACATATAAAAATTAGTAAAAAAATGTTTAAAAATAGCAAAATATATTTTTTTTTTGATGTTTCGATGTTTTGTATTAAATATTACAACATATATTACATGTAACAAAAAAAAACGATGTTACATAGGGTTTTCGCGGGTTTTCACAACTCAAGTGGGTTTTCATTTTAACCTTACCCTATATAAATATATATATATATATATAGTTGTATATGTCAAATACTCGAAACCCGATTAACCTGTTCTTATAAAACCTGAATCCGAATAGCCCAGGGGAGATTAGGGTCGGGCAGTGTCGGATCCAGGAATTTTTTTTCAGGTGGTGCACTAATTATAGATGCTTCAATTTCATATAGTTGGGTATAAAAAATTTCCGGGTCAGTTTGAGGTTCGGGTCGGTTCGATGGTTCTGGCAAAGTTCATCTTTTTGACTTGGGTGATAAGATGAAATTGGTTGCCTTTTGGAAAGATCCCATGGAAGATCATCCAAATTTATTTTTGACGGTTTATTATTTTACGCCCTGCTTGCGGTGCGCGCATATAATGTATATATGTGTGAACCCTCGGGTGGGCAAAAGTAAAATTGCACTAATTTTGACGTTATTTTACTAATCTCGTGAAAATAACGTTAAAAGTGGCGGAAGGTAATCAGGCATCATGTGGTGGCGTTGATTGCCGAAAGACAAGGGCACATGCACCGATCAGCCGGTGTCCCGATGATTGAGTGCTATGTGCCTTATGTCCAAGGCTTGATACAAAACTACTATCGAGCCGGGGGTCTCACCGGAAGCAGCCTCTCTATCCCTATGGGATAGAGGTAAGGCTGTCTACATCTTACCCTCCTCAGACCCTACCATAGCATTGCTATTGGTGGGATATACTGAGTACGATGATGATGATGATGATGATGATCCAAGGTTCGATGGTTCTTTTTAGAAATATCTCGTGATGTTCATAATACCTACAAATCAACAATTACAAACTAACAAACTAACAAATTAAAACTAAATTTAACAAATAACTTAACAACCAACAACATAAAAAACAATTAACAAGGACAAGTAATTAGCATGTAACAAATAAATGTGAACATACCTTCAAAGTGGGAGGATTCGAGCTTTGAGGAAGAGTAGAAGGCTGAAGGCAGGAGTTGTGTGGAGTGTGGCTGGCCGGAAAAAGCGAGGGCTAGCGGGCAACGACGGTGGGCGGTGGTTGGAGAATAGGCCAGGGCGGCTGTGTGTGTGCGTGACTCTTGAGAGGCAGCAGCTGCCTGTTGTGATATGTGGTAACTGGTAAATCTTAAAACCCTGATATGATATAACATATATAGCTTAATTTAAAAAAAAAAGTTCAAAAATAAAGTATCGCGTCTAGATCGAGCCCGCGACCTCTCCCTTAAAAAACCAAGTTTTTGCCAGCAGACCAGCACATATAATTGAGAGTAAGGTGGTTCCTTCTTAATTTATAAGATGGTTCCTATAATATTTTCTATATAAAAGTACGCTATTATTTCGAAACCCGGAACCACCCCCTTTCAACGTAAATCCGCCCCTGGGGTCGGGTATGAGTACTCGAAAAAAATTTCTCAAGCCCAAGGAACCCAAAACCCGAAAGTATAGCCCGAAAAACACCCCTAGCTGTCTTGGACAAGTGCGGGTGTGCATCCGTACAGAGCCCACCAATTTGAGAGACAATTTTCAACAAATATATATTATATATTTTTATAATTTGTCTTCTAAATAAAAATTGAATTTGCTATCGGAGTATTGTTTTGTCTAATTATCAAAGTTAACATTTTATTACCGGTTATATATAAGTTTATATTAAGGGCCCCCATTTTTTTACTCACACACAGTGCCGGCTCTGGTGTTAAGCCGGTGAGGCGTAAGATTTAGGCCTCCACATTTTGAGAGCCTCATTTTCGAAAAGCTTCTAAGTCTTATTTTCTAAGCGAAATACGGTTTTTAAATGTATTTTGTAAATTGAGGAGAAGAACCATTTGTAACAATAAGATATGTTGTGGGTTTGCTCTATTTTCCTTTTTTGTTGAAGATGATCGACCGAAGAAGATGTTAGTTTCTAGCACAAAAAATGGTGACAAAATTAGGGGAGTGAAAAAAACCTTGAACTCACAAGGAAAACGTGAACGCCCAAGACATGTATTTGTGTATGAGATTAGTTTAAAGAAACATGTTTTGTTATCCCGAGTATGATATTTAAGTGAAACAAATGTTAGATTACACAAACATGTTTACCTGCATCTAGGCTGACGACGTAAGATACCTTACCAAAGGCGGCGACCCACACGGGATAAACACATGAATAGATCATATAAATTTTAAACATCATGAGAGGCCATACAATCAAAATATAAACACTTTATGCCGAACCTTTTTCGCCTTTTCAGCTAACCTCTTCACGTCTATTGCATCAACATAACATCTCCTCAGCTCGTTTACAATCTCGGGAGGGTGACAATCAACAAACACCTCCAAAAACCTCTTTTCCGGCATCCTCAAAGCCGTGAACAGCTTGGGCCCGTTTACACTTGGGCACAGGCCCATATCATCAATCTTCGCAGCTAAAGTCATGCGCGGTTTCAACCTCGCTTCCAAGTTATTATAAAGCAAAAACGGGCAACGAAGCACAATCCGAGCCGGTTGCTTCATTGTCGACACCACAAAAGTCAGGTTTCTTTGAACTTTGTCGACCGATAAACTCAACACGAGCGGTGACATACCCACAAGCTTAAACGCCTCGTCTTCCAAAAGCCCAAACTTTTTAAGATTCGCTATTTTCTCGCGTATGGTTTTGAGGCGCGAGATTGCCATAATCGTGACAACGTATTTATACAATTTCGAGTCTTTTGAGATCCCCATTTTTCTAATGTACTCCAACTTTTCGGCGTCTAATGATGATCTAGGTATTATAGACGGTTGGGAAAGTAAAATTATTGTTAAATCTCGACCCGTTATACCCATCGATTTGTACAATTCAACGGTGGGTTTAATCATCTTTTCCAAATCATAAGTGAGAATGAACGGGTTTCGAAAAATGGCTTTTTGAAAAGCTTCTTTTGACCGGAATAAGCGTTGAAGGTACCGAACACATTCATCAGGACAATGGTTGATTCTACGTCTTAAAAGACGGGGCCTGCAGCTAATCATTTGAACCAAACCTGAAGGTGTGAATCCAAGATCTTGAAAAAACTGAAGTTTTGATTGCAGATTATCGAGTCTCGTCTTGTGCAGTGATGGAATACGTTCAAGAATTTGCGATATTTGTTTGTTGTTAAATCCCCGTGCTTTGAATACGTCTGCACAAGTCTCTGGTGCATCCTTCACCTGAAGAAGATATCAAACTAATTTCAAGCCTCACATCACTCTATATAATATGAACTTAGTTTTCAGAGTGAACTGCGATTTTCTCGTCCTCGTGGTTTTTCCAAATCTGCGGTTTTAGTCCAATAGTTTCAAATTTGCGATTTCGTCCTTGTGGTTTCATTTCACTTGCAATTAAACCCGAATTCACCAATCGCGTTAAGTCTGGTCATTAAACCCATCAGCGTGCCCTTCACGTGAGGGGCAGTTTTGTCCCTTTTTTTTTCCAAAATACACCCCAGCCCCTCACGTGAGGGGGCTTGCAAATTAGGACTGGGGTTTATTTGGGGAGAAAAAGGACAAAACTGCCCCTCATGTGAAGGACACCCTGATGGGTTTCACGACCAGACTTAACAGGATTAGTGAATCGGGTTTAATTGCAAGTAAAATGAAACCACAGGGACGAAAATCACAAATTTGAAACTACTAGACTAAAACCGCAGATTTGGACAAATCACAAGAACGAAAACGCAGTTTACTCTAGTTGTAATATGCGAGAAGCACACAAAAGCGACAAGGTCCAATTTTCGTACACGAGGCGCAAGGTTTTTATATAAATATTTTTTTTATATATGTGATAGGTTTTTAGCATCCTCTAACCAAAATTTAAGCCATAAATAAACATTCTGAAATCTGAAACATAAAAATGACCCTTGTACAAAAGGTGCACGCCTCACCTGCGCTTTTTGGACTCTGGTCGCCTTGAGTAGGCAAAAACGACAAGGTCAAAGCCTTGTGTCGCTTCGCGCTTCGGTGCATTAAAGCGTAATTTTTAAAACCAAGAATACGGATTTTAGGCGGTAACATCAATCTATGCATAAAAATTTGATTTTGCCAAAAGATAGTACAAAGTAGGAATATGCAATGGATGAAACAGATACCTTCATTTGAAGCACTGGTTCGTCGGTTAACCCTAAACATGTTGAAAAAGCGTAATCACCACCAATGACATGACTAGCCTTATTTGCCAAATGGTCTTGCTTAAGCAGCATACCGAACCATCTCTCCTGCAGATGACATAGAACACATCTACATGATGTAAATGAACTACCAACATGAATTAATCAACATATAGCTTCAAGTAGGGTGCAAAACGAGCCGAGCCAAGCCAAGCCCGAGCTAGAAAAGAATAGGCTCACGCTCGTCTCGTTTGACTTATCGAGCTCAAGCTGGCTCTCGAACCTAAACGAGCCTGTCATTTATATAATTTTTTTAAATATATATTTAATAATTATTAATTAATATATATTATGTTACGAAAAAACAAATGAAAATGACTAAATAATATATATTATTTTATATATAAAATTATAATAGAAAAAAATAATAAAAATAATTAAAAATATATAAAAATAATCAAAATTATATAAAAAATAATTGATAAATAGTAAACGAGCCGAGCCCAAGCTCGAGCTCAGTGTATATTAAACAAACTTAATTTAAAGCCTGGGTTCGATTTGAGGTTTAAGCAACAGCAAAACGAAACCCTAGAAAGTGAACAGTAATATAATTGGTAAATAATAACTGTACGGATTGAAATTAACTTACAGTGAATAATAATGATGATGATACAACCCGTGGGTTATGCGATAGAAGAGTTGAGGCTCTTAATTTAAGACAAAATCGCCATTGTTGTTGCGGCGGCCACATTTGGCTTACAGACGATTGTTTGTATGTAGACATTGGGTTTTAATGATCTTTTTTTTATTTTTTTTTGGAGTGAAGTGTGGTTCACGTCCATGTGGTTTGTCTAAATCTGCGGATTTAGTTCAATAGTTTCAAATCTGTGATTTTCGTTCCCGTGGTTTCATGTCACTTGCAATTAAACCCGACCACACTAACCTCGTTAAGTCTGATCGTTAAACCTATCAGTGTGTCTCTCACGTGAAGGACAATTTTGTCATTTTTTTGTCTCAAATACATCTCAGCCCTTCATGTGAGTGGGCTTGCGAATTATGGTTGAGATTTATTTGGGAAGAAAAAAGACAAAATTGCCCCTCACGTGAGGGGCACGCTAATGGGTTTAACAACCAGACTTGACGGGGTTAGTAGAGTCGGGTTTAATTGCAAGTGAAGTGAAACCATAGGGATAGAAATCACAGATTTGAAACTATTGGACTAAAGATTATTGAGTCGATTCATGGAGATGCTAGTAATAATTTTGACCATAAGCGACCCACTATTTTCGGTTTCAGAAAATCATTGTGCCAACCCATCGTTTTTTGGTATGCTTCAGTTTCATCGATTAATTTGATTATGGGTCGGTTAATTTGATTTTCTGCACACCCTAATATCTGGTCATGGTGTCTTTGATTTATTCTAAATAACATGTTTCTAGTATGATCTTTAGTTGTATGTGTATTGGTTTTTATTAATCACAACTATCATCTTTTGGTCGTTGTCGGTCTCAACTAACGAATTAGCTGATAAGGTCCCACCTTTTTATCATATTTGTTCCCATGAAGGATGTCTATGTAACATCGTGAAAACTCTATGTAACATCGTTTTTTTTTGTTACGTGTAATATATGTCCTATCCAACCGCTTTCATGGATTATCTATGTGATGTTTTCAAGGGTGTCGATGACTATAACACTCGCAAATAGATCTGAAATATATTGTAAATCATGAAGGAATGTGTATTCCGTTATGGTATTAAGTACCACGTTATTATTGTATACAAGATAACAGGAATAGAGAAAATAAGGTAGCCTTTGGATTAGGCTACGTCTATTAGTGGTCGTGCATGCTTGCTTCCACCCATGTATCTTTATACGATGTATTTAGAGGTGTAAACGAATACAATGCATACGGTTTTCTTTTTTTAACATCTAATTTTATATAAAAAGATGATGGTTAGAAAAAGCTAAAACATTATAAAAACATAATCACGTGAAATGAAAAGAAGAGGGTTTTGAAACCACCCGGCCCACGGAATTATGATGTTTTTGTTTCTAGTTACAATCCATAAAAATGAAAAATGGACTATCGAATAAAAAATGAGCTCCTTGTTCAAATCATTTGCATTGTAGATGGCTTCATTCCTATATTTCCAAATCAACCACCACATTATAAAAATATGCTTCCACCACATTTTTCTTCTTCGAATAATTACATTGCTCAAGCCAAATTTGTATCGTATTCGGTTGCATTGGTGAAGCAACTGAAGTCTGAAGTCATTTCAGTACCAAGATTCATGCCTTTTCCGCAACAACACACAAGATAAAAAGATGTTGAGCCGTCTTCATGTGTTCAGAACAAAACGGACACATTATAAAAGGAATATCCAAACCTTTGTCAGAAAGGTTACCCTTGTTGGTAATCTATTCAACCGAAGTCTCCACACAAAAATATTAACTTTCTTGGGAAGCTTCCTATTCCAAATAGTTTGTATTGGACCTTCCGGAAGCATCTTCTTTTCTATGGCTTTTCTTATATCTTTTATCATAAAGTCCCTTTGATTTTCATGTCCCCAAGCCCACGAATATTATTTTTCGCCCACTCATGTTATTGAAGCAAGTTTCGAAATGAATCAAAATTTCCCTCCCTCCCCCCCCTATTCGAAGATTAATGCGGTAATCCCAAACTCACATATTATTACTTTTCCTATCTTCAATAAAGCAATTTTTATTATTTTTTAATGCATATAATCTTGGATAAATGAGTAGAATCTCCCATCCCCACTTTCTTCTTCATGGCCGATAAGGGAATTAATCTTTATCATGTAAGTAGTGTATGCTGTTCACGATTCGGTTCCATACTCCAGTTCCTTTTGCCACCATTTCTTTGTCAAACACATCAAAATTATTACTAGCATCTCCATGAATCGACTCAATAATCTTAATAATCTTTAGTCCAATAGTTTCAAATATGTGATTTCTATCCCTATGGTTTCATTTCACTTGCAATTAAACCCGACTCCACTAACCCCGTCAAGTCTGGTTGTTAAACCCATTAGCGTGCCCCTCACGTGAGGGGCAATTTTGTCTTTTTTCTTCCCAAATAAATCTCAACCATAATTCGCAAGCCCACTCACATGAAGGGCTGAGATGTATTTGAGACAAAAAAATGACAAAATTGTCCCTCACATGAGAGACACACTGATAGGTTTAACGATCAGACTTAACGAGGTTAGTGTGGTCGGGTTTAATTGCAAGTGACATGAAACCACGGGAACGAAAATCACATATTTGAAACTATTGAACTAAATCCGCAGATTTAGACAAACCACATGTACGTAAACCGCACTTCACTCCAAAAAAAATAAAAAAAAGATCATTAAAACCCAATGTCTACATACAAACAATCGTCTGTAAGCCAAATGTGGCCGCCGCAACAACAATGGCGATTTTGTCTTAAATTAAGAGCCTCAACTCTTCTATCGCATAACCCACGGGTTGTATCATCATCATTATTATTCACTGTAAGTTAATTTCAATCCGTACAGTTATTATTTACCAATTATATTACTGTTCACTTTCTAGGGTTTCGTTTTGCTGTTGCTTAAACCTCAAATCGAACCCAGGCTTTAAATTAAGTTTGTTTAATATACACTGAGCTCGAGCTTGGGCTCGGCTCGTTTACTATTTATCAATTATTTTTTATATAATTTTGATTATTTTTATATATTTTTAATTATTTTTATTATTTTTTTCTATTATAATTTTATATATAAAATAATATATATTATTTAGTCATTTTCAATTGTTTTTTCGTAACATAATATATATTAATTAATAATTATTAAATATATATTTAAAAAAATTATATAAATGACAGGCTCGTTTAGGTTCGAGAGCCAGCTTGAGCTCGATAAGTCAAACGAGACGAGCGTGAGCCTATTCTTTTCTAGCTCGGGCTTGGCTTGGCTCGGCTCGTTTTGCACCCTACTTGAAGCTATATGTTGATTAATTCATGTTGGTAGTTCATTTACATCATGTAGATGTGTTCTATGTCATCTGCAGGAGAGATGGTTCGGTATGCTGCTTAAGCAAGACCATTTGGCAAATAAGGCTAGTCATGTCATTGGTGGTGATTACGCTTTTTCAACATGTTTAGGGTTAACCGACGAACCAGTGCTTCAAATGAAGGTATCTGTTTCATCCATTGCATATTCCTACTTTGTACTATCTTTTGGCAAAATCAAATTTTTATGCATAGATTGATGTTACCGCCTAAAATCCGTATTCTTGGTTTTAAAAATTACGCTTTAATGCACCGAAGCGCGAAGCGACACAAGGCTTTGACCTTGTCGTTTTTGCCTACTCAAGGCGACCAGAGTCCAAAAAGCGCAGGTGAGGCGTGCACCTTTTGTACAAGGGTCATTTTTATGTTTCAGATTTCAGAATGTTGTACCACATGCTTTTTTTTTGGCTGTACGTGTAGGTAATTGTATACTAAATCTTCTATAAAGTTTATTTATGCCTTAAATTTTGGGTAGAGGATGCTAAAAAGTAAAAACCTATGAGATATATAAAAAAAATATTTATATAAAAACCTTGCGCCTCGTGTACGAAAATTGGACCTTGTCGCTTTTGTGTGCTTCTCGCATATTAAAATTGGAGTAAGCTGTGTTTTTCGTCCCTTGGTTTGTCCAAATCTGCGGTTGTAGTCCAATAGTTTCAAATTTGTGATTTTCGTCCCTGTGGTTTCATTTCACTTGCAATTAAACGTGAATCCACTAATCCCGTTAAGTCTGGTCGTTAAACCCATCAACGTGTCCTTCACATGAGGGGCAGTTTTGTCCTTTTTCTCCCCAAATAAACCCCAGTCCTAATTCGCAAGCCTCTTCACGTGAGGGGCCGGGGTGTATTTTGGGGGAAAAAGGACAAAACCGCATATGGACAAACCACATAGACAACCAGACATAACGAGCTTGGTGAATTCGGGCATAATTGCAAGTGAAATGAAACCACAGAGACGAAAATCACAAATTTGAAACTATTGAACTAAAACCGCATATGGACAAACCACAGAGACGAAAACCGCAGTTCACTCTTAAAACTAAGTTCATATTATATAGAGTGATGTGAAACTTGAAATGAATCTGTTTGATATCTTCTTCAGGTGAAGGATGCACCAGAGACTTGTGAAGACGTATTCAAAGCACGGGGATTTAACAAGAAACAAATATCGCAAATTCTTGAATGTATACCATCACTGCACAAGACGAGACTCGATAATCTGCAATCAAAACTTCAGTTTTTTCAAGATCTTGGATTCAGACCTTCAGGTTTGGTTCAAATGATTAGCTGCAGGCCCCGTCTTTTAAAATGTAGAATCAACCGTTGTCCTGATGAACGTGTTCGGTACCTTCAACGCTTATTCCGGTCAAAAGAAGCCTTTCAAAAAGCCATTTTTCGAAACCCGTTCATTCTCACTTATGATTTGGAAAAGATGATTAAACCCACCGTTGAATTGTACAAATCGATGGGTATAACGGGTCGAGATTTAACGATAATGTTACTTTGCCAACCGTCTATGATACCTAGATCATCGTTAAACGCCGAAAAGTTGGAGTACATTAGAAAAACGGGGATCTCAAAAGACTCAAAATTGTACAAATACGTTGTCACGATTATGGCAATCTCGCGCCTCGAAACCATACGCGAGAAAATAGCGAATCTTGAAAAGTTTGGGCTTTTGGAAGACGAGGCGTTTCAGCTTGTGGCTATGTCACCTCTCGTGTTGAGTTTTTCGGTCGACAAAGTTCAAAGAAACATGACTTTTGTGGTGGCGACAATGAAGCAGCCGGCTCGGGTTGTGCTTCTTTACCCGTTTTTGCTTTATAATAACTTGGAAGCGAGGTTGAAACCGCGCATGACTTTAGCTGCGAAGATTGATGATATGGACCTGCAGCCAAGTGTAAACGGGCCGAAGCTGTTCACGGCTTTGAGGATGACGGAAAAGAGGTTTCTGGAGGTGTATGTTGATCGTCACCCGCCCGAGATTGTAAACGAGTTGATGAGATGTTATGTTGATGCGATAGACGTAAAGAGGTTAGCTGAAAAGGCGAAAAAGGTTCGGCATAAAGTGTTTATATTTTGATTGTATGCCCTCACATAATGTTTAAAATTTATATGATATATTAATGTATTTATCAGGGATGGTAAATGTGACCCATTGGGTTGAATGGGTTGTAATAAAATGTATATAATGAGTCAAACTAAAAAAAGAAAAGGATTGAAACGGGTCGAGTTTTTTTTTAATGGAACGAGAAAAACGGAGGAAATTTTATAGTTTTTTAGTTTTTGATTTATATTTCAAGTTATGATTTTTTTTAATTATTATTTTTATTTGTTTAACAAGGGTTTTTGAAATGGGTCAAAATGGGTTGTGATTTGAAAAACCCCTCGTTAAAAATTTCAAAAAAAAGTAATTAAAAAATCATAACTGGAAATATAAATCAATAAAAACTAAAAAGTTTTCTCCGAAAACTCGAGAAATGTCAACCCGTTTTAATCATTTTCTTTTTTTAGTTTGACCCATTATATGCATTTTATTACTACCATTCAACCCAATGGGTCACATTTGCCACCCCTAGTATTTATCGCGCGTGGACCGCCGCCTATGGTATCTTACGTCGTCAGCCTCGATGAAGGTAAACATGTTTGTGTAATCTAACATTTGTTTCACTTAATATCGTACTCGGCATAACAAAACATAATTTTTTAAATTAATCTCATACATGTCTTGGGCGTTCACGATTTCCTTGCGGGTTCACAGGTTTTTTCACTCCCCTAACTTTGTCACTAAAAACAAATGTGCAAGCTTCTAAAGAGGGTGGTGACGCAGGTTGTTGACCACTTACCTAGTTATCTGCCTCTCTATTGTAGTTGGATCCTTTTCTTTTTTATTAATATTCCGTAAGTATACAGTTCATTGACAAGAAACGAACACAAATGCATAAACGAACATGTTTTCATTGTCTGTGTCCGTTCATTAATTAAGAAAATCAAGTTAAAATTCGTGTGTTTATATAAACGGACACATACTCTTTAATGGCTCAACCCAAGATGAACTAGCATGTCACGTTTCTTGAAATCGAAAGCAAAATCATAATTTTTAAATATAAACTAGTGGAATCTATCCTTGCGCGTTGCGGTGGATGGGAACGCGGTGAGTTTGGTACACCGTATATAGCAAACGAAAAATATAACTAAAAAATATTGTTTCAAGAAGAGGGCGAAGAAGTACTTGGCCAAGAAGTACTGTAGTTAAAAACGATTTCATGTGCACTAATATATCTAAAATGATATTGCACTCTTGGTACATATAGAAACGAAATACAATTCAAACCAATACGTAGATCACTAAAATGGAAGAAAACATATATTCTACTATATTTGCGGAACATGAGAGTTATGTATGCTTCAAAATAAAAATGATAAGTTTCATCAGTTATACTTATGATGAGTATATATTATTATATACATAAAATATAGTATTAGTCAGGTACGTGTTCGCATACAACGACACAACAATTTCTTAGAGACCTACAAAGCAAGCCATAACAACACCATCAAATATTGGTAACCTAAAAACAACACGTGAATACATGATACCAATTAAGAATGCATACAGCTAAAGATCATACTATAAACACGTGATTTAGAATAAATCAAGAACACCAAGACCGCATATTAGGGCGTGCAAGAAAACAAATTAACCGACCCACAACCAACTTAATCGGTGAAACCAAACAATACTATATGCCGATGGGTTAGCACAATGATTTCTGAAAACCGACAATAGTGGGTGGGTTACAGTTTACAAGGTTTCTATACCTGTTAAAACCGAGTCGATTATATTTAATTTTTTAATATTATAGATTCTATGTATTTTTTTTTAATGTTATGTAATATACAAATGTGTAAAAGCAATTTATTCCATGGTCAAAAATTTTCAAACCCAAAATTTGAGGAGCTATTTTTGGCTACCCCAAGTTTACGGTTAACCGGCCATATAACCGACTCGCTATAACCTTCAAAATCGATTAACCAAAAACGTCATAACCGTTTGGTTACGGTTATGGATATTCATTAACCGTCATCTCGGTTATGGTTTTCGTTCTAGGACAAAACTGACCCAAACCATACCATACACCACATTTGAAATGAATGCAACCCATGCCAAAACCGACCCAAACTGACCCATACTATATTTTAAAAAAAAATCGATAATTAGAATGG
This sequence comes from Bidens hawaiensis, assembly GCF_021521415.1. Classification (NCBI taxonomy): domain Eukaryota; kingdom Viridiplantae; phylum Streptophyta; class Magnoliopsida; order Asterales; family Asteraceae; genus Bidens; species Bidens hawaiensis. Next base: position 1,143,644 of record NW_027491131.1, read on the forward strand.
GCTAATGCTGTGGAGGGATGGGCTTGTGATAAGCCATTTAAGAGTATTGGCTCATTTAATGTAGGTAGAAATTAGAATAACATGGGCTTCCAAAAACTTTTCATACGAGGTGAAATGAAATATAATATTTTCTGTATAGTTATTTAAATAAATTATTTTATTATTACATAAGTTACTTTTGTCAAATTTTTAACATCCCACATATAGGTTTTTCTACCAAAGGGTCTTCAGCATACGGCCTACTAATATCAAGGAGTTGGATAATGTTTCATCTTTTCAACAAGTATGAGTTCAAGTCTCATTGTTGTCAATATCAACAGTCTAATTAATTTCTACAACTTAAAATGACGCTTATCATATGAAAGTAAATAAGCTAATGCTAATCTAGATTCTAGAGGTCATTTAATGCATGACATTCCAAACTGGTTTAACAACGCTAAAACTATGGAAATTTATACATTGTACTCTTTTTTAAATGTATAAACGATATTTAATCGAAATTTTAAAATGTTGAAAGAACCTAACATGGTAAAAGAATGAAAATAATTACAAATTAAATAAGTTGGTTTGTTTTTTTCCGATTTCTTTTGAAGATGATGTGGTTTCGCATTGTGTTCAATATATTATCGAAAAGATACCGATGACAATCGAAAACATATTGATTTTGAAATCTCAATTTTTATAGAGTTAGCCCGTTATACAATCGTTTAAGATGTCATCACCAGAAGGACAACTTGTCATAGCCGAGCCACACATTGTGTTCTAACTAACTGAGACACATCTGTCAGCTCTCTAGTATAAATGAACAACACAGTTTGCTTTAATATTAGAGTGATCAGTGAACTAAGACCAAATCAGGCTGTGTTGAAGGCCAAATCAGGCAAAGTTGCTAAACACAAGAAAGCTTGTTTAAAGAATCAACAGGTGTTTCCCCATTTGCTTTTGATACATTTGGTTCTCGGGACTCGGAGGCTGTGAATTTTTTTAGCAGGGTTCAGCGGGTCGTGCATGGTACTTCTCCAGCTCCTAAATCCCAAAGCTTCGTTTTTAACAGGATTAACTTTGTTATTCAAAAGGGGGCTGCGAAACAGCTTGTTGCCCATTTACCTGCCACTTTATTGTAATCGTTTCGAGTTTATTGAGAAGAAAATCGAATAGTAAAAAAGAAATAATAAACAAGATCAATTGTGGCTCATCTTTTACCATTAATTAAGATTTTGACTTACCTTACACTAGATAAATACTCATATTGTAAGCTCACATTAGGGTTTATTGTTAAACAAATATCAAATTAGATCTTGTAAGCTCACATTGGGGGTTCATTGTTAAACAAATAGGTGATAAGAGACCAAATATGTTTTAGAACTTGAAAGTCTTAGATAATGACACTAATAGTATCATCAAACTAGATCTAGATTTCACATGTGAAAATTTAATATAAAAATATAAATATTATTAATAATATGTATGATCTAGTTTTGTAAGAATTAATTAGTAAAGAAATGGAATCACATGGGAATGTCTTTCTTTTTGACTTTGGAATGTGTCAAGATTATTTATAGGTTCGATCCATATTCAACAATTTGTTTATAACATTTTATTTAATCTTGATTCATATAATGTGATTGAAATCGTGTTTTCTCGTTAAATATTGTCACGAGGTTTGATGCTATTCAGACTCGGCTATCAGTTATTGTAGTTAAGGGGCCATATAAGTTGTATGCATATAGACGATTCCTAACAAGGCTTGAAAAACGACATGAACACGAAATGAAAATAATCTTGTTACAAGATTGGCTAATATAACTCATTTTTTATGCATGCCAATTTGAAAATGACATGTTTAATAAGATGATTAACTATTTTATGTTTAAAAGTTTTTAAAAGGATTTACCATTTAAAATTTTATTTTCACGCTCGACTTTTGACATGACACTTTCTCGTTTGTTTGATTGTTCTTCATAATTGTTCATCAACCCCAATAGTGCTGGCAAAGCAGGTCTTATTGTATTATACAGATTAGAGACGACGTGTTTAACACTAGTATATATTCAACACGAATACGACTCATTTAACTAATTTATATCTCATGTTTATAACACAATTGTATGTCTTACGTACCAATAAAGAGAAATGATGGAGTCTAGCCTATAAATTTTAATTATCTAAAAAATAAAAAATACATGGTATACTTTTTTATTTAACAGGTTTAATCCTATCTTAATATTAAATCATTACTTTCAACTTCTCATCATCATTTTTATCATGCTCCTATCAGTTTCATCATGTTATTATAATCTCAAGATAAATTTAGAAACGCAAATTTTTCACTTGTGAATATATAAAAGATAAAAAAAGATTGAAAGAAAAAATACATAGATGATAGTTTTTTTGTGTGTGTTATCCTGAGAGTATAAAATCTCTCCACAATGATACATGCTAGTTTTATAATGAAATAGAAGCCGAAACCGTCTAAAGAAAAGTAAAACAAAAAATGAATTGCATTAAACGTCTTTAATACACTTTATCTGGTTTTAATGACTTTACAAAGTGAAACGAGCCCCAAACAATATGTAAGGCACCCACAAGCCACAAATTTTATGTACTACAAGTGAACCAAAGTTTTCTAGAAACCAAACATAAAAACAAGCATGTTGATGTTGCATGAATCTTACATAAAAAGGAAAATCCAGCAACAATCTAGAAAATATTTATTAAATAGTTTGTAGGAACAAGAAAAAAGTATACTCTTTGAAGTTCGTGAGCCTACTTTATTGATGCTGACGTGGGGATGAGCTCGGAATGGTACCGGTATCGACCGGTACCGATCCTGAAAATCCCAATCCCGAAATTCGGAAATAGTTGGTACCGGTATCGAAATGTTCGGTTCGGTACCGTTACGGTACCGTACCGAACCGTACCGATACTGAAAAATCAAAATTTGGTACCGAAGGTACCAATCGATACCGGTACCAATCAATACCCATACCAAAAACACTCATCCCTATTATTGACGTATGAGAACATGGTACCACGAATTCTATTAAAAAGCAAGTTGAGTTTGTGTCTTAGAATCAGTATAGTTCACAAACATATTGATTCAAATTTGGACGCAGCTGACGAGATTCGAATTATTTTGAATCTCGTCGGATCAATTTCCAACTTGTCGCCCTAGACAAGATTTGGAGGGCTATTTTCGGATTTTAAATAAAAGTTTGGTTATTTTTAATTTCTCTCTCTAAAAAAAGGGTTAGTTTGGGTAATTTTCCCAATTTAGTATTAATCTCTTGAATTGTTATAATTATATATTAGGATAGAGTCCGTATGATATACGGGGCTTTAAAAACAACAAAAAAAGTTAATTTAATAATATGCATGATAATATATTTTATGAATTCACAAGATATAAACATTGATGAACAAAATTTTATAATTCATAAATTTCTAATAAAAACTTTTTTGAATGCAGCATTGGATTCTGACTTACATGTTTAATCTTTTCTAGTATTAATTATAAAGGAATTAACAATGTATAATCTATAAATCAAGAAATCCAACACAATTACCACTTAAGTGGAGTTGATACCTTTAGTTTGAAACATGAGGTCTTGGGTTCGAAATTAGTATCACACAATAATTTATTTTTATAAATTTTACGAAGTTTTAATACCATATGAAAATGGATGTATTTGAGGAGAAATCAGGTCATTATTCTAGCATGAAAACCAGGCCATGGGTTATAAGCAAACGGGTCTATGTCCCATATTGTGTTTAGAAGAAGAGATGATAAAATAGAAAATTGTTCGCATGACATCTATGTGGCATTCTATGTGAAGACCCTAAAATGATGTCATGTGAAAAAATCATCTTACTTTAATAGTTTAGGTAGATTCAAACGTATATAATAGAATTATTGTATGTAACATATAAGATATAACATTACAGCATATAAACATGATCCTTGATTTGAATGAAATACTTAAGTAACAACAAACAAAAATGATGTTAGTAACCAAACACAATATGCCCGGCACAACGCGTGGATGACATTGTTAGTATTTCATCATTTGAAAATTTCCAAAACGGTTTCTTTGTAGAAAAATGTTTAAAAACACTTTATTTTTTTTTTTAAAAAAATGTTATTTTAAACTATAAGTTTTTTAGTCTTTAAAAAACTTCAAATGCTTTCTCAACAAAACTTAAAAGTCGTTTTAGTATCGTTTCTCTAATTATCATTATACGTTTCTCTAATTATCATTATCATTTATTACAAACTGTATTTAGAATATACTACTATAACATCTATATAAAAACAATAATTAATTAATTTATTTGTATATTTTTCTCTAATGTCTATGCCAAAAAAAATGTCAAAAACAATATGAATTTTTTTTAGTTTCCAGCGTATGAGATTAATGACATTTGAGAAAAAAAAAACTTGTTAATAAAGTTGTGTTTATTTAACTATTTTTATTTATTAAAAAACAATTTTTTTAAAAAAAATTATGTTTAATGTTCTTTCTAAAAATGTAAACTATCTCTAAAATATATGTTTAAGAAACACACTCTACAAAAACTAAAAACTTACTGAAGGAATATTTTTTTTACAATAAGAAAAAAAGTTAACAAGAAAAAAAACGAAAATAGAAAAAAAAAATCTTTTAAAATAATAATGATAACAAAAGATAGCAAAACGGAAAAAATAAATGTAAAACTTTAGAGATTGGTATTCAGTAAAAATAGATGGAAATGGGGGGTATTTCTAGAAAAAAAATTGTTTCGAGTTTTAGTTTTATTAAATGTTTTATTTTGTATTAAAAAAAAAGAAAAGAAAAAAATTTCCACGATTTAGTTATACGAGAAGCTTAGTATTACAAATAATTGTTTCAAAGGAAAAAACTAATAACTAATATTAATTTTCAAAAGGATTAAAAATTTTAGATGTATTTTAGAAAAGAAAATCATCATGATTTCTAACTAATTAATGCTTTATTTTATTAACAACTTTCCATGCCATAGTAATGAATTTTATAAGTATGGCATTCTAGCACCTAATTAAATTCTAATATCGAAGCCACATCTATTTAACTTCAAGTTTCCTCAACACTAAAATACTACAAAGATATAAAAAAAAAATATGGTTGCTTTCAACTCTAATATGGTTGTTTTTATGGCAGTGGTTGCATCCATGGCATTATGTGGCTCAGCAATGAAGCATACGGTGGGTGGTGCCTTTGGCTGGGGAATTCCAACATACCCTAATTTCTACACTAAGTGGGCATCAAATAGGATCTTTATTGTCGGTGATAGTTTGGTCTTTAACTTTATTGCCGATGATGTCACAAAAATGTCTAAAGATGAATATGATAGATGCCACAGAAAAAATCCTGGAGATACCATAATAACAAGTCCTGCCACCTTCAACTTGACCAAACCCGGACACCATTATTACATCTCTTCATTGGAGGGACATTGCGGCTTTGAACAAACACTAGTGATTAATGTTATCTCGAAGGGTTACTCTTTTGTGGGAGTCTGATTTGTATTTGTAGTATGTTAGTCAAGTAATTGACTTGAAATAATATAAGTTTTATATTTATTTAAAGAATAAGTTAATCATTTGTAGCTTATTTTCTATCATTCATTAAGATTTTGACTTACCTTACAATAGATAAATACTCGTCTTGTAAGCTCACATTGGTTATTCACTGTTAAACAAATGGGTGATTCTTAGTAAATCTTGTAAGCTCGCATTGGGGGTTCATTGTTAAACAAATAGGTGATAAGAGACCAAATATGTTATAGAACAAGAAAGTCTTAGATAATGAGACTATCATCAAACTAGGTCTAGATTTCTCATGTATATATTATAAAAAATAAATATGATTAATTATATTGGGTATGAAGAATATATTATGATTTAGTTTTGTAAGAATTTATTATATAATACAATTACAAGTTTTGGTGCCGTTTAGTTTCGATTGAGTCACTTGGCGGCACCGTATTAATCGTTGAATTTTGTTTTTTTTTTCCTGTGTTAGTTCCAGTACCATGACAAATATGACGCAAACCGAACAAATTCACGTAGACTCGTTGCATTTTGTTTTAAGTTCGGTACCGTAACCAATATGATGGAAATCAGCCAAATTTGCGTAGACTCACCGTCTCAACTTCCAGAATCGGCAATACTCGGATCTTCCCAACGCCCGAGTTTTTCCGACCGACACCACTCAATTGATCCACCCTAAATTTTATACATTTTTGTTTTATATTTGGTATGGAGAATATATTATGATCTGGTTTTGTAAGAATTTATAGTAAACAAATATAATCACATGGACGAATAACGAATGTCTTTCTATTTGACTTTGGAATGAGCCAAGATCATTTATAGGCTCGATGCACTTTCAAGTTTCAACAATTTTTGTATGACCTTTTATAATTTTATTCAATCTTGATTCAAAAAATAGTTTGATCAAATCGTGTTTTCTCGTTAAGTATTGTCACAAGGCTTGATTTTTAGGATCGGTTATCAGTTATTGTAGCTAAGCGGTTGTATTAGTTGTATGCACCTCGACGATTCCTAACAAGGCTTGAAAAACGACATGAGCACGAAATGAAAATAGTCATGTTTTTGGGTTGGTAAATATAACTTGTTTCTTAAACAGGTCAATTTAAAAATGACATGTTTAATACACACGCCAACCAAACATGACATGTTTAATAAAACAGTTAACCCTTTTAAGTTCAAAAGTTATTAAAAAGTTGATACCATTTAAACTTCTATTTCATAGTTCTCCATCCACCCCTAATTGGGCTGGTGAAACATGTCTTATTGTGTTAAACATGTTTGAGACAATACGCTTAACACAAGGATTAAGCCTGAATACAACTCATTTAGCTGCTTTATATCTTATGTCTATAGCATAATTGCATGTTTCATGTACCTATAAGGAGAAAAATGGAGTCTAGGCTAACAACTTCAATTATTTAAAAATAAAAAATACACGGTGTACCTTTTCATTCGAAAGATTTAATCGTGTGTTAAACACGTGTTTAATTGCCAGTTTATACATTAAATCATTACTCTCAACTTCGCTATATCATCTTTCTCATGCTCCTATCATTTTCACCATGTTATTCTATTCTTATAGTGAAATAGAAGCCGAAGCCGCCTAAAGAAAGGTAAAACGAAAAATGAATTGCATTAAACCTTTTCAATGCACTTTATCTGGTTTTATTGACTTTAAAAAGTGAAATGAGCCACCGAAACAAAATATGTAAAGCAACCACAAGCCATAAAAATCTAATGTACTACAAGTGACCAAAGTTTCTAGAAACCAGACATATATCGACTCCTAAAAACAAGCATGTTGCATCCGACAACAGTCTAGAAAACATTTAATTAAATAGTTTGTAGGAACAAGAAAAAGGTATATTCATTGAAGATTCTTGAGCGAACTTTATTGATTGTTGGGTTTGTATTAAAAAGCAAGTTGGGTTTGTGTCTTTGAAATTTGACCACTATAGTTTTTAATTTTTTATTAAAAGAACAACCCCATGTTTTGCGGAAATTACATTATATGGAGTAATCATAGATGGGTTTTTTTTTTTCTTAAAAAAGTTCTATGCAGACTCTTTTGTTTGCGTCACGTAGACCACGTGCAGACAGTGTTGTCTGGAGTTTGTTTGATTTCTTAAAGACGTTTTCTTAAAAAACGTATGTGCAAGCTCTTCTTGATGCGAACTTGACACATCCACTTCTGAGATCTTCTAAGATCTGCGGAGGGTTAAAACACCAACCTACTAACACCCACTATCTACCACCACCACACCATCCACCACCCACCCACCCACCGTCCGCCACCACCACCATCCACCCACCGGACACCATCACCACCACTGTCTACCACCATCGTCCACCACCACCACTGTCTACCACCCACCACCGCCTTCTACCACAACCACCCACTACCACAGTTCGTACACCACTATCAGTTTTTTTAGCAATCTACAGATGTTAAAAAATCAAACAGGCTTCTTCTTGCAGACTGCAGAAGTTTTGTCTACCTCTTCGTCTACAGATGTGTTTATATTTTATAAATTGAAAATTGAAAATTTGTATAATTTTATTTATATTAATTAATCAAACAACATAAAGAAGATGTTGAAGCATCTACTTAATATGTCACTTGAAGTTGTATAGTCCTTGTCTTCTATTATCTCTTGTTGAATACCGTATGTATGAGTTTATATTTTATACTCATCCAAACAAGTTTAATTAGTATTATCGATTAAAACACAACGGAGGATCTCATGGCATTTGTTTACAAGATATATTACCTATACCAAAATAAACATTGCTCTTTTTTTTTTAATAGCCAATTTTTTTAATCTTTATTTTTCTCTTCTTGTGATGTTCGAACCTCAGCCTTTGCTAGCTAACATCAAAACCTTTTATCACCAAACCCAACAGCTGGGGGCAATAAACACCTACTATTACTAATTTAAAAACAAGAAGCAGTCTATTATTAATATAACATTAATATTCACCAAATAAAATGAACCTATTTTTTTAACACCAACTTTCGAATAGTGTGATCCCCCCCCCCCCACCCCCTGCCGGGCGGGGCCGGGTTGTGTGTTATAAGGAAGCCTCAATCAACCCCGACCAGTATGTTGTTTTAACCAGGACCACCTGACTTTAAGATTGGCAATAAACTCTTTTCTCTCATGAAGGTACATCAATCTAACTCAACGGGCCAAAGACCTAAGAATTAAGATCATTTGCAAAAAAATGGAACCTATTAGGCGTGCTCTTCATGTTCGTTTTTCAGGTGGGGCTCTTCAGGTTTGAAAGTTTTAAATTTTAACCCAAAACCCAACACAAATCTCTCACGGGTTTTTTCGGGTTGGGTTAATCAAGTTTCGAGTATCTTAAAAAAAATTAAACACTATACTAAAACCGAAACAACATATTCTTTTCTTTCGTAACGCAAATAATCAAATAATAAACCAAAATAACTTGATAAAACAATTCAAAAGAAGAGTAAAACAAACTCGAACCATAATCGTCTTCAATCATGCGTGATTTGGTTTTTCGATTACGCTTGCTATTAGTAATAAACGAAAAACATAAATTAACAATAAACAATCGATAGATAATACTTGGAATGACAACAGTCGATTAGGATAGCTTTAGTGGCTAAGACTTGACCAATTATACCTAAAAATATATTTAATTTCAAAACTACAAGTTTATTCGGGTTGACCCGAAACTTATAAATCAAACCCAAGAACCAACCCGAATTACTTCGGTCCGGGTTAGTCTTTCTCAGGTTCATGTTTTTCAGGTTGGGTTAGTTCGGGTTCAGGTACGGGCTTTTTCAAATTAAATTTTAGGTTTCGGGTAGAAGTGACAACCCAGAGCCTAATTAGGTATCTCTGATTTCTTTTTTGTTTTTCTATTTTTTTTTTCTATTTTTCTGAACGGCGTATTATTAAATTTATATTTAGACACAACTTTGAAAACCGTACCCCTTTGAAAATAACAAAACACCAACTTGCCACCCTTATCTTTCCCCCCCTCATTATATAAACTCAAATGCTCAAACCAAATCCATCAACACAACAAAGGACAAGCCCCCTAACCCATCTTCACCTCCGGCTTTCCTTTGTTCTTCCTTTTGTGAATGGTGGATACTTCGCCTTCCTCCGCTTTCGCCTTCCGCTCTTGCAAGGAAGACGGCTGGTACTTCCGTTGCATTGGCGTTGATCCTTGAAAACTTTTTCCACCACCTTTTTTTGTGTTGTGTTGTTGTTGCCTCTTTCATTTGTTTTGTGGCTTTGTTTATTAATTTACACAACTTTTCGTTGTTTTCGTTAACACTTCGAAAGCGTTTGATTCGTTTTGTTGTTTTTGTTAACAATTTTGACAACCCTTTACTTGTGTTGCTGTTTCATTCCTTTTGTGGCTTGTGGTTATTAATTTCGACAACATTTCGTTGTTTTCGTTAACAATTCGAACACGTTTGATTTGTTTTGTTGTTTTCCTTAACAATTTCGACAACATTTGATTCGTTTTGTTTTGTTAGATTGTTTCATTGTTTATTCGAATAAGAAGATGTTGTTAATGAAGCATAAGAAGAGTCACGCAGCAAAGGTGGCTGGAAACCGGCTTTTGATTAGTGTAACGGTTGTTGGGAGCGCTGGACCGTTAAGGTTTGTTGTGAATGAGGAGGAGTTGGTGGCGAATGTGATTGATACCGCGCTTAAATCGTATGCTAGAGAAGGAAGGCTTCCGGTGCTTGGATCAAATTCAAATGACTTTGTTTTGTGTTGTCCTCTCGTCGGTACCGAAGGTTAGGTTTCGATGATCTTGTTTTTCGGTTATTGTAATTGTTCGTTGTTGTTGCGAATTGAATTGAATCGAATTAGAATGCTGATGCATTTGATTTGAATTAAATCGAATTGGATTGATGATTTGAATTGAATTGAATCTAATTCGATGGAATCGATCGAATTATAATGTTGATGAATCTGATTTTAATTGAATTGAATCTAATTAGCTTGTATAGTGTTCGAAAGTTAAGTTTGATTTAATTCGAATATAAATTTAATTGGTAGGAACCAATTCGGGGTATGGTCAACAAAAGTTAAAACTGGGTCGGTTAGGAACCGGTTCCGGGTATAGTCGGGTATTTGACCGTTTTTTTTTGTTTGGGTCCGGGTTTTAATCAGGTAAATGTGGAACCGGTTCCAACGAGTCCGGGTCGGGTTGGCTTTTGACTAGGTAAAGGTGGAACCGGTTCCGGCGGGTCCGAGAAGAAACCCAATACCAAGTCGTACTCGCGGGTCGGGTACGGATTGGAACCAATTCCGGGACGGGGACATCAGTCGGGTCAGGTAGGAACCGGTTCCGGGTATAGTCGGGTATTTGACCGGGTTTTTTTGGGTTTTGGGTCGGTCGGGTTTTGACCAGGTAAAGGTGGAACCAGTTCTTGGCCGGTTGCACCGGTCGGCACCGGACTTGGGTATTTTGTGCACCTCTATTATTGATTTTGATTTGAATTGAATTGAATCTAATCAGATTGGATCGAATTAAAATGTTGATGAATTTAATTTCGATCGAATTAGAAAATTGATGACTATAATTTGAGTCGAATTATAATAATAAAAATGGTTTTGATTTGAATCGGAATGAATCAAATTATACTTATAATGTTGATGATTTTGATTTGAATCGGATGAATTGAATTAGAATGTTGATGAGCTTAATTTTAATCGAGTTAGAATGTTTATGGATTTGATTTCATTCGAGCCGAGTCTAATCGACTTAGAATGTTTTGACTTGCGTCAAATTAGAATGTTGACGAATTAATTTTGTTACAGCTTTGAAACCATGGGAACAGATCGGATCATTCGGTGTGAGGAACTTCATGTTATGCAAGAAACCGGAGAAGGAGGCGGGTGGAGGCAACTACGAACGACCAGTGACAGTGGAAATACCAAGGAAGAGCTTTGGCAGTTGGAAGGCATGGTTCAATAAATCACTCATTCTTAAGGTATCATCTCACTGAATATGAATACCATGTGATTTATTGTCCTAATTACAATCTTAATTTCTTCTAGTATTTGAATCTATTCATTTCTTCATGTATTGTTTCTTATATGTTGTTGGATAGTGATGAAGATGAGATGAAGTTTGATATGTTGTTAGGGTTTTTGTTGTTTTGAAAATCAATTGTTCAATATTTGATTATTGTTTCATGTCCTGCATTGAAGGATAAATATTGTACTTTGTACTATACTATGATATCAATATGATATGAATAATTGTATTTGTCAATGGTTGTTTATATTGTTAAACCGATTGATTTGGATGGACTTTAAAGCGTAAGTAAAGCGTCACGTTATTGTCATATAGATGGTGCGACTTAACAAGTAATAACAAGCAATTCCCTTTAAAGCTTCGTTGCCACATTAAAGCCCCCTTTACCCGCCCGTTAAAGCCTTATTGTGATTTTTTTTGAAAGGTGGTATTTTATAAATAAAAAAACTGTCCTAGCAAGTAGTTAGAACAAAAAAGCACAGAACATTACAAATACAATAGAGAGTTCTTAAGCCACTCGATCCTAGAAATATTATATTTACAGTTTTTACTGTTATACCACAAGAACGAGAAATGTAAAATTTAATCAAATAGAGTCAAATACAAGTCATAAAATATGACAACCAGTCTAACACACTATCTAACTCGAGTAGCGGTCATTTTCACTTTAGTGATGCGATAAGACGGTTAAGATGTAAATTATGAAGAGATAATTGAAAACCAATAAGCTTAATCCAACCAGAGTAGTGGGTGAAACACCAAAAAAAGGATGAAAGTGCTAGCTGGAAATTAGATACTAAAATAATATAATTTGCAGGCTTTCTTTGGCCTTCAATTTTTACAAGGAAAATACAGCTAGGTTTCATACCAGCTTGTACGGTATAACTTTGTTATTTCTATAAAAGAAAAAATAATTATAGAATGACCACAATATTAAAATAAACGCATAATATTTTAGTCTTGTAGTTATCAACCTCTTTTGTTTTATTAAACGCATAATATAACTTTGTTATTTCATATGTTTTTATGTTTAATTAATATATAAATATAAACATATTGTTAATATTATAAATTGTTTATTGGATTACATCGAAACAGAAGGCAAACGGGCAACAAGCTGCGCCGCTTGTTGCTTAATAAAATTTGTTTCTTGCATCGGTCTTTTCTTTCTTATTGAAATTCCTTTGTATCAATTAGTAAAAACTCATATAATTATCCATATATAGTAAAAGAGAAACTTGTCATTACAAACTTGATTTCTGATTATTTTGTTTTTTGATATATAATAGATAACTGTGAAGGCATAAAGTTACTTGTTGCTGGGTGGTTGTTCTATGGGTGTGCTTATGGTTTGAATTGAATGTGGGTATCTTCTCGGTATCGATTCTAGGCAGCTATGAAAAGAATTATATCCTTTTTTTTGTTTATATAGCTAGGCTTTTTTTCTTTCTTTTTTTTTAAAAATTTTACTTTTTTATTGAAGGTGTCTTTTATGATTAGGTGCCAATATCGTCAATACCGATCGCATTCACGTCGAGTCACAATAATTAAACGCGGGTTTTGTCTTCACTATCTTTTTTAAAATAAGTTAACGTGTTGTGTTTGGACATTGACGAATTTTAATTTGATAATTTACGGTGCCATAACTTGATACAGACCGAATGCATGCCAGTTTGCAATTGCGCCATGTGATTTGTTTTGTTATATTTTTTAAATTGGCGATTTTCGCTGCGTATTTATTTGTTTCTTTTTTCATTCTAAAAATGTTAATTTGTTTGGGCATTGGCGAATTTTAGGTTTGATACCGTAATGAACGTAACCGGTATTGTTCGATTCGCGGCAATTCGCCGGCGCAACGTTCGGGTATTACCGATCGGATAAACGTCATTTTAAACATATTGCAATACAAACTATACGAGCTTTATGAATGTTTACTAATTTATTTTTTTGGTTTTGTGCCAATAACATAACGAATTCAACTGATACCAATCCAGTTTGTCTCGCTTTTATTATAAGTTGTATGTGTATCAATGCTATTTTGGAAGTTCACAAATTTATTTTTTGATTCAGTGTCGTTGCCATTTCTAAGTCACTGTTACCGACCGAATTCACGAGGGGATTTGGGATTGGATAATCTATCAAGTGTTGATTTAGTGTGGAGAAGATAGGTTAACTGAATTCGCAGCGTTGCATTGCCGCATGGGGTTTACACCTAGTTTCATATAAATACTTATTAGTTTTTTAAGTTATACCCAAAAAAAAAATAGGCTCTTCAAATATAGGTATTATTTCACTTTATATTTTTAGAAAATAACATTCACTCAGAAAAAAATTGTGGTTGATTATAATGGTGCATCAAAATTATCACAAACGTAACAAGACTGCATCTAAATAAATAACGATTTGCCTAAATTGTCCAAATAGAACTATACAATTATAATGGTGCTACAAACCACAACCATGGTTTATATGCACCTACTTGTAACTTAGCAAACACATATATACTTTTACCCTAAAAAAACACACGCCTCTTCCTAGATCCTTCGTAAGAGACTTTTACAAAATAAAATGACTGCACACGCCTCTTCCTAGTGCCTTTAGCATGAAATAAAAGTTTAACTTTTGGATTCATGTTATTACTGAAACTGCTTCAATCGCTCTCAACAATGAATTGGTACGACACTCGTTTGATAATCAATAGTAACACGAATATATTGATATTTTTATTAATATGAAACGTATAAAACTTTCACATGGTACCAAAATCATATCATTTGTACATGAGTTTTCTTTTTCTTTTTTTTTTCTTTTAGAGATTATTTTATATAAGATTGGTTTGCAAGTAATATATAATATAGTATTTGCATAACAAAACAATTTATTTATAGTTATTATTCGAAAAAAAAAATAAAGAGTTTTATACGTATCCGTACTTATCAACTTATAATTTAATGCAACTTTTATTTATAAAAACATAAGCATATAAATCGTTGGTTTTTTTATATATTTTGTGGGCCGTTGAATGTTTTTTATGCGCCGACGCCGCACGATTAGAAAACAATACATAAAGCCAAAACATCATAAATTTATTTATAGATTATTATCTATTTTTCATATTAATAAAAAATATTAATCCTTACGTTTTACTGTTGATTATCGAACGAGTGTCGTACCGGTTCATTGTTGAGAGCGAATCGGAGCAATTTCAGTAATAATACGAATACAAAAGTTAACGCTTATTTCATGCAAAAGGCACTAGGGGTTTTAGAGCATTCTCATCTCACCCTCTATCTATAAATCAAAAACTACATTAACTGGATAGAGTGGTTGAAGAACCCTCTTTTATTCATGTAATTTTCCTTGTTTTTTGCCCGGCTAATTTCTTGCTAGTCGGCGCTTTATATAATATCCGCCGTTCAAAAAAAAAAAAAAAACTACACCAAAACTCATTACATTTTCTCTCTCCATTTCAATTAAATAATACTTTTTATACCTTTTATTATTACCTTTTTTCTTTCCTTCACTCACAACCACTTTCAAAATATATTAAAAAATTATAGAGGATGAACAGTAACTTTTCAAATATACAAAAAAATCACGACTTTTTCTAAAATATAAAAACTTTTCACTCGCAACACCCTAAATCACTCTCTAAATTATAAAATCATCCCTCACACAAAATAAAGGACTGGATGAGAACGCTCTTATAGTACTCTCGAGTATCATAAAACTTACAATTCCTTTACAATCATCTCCTTTTTTTTTCCGATCGCCTACCCTAAGCTATCCAACAACCCTATTTTTCCTTATATCACCTTTTTCATCTACCCCAAATCGTTCTTTTATTTTATTTTTAATAAAATTAAATAATAACTTTAAAAATAAAACTATATTTAAACTTGAACTTATACCCCACTTGTGATCTAGTGATAGGAGGCTCTAGTTTTCAGTTTTCTAATGAAGTCTCAAGCTTGATTCCCACTTGTGTCACTTTGAAACCATTAAGTGACTTTGCTTATTTAACTTACAACTAGTATTTAACGCGGTGGGTGGCGTAAAGTTTTTAAAAACAAAACTATTTGGTGTCTAAGTAATGCTCTAAATGACTAAACTACTCGGCTAGGCAAACATTACAAAGGAAACAAACTTATAAACGTTTGAAAATGTTAACGCTAGTCAAAACATAAATTAAAAGAAGCAATATACAAAGAAACCATAAGAACAATTTGTATAACCATTTAAAATACAGAATACGCAAAAACCATTAGCTACACTTCCAAACATAAGCAATTCAGCGTTGATGCCACTACAAAGCCTTTAAACTCTTAAAAGCCTACAAAATGAAAATGCACAAAATTAGTAGGAAAAAAACACTTGTTATATCAAAACAAAAACAGGTGGATATTGAATTAAAGAAGCAATAGACACATAAAATCAAAAAGTAGAAGCATTATTGAACAACTAAATTTTAGTATTTTAATATATGGGTTGTAGGTGATTCTTTTTTTATTGTGGTTTGATAGAAAAATACATATTAAAAATTGATGGCATAAGATAAGCAAATGACCTTTTTGTTTACACAGCTTGAGATTTATCAACAACAATGTCTCGGGTGCTTTTGTTGGTATATTCAACACCTCTTCATCTTTTATGAAAAGAGTCCTCTGACAAATCTTGAGCTGTCATATGTAAACCTAAACGACAACAGCAGCTGCTTCAAATAGGCACAAATAAAATTCAAGAATAAACATGAGTGTGAAACTAAACTAACCCTAACCCTAACCCAAACCCAATACCCAATAACAATAACAATAACAATTTAACAATAAAAACAGAATTAAAATGGCAGCATTTATGTAAATATATATGACAGTAACAATGTTTAAAACAATTTTAATTAATAAATAATTTAAATATCTATACAATTCCATTTCTTTGAAGCAGCCATCATCTCTTCCCGTTTTTCACAGAGTATGTTCAATTTTTGTTAGCTAACTTAGACAAAAATGAGAAACTAAACTTGTTGTTGCAGATTAGTAGATTACACACCCAAAAAAGATGTTGAGTACTAACTGTAAAGATCTAATGTTTTTTCTATTATTTCACAAGATACAATACAATATATAATACAAGTCAAAGAGAGAATCAATTAAAAAATATATATACCAATAATATCAAGAGATATTATCGGTTAATACTAACCTTGAGTTTAATTGGTTGCAATCTATCGTTCTTCCTCAAGTCCAACCGATTCGAGCAACCTTACTGGTTCGGTGAGCTTTATTTTCTCCAACAGACAATGATTTCAAACACCAACAAAAAAATAAAATAAAATAAAACCATATCATCTCATCTCATCTAATCAATAAATAATTAAATCCCTGGGTCTTTTTGTAGAACTTTTGAGGCTCAAATCTCCGTTACGGTTGCAACATGCGTCGCCATTCCAAATAATGGAGCTTCATCATAGCCTAACACAATGTACAAAATAGTAAAATGTGAGTTAAGCAGCATGTTTAGGGTAAACAACCGACATCAAAACCGCACTGGATTGCCGCCGCCACACCTTTTGAAACATATATTGTGATGCATTGGTGTGAGTCATAACTAAATTTCACAAACCACCACACTTGATATGAGCTTTTTAGTTTTTTAGTTTCTTTTCATTTTAACGTATTTTGGCGGATTTTATGTCCTTTATTCTATATAATGTTTATAGTGTTAACTACAAACAGAAACACCATGAATACTAATTAAATTGATGATGGATTTGCATAATACAGTTTTTAAATGCACTGCAAGACAATATGGCTTCTGTTGAAGGACTTGTAGCATAGCCTCAAAAGCATACTTATGCTTCCATGGTTTGCAGTTCTTTTTTGATTTTTGTATGTTGTGATTTACATATTTCATTTAATTGTCTTCAAATTGATTTTATTATCATTATTCTTGGAAGTTACAAGCTGTTAAAGGGCATCTTGCACCATCAACACCTAGAGATCAGTCTGTCATAAAGAATAAATTTTTTTCAGAGTTGAATCATAGGCCCGAGCCGTCTAGACATCGGATGGTTGCAGCGTCAGTTGAGGCAATTGAAGACCCATCAGATGTCGATGATGAAGGTGCCTTTAATTTACTTCACTCAAAAAACTTCTATTTTCTTTTAACTAAATAACTAAATAATATGTATTTGGTTATATATGAAGATTATACTAAAGAATATTAAAAGTAACCGGTTTTGTGCAGGGGCGTATTTGTCTTTTATTGTTTATATTGTAGTTACTGCCTGTTTGACTGGTTTCCTTGACTTGTAAACACTTTTTTTTTATAAACAAAATGAGTTCGGGTCACTTAAAAAAGGTCTCCCTTTTGGTTCGGATCAAAATGGATTATAAGCAATAATGAGTTTTGGTCAATTTTAAAAAATTATAAATTTTGGTTTGGGTAAGAGATTAATGACTTTAAACGATCAAATCGTGTTTGGGTTAGAATGGGATGTTGGAAAAATTCATAGGGTAAGTGTGTTCCACCTTCAAATTTTTTATAATCAATTTATCGTGTTGACTTACGAGGGTTCGAGCTCGCGTTGTTTTAAGCTCTATTTTCAAAGCTCAAACTCCGCTCAGAGGTTGTTTTTACAAGCTCTAGCAGTTAAGTATCTCTTTGTTTTTTCAATTCATTAAATAACAAATTTTAAAACTTGGATATTTTTTATTTAGCACCCTTTAATCCTTGATGCCTTCTGAAGCTGTTTCTTTTCTCTTTTTTTTTCTTTTTCGCAGAAATCATTGTTCTCCATGATTGATTCAGTTATTAGCCTTATGAAGAAAGTGGACTATGAAGAAAAAGCAGCTCATGGTCACTCCAATATTATGTTAATGGTGAATGGACTTGCACATAGGCAATATTTTCGCGGTTAAAACCGAAACTAATCCGAGTTCAGGTAATTTCAAACCGAATTGGAAACTAGGTTCAAATTCGGTTTGGTTATTTTTTTTCAGTTTAGACCAGATAACACTCTTATGGTTTCTTATATAGCTACTCTTACATGTTGGCGTTTTCATTTAATTAAGGCTAAACCGTTACTTGCAGGCAAGAAATACATCAGTTTGGATAATGAAAACAACCGGAGCAGTTGCCTTCTTTATAGCAGCTATTATACCGCCTTATGGTCTGCAAGGTCGGTTACCTTCTCTGTTACAGGTGGCAGGTCACTGGGTTGGTGGATTGGGTAATGAGTTCAAGTTAAAGTGGATTTTTTGTTGTGAATAGTTGTCTAACTGCTATTGAAGACTTAAGATACTAATACAAAAACAAACAAAAATAGTCTTAAGGTTTTTATGAACAATTCAAATTACTTTGAACTTATTTGATCAGTTAAGAGAGTAAACATAATCCAATTCAACGCATATGTTTACTTTTAACCATTACTTGTTTTTTAATTAGACTGGTTATATTAGATTGTGCCAAATGACATAACTTAAATATAATTATTATTGTTATTTGGCTTGAATCGAATTTGGATTTTTAAAACCGAATAACCAATTTGATTTTGGTTTAAAATCAAACCAATAAGCAAATATCTAACTACGGTTTTTTTATTTTAAATGCATGCAGTTCTCAACAGAAGAATATAAATATTACAATGACAGTCAATCAAGAGGGTGTGTTGGCAACTGGAGGTTTGCGTTTGTTTATAATCATCATAAATTATATATTGAATTTATTTTTAGGGGATATTAATTGATTATAATTGGATTTAAATGAAAATTGATTTTTCTTGTTTTTAAATCTAAATGTAACAACAGGAGTTTGTGGTTCTGGGACTGTGTACTGATTTGAACAAAATCGTTGATGTTTTGATATTACAACTATTACATTTGCAACCATGACAGGTTTATCTTTTTTTGTTTAGTTATTTATTTAATGGGGATTTTGTTAACCGAGGATCATTTTCGGCTGAGGCTATTTTCATACTTTTTGCATACAAGTTTATGTCACCATTATGGTAAAAGTTTCCCATCTGCTATAACATTTTTCCATTCAAGCAATTGTATCGACTTATTTGACTTTTTCAGCTTTAAATCTTAATCGTGGAAAATACTTGAGCAAAAGCATGAAGAAAATCTATGGGATATTTGCAGAGGTTTTATTTGTATTTACCATTAGCCCATGATTTAAGCAATAAGATATTTCTCTTTAATGGTGGACTTTTTAGCACTAATGGTTTGAGCTCTGATATTAGAGCAATTGATATGTTTTATGAGTCTCCCATATGAAAGGTATGTATGTTTTTCTAGGTTTATTTTGTATTTTAGTCTAGAAAGCTATATTTAGTGGTACTAATATCATATCATTATGTTATGTTAATATGCTATAGGTTTGATGTGTGAGATACTATGGAGTGATCCATAACCTAATCCCGGTGGAGGACCGAGCAAGCACGATGTAGGTCTCTCATTTGGTGAAGATGGAACAAAAAAGGTTTCTAAAGGATAATAGTATATGCAATCATATATTCTTTCTCTTCCAAATTACTCTAACCATGTAATCAAATATTGTTTTTATGTTATAACTTTTAGGCATTGATTTTTTAATATTTGTAATTATCTGTTAAAACTTTATTGGTGTTGTGGATAGGTAACAAATGTGCTTTTATTTGATTAGAAGCCCCAACATTGGAGCACAAAATTGTCACATTTTCAGCCCTGCTTAGCTTTTGCACTTTATATATATTCTCTCTTTTTTTAAACCATGTCAATGTTTTTTATAATTTCTAAATTATCTTATTTTTGTGAAACGTTCAGCCACACCCTAATGTGAAGCCAACGGCATGCGCAACAGTTATATGTGTAAGTTCAGGTTATGGTTCAGAATTCTGGTAAAAACACGTCTATTCAGAAAAGGGTGTTAAAACTTATTAATTTCTCGACGTGTAACTAACAGAAAATGCATTTTTTAAAGTTTGGGATGATTGTATTTGCTTTGTTTTGTACTAAATAATGAATGAAAGACCAAAAATTTGGAAAATAGCACAATAGCACTCATTGACGAAACATTTCTATCGGACTTTCAAATTTCATAATAGACTCTGCATTCTTTCATTTTTTCAAGTACTAATTCAAGTTTTGCTTTATCTAATCACACTTATGGAAACATTATAGAAATGAGTTTTACATTCCGTGTTTAATAATGCATTATGTGTATGTGTGTTGGTATGTATAGTATATCATTTTATGTATGTTAGTATGGACAGGCTACTGTTCATATCCAAAGCTAAAAATATTAAGGCTAAATGTATGTACTAATTCACACAAAGCTACTTACCTGCTACCGACTGCATTCCCGTTGTGTCCCCGCCGCAACGCGTGGGCACTACTACTAGTATATGTGTAGATAGAATTTGAAGGTTTTAAAGAAGTTCTAATTTTTTAATACTTTTTTCTTAGAAGATCATAGCATGAAAGAAAGTCTGAATTGCCACCGATATCATCTTACCATGAGATAGAAATGACACTTCACACCAGAGAGAATGGTGGAATCTCGAATACGAAGGAGACAACTTATTAGAACGTGTTAAAAAGTTGCTACAAATTTTACATTTTCAAATTTGATGC
This sequence comes from Bidens hawaiensis, assembly GCF_021521415.1. Lineage (NCBI taxonomy): Eukaryota > Viridiplantae > Streptophyta > Magnoliopsida > Asterales > Asteraceae > Bidens > Bidens hawaiensis. The sequence continues at coordinate 1,164,872 of NW_027491131.1, forward strand.
AACATTTGAGAACAAAAGTAGGTTCATATGCAGATGGGTATCTGACTTACAAACATTACGTGAGGTTAATGAGCAATCTGGATACCGAGTTTTCAGCAATAAGTCTCATGAACGACTCGAACATGGAGTGCTTTCTTTGTCATGTGACAAGACAGCTTGCTTCATCCGAGCCTATTGAATTTTATCTTTTAGGATTGACCATTTAATGTTATGTGGTGTTCAACGTACATGTTACCCCCTTCGACAAACTATCAACGCGTAAAATAAAATGACCTTATATACATTTAAAAAAAATTGTTATCTTTTTAATTCAATGCCAACAAAGTTCATCTTGTGGTCAATCAATCGACTATGAGTTTGATCGTTGTAACCGAGTTATTAGTGAATGCCTTTCACATTTATGATCACATTTCAAGCATACCATGTTTCTTACCAGTTCATTGTTGAGAGCGATTGGAGCAATTTCTATAATAACATGAATAAAAAATTAATTGTTATTTCATGCTAAGGGCATTATGCTTAGACTACCGTAAAATTTTACTTTTCCTACACTTTCATCTCATTTTTTCTCAAAAGCCTGCCCTGAGCCACCCAACAACCCTATTTTTTGTGGCGCAGCTCCTTTCAAGTTCTTTAAACCAATTCTTTTATATTATTTTGATAAGAAAATAAATAATACTTTTAAAATAAAAAATAAAAATATTTTTAAACTTATACCCATTATTGATATACCGGTTCACTGGTCGGAACACATATTGTCATAAAAAATTAAAAAATGCAGTAACATATAAATATAAAAAATACGTAAATTAACAACTATATGAACAATTGTAACATAATATTTTGTGGAATCAAAGCATAGAAAAAACGTGTAAAATGTACGAAAATTGCTAGGGTTTTACTAAAAGAAGCAAAATAACATATTTGGACAAATATTTCATTATAAGATCATCCAATGCTAAATACAAACGCCACAAACATACCGCGACAAGTAATAGTCAGATTTCCGTTCATCCTTAAAAAAACGACTATTTTTTCTATAATATGTCAATGTTATATCTTTTGACCTTTTTATCATCATCAAAAGACCTAGCCTCATCACTATATTGTCCGCTTCCATGAAAAAATCCAAATATCTCCTAAGTCATCACGTCAACGTATGCATAAAAATAAAATAATGTTTATAAATAGTATTAGATCTAATCAAATAAAAAAAAAAAAGCAAAGATAAGGTTGCAACAACTAAAAGTGTGCTTACATTGGAAATGGGAAAGTATCTTGTGTATACAATATTAAAAAGTTTATTTGCAATAATTTGATTACACAAAAGATGTCTTGCGGAGGCCACACGTTGCGGAAGTGAAATTGATGGTGCCATAATTGGTTTTGTTTGTTTTGGTACAAGTACGGATCAGTGTTCGTATAGTATATGATACAAGCAAATACAATATATAGAATAGAATTCGGTTTTCAACAAGCTTTATGCTAGAATTCCGAGAAAAAAGTTTGACACGCCTGTAAAATCCATAAAAACGAATGGTGGTTCCGGTAATACCTATATCGACACCGATGCTTTATGGGCATTGGTTCAGTTCTTCTAAAACGGTTAACGAACACAAGTTAAGTATTAACGTATCGTTATCCATAAATTAACACTTAACACATATTTGACCATGTGTTTGGAGACATAGCACATAATTGACTATATGTTAGCTAACTCGTCGACAGGACTATCTAACACATCGTCGGCGATGCGTTAGAAAAGTGACAAATCTAAAAAAACCGATTTTGATGGCACATATTTGAAATCTTTCGCTATTAATAGATTATTTTGGGAATTTTTCCCAAATAAAAACGACGTTAAAAAGGTAATGCCATTTATGTGAACTTGGTAGTACACATCTGATTCCAATACAAAGAAGAAAAGAAGGGAGAAATAACATGTGGATTGTGGAACTTTTTTCTTTTTTCTTCATTTGGTGGGGTAATTGATGAAATAGATATTTAATATATCTTTTGGGTTTTGACTATGCAGAAAGTTTTATTTATCTTTTCCATTATACTTACTATAATTATAATTCTGCAATTTGATATTTTTGGTTTCAGTAATTATAATTTGATGTGAATCTCCTTTTTATTTGGACTAGTAGAATTGTTCAGAATTATTCAGGGGCTGCGATGAGAATACGATGAATATTGGTTCGGTTCGTTACAGTATACATACGGTATCGACACTCGGTATAGACATATAGCAACTTAAATGAAAAACCCGAAAAATAAAGTTCATATGTTAAAACGAGTATCAACTTTTACATCGATCGAAAACCAAACAAACGAGTACCGCTAACAGTTCCAATTATACACATATCGGTATCGATATTGTTCAGTAGGAATTAGTTTGGTTCGTCACGACACTGATACAGTATCAACACTCGTTATAGCTTACAGTACTAAAGAAAGCTCTTTTTGAATGCAACTTCATTATCTACGAAGGTTATACCCTTTCGGTCATCACAAGTTTTTTTATTTACAGTTCGATGTGCAAAACAAGCCGCCACAACAAACTGAACAGTAATATCCTTTAGGTTGTATTACAACTTTATTTTTCCATACTATAACAAACCGTTACCAATCAAATTGTCGTCACGCCCATATTGTACCGTGTAGGTGAATCCCACTAGTTATTTGCTCTCTGATTTAAATAAAGCAAAATTATTTATGTATAATTTTCGGTTATAAAAGTTTTATAGTAATTAAAGTGACATCAATATCTTTTTGCATGACCAAACAACTTTTCCCATTTTTTGGAGAAAAAAAAATTATATATTTCAACTAGTGTTTAAGTTTTATATATATATATATATATATATATATATATATATATATATATATTAAAAGCCAATTGCAAGTTGGCTGGTGGCCATATCTATAAAAATAAATAAATAACCTAAAGCATGCACTAAAATCATAAAAGAAACTAAACACTGATTATTTTTTTTAATGCTCATCTATTTGAATTACTGATGGGTCGTTGTTCACTCGATCATCTCTGTTTCATTATCATAACAAAACTCATTATAGGTGAGAAACTCGCTGACATAATTTGATACCAATTTTTTTTACATCAAGGCTTCAAAATAGTTTAGTAAAATATAAATTTGAAAAGTATGAATATTATACCAACAGTCCAATAGATCAGGAATATTCATGCGATAACAATACACGTTTGGTTCTCGTTTATAGGAACTTTTTCGTAAAATAAAGATTTTCATCAACAAACGTCTGAAAAATATAAGCGAGAATATTATTAATACTATAAAACTAGCAACAAACCACTATATGTGTCATAAAACTTTTTTTCCCTAACAAATGGCCAAAAAAGTTGGCCTAACAATAAAATTCGGACTCACCCACGTTGGTGGCCGTCCCTATGTATAGGGGTAGATCTATGACTTGGGAAGGGTGGGCCGGTGCCCATCATCCGTCTGCCAGAGTGTCGTGTTTATGATTACGTGTTAGTTTCAAATATTGCTCAAAAACAAAAACAAGATACATTAAATACTTGAAAGTTCATTTCGTTCTGGGCCCTCTAAATGGTTGGCCGATCTTTTTCTCTTTGGTACGACCTATTTTTTTACCTAGTTTATTTTGTGCCCCTTGTGAAGAAATTTCCAGAACACACCTCTACTTATGTAATATGTTGGTGGAAGTCTCTATTTCTTATTTAGGCTACCCGTCGTTAATCCATCAGTATTTACAGATGAGTAACTATACTTTTCTTTCTATAATTTTTTTTTTGTATAACTTAATTTTTATGATGTTATAATAACATCTTACATTAATAAAATAATAATATATACTTATCACCTTTCTAACAAACATTCATGGCAGGTTTTTATTTATTATTTATTTAATTTTTTTTATTATTATTATTTTGTGTATGGTCCAACTGGATAGATAGCAGCCACACTTCAAGTTTTCATTACTTCTCACTCTCATATTCACATCACGTCAATCATATTGCAACAAATAAATGTGACTAAACATATGTCACACCCCGACCAAAGGCGGCGGAACATACCGAGGTGTAACGATTATCCATAAGCACATGACACTAATTAAAGTGATAGTATTTAATAAACTCATTTCATTTCACAACATCGAAAATGTCACATAACAATTATCCATAAAATAACCATAAACAAGATATCACAAAATATGACAAATTTGATATTGTTCATTTTTACAAATATCCTAAGGTCTTTGATGTCGTTTTCTTCACAATCATAAATCAACCAAGATGCAAACCTGCAACATTTCATAAAATAAAGTTTGTCAACACAAAGGTTGGTGAGCAATTCATAAGTTTAATCATATTAGTATATAATAAAGATAGCCACAAAACTTGCATACGAAACGATAAATAAAAGTGGTAATTTGGATAAATAGATATCGCTAAACACATTAGCGACACCTAGCTATAAGGGGATGCCAAATAGTCTAGGATTTTCTAGTTATCGTTAATTGCATTACGTTAACGACACCTTGCTATAAGGGGATGCCATATAGTCTAGGATTTTATAGTTCCACCAAACAAAAGCGATAAACACATAGGCATGTAAGCATAGAACACCAAATCGAGTAATTATTTAGGTAAAGTATACAACTACGTTTGTGGTTTAAGATTCACATATAAAGCATTTTGTTGAATAAGTATGAAATATCACCCCCAAAATAAAAGATGGAAAATGGGGTATGAAGTACTCACCTTCAAGTAGTAAACTTGAAAGATGATAATTTGGAGATTTGTCGGAACGACGAATTTAACGCACAATGCCTAAAAAGAAAAGAAGTCTTGAATTTAGAAAGGTTGTCTTGAAGGTCTTTAAACAAAATAAATGTTGAGAAATGTAAATAATTAAAGTTCAAGGTTTAAAATGTGACTATTTAAGAATTTATAATAATAACCCTTTAAAAATGTAAGTTTGCTCGAAACCGGGTTAAAGTATCTAACCTTAATATTTACTCAACCTATGTTAAGTAATAAGGTGGATAAAATGCAAGAATGCAAATCCCTTTGGAATAAAGATACTAAAACGGGTGTTTTATATCGAGTGTCCGGGTTGTCGGTTCGGGTCTTGATAATTGGTCAAACCCAAAGTCAACTTTCCAAAATATTGAATGTTATGAGATAACTCAATAAAATTTAATCAGACTTAACCAAGTATGTAGTTCCATTGTTTTAGAACTAACAACGCACGTTAAGCGAGTGTTCGGTTTTGTCGGTCCAAACTTTGTTATGAGATCAAGTTGGATCCAACATTTCCAAGTACTTAAGAAAATATTTAAAAATCAATTTGTAACTATTTTTAAAGAAATATACAAGTCTTGATGGCTAAAAAAACACATTTGTGTGTCTTAAGCGAGTAAGAATCGGTTTGGTTCGGTTTCCATCTCACAACAAGTTCATTGATGGTTTCCACATGTCCAAACACTAAAGAACTTGTATAATAATGTACAAATAAAAAATACCAAAAGTTAACAATAAAGTTTTTAAACAAAAGTTCGGTTTTCGGTTCGGATCGTGTTTCAGGTTAAGATCGAGGTAAGATTCTACAAACCCATAACCATAGAATTTGTAAAAATGATTGTAGAAACTTAGATCTAACAATAAGTATGTTTAAACAATTATTTAACAAAACTAGTAACAAAGTTCGGTTTACGGTTTAGAGCTATTTACGGTTAAACCGAAGCATAGACTCTTAAAAACCCATAACCATGGAACTTGTAAACATGACCAACAAACTAAAATAAGCAAGATTAATATGTATGAACAAGTTAAATAGATGTATATATATCAAGGACATGAAGTCCTCCATGAAGCCTTGCCTTATGAGGTCCGAAACCTCACCGACCGGAATCGGAGAAGTAACTACCAAAGGTAAACAAGGGGTGTATATTATATATTTGTTGCACAACCATAAACAAGTATTAATAAGGCTACATAAACTAATTAAGATGAAAGACTAAAAACCTTCAAGAACACTTAAGAAGATAACCTTGAATCTTTGATGTTTGAGAGAGTTTGTGTTTTTTTTAGAGTTGTAGCAAGGGAAAGTGAAGAGGAAAGGTGGTGTATATATAGGGTAATGTTGGTGGTCAAATATGGGTGTGAGACACAAGAGTTTTCATGCAAAATGGATCAAGACAAAAACACAAAACAACAAAAAAATAAAAATAAATAAATAAATAATAATAAAAATAAAAATAGGATGTTTTCAAGACCCAACAAGTGTGAAACAATATTGTAACATAAATCCATCATTTTGATTATAGCATAAGCTTTGGTTTACAAATCGGGTCGGTTTACATAATAAACAAATACAAAAACGAATACAAACAAGACCCGAAATTGACGAATGTCAGAACGTAAATCTCTATGTTGATCTCTCTTCTATGTCTAAAACTAATGAGATTCATTATTTTTTTTAACGACGAATTTTTGTTATGTAAAAGACTTGAACTTAAGAACTCTCAACTCCGTAATGTTTTGCTTTTATTAATGGGCCACCAGGCCCATTGCCATTAATGAGATTGATTTAGAAGAAAAAATGTTCGTCAGCATTTTACTGCGCATTAAAGTTACCTTACATGTTAAATATAAACATAAATATGACATAACTTATGTAAATATTTTTTTTTTGGTTCAAACATAAAGTTATTATTGAAGTTAAGACTTATAGGAATAAGTTACATCCCTAGAACATTTGATGATGAACGAAGATGATTAGAGGATCGAAGGTCTGATGTTGGAATGATCAGATGAGAAAGCTGAAGGTGATTAGGGTTTAGAAACATGGTGAGAATGAAAAGCTTGGGGAAGGAAACATGTCATAATATAATTTATAATAAAATTTTATAACCCATTTGAAAGGAAAATCTAACACTGGTCATAAAGGCAGGGAGCGAAGACATCCGACTGGCCCAAGGGGAGGGCCAGGTGGGCGACGGACCCAGGCCCACTCTCCCCAGAGGCTCATAATTGTTAAAAAAAATAAATTTTATATTTTATATATAATTTTATTTTAACACAAAAGACTACAAAATAACTCTTTGACTGAATGAAAAGTTTTCTGAACTATGAAAACAAATGTCATAGGTTCAATTTCCACAATTTTTTTTCATATGAGTTATTATAGTAAAAAATTTATTGGTCATGGTATTCTTTTTTAATAGAAAAAAACTTTATTTTTCTCTTATGAGTTATTTTATTAACATGTTTATTATTATTTGTTTGTTTTGGATTTTTGAAAGACAATCTTATTAGTAAAATTGTCAAATTATCTATTACATAATTGAGAAGTCGATTTTAGAGACCCTTTTTTTACTCGTCCCAGGCCCCAAAATTTTAAGGGTTCTCGGAGACGGCCTTGGAAGACATGAACGCAACGTCATCAAAAGGTGGTAGTCAGTTGTTTAGTAGTAGATCCGTGTCACCAGGGCCGGCCCTTGGGGGTGGTAGGGTGGTCGACGGCCACAGGCTCGACACCCCGTTAGGCCCGAAATTTTTTTTTTTTGAAAAAAAATATATGTATTTTTATTAAAAATAATATGTATATTTAATGTTCAAAAACAATTACATAACCACTAGCTTGGTCTAGTGGCAAATGGGTATTACTTACAACCAAGAAGCATGTGGGTTCTAGCCTCACTAGAGACATCTTTAATTATTTTTTTATACAAAAGTTTTTTACACAACCCAAATTATAACCAAGTAAGCCCATATAAAAGTTAAACTGTTTAAACCTAACAAAATACTCTTTTTATTTAAGGCCAAAAAATTTTCGCCTTCGGCCCAAAAGTTTTTTGCTTTCTTAGAGCCGGCCATGGGTGTCAAGTATTTATATTTTTGTTATACTTAATATAAGAAATATGTTTTACTATGCATCATATGTATGCATGACTAAAGATATATATCAAGTTCTACATAAGAATATCTTTGAGCTCTGAGCATCCATCTTTGATCTTCAACAAATAAATAAAATCACATTCATGTCCATATGGTGGTTAGAAAACGAAGGTCAACCGTCTCTATCATTTTTCATTTCATATATAATCATATTAAATATGTTATTTCTTACATAAAATAACATTTTTCTTTTGACTAAACAATAATAAGCATAACCTTTATTTTCATGTACTAAAGGATTAACACTTTTGTGATAAGTTGAAGTTATACACGATTTTAGTAAATATGAGCTATTAAAAGTTAATTAGCATGCCAATACCATATGTTGATTTTGTGTTTTCATTTTATTTTATACGTATTTTAAGCCTTTTTAATAAATAAGAACACAACATATCATGTGTTAGAACTTAGAATTAACTAGAGAGGGTAAAACATAAGGAAAGCAAAAATCATAACATGTTAGTATCAACTAATTAAATTGCTTCAACTGTGTAAGAAGTTAGAATGATGTTGATAATGAAATCTAGGGTTGTAAATGAATCGAACATTCAGGGAACTATTCATGAACTGTTCGGCAGCAAGTTCGTTTGTTTAATAAATAAATGAACATGACAAGAAATTTCATTCAATTGTGTAAGTGAACATTGGATAATGTGATTATTTACGTCCGATTATGTTCGATAATGTTTGTTCATTAAAGGTTTTTAGTACTTTTTAATGAATTTTGTAATCTTATCATATAGAATTATAGATTAAAATACAACCACTAGCTATGAAACAATAGATTAAAATACAACCACTAACTATAAAACAAAATTACATATGAGTATTATATGAGATACTTTATATGCTAAATAAGCATATGAATATTGTTGAAAAAAACCCCAAATAAAGTTTGTAGTCAAACCGAACTAGTGACATAAACCATTCTCGGTTAGCCAAATCAAATTAAACATTATTTATATTCATTTATGATGATTTGTTAGTGTTTGTGTTCGTGAACTGTTCACGAAAATTTATTTATTTTTCCGGTAATTTTCTCATTGAACAAATACGGACAAGAAGTTTCGTTCAAATAATTGTTCGTGATCAGCTCATTTTTCCGATAAAATCTTAATAAACAAACATAAATAACACCTAGTTCGATTCAGCTTAGTTCGTTTACAACTCTACCAAAATCCATATATAAAAACAATTGTGAAAAAAATAGGTCAAAATTGTTATATTCATGATTCTCCTAAATATTATTTATATATTTATTTATAGAGACCCGCGTGTAACTTTTCAACATCGGGAAATTGCGCATTATGTGATACATGCACTTTTCTATTGTTCAAACGAATTTCATATATTAAAAATACATAACATCGTTTTCATAAACTATCATATATTATATAATTTCGATTTTTATTGTAGTATATATTAATATATTAGTATGTTGGTGATTTTAAAAAATCAATTAACTTTTAAAAAATACTATGTTTATTGAGACTTGAGAGTATTTGGGTCATTTCCGGTAGACAACAAGTTGTCAAATTTTCTATTAATAATGCACCTAATATTTTATTTATCCTTAAATTATAAAAAAAGATTTTTTTTTTAATATTTCATAAACTTTAAAATATATACAGTTTGGAAGTTGAAGTTCATGTATATCTAAGCTTTTCAATTTATTTTTACAATTTTTGTTTAATATTCATTTAAAAAATAAAGATAATTATTTTAACTTACCATATTATTATAAACTTTCAAAATAAACATAGTTTGGATTTTGAAATTTAAGTATTTCTTTATTTTCAACATGCATTTACAAATTTCATTTAATACTTATTGCTTGAGCATATTTTTAACGTTATGTTTCTTACATCAACTAATATTGTCCGTTTTACTTATAATAATCTCTGAAGAGGTATGTACCCGCCTCAACACCGAGCGAGGCGGGTCAACCCACAAGATATAGACAAGAGTCTTGAAATCAAGACATTATGAAGGCACAAAGCCAAAACCTATGCGCATGGCGCATATAACATATGCTCACGCAAATCACATATGCTCATGCATCACATGCTCAGGCATCACATATGCTCATGCATCACATATGCTCACGCATCACATATGCTCACGCGTATCACACCTGCGCGTGGCGCATCCGCGCGTGGCGCATCCGCGCGTGGCGCATATCACATGCTTGTGCATATCACATCTGCGCATGAAACATCTGCGCGTGAGAATAAAGAGAAGACCTCGCGCATCCTCAGGATAGGCGCATATCACACATGCACATAATCAACCTCGTCCTTATCCAAATCAGGATTAGGGCAACCTTGATTGTGCACGTCAGACAACCTTCCAGAAGGTATCTTTTTAAGGAATAAGAATATGCTGATGTTGACAGCTGCCAATGAAAGGTGGACAACTCAGCGTAACCCATGTTCTACCACGTGATTATAACCAATGAAAAAGCACCAGGTGTCCCCAAGGACACGTGGCGCAAAGCAATTGGAGGAGGCCAACAAGGCCCTAATTGGGTCTGAGCCCAATCATTGGAAACCCTAGCACTATAAATACCACATCAACTCCACAAGGAGGGACACACACAATTACACAGTATTCAGCTATATCAAGCAATACACTTCAATTTCCTTACTCTCATATTATTATCTTCTCCTACAAATTCTTATTCTCACACCGGAGGGTTACCCCAAAGAGGACACCTCTGTCCCTTTCTGAGGGGTAAGTTTACGGTGCTGTTCATTTTGTAGGTGGAAGAACCCAGATCCCAGAGAACCATCGGTGAAATAGCATAATCACACCCGAGGAAAGTAGATCGTCTACCAGTGAGTCGATCCACGTTTCTTCATTGGCGCCATCACCTGTTACAACGGCAACAAGATCTCATCAGATCTATAAAAAAAAAATTTTCACCATGGTTTCTGGCGTTCGTAACGTTGATCAAGTTCTGGAGGATATTGAACGTGAGGATGTTAATGAGGGACAGCAGTTTCTGAGGGTGCCGCGTGATTCTACGCGCACCACCAGTAACCGTCCCTTCATCACAACTCCTCATGGCCAGACTGAAACTCCTCCAGACGATCTCACGTTACAAAATCTTGCCGGCGCGAAACAAAAAGGACCAATGGGTCCAGAAGATGAAACAAATGACCCTAAAGAATGGCTCATAAATGAGCAACGGCGTCTAATGGACAAATACAATGAGCTGGTCAAACACAAAACACAAAGGCAAGCGTTTGATAAGCAAACTGTTCATGGAACAAGAAGGGGGCGCGCGCCGGAAGAGGGTCACTCTGTTCACACTGAACACGCTAAGTTTAGTGATGAAGAAGTACACAGCGTCAGGAGGACGCGAGATACTCATGCAGGAGGCTCACAGCCCCGCGCGCAAATGAACATGGCGCCTGGAGCCAGAGCCGATCTGGATCTACACGCACCGTACAGCCCACCAGTGAGAGGGCAAGTGGACGTAACCACACCGTACAGGCCAGCCATCTTAGTGAAACATTCAAAATTCACTGAGCGCATCGCGAAGGCCCCCATTCAGCACAAAACCAAGATGCCAAGTGGTTTGGGCAAATATGACGGCACAACAGATCCAGACGATTTCTTGCAAGGTTTTTACAACACGGGAAACCTAGAAAGCTGGACGATGCCAACATGGTGTCACATGTTTGCTCGTTGCCTCACGGGCGCGGCGCGTGTCTGGTTCGAAAGCTTGCCGACTGGGCAAATCGATGGGTTCGAGGAACTTTTGGAAAAGTTCCAAGCTCACTTCGTACAGCAGCGCAGACACACGAGCGACCCTGATGACATCATGCACTGCGTGCGCAGGAATGATGAAACGATTGAAGACTACATAACTCGTTTCAATCAGTAGTCTCTGGCAATCGGAGGTATCACTGAGCAACTATTGCGCGTGGCCTTTTTACAAGGCGCGCGCAGTGATCAACTCCGCCGAGCCCTCGTAAGCAGAGATGGCATGCCCACCACTTGGGCCAAGCTAATGGAAGCATCGCGAGTCTTCGCGAGAAATGAAAAACAAATTGCCCAAGATAGAGCGAGAGAAAGAGGGCATCAAGCAGAGGCACCGCGCAACAACGAAAGAAGGGGCAAACAGAACTCTGTATGGTCCAGGTTGCAACCAACCAGTTTTTCTTCCGCAGAAAAGCAGGCGCAACCAAGCTCACCCCAGCCCCAAAAAGACGTTCGTAATCGCGGGGAGGGTGACAAGACGGAAGGCGGCAGAGATCCTAACAGACCTCTGCCAAGAATATGGACTCCCCTCACTAAAACACCTTCACAAGTGTTAAGCACTGAGAATGTCCAATTCAAAAGCCCCAAGCCACTACACCGCCAGGGACCATCAAACAGTGGCAAGTACTGTGAGTTTCACAAGTCCACAGGACACAACACTGATGCATGCCACCACTTGAAGGATGCAATTGAAAAAGATATGAAATCAGGCAAGCTGGCTCACCTGGTGAAAAACTCAAGACCAGAAAATGAACAGCCAGAAGGAGCCTCTGCCAGTAAAAAGTTCAAAACAATCTGTGTAGCCGAGGGAGGAAGGCAAGGGCAAGGATCAAGAAAGAGAAACGCGCAAATCCAAGGAGATTGGCGCGAGCAACAAGTAATCTTCCCAAGAATCAGGGGAGGCCCTTCTATCAGCAGTCCTCTTGTCATCACTACACACATTGCTCATTATGAAGTGTCAAAAGTCCTGGTGGACACTGGCAGCGAATCAGACATCATGTATGAGCAATGTTTTAGGAAACTGGATCCGACAGACCAAGCAAGGCTTGAAATTGTGAATGCACCAATCTCTGGTGTTTCAAATGAAATCATTCACCCACTAGGTCAAATACAATTTGAACTAACCATGGGGGATGAAAAACACAAGCGAGCCAAAGTTGTCAACTTCTTGGTCTTGCCCACCACTTCATGCCACAATATGATCTTGGGTAGGGGAACGATTGCCCAATTCAACGCCATACCGTCGCCAGCGCACGGCGCGTTAGGGTTCCCAACACCAACAGGTGTAACTTTTGTATACCGAGATCATTTGTGTGCAGTGACAAGTACTCCGCGGGAAGGGAGAATGAAACTTCCAATGGCAGACAACGCGCCAGAGGAATGGATTCTCAACCCAAAATTCCCGGAGCAGACAATCACAATTGGCGCAACGATATCAGACGACACGAGGTTGAGAATGAAAAGATTGCTCACAGCATATATGTCGGTCTTCGCGTGGCAGCACTCCGATATGACTGGGGTTCCGCGAGACCTGGCACAACATTCTCTCAACACTTTCAAGTCTGTAGAGCCAATTGCTCAAAAGAAGAGAGTCATGGGGGATGAGAAGGCGAAGGCCATGAATGAGCAGGTTGAGGATCTACTGCGCACAAACATCATCCGCCCAATACGATACCAGACATGGGTAGCCAATCCTGTGATGGTAAAGAAAAGTAGCGGGTCGTGGAGGATGTGCATTGACTTCAAGGATCTCAACAAAGCATGCCCAAAAGATTGTTACCCCCTCCCAAACATCGATGCAAAGGTGGACTCCGTGGCGCCATTCAAGCTCAAATGTTTCCTGGATGCCTACAAGGGCTATCACCAGATTCAAATGGCACCACAAGATGAGGACAAGACCGCCTTCAGAACCGACAAGGGTGTTTTTTGTTACACAAAAATGCCCTTTGGTTTGAAGAATGCGGGAGCCACCTACCAAAGACTTATGGATGCCGTTTTCAGCGAGCAAATTGGGAGAAACCTAGAAGTCTACGTGGATGATTTGGTGATCAAAAGCAGGGAGGAAAAACAAATGCTCAAAGACATCGAAGAAACCCTTGGGCGCCTAAAGGAAGTTAACATGAAGCTCAATCCGAGCAAATGCACTTTCGGCGTACAAGAGGGAAAATTCCTAGGTGTAATGGTCACCAAGGATGGTTTCAAGGTGAACCCTGAGAAGGTGGAGGCCATCCTTGACATGCCCTCGCCATCCACCATGAAAGAAGTCCAGAAGCTGAATGGTAGATTGGTATCAATCAACAGGTTCCTAGCGAACCATGCAAGCAAATCTACCCCATTTGTCAACACATTGAGAAATTGCTTAAAGAAAAGCCAATTCAAATGGACTCCTGAGGCCGAGCAAGCTTTCAGTGAGATAAAAGAGTGTTTGATAAATTTGCCCGCGCTCACAGCTCCACTTCCTGGTGAAATCTTGACATTGTACCTATCAGCAGGAGAGCGCGCCATCGGCGAAGTATTGTTGGTGGATCGCAAGGGAATCCAAACGCCAATATACTATGTGAGTCGGGTGCTGACAGATCCTGAGACGCGCTACTCCATCATGGAAAAGTTAGTTTTATCACTAACACATGCGTCGCGCAAGCTTCATAGATATTTCAATGGTCATCCTATTGAAGTTCTAACTGGTTACAACATCCAGCAAGTCTTGCGGCGCCCCGCGCTCTCGGGAAGGCTAACAAAATGGGCGCTGGAGTTAGGAGAGCACACGATCGCCTATAAGCCCCGTCCAGCAATAAAGGGACAAGTCTTGGCTGATTTCATTGCAGAAATTCCCGAAGGAAAAATTGAAGAGGCTCAGCGCGAGGTAGACCCTCCGCGAGCCAATGATGAAGAAAATGTTTGGAGATTATTCACCGACGGAGCTTCAAACAACGAAGGATCCGGCGCAGGCCTCAAGCTGGTGGATCCAGAGAATCAGGAATATACTTACGCCATCAGGTTGGACTTCAAGAGCACCAACAATGAAGCTAAGTATGAAGCCCTGCTGGCTGGCCTGCGCATCGCGCACAAATTCGGAGTTAAAAAGCTAGAGGCCCATGTTGATTCATACTTGGTAGCAGCACAGGTCAATGGCCTTTATGATGCCAAGGAGAACACCATGCCTCTATATCTAGAGCAGGCGAGAAAGCTCATCGAGCAATTTGACTGCTTCAGAATCATTCATATTCCGCGCAGTGAAAACAAATCTGCCGACGCGCTGAGTAAGATGGCATCAACCAGTTTCGATCACTTTGGCAAAGATGTCAGGGTAGAAGTAATGAGCAACCCGTCGGTGGTAGCGAAGTCTGTCCTTGTAACTCATACAACCCCTTCATCATGGATAACTCCAATAATGGAATTCTTGAAGGAGGGAAAGGTACCGGACAATCGCGCACAGGCGAGGAAGATAAGACACAAGTCGCAGAACTATGAACTGCTTGATGGTACATTATATCGACGCTCTTATCTTGGACCGCTCATGAAATGCCTAGATGCTGAGAAAGCAAGCTATGTGATCAGAGAGATACACGAAGGAATCTGTGGAATACATGCTGGCCCGCGCATGGTGGTTGCCAAGGCAATGAGCGCAGGTTACTATTGGCCAGGCATGTACTTGGACGCTTTAAAAGAGATCCAAAAATGCAAAGCATGTCAGAGCTATGCGCCAAACACCATGCGGCCAAAGAACAACTTGATTCCGGTGACCTCCGCATGGCCTTTCCACAAATGGGCAATCGATATTGTGGGTCCCCTACCGCAAGCGCAAGGGCGAGTAAAATTTTTGGTAGTGGCAGTAGACTATTTTACAAAATGGGTTGAAGCCAAGCCACTAGCAAAAATCACAGCCGAAGCGATGAAGCAGTTTATCTGGAGCCACATCATATGCCGTTTTGGCTTGCCCATGGAAATTGTGAGCGATAATGGCAAACAATTCACTGACAGGAAGATATCCAGCTGGCTCAAGGAATTGCGCATCAACCAAATCTTCACTTCGGTATACCACCCTCAGGGGAATGGCCAAGTGGAGCGCGCGAATCAAAGCTTGTTAAATGGGCTGAAGAAAAGGTTGGAGGGAGAATCCCATTCTTGGGTCGAAGAGCTACCTAATGTCCTGTGGGCACACAGGACATTAAGCAAAACCAGCAATGGCGAATCCCCGTTCAGCCTAACCTATGGAACGGAGGCAATGATTCCAGCAGAAATTGGATGCCCATCCCATAGAGTGCTCATGATGAACAAGATTGACAACGAGCGCGAAAGGAGGTTGGATCTCAACTTACTTGAAGGGCGCAGAGATGCGGCTATCATCAGTGAAGCCAAGTACAAGAAAAAACTGGAAAAATATTACAATCAGCGCGTGAAAGAATGCCACTTCAAGAAGAATGATTTTGTCCTTCGAAATAATGAAGCTAGCCGCGCAATACCACCGGGAAAAATGTCCCCCAATTGGGAGGGACCTTATCAAGTCTCGGAAGAATTGGGAAAAGGCGCGTACGCTTTAAAAGATTTGAATGGAAAGGAGATCCCGCGCGCATGGAACGCGGCACAGCTTAGAAAATTTTTCATGTAAAAAATGTCAAGTTTGTAATCAAGGCTTTTTAAGCCATTATGAATAATGATACGTGCTATCTTCTCTTAATGTGGATTCTATTACCTTTTGCATACATGTTTCACACTTCCCTTTATTAATTTTGAGCAATATGACAACATTGTATTGACATCAAAACAAAATAAAACGAAGTAAAACATACATGCGCGAGCTTCAAGCTCAAAAACGCGTTAACGAGTCTTAACTCTAAAACGTCAGGGCCTTAGCCCAATAATATGAGCCTTAGCTCAGGGCCTTAGCCCAATAATGTGAGCCTTAGCTCAAATCACTCACAACATCCATCCTACATGCTGCGCAGCCTGACCATAAAAATACCTAAACACAACTAAGGCAAAGCAAATGCCAAAACATAGTTGTTAAGGTCTCAGGTCGAGGTCGCGCATAAAATTATAATGGATATCTGAGTAACACATACTGACACGTAAAGGCTAAAAAACTCATAATTCCCTATAATAAATGCGCGATAACGTCGCGCAAAAGAGGAATAATGAAAACGCCAAGGCACGTGTCAACATAATCAAGATATGGCAAAATCACTTACAATATGACAATGATTAAGTATAATAATTTCCTTACAACCTTGTTCTTATTTCAACGTGCAAGCATATCTTATATTCAACAAGCAAACATGCAATATAAAGAGATGAATGGGGAATGCGCAAGATGCGAATAAGGGAAAAACAAAATTTCATTCCAAAGCATTGAAATTTACAAGTTTACAAGATGATGTGATACAAACTACAAATAAAAAAAAAAAAAAACATGAAGGGCTTCTCAGGTCTTCACGTCGACTTCAGCCTCTTCATCATCCTCATCACCGCCCTCAGCATCTGGCGCAGCTCGCTCCTCGTCATCTCCAAACTGACCATAGTCAAGTTGTTCATCCTGAATGGAGTCTTCTATCACAATAGTGTCAGGAGCGGATCCTTTGGCCACGCCAGAGCCGCTAGCAGGAGCAGCATTCCCCGCGCCATCATCGCCGCCGCCAGCCCCTTCGCATTCGTCAAGTAATTTCTTTAGCGCGCCGAGGTCGGGCTGGTCAGCAAGCGCGGATATCTGCAAATCATATGGAAAAATATGAGTACAAAAAAGACTTGGAAAATAAGTCAAGGTAATCTCATTAAGGTTAAAATACCTGCGCAAGGATGGGAATGGGAGTATTCAAATACTTCTCCCCCATCTCGGCCATGTCCGCGCAGGCAATGTCGCTCTGATAAGGGTAGTCGGATGGGTTCTTCTTCAGCATGCCATATTCATAGCCATCCTTAAACCCTTCAGCTCGACCCACCAAGCGCGCGGCAGCGTTGCAATCCGTCACAAGGGCCTGAAACTCGTCTGAGTATTTCATCGCGTAAGCGCAACGAGTCATACCCTGTGAGATTAGCTATTGGCGATCCTGCGCGAGGGAAGCAACAGACGTCTCAAGAGCAGGAATCTGAGAGTTTAACAACTCAACAGTTTCCTTAGTCTGTTTCAGCTCCTCTTTGTCGGACGCTGCTGCCGCCAAGGCTTCTTCTTTTTCCGCTCGCGCAAGGTCAAGTGCTTCCTGGCTAGACGCTGCCGTCGCCAAGGCTTCATCTTTCTCGGCCTGCGCGGCCGCCAGCTCCTTCTTCAGGCGCGCAACCTCACTCTCCAGTGATGATTTGTCAGTTATAGACTGGACAAGAGCTTGGTCACGCGCCTCCGCGTCCAGCTCCAAGTCGTGCACTCTACGCGCGTACTTGGCCGCGTCCGCCTCGGCCGCCTGTAGCTTCTCCCGAGCAGCCTGTAGCTCATGACCGCGCTTCACGAAGGCGGTGTTGGCACTTGCTCTGTTCTCACTGAGCTCTGCTTGGAGCTTCTCAGCTCTCTCTCGAGCATCAGAAAGATGCCAAGCAGACACTTTAGCCTCTTGCTTGGCCAAGCAGACACTTTAGCCTCTTGCTTGGCTTCCGCAAGAGCATCACGTACCTTGACGTAATCATAGCGAAGCTCTTGGGAGGCAGCAAAGAAAGCCGACCCAGCAAACAGATGATCGTTGAGCAAGTCATCGCGAGCGCGGCCCTCCTGAAACCTCCTTTCAGCTGGAGGCACAGAATGAGCCCAGAAGTCCGCACACACACCCATGGACTGAAATGAGCTGTCCTCAGTAATATTCCATCTCGGGCGGTAAATGTGATCGGCTTCCTGCAAACACAAAGTAATGATCTAAGTCATCAAAACACTAATATGGAAGTCCGCGCAGCGGAGCAAAAACGAACCTATACCTGCGGGGATGAAGCAGAAAAGTCAGCGCCAGCCCCACGAGAAGGCTGCGCCGGAAAATCTCGTGGCGCTGCAGGGCTGGCGCGGCCGCCGTCGGAGTCTTCAACTTCAAACTCCTCATCCTCCTCTGAAACAGGCCTTTTCTCCTGCGACCTAGAACCAAAATCAGTCTCGCGAGGAGGGCTGTGCGCAGGAGGAGGTGAGGGAGGTCTCGACGCCGCCAGGTCGGCGCGTAAAACGGCCTCCTGCTCCTTAGTAATCCCGATGAGGGGAGATTCAGTGCTTGCAGGAGCAGGAGCAGAACCAACGGCGCTGGCACCGGCGCCAGGAGTGCCGCCAGCAGCTTGTACACCAGCTATGACTCCTATGAAAAAATCAACAAAAACAAATGGTTCATGACTTGATCTAAAAGAGAAAAGTCAGAAAATAAAAGCGCAATACATACCTTGGCGCAACGCCGTTCGCGAGTCAAACATCGCCATGAAGTCCATTCTCCCCTTTTTTGAGGGTAAAACAGGGGACTTCGAAGCGACCTCCGGCGCAGCCTCGGCATCTTGTCGCGCTTGAGGTTGATCCACCAAGGTCGCCGGCTCTACAAACATTTGAGTGAGCAAAGATTCATTAGTAATTCTATCAGAATCACGCTCATAGAACCATAAAAGATAAGCAAAGGATAAGCAAAGTATACCTGTCGAAGGCGCAACGCCGCTTCCCTTTTCCGCTGCGCGAATGGAGGAGGTAGTGGCACCATACCTCGTATGGACAGGAGGTCTGCCCACTTTTTGAGGCAGGGAAGACAAGGAAAACTTGGTTGTAAACCCTTGGGTTTTCTCAAGTCCCTTCGCCTGAGTAGGAGGATCCTGAACAACAGGGGCATCATCTTTCTTCTGTTTCTTACTGGCCCCTGCGCCAGTTTTCTTTTTAGCCTTACGCTTTAGTTGGGGCGCCTCCTCCTCCTCCTCCTCTTCCGCGAGCTCCAGCTCGTAGTTTTCAAGCGCGTCTACAATACACGCAACAGAAAGATTAGCCAAATCTGGTATTATAAAGGCATAAACATAAGTACAAAGGCTTACCAGGCGCATCGCTGTCAAAAAGAAATCCCAGATCAACAGGGATGAACATGTCATCGAAGCGATCGGGGAAGCCAACCTCCCCAGCGCCCAGCGCGACGGAGCCACCCTCCATGTGCTCATCATAGGCGGCGTGGACATACTCCTTGCTGACTGCACAAAACAAGTCAAATGATATCAGCAAAGCGAATTATATTCGCGCAGAAGTAATGCAATGAGATTAACTTACACAAGCCGTCAACTTGGATAACGGGCTCAGTCGCGCTGTCGGCCCACCTCCTGCTCATACCAACCCCCACCAGCGCCTCCTCGCAAATGTTCTTGGCGGGGGATGGTTCGGCAGTCAACTTTTTAACCCAGGCGCCAGTTGGGTTCTTGAAGACACCCACATCCGCAGGCGCAGAAGAGATCGCGCGCATGGTCATGCGGATGGGGATCACACCAGCCCTGATATAGAAAAACCTCTCAGACCAGTCATGAAGGCTCTTGAATGAAACAGTGCAGCACTTGACCTTCTGACTGCGAGGAATATATGAGAACCAAGAATCTTGGATCTTGGGCTTATAAAAAAACTGAAAGCGCCGAGGGGTGGGCTCCTCGCGCTGAGATTTGCACATGAACTCAAAGTGAGTCATGCGCACGAGTCCAAACGGATGGACTTGGGATATATGAATCCCATAAAACTTAAGCAGCGCACCCACAAACCTTGTCATCGGGAGACGAAGGTTGCAGTGGGTGAAAAAATGGCAATACAGGGATATATAGCCGGTGGGCGGGTCCGCCGCCGTTTGCCCGGCCGCCGGCAGCACGCAGCCATACTCAGGGAGAAAACCCTGAGAGGCAATAAGGCTGTCAAAATCGGACTGCCTCAGTTTGCAGGGGATCTCATCCCACTTCTTCACTGCCTTAGTCCTCCCTACCTCCTCCGATGAGGCCTCAGCAGCCCTCTTCCCCTTGCCGGTCTTCTTCAACGTAGACATCACTAACGATTTCACACGGCGATGGATAGGGGAGGTTGTGTTGTCTGAGCTATCAGACATACAACTATAAAATCGGACAAAGGATGCTTCCGAAGAACAGAGATCTGGAAGCAGAAGACAATTAATCAGAATAGAATGAAAGAAAGAAAAGAGCTCTGAATAAACAACAAGGAAGATGAAGGATTCAAACTCTAAGGGCTTGCTTTTATAGGCCCAGAAGAGAGAAAATTTGGTACTAATCGGACTACACGCGCCCCCACTCGCAGGTGTAAGCCAACGCGAGCGCGACACGTGTCCCTGACACTGTGTGAGGGGACACGAAAAGAAACGATACAGCTGCTGCCAGAGTTCACGCGCCACCACTCGCAGGTACGGACCAACGCGAGCGCGACACGTGTTCCTGACACTATATGAGGGGACATGAAAGGCAACTGTAGCACCTCGAGCACACGAAAAGTCTGACACGTCTCCATCACTGACGCATGTCAGCAACAACCAATCACGTACATAGACGATTCGTTTCAACCAAAAGGATAGAATTTCGCGCAACGACGAGTAATAAGAAGAAAAAGACAAAACCCTATTAAAAGAGCAAACTATTAAGTCTAATATCTATCTTACCTCGCTCGCGCGAGACAAGACACACATTAGACTGGCGGGGCTTGAAGAGGTATGTACCCGCCTCAACACCGAGCGAGGCGGGTCAACCCACAAGATATAGACAAGAGTCTTGAAATCAAGACATTATGAAGGCACAAAGCCAAAACCTATGCGCATGGCGCATATAACATATGCTCACGCATATCACATATGCTCATGCATCACATGCTCAGGCATCACATATGCTCATGCATCACATATGCTCACGCATCACATATGCTCACGCGTATCACATGCTCACGCATATCACACCTGCGCGTGGCGCATATCACATGCTTGTGCATATCACATCTGCGCATGAAACATCTGCGCGTGAGAATAAAGAGAAGACCTCGCGCATCCTCAGGATAGGCGCATATCACACATGCACATAATCAACCTCGTCCTTATCCAAATCAGGATTAGGGCAACCTTGATTGTGCACGTCAGACAACCTTCCAGAAGGTATCTTTTTAAGGAATAAGAATATGCTGATGTTGACAGCTGCCAATGAAAGGTGGACAACTCAGCGTAACCCATGTGCTACCACGTGATTATAACCAATGAAAAAGCACCAGGTGTCCCCAAGGACACGTGGCGCAAAGCAATTGGAGGAGGCCAACAAGGCCCTAATTGGGTCTGAGCCCAATCATTGGAAACCCTAGCACTATAAATACCACATCAACTCCACAAGGAGGGACACACACAATTACACAGTATTCAGCTATATCAAGCAATACACTTCAATTTCCTTACTCTCATATTATTATCTTCTCCTACAAATTCTTATTCTCACACCGGAGGGTTACCCCAAAGAGGACCCCTCTGTCCCTTTCTGAGGGGTAAGTTTACGGTGCTGTTCATTTTGTACGTGGAAGAACCCAGATCCCAGAGAACCATCGGTGAAATAGCATAATCACACCCGAGGAAAGTAGATCGTCTACCAGTGAGTCGATCCACGTTTCTTCAATCTCAAGAATTAGTTTTCTTTTGTATAAGATTTCATTAGAACCATGCATGTCTTTGGTTCTTTTATGTACAGCTTATATGTTCAAGACGTCTTAAATGCATATAAGACGATGTATTCCTTGTCTTAATATATCTCCTATGACATAAGATAACAATGTAGGGTTTGCTTAAAATGTAACAAAAAAAAATTGCACTTACTTTACTATATATTTATTGGAACAATTTAATACATATTTCAATTTGCACATGTTATTCATAATAATTAATCATATAAATAGAACTAATAAAACAATATCCGATGCTTTATTTATTTTATATATTTCGTATTTATGCTTATTATATGAAAGCCACTAATTTACACAAAACACGATAGTAACATATATGAGATCTATATTTATATTCTTTTACTTGTTTTTCTTCGCATCAACTTTATCGCTCTATGAGATGGAGACGCCTTTCTCAATTAAATCATACCATCACAATCATACTATGCGTATACAAATCATATTCTATATATGTATATTCAAAACATATGTATGCAATTAAACTAATTATAAACACAACTGTTTCTTAAGTTATACATAATACAAATTCAAAATATATTCTTTGTTAGAAAACCAGCTTTTATGTAAAAGATTAAATTGATTCCAAACAAAAGACATAAATATTATCTCATAAAAACTTACTCAAGTATTATAATAGTTTCAAACACCATTAAAAAACACGAACTTTTAAATATCATATTACTTGATTTATGCATTTCACTTCCCCATACATAAAATTATAATTTCTCAAATTTCAGTGTTATTAAAATCATGGAATCATGCGCAGAAACTAATTCTTAAATAAAATAATATTATTTATACGTTGAAGACATCAACTACAATTATATAATAATAATTTACGCTATATACAATGAAAGTCATATTCCTTCATTCTCAAAATATGTGGTAAACTTTTAAATATTCATCAAGAAAGATTGCATTATCTCAATTGGACAACATAATTTCTAGTTAACCATCAAAAGGGGTGAAGTGTTAATCATCTAATTAATTATCTTTAGATTCAAACTTTGTGTTTCATTGATTTCCTATAATAACCTTTTAAAAGACATCTAATGCAAGTTGTGCATATTTGATCTCGTTGATTAGCAACGTAATGACAAGATCTTATGAATTTTCAAATAGCAGCTTTTCATAGTTAGAGAAAAACATAACATGTAGTTATTAAAAATACAAAATAAATAGAGAAAATTGATATATTATTAAATACCGAAAGTTGGGCTTTAAACTCACTTTTATAAAGAGAATCCCATGTTTGCATTTTTACCAATTCTCGATATTTATTATTACACTTAAGTATTGAGCTAAAAGAACTCAATAAACCCGTAAACGCATACACTCAATGTTCTGATGAACGAAACATAATAATTAAAAATTGACAACACAAAGAAAATAAAAATTTAAAATTAGAGCCCCATATAAAAATAGTAATCCAAGGGTTGAGCAAAGTACAAGATCACCACTCATTTGTCACTAAGCACGTTGAAACGTTTTATCCTTTACGTATAGACATAATAACTTAAAACTGGCATAACTTGTGTCGGTTTTAATTTAATATCAACCAACTTTTAAAATCCGTGTCTTTGTCTAGCTAGCAAACTTTTGGATCAACTCGATTACTCGATATAATGTTATACATATATAAATATACTTGTAATTTTTTTGAATATTACTTTTTTATAAATATTTTGCTACTTAAATCCTATAAATTTTAAAGTTTGATCCTATCTAGTTTCTACATCACATGCACAACCCCACCAAAAAAGCAAACTTTTCTTTTCATTATATTATGGGTGAGATTGAATGAAAATAATTTCCACTCAACCCCCTTAAAGAAACTACAATTTCCAATCCAACCCCTTCCAACTTAACCTAATTACCAATTTAACCCCTCAATTTCCCAAAAGTGAAAAAGAAAACAGATTAAAACCTTAAAAGGTAAAAAAAACCACTTTCATGAAAACTAAAAAGAAAAATCATAATGTGGGCCATCATCTATCTTCATATTTTCCTTATTTCTTTTTTTAGGATGTACTGAGTTAAAACTTAAACCATCATGATTCAACCCGGTTAACTAGTTAACGCTAGGCAAACCCGACTAACTTCACCGAATCTTCCAAGCGGAGGTGGTGATCAACGGCCGAGTATGCCACCCGAGCATCAAACACCCGTCGTCTTCCACAACCCGATACCCATCCCCACCCGCAAACAAAGCCAATAACATACTCGCTTGCTTAAACGCATTCGACCCAAGATGCACCGAGTCAAACCCGGCCGAGTCAAACCTCGCCTTCCACTGAGTCAACGTCTCGTGTCGCTCAACTCGATCCGCCCCTTCACACGCCACCACATTACAAATCTGTTTCCCCAAATACACCTCCGACATTACCCTATCCTGCACGGTCACCGATAACACACCATCGTCGCCAAAATCCCCACCACCCGAGCTTTCAAGTGAGTCAAAAAGCGTCGAATAATAATGCAACGACTCTGTAAACCTCTCCAAAAAACTCCCCCCATTATGATTCACTTCTTGCTCCACAACCGTAAAAATCTCCGGCTTCATAGTTTTAACCGCGGTTAAAACCTTTTCAATTCCCCCATTCCTACCCAACAACTGATGCAACTCGAAAACTGAATTAACCGCCAAAACCTCGTCGTTCCTCAACTCAAACTTCCGCGGATCCAAATCCGACAAACGCTCCGCCACAAACCCTCTAAACTCAAACTCAACATTAATCGTATCCGCCAACTGCGCCAACTTCCACCCGACCTCCTGCAAGTAATCCACATCATCACCCGAAGGCGGTCCAATCCCGGTCAACCGAAACTTCGGCGGACCGCCATTTCGCAACGCCAACGCTTGCATCAACGCGGGCCACTGCATACCTTGCTTCATCCCAAAATCAACCACATGTACATTTTTTTTACCCGCAAACGCTTCCAAAATCGCTTGGTTCGCGGTAAAATGCGCGAACTTAAGGTACGGACATGTTTCATAAAAATGCATATAAAGGATATCGTTTAACGCGGGCGGGCCCGGCTGCGGCGTAAGCCGATAAATGCGCCGCGCCAAGGCTTCCGCGAAACACGTGGCGACTTTTCGCATCGCACCGGTTTGAGCCACGGCTAATGCCCCGGCCTGTTTTACCAAATTCTCGGCTAAACGATAGTTTTCGGCTTCAACGGCTTCCGCACACGCCATTAGCGTATGAACCAGTCTGATTCCATTCTCCTGTGAATCAACAATCACCACCTGGTTTGGACTCCGGCTCAGGCTCGGAGTTAGGTTCGGATCCAGGCTCGGACTTAGGCTAAGATTGTTTGACAGGCTCGGATTCAGGTTTGGAGTTTGGTTCGGACTGAAAGATAACGAAGGCGACGAGCAACTGGATTCTACCATATGGTTCGGATTCAGGTTCGGATTGAAAAACAACAAAGGCGACAAGCAACCGGGTTTTACCCCGTTGTTCTGATTCAGGTTCGGATCTAGGTTCGGACTAAAAGATAACGATGACAGGTTCGGAGTCAGGTTCGGATTTGAGGAATTAGACGATGAACAGCTAAACTTAACCTTCTTCGCCGCCGGCGGGAACACGGCGGCGCCGGCGACGGCTTGCAGATCGGAACAATTGTTCATGAACGAGTCGTCAATTACAGGCGGATGAAGCTCACAGATCATGGATTCAAGCCACGAGTTCAAATCCGACGGGTTATAATGAACCGAATCGGAAACAATCTGAGACAACTCATCGTCGTTGCCAAACACAGTGTCCAGATGCTCAATTTTTAAAGCCACGTCATCCATATCGGATGGTTTCACCTTGTAACCCAACATGGCTAGTAACTCATCAACCCCAGCATCTTGGTTTTGTTGTGTTGGTTGTTGGTTTTGATTTTGATGGTCTTCGGTGGTATTCCACATATGGGTGTTCATCATTTTCGATTTGCTGATCTGGGTCGGTGTCGGATTTCCGCTGGAAGCCACGGCGGCGGAAGAGAATAACTCGTCGGAACTTGTATTTTGTTGTTTTTGTTCGTTCCACACATGGGTATTCATCATTTTCGATTTGCTGATCTGGGTCGGTGTCGGATTCCCACCGGAAGAACCGACGGCGGAGAATCCGGCTACGGCGGCGTTGGCGGTGGAAGAACAGTCAACGCCACCTGCGTCTTCTTGGTTGTTGTTCCACATATGGGTGTTCATCATTTTCGATTTCCTGATCTGGGTCGTCGTCGGATTGCCGCCGGAAGCAACGACGGCGGCGGTGGAAGAAGAACTGGCGGCGGTGGGGGTGGAAGAAGTAGGAGTAGAAGTGGGAGTAGAGTAGGAGGTGGGTGGTGATATGATATGATGATTGTGATTATGATTTAACATTTTGGATTGGAAATTGTGAGTGAAATGGTGAAGAATTTGAGCATTGGGTGGATTGGTGGGATGAGGGTTAGGGTTTTGAGCAGCAGAGGGGCAGAGGTGCAGAGGAAGGTGATAGGTGGGAAATGGAAATAGTACACACAGTGCAACTGCTGTGTGTGTGAGAGAGAGAAAGTGGCACAGCGATTGATGAGGAAGAAGAAACAGGAGGACAGCACAACACTAGAATGGCCATTTAAATTTGTGTTTATATATGCATGTGTATAAATTTATAATAGTAATAATATTATTATTATTGTTGTTGTTTTAAGAGTTGTATCATATTACAGGTGCACAAACCAGTTTAAAATCAAATGTCGTTCGGTCAACAAAAGTCAAACTCGTTTTATGATTGGTTTCGGTTCGAGTTTTGATCGATTTTAGTTTTGACCGGTTTATGGCCGATTTTAGTTGGTTTCGGTTCGGTTAACCAGTTTGGAACCGGTTTTGGTGGAGTAAATTACAAACCGGTTCCGAACCTACGATTTCAAACCGGTTTCTACATACTCAGTTTCAAACTGATTTGGTTTTGGTTTGATTTTCAGGTCGGTTAACCGGGTTTTTCCAAGAATTGGTGACCGATTAAGTCACCAGTAGTGAAGTGTCTATAATCACGGACTTGAGTGGTCGTTTGCCAATAGGTGTGTACCATATAAAATCCTATATTTTTAACATTCCTAATATGCTTATGGGCCTAAGTGATCAATTCTGAAGATGCTTATTTATTAATCTAGATTTTCGTTTACTTCTGTTATGGCTATATCTATAAAAAAATAATATGAAAATCAAATATATATTTTATAAGTAACTATTTTATTTGTATTAAATAAATTGTATAAACTGTTGGTACTTTACTGTGAATACACTAAACAAATGGTGCAATTGTACAAACAAAAGGTACTACACAACATTATATTATTATATATTTAAGACACATAAAAAACCTTCAACCACAAGTATCTCAGACCATGTGCTTTTTATCATAATAGGAGGAGATGAAGTCTTGACTAATATGGTAATTTTTACTGTTAAATTATTAATATAAATATATATATATATATATATTGTAAAAGAAAAGTTAAAATATAAATGAGACAAAAATAAGAAGTGCGAGAAAAATATGTGACCACATAAAAACCTCTTAAAAATAAAAATTCAAAAAAATAAACATAACTCAAAAATATAAATAAAAACAAAAAAAATTAAAAAACTAAAATATTTCTCCATCATTCCCACTCAAAAAAAAAATTGACGAAAAGACAAAATGCTGAGATCAAGACACAATGACGAAAATAAACAAAAGACATAATTATAACTAAAAAACAGACATAATAGATCGTAAAATATAACACAATGTCGAACAAAATATAACACAATATTGAGTAATATAACGCAATACCAAGAAAAAAAAGAAACAATGTCACAGAAAAAAGGCACAATTAATTATGAAAATAAACACAAAACACAATGATAAACAAAAGACACAATATTTTTTTCACTAAACATTTTTTTTAGAATGAGAAAGACGGTGGAAACATTCTTGTGTTTTTACTTTTTTTATTTTTTATTAAATTTTGATTTATGATTTTTTTATTTTTTATTTTTTTAAAGATATTTTTATATGGCTACAAATCTTTCTCATTTTTTAATTTTTTCCCCATTTTAAAATAACTTGACACATACAATATATTGGAATACTATATGTTTCCCTAATGTTAAAAAAGTATTATTATGATTATTAATCTAATGATATATTTGAGTTTTCGTTAAATATTATGTCTAAAAATTTGATGAATAGTACAAAGTGCATTTATTCTTATAAAAGTAATCACACACACATACATGTGAATTGCATGTTCAATACATAACTACTTTTAAATAAAAATAAAACTATATTATTTGAATATTTGTATTTTCTCAAAATCCTATTACGCGTTATATTTTAAATAATCCTATAAGGATTTATTCGATATTTAGGTATAAGTGTTTATTTAATTTTGTTAGGTGGGCGTTATGTAATAAAAATTCCTTTACATGTCAAAATTGCTTTTTAGTGGAACAAAAAGTAATATATTTATTTAAGTTGGTATATGATAATCAACTTTTGATTGAATTGACAAATGAGCGATGTGTTTTCTTAGTAATTAATCATTTTTAAATAGCATTTGAATACGAGGGCAAGGGGAGTAATGCTTTTTTATGTATGGGCTTGCTTCAATATGGCATAGGCAATAGTTTTTTTTTTTTTTTTTTTTTTTTAATTTTTAAGAATGACGTTTTTTTTTGTGTGCTATGTCACTGCACTTTTTAGTTTGGAGAGTCTCTTTGCATTACTTTGGTCAGACTATGATTTTTTAATCGAGCCTACGCTGGTTTCAAAGTTTGACTTGGCGTTTCCCCGGGAAAACATACCGTCGGCTACCACTTGACAGTCGTTGTGCCACCATAAGAGCATAACTCTCGCGTAACACACGGTGCGACTAAAACCTGGATGTGCTCGGGATTCGAACTAACAATCTCGCAAGGCCTAGCTCAATTCTTTTATTGCCAATATTCACCCAATGTGCCACAAGTGAGCATCGAATTTAGGTCTATATTGAAAAACCCAAGCCTCGTACAATTAGGTCACAATGAGTCAATGACCAAACGATTCTATCTTAATTTATATAATAAGATAAATAAATAAGATTTGAATAAATTTTATATTAAAACATAAAAATTACTGGAATACCCTTTAGAAGGAAGGATCAAATACAAATGCCTTATTTTGTGAGAAGAGTACGAAGCAATGATGTATTGATACATGAAAAATTAATAAATAAATAAGAAAGGGCAGTTCGGTATTTTTGTTTAAGTGTTCATTTAGGCAAGTCCTAATTTTATGCATTCCGATTTTTTTTTTTAATTTATGTAATCCATATTCATTAAAAATTGATCTTCCAACATCAAATAAATCATAATTTTGATGGACTTGCGTGTTCTATACCCGCATTTTCGAAGTTAGTTTACAAAAATTGATTCACAATTGCGTTCTTCCTTGTACTATTGAATATAGTTTTTATTTTTATTTTGAATTAGTTTTTTTACCCAGCGCAATGTGTCGGGCCAGCAAACAAATCACCAGCGTCGA
This sequence comes from Bidens hawaiensis, assembly GCF_021521415.1. Taxonomy (NCBI): domain Eukaryota; kingdom Viridiplantae; phylum Streptophyta; class Magnoliopsida; order Asterales; family Asteraceae; genus Bidens; species Bidens hawaiensis. The sequence continues at coordinate 1,194,765 of NW_027491131.1, forward strand.
ATACGAGCGTCGGTTAATGTAACATCCCGAAATTTCAAGATAATATTAATTATATTACTTAATAATATAGGGAAAGTTTACTCGGGTTATCAGGAAATAAATAAAAGAATAGGAGTTGGTATGGGTCGGGCTAGTGTTGGGTAATGAATGTGGGTTGTGGACTTGGATTAATTAGGATGGGTTAAATGAGAATGGGCCTTAGGTCCATGGGATCTCAGGGATATAAATACCCTAACACCCCAAAATATCTTCATTCTATCTTTATCCAAGCACACTCCACACACACATACACTAACTTCGCCGGAACCGGGCCGAGCCAAGGGAAGAATCGGACTGATCCGAGAGTGAGAGAGGGCGACTAGTTGCGTTAACAAGTTAAAGGAGATCCAAACAAGCCCAAAAATGTATGATTCTTGATCTTTTAAGTTTAAAGATCCAAGCTTTTTAGTGTTAAGTGACCGGAAATGGTCGGGAAGCGTAGTGGGTGATATTGAACCATAGCGGGGGTGTTAAAATCGCTCGAAACGTTGGACAGAAACCAAACAGCAGGCTGTCTGGGCAACTTCGCCTTCATCTGGGCAACTTCGCCTTCATCTGGGCAACTTCGCCTTCAAGCGATGAACTTCGCCTGCAAGCTAAGTTCGCCTGATGAACTTCGCCTGCAAGCTAAGTTCGCCTGATGACAAGTTCGCCTGAGGTTTAAGTTCGCCTGATGACAAGTTCGCCTGAGGTTTAACTTCGCCTAAAGCTAAGTTCGCCTGAGGTTTAATTTCGCCTAAAGCTAAGTTTGCCTGAGGTTTAACTTCGCCTAAAGCCAAGTTCGATTAGAAAATAAATTAAAAACCTAATGAAAAATGTGTTAAGACAGTTAATGTAAATAAAATTTTTCCAAGCTGACCTGGCAGCTCGACCCCAGCCAGGGGCTCTGCCCCTTGGACCCTGCTAGGGGCTGCCGCCCCTAGACCCCGCTGCCAGGGGCGCTGCCCCCGGACCCCCGTTCGTTGTGGGTAGTAGTTAAGACTGGAAAGATGATATGAGTAGTGATAGTTGTTTGATACGTGTACTTGTTATACATTCAGCCGTGCACAGCTGAAGAAAGGGATTACGATTAACGGTGAACGTAACCGTGTTCAGGTGAGTTTCTAGCCCCATTCCTTGTTATGTTTTCGGGGCTGTGTGCATACTCGATGTGTTGTTAATACATTTATCCTAAGTGATAAGTGTATGTCATATGTGATATGTGTGATAGATATGAATGATTGTTTGTCGGTACGCGAACGATCTTCGGATATTGCGCGTACTGTCAGGTTAAAAATAAATGTACGAATATTATATATCGAAGATGTATGAATATTTCAAATGAATACTTGTCGGGGCGTGAACGATCTTCGGATATTGCACGTAACGACAAGGGGTATGGTTGTTAAATGAATGAGGTAAAGGATGCCTAGAGTGTTCTTATGTTATAATGTAAGTATGTGTATATAGGTACACGTATGGCATGTGAGTTCTACGTTCGACATAGTAAGTTAGGATGGCAAATCCCTCTAGCTTCTGCCGGACATAGACTCGGCTGGTGATGGCGTAGTTAAGGACTGCGAGCCTTATACGTGAAGTAGATGATATATGTAAACGTAGATAAGGACTGCGAACCTTATACGTAATGTAGATAGGCGTCAGCATAGGAAAGGACTGTGAACCTTATACGTGCTGTATTTGTAGCATAGGGGAGGACTGCGAACCTCGTACGTGCTATGAATTAGGTTGCAACATAGGGAAGGACTGCGAACCTTGTACGTGTTGTGGATGTATTTCAGCATAGGAAAGGACTGTGAATCTTATACGTGCTGATTTTGTAGCATAGGGGAGGACTGCGAACCTCGCACGTGCTATGAATTAGGTTGCAACATAGGGAAGGACTGCGAACCTTGTACGTGTTGTGGATGTATTTCAGCATAGGAAAGGACTGTGAACCTTATACGTGCTGATTTTGTAGTATAGGGGAGGACTGCGAACCTCGTACGTGCTATGAATTAGATTGCAACATAGAGAAGGACTGCGAACCTTGTACGTGTTGTGGATGTATTTCAGCATAGGAAAGGACTGTGAACCTTATACGTGCTGATTTTGTAGCATAGGGGAGGACTGCGAACCTCGTACGTGCTATGAATTAGGTTGCAACATATGGAAGGACTGCGAACCTTGTACGTGTTGTGGATGTACTATGGTATAGGGAAGGACCGCGATCCTTGTACGTACCATAAATGGTGAACATAGGTAAGGACTGCGAACCTTGTACGTGTTCACGACCTTGAGTACAGGTATAGACGGTGAACTATGAACGTACTCTCGGTAGACTGAGGTTAGTGATTGTAGATATGTATGTATGTATGTATGGTAGCAAGTATGTATGTAGAACAGAAGGGTAACTAGTGAAGTATGGATATGTATCTACAGATATGTATGTATGTGTATGTATTGTATGGCGTTCGATTAACTAGAACTCACTCAGCGTAGCTGACTTTTAGTATGCACGCAGGTGAGCTGATTATAGAGTTAGCATGAGGATGACACACGGCATGGATTGAACGGTTGACATCTGAAGAAAGAAGTAAAGATGTTTTAAATATAAAGTTTTGTGTTATGGTATCAAAGAAAGGATTTAATGTTTTGTAACAAATGATTGATGTTTTATATTCCGCGAAAAGTTTTAATAAACTCTGATTTGAAGAACTGTGTTTATGAGTAAATCCGACGCTAAAGTAGGGTCACCGGGTTCGGGGCCTTACAGTTAAACTCGAGCATTACTACGGTGAGTCGATGTGAATTTGGTCAGTATCCGCTACGTTCATTATGGTATACATACCATTTGTAAAATTAGAGCGTTAAAACCCAAAAAATTAATTCGTTAACTTAACGTATAAAAGCATTTTCGTATAAGCACTTTCGTATTGTTAACGAGAATTATGGTGTTGGTAACATGTTCCATTCTGTTGGTAACCAGAACATTTATCTTTATTTTACATAAAAGCATTTTCGTATTGTTTATGAGAATTATGGTGCTGGTAACATATCCAGTTGTGTTGGTAACCTAAACATTTATGTTTAATTTAAATATTTGTATTTTTAACGAGAATTATGGTATTGGTAACATATCTCATTGTGTTGGTAACCAGAAAATTTATGTTTATTTTACATATAAGCACTTCCGTATTATTAACAAGATTTATCGTGTTGGTAGGATATTGCATTGTGTTTATAACAAAATTTTTTTGTTTATTTTACATATATGAACTTTTGTATTGATTTTTTAATGTTGGTTTCGAATGGAAAGAATAACCTTGCATTAGCACATTTTTAAAACAATCCCATCTGTGTTGTTTATTAAGTAAAAAAAAAACTTAATAACACTAAGTATCAATGTTAGTTACCACTAAATAATAGCACACAAATGTAGCATAGCCAATAACAGTATATAAACAATCTATCACACATTTTATAAAAATATTTGATCTTGTGCTATTATACATTCACAATGTGCTGCTATTAATATGACATTGTGCTATTATATAGTATTTTGTTATTTGATTATAACATCGTGCTTTTCAACATTATATATCACAAAATTAAAGAAAATTCAATTATACGTCTGTTTACTACATGCTATTTTGATTGTTGCCGGTCCATGATAATTTTTGTAATTAATTTGCCTTTAATTTTTGGTACTGCCGAAATATAATCATGTGCTATATATATATATTTTTTTTTGGAAATTAAAAGGGGTTTCTTTTTAGAAAACGTAATAACAAGACCATATTGCCCTTGCTTGTATTTAAAAGGTTATGGTTTCTAAACTAATTAGTAAATTAGATCTTGACCATTAATCTTGATTATGTATGGCCAGGATTTATTCTCACAATTCCTAGACAAAACATGTTTTCTATCATATCCTCACTCTACCCTTTAGTTGTTATTTTTCTATACAAAATTAATTATTATTAGCTTATTTAAGGATAAAAGTTCATCAAAGTTTTTGTTTTTATTAGATACTTATAATTAATTTAACCTTGTGAGCGATTTAACCAAACTATTAAACTTGAGGTATTTAAATAAGTCGTTAAACTTAGAGCATTTCCAACCTTTTTCCTACCCTATATCCATATATAGCATATAATTACACTAAAAAACCATACATTTTCTCTCTTCTGTTTAATTAAATAATAATTTTTATACCTTTACTATCATATTTTCTCTCTCTTTCACTTATAACTTGAAAATATTAAAAAATTGTACATATCTATAGTAAAACCTCAAATTTAACTAAATTTCTCATATAAATTTTCTCTCACCTCTACTCACAATCACTCATAATCATACCATATAATTTGCAAATCTCCCTCATATAATTTTAGAGAACGGATTAAGAATACTCTTAAGGGACTGAAGTTGCTATATTAGAAAATATAATAAAAAGAGCTAGCCGAGTAGCCGGCCTCTCTACTAGTTTCAAATCCAAGCACCCTCTTTACCCTCTTTACTCCAACCAAGCGCCTTTCATAATTAACATTCCAACTTAAATGTACAAGTGTATATTACAATTGGTTCTTTTCATCGGTATGAAATCCAAAAGACCTTTCATAATTAACATTCCAGTTTAAATGTACAAGTGTATATTACAACTGGTTCTTTTCATTGGTATGAAATCCAAAAGACCAAGTTTAATATTTGGAAAATCATATGAGCTCATCTGGGTGTCTAGAGGACTTTGCTCGCGAACCCTTTCTCAATCGCCCCTTTTCTCCTACAAGCAATACTATATATTTAAGTTTTAACTCCCCGAGGCATGAAAAAATAAAACTAAACAATAAATTAACACTTATTCTTAAAAAATTTAAACTACAAAATAAAAAATATCACTATATAATAACAAAAACTAAATATTTAACTTTTGAGTCATAGTAAGTCGGTACTCCAAATACACCTGATAAAATTAAACCGCAAAGCGAAATGTGTTGTAGTTCACTCATGAAAGCTTCATCGGCCACATTATCATTTTAAGAATAAGGTATGTATTTGGTAGTTATCGGCCACACTGTTGTTTACTTACGCGTGTTACTATTATCACCATGTAATGTGTGTGGTGTTCACAAGTGTTCATGTTTTTTAATTCAAATGTTTAAAAGAAATTTTGTTTGTTTTTGAGAAATTCAAAGAAACAATATGAGATCAATGTTTTTAGATTTTGGAAAAGATTAATATGTATGAGAGACAGGATAAACATAGGAATTTCCTTAATGTTATTTAATTGTAGGTTTGTGACTTAATTTAATTTTGAATTGAAAATGGGGAGACGGCTACCTCCATTATGTATGTAGGGTCTAGTCGGTAGGCCATCAATGGATCACATTGTTATTGTATGCCTCTTGTTTTAGGACACAACACTTGCAATCTCAGGTATACCCTTAACATGTGAATTTATTATGAAACCAAAATTCTTCACCCCCTTTTCTCATACCCTGATTTAGTTGTTTTTTTACACTTTATTTATAATTTTTTTGGCGTGTAAATGAACCAAATGCTAATAAATTATTCGGCTGGAAGTTCTTTTATCTAATAAACAAGAAAACACAAAACATTGTTTTCATTTAATTAAACGAACGAACACAAACACGTTTTGTTCGTTCATTTATGTTCGTAGACGTGTTGATCAGTTCTTCACGTTGGTAATGAAAAAACATAAATATTATGATAAACTTATAACTAACACATATCTGTTACAACAGATAGAGTAGCCACGGTTGATGAGAATGATCCAGACGACATGATTGTCAGCTTGGTCGAGTTCCCCTTTAGGATATATATTAGTGATGGGGATTAGGGTTCTTGATGAAACCGAAAATATGAAGAGAGAGAGAGAGGGAGAGGGGGATACTAAATGTTTATGTATGTTTTAGGGTATGTTATAATGTTTAATTAATCTCCTCTATATATTTATATATACCCAAGAAGAAATTCTTAATTAGCAAGAAAGGTAATATGGTCCATCAACAATTACATAACTAATATAATATAATAAGGTATAATTTAATTATTTTGATATATCTATCTACTTATACTAATAAAAGAAAATAAGAAAGATGATGTGGCAGTCCCATATTCCTTCTTAGCTAATTTCACTGCTCAAATTCTTATTGTCCTTTTATAGACATTATTAAAGATTATATATTCTAAAATTGAAAAATTTCTAATAAAACAAATAATGTTTATTATAATATACATGAGAAAATATAAACTAAAAATGAAATTAAAATATTTAACAGATCTCAATTTTAATTTATAATATATATTATAATGTCATGCATAATAATATAAAAAGAATGTACCAATAATAATAATAATATGATTTCTTAGATTACGTGTTCATTTAAAATTTCAATTACTCTCTTTAATATCTTAACTTTTCTAAATATCTATATTTTGTAGTATAAGAACAAAAATATGTATACACATATATTTTCTAATTTTAAAAATATTTTCATATATAAAAACGGGTTTAAATCAAAAGAAAAAAATGAATTTAATGGATTTGTGACATTAACAGCTAATCAACCTAATATTTATTTAATATAACAAAATCAGAATTGTTTTTACGTACTCTTCTTTAATCCGCTTTAAATATATAAATATACAATTTTAATTGAGAACATTACTATTGCAATTGATCAATGTCTTCCGAATTATGTCAAGTGTATCACACCTTCATTATTGTAATTTTTCCTATTCAAGTCTCTTCTTTTGATTTATTATGCAATCAAACATTCTAACGAAAATCAATGTTTCAATGGGCTCATAATTAACTTATTTTGTTTTCAAACTTTTACAAACTTGTAAAATTTTAACGTAATAGTGGCATCGGCCGTGAGTAAGCTCTTTTATTTGTATCTTTTTTACTAAATTAATAAAAAAAATAATAATAAATGGTCATATGTTTTAATTATGTCTCATGAGATTGAAGTGTAATTATTTACAAATTTGAAACATATAAATTTGCCACATCTTATAAGTCAACTTCATGCGTCCATATATTACTTTAATATTGAACTTTATATTTGTGTTACTTACATCTTATTTTATTAACAACACACAACAAAAAATATGCATGCTTAACAATAAGCCCAATACCAGAGAAAATGCATTGTATGGTTAGGATCATAGTTCTTTTGGTGGCTTATTTTATTTAATGGAAGGTTTAATTTTGAAAGAATAACTGTATATACAAAAAATTTACTTTACTTTCATGCTTATGACAATTTCCTTTAAGAAGTTGCTAAGTAATCCTTTTTACTTTTCTCAGATTTTTGAATTTTAAACTTCTTAGTACTTGTATGGTATATATATTTGAATATATTTGTAATACATTTTAATAATTATGTTATTATGTTTAGCATTTAGTTTTTTTTATTTCAAATAATTTATTGTATTAATTTGCACATTGACAACTCTCGTGTAATATACGGGTTCTAAAGCTAGTTATTATATAAATGATAATGATGCCCATTTATAAATATGGGTCAAGTTATTCTACAAAGGAAAACAAAAATAAGAAATATGAAAATGATTTGTATCTATAAAAAAACCCCTCAAAAAAATTAATAAGAAAATCAAACTCAAAATAAAAAAAAAATAATAATAAAGTAAAAAAACAATAGTGATTCTCTCGTCTATTTCGTTCTAAAAAAAAGAGATGTTTTATCCTTTACTATTTGAAATTATATAAAACTTTATATATTAAAAGTTATAAAAGAAAACAAATATAAGTAAATTATTTATAAATATTAAACAAACAAACAAGAGGCTAAAGACATCTTTGACTATGTTTTTGGATGTCAAACGCGTCTTTGGTCACGTGTTTGGAGGCCTAACACATATTTGACGATGTGTTTGGAAGTCTAACACATCTTTAACAACGTTTTTAAATATCGTTAAAGACGTGCTATACTTCCTAACACATGGTTAAAGATACATTTGAAAAGAACATATTTAGGTTTCTAAAGTAAGAGACAAAAATAAATTCTTTTTTCAAATTAAGTCCATTCTAAAACTCTACCCTTTATTTTATCATTATTAAAGAAGGAAAGAAGAAAAACACACAATCTTCTGTTTAAGCAAAGAATTACCAAAATTGCTTTTCCCTATACACCCAAGGTTTGTCTAACATAGAAATAGGTAACAAGAATGATATAAAATTAGTATGTGTAATTGATATAAATACACTATCCACTTGAAAGCTATTTCATTACAATATTTATGGGTTTGATTCATTATGGTATCGTCAATGGTTACATCAAACGATTCTATCATAGTTATTGAATATGGGGATGTTAAGCACCTAAGCTTATACGTAAAACCATCAAAACTACGTAGTTTTGATTAAAAGTTTCCAAAAACTAACTTTATTCTTTTCTGAATTATGTTTTCTCTCCATTAAACTAGCTAATTAAGAGTCTCTAATTCTTAATCCAACCTCATTTAAATTAAAAACCCTTAATTCTTAATTCGTCGAGATGAGAATAAAGAAAAATACACTTTGAAAACTTTCATTTAAATTGAAAAACAATGGAAAAATTAAAAGTCTAGTCTTCTGCTACTTTTCTAATGAAAAAGTAGAAACAAAAAAATAGATTTGTGATCTGGAATTTCAGTTGCCACTCACATCAATTTAATATATTTTTAATTATGTTCCTATTCTTGTCATATTAATCTAGGACTCTATTTATATTTTTTTTTTCATCAACAATGATGAATTAAGAATTGGAGGCTTACTCTAAGCCGGCTAATAATGGAATGGATACATAATTTAGGAAAGTAATAAAATCAACTTTTTAAAATTTTAATCAAAACTACGTAGTTTTGATGGTTTTACATGAAAGCTTAGGTGCTTAACAGCCCCATATTCAGTTTCCCCTATATAAGAAGATAGTTACCTAAGACTTGAATAAATTTTATATTAAAAATAAATATTCTTGAAATACCCTTTTAATTGTTATTATTCTTTACAAAATTAATTATTATTAACTTATTTAAGCATAAAAGTTCATCAAAGTTTTATTTTTAATAGATATTTTAATTAACATTGTGAGCGATTTAACCAAGTTGTTAAACTTGAGGTATTTAAACAAATCTTGTTGGCCCAGACGGATCAAACAATCAGATCAAACACACAAACAAACAAACGAACACGGGATATTGGGGTGACAACCTTCGACTCTTTTCATATAATCAAACGAACATCACTTCACGAACATACAAGGAGAAGAGACCTCTCTTGACTCTCTCACATAAAACTAATAATCTAGACCCTATTTATAGACCTACTAAACTTGCTCTCCAAGACAAAATTAACTTGGGAAACTAGGCAAACTTATTCTAGAATAATCCATATTAAAATAAACTTATAAAACAAACCATCAACTTTATTCACTTAACAAATCAATATTATTTGTTCATTCACCCCCTTAATCTTGAATTTGTACCACCAAGATCTTGAATCCCTAATAGCACTCTCAACTCTTCAATTTCAATCAAGGGCCCTCATCTTTACCCTTTCTTTTCAGTTGTTTGTAACAAACCTGTTTAACCAGTTCTTTACGTTCATCATTCAAACAATTCACATTGATCTCATATACAACTTCTCTCTCCACGTTCTTCTTTCTCACTTTTCTTTTCATTCTTCGCTTATCAAAATTTCCAGATGGTTTATTCTTTCTTTCTTTATCAAACCCAGTTGGGCCTTTCATTCTAACAATAATTATTAACCTTTCATTCGATTCTAACTTTTCATCAACAAACGCTCGATTGTTGACTTTCACACACTGTTCTAAATGTGTAGATTTCTTAACTACATCCTTTCTCTCATCATCATGATCAGAAGCAAATTTCTTGCTTTGATTCCGCTCACTTATCTTAACAGTTTTCTCATATTCAAGGTTGTTTAAGTCCGAAAAACATACCTGAAGATTCACTATCTTCTCTTCTTCTTTCGAAGAAATTCTCTCCTTTTCTTTATTCAATCTTTCCTTTCCTTCACTTCTCAAAACAGCTCGCAAAGCTTCTTCATTCTCTGCAGCTTCCTTAACTTCCTTCTTATGTGCGTGTTCTTCTTGAACAATCACATTCAATCTTTCTTTCTCAGTGATCTCATCCAATCGTTCTTTCTTGGCAGCTTCTTGAGCTACTTTTTCATCTTCTTCTTTGCGTACATGATCAATTCCAAGAAATCGAATCTTCAAAGCACGCCATAATTCCTTAGCATTCATAAATATGCCAACTTGTACCAAGATGTCTTCCGGTAGTGTTTGACATATGAACCTCAATGCTGTGTACATCTTCCTCTCATCTACAGCTATGCCGACTGTAGGTTCAATAACTTCCCAAAAGCCATAGTCTTTCAAAAATCCCTCCATCTTGATCGACCATACTTTGTAGTTCGATTTCGTCAATACTGGAAGTCCTCCAACCATCATCGTGTCTTTCCTATCTTTACTTTATTTACGAACGCTCACTCAGTTGGAACTGATTCCCGATCCCGAAACCAATCTCCAATAAATAACCAAAAACCACAAACTTTTATCCAATAATTAGAATGAGATTATATCAACGGCTTGATTAAGAGTAGCAAACTGATTGAACACGGCTGGTCAAACGCACCTTTGTTCAAACACCATTCAAAATAATTAAAAGAGTTAATGGCCATTTTCGTCCCTGTGGTTTGCTACTTTCGCCACTTCAGTCCAAAATTTGTATTTTTGTCAATTTAGTCCTCATAGTTTTAAATATTAGCCATTTACATCCTATCCGTCTAACGGCATCCAGCTATGCCGTTAGTTTAAGGGTATTTTTGTCTTTCTCCTTTTTATTTTGAGTTATTGGTCATTTTCGTCCCTGTGGTTTGATGTTTTTGCCAATTCAGTCCAAAGTTTGAAATTTTGTCAATTTAAGTCAGTTTTTTTCTATAACCCTAGAGAGCATTATCCAAGCCCAAAACAAGTCTGCATTTACTCTGTCGACAGCAGTAATCATACCCCTCAATGGTTTTCAATGGTTGTCAACAGAGTAAATGCATACCAGTATTTGAGGTTGCTCGATGGTTTTGGGCTTGAATTATGCTCTTTAGGGTTATAAACAAAAAACATAAAAAATAAAAAAAACTGAATTAAACTGAATATTAAATTGACAAATTTTCAAACTTTGGACTGAATTGGCAAAGATATCTAACCACAGGGACTAAAATGACCATTAACTCAAAATTAAAAGGAGAAAGACAAAAATACCCTTAAACTAACGGCATAGCTGGATGCCGTTAGACGGATGGGACGTAATTGGCTAAAATTTAAAACTATGAGGACTAAATTGACAAAATTAAAAATTTTGGACTGAAGTGGCGAAAGTAGCAAACCACAGGGACGAAAATGGCCATTAACTCTAATTAAAAACTCCTTGTATTTTTGTTTTGGTGCAATGGAGAACAAATATTGTTACTTCTAATTCCTTGAAAAGGCACAAACTCCAAGAAAAGAAAAAACTACAAATCACTCCTCTTTGGTCCAACACAAACACCAAATTAGTCTTCCACTAACTTCGACTAACTTCACTTCAAAACTAATTCGACATTACCACAATGAATTAATCGAAAAAAAAAACTTCCACTTACTTTTAGTTATTTATTTGATGCTTCCTTGCTAGCCGACCGACAACAACAAATCTTAGCCATGTATTCTTAGGATGAGTTTGTTTCCCCTTTTCTATTTCGATCGTACCAGTAACCACCTTTAAAGAACCCAAACGAACACCTTCTTTTCGATCGACCAAATTTGGTCTCTTACGGATCACGTATTTAATCACAGATTGATGAACACCAAGAGCATAACCGCTCTGATACCAATTGTTGGCCCAGACGGATCAAACAATCAGATCAAACACACAAACAAACAAACGAACACGGGATATTGGGGTGACAACCCTCGACTCTTTTCATATAATCAAACGAACATCACTTCACGAACATACAAGGAGAAGAGACCTCTGTTGACTCTCTCATATAAAACTAATAATCTAGACCCTATTTATAGACCTACTAAACTTGCTCTCCAAGACAAACTTAACTTGGAAACTAGACAAACTTATTCTAGAATAATCCATATTAAAATAAACTTACAAAACAAACCATCAACTTTATTCACTTAACAAATCAAGATTAATTCTTCAAATATGTCTAAAGTTGCTAAATTAGAAAAAAAAAAATAATAAAAGGAGCTAGCCAAGTAGCCGGCCTCTACTAGTTTTGAATCCAAACACCCTCTTTACTTAACCTGATCCTTTATCACCCAACCAAGCCCTTTTCATAATTAATATTCCAGCTTAAATTTGGTTTCTTACAATTGGTTTCTTTTCATTGGTATGAAATCCAAAACAGCAAGTTTATCATGTATTATGATTTATTGGAACTGAAATTCATATATCCTTTGTTACATGTTTAGTTTAGAGAACCTAAATTTAAGTGGCAATGTCGAAGAATGAAAGGAACTGAACTGGAATGATGTTCTCTTGTTAAATAAGTTAAAGAATAAAATACTATTTTCAAATTGTTAAGATATAAAACAAAGGAATCATCATTCTCCCTCATCACTACCATCACCATCACCACCCATGCCTTGGTCGCCCGTGATCAATGTCATCTCAACACTCAACATCACAGCCAAAAATCGTGATGGCCTTAGTAACCACCATCGAGCGACTTGCCCATTTTCCCACCAACTCGAAACGCAACTATCAGCGTTGACAGCATCACCTACTTAGGGGTGTCTATTGCATGCACACCTTTTCATATGCCACATCACTTGTTTCAACTATATAAAGTTGTATAGATTTGATAATTTCAGTGGCGCCCCAACCATTTTGGAGGCCTAAAGCAAAGGAAAAGTTGGGGAGCTTACCGAGAATTGGAGAGATGAAACTAAGAATTTATAAATTAAGTGATTGCCATGTTTCGTATATGGAATTAAAAAAAATTCCAATTTTGTTTTTAAAAAGGACTTTGATTTACATAATGCAAATTAAAGGAATATATAAAGCATCAAATTTTCTTTTATATATCCCAACAACAATGAAAAAATAGGGAAAATTAGAAACACGTTGAATAAACTATGACAAAAGAAAAAAAACTTCAAAAAACTTGCACCCTTATAGAATTGAACCCGGGTTTGAAAATGGAAACTGTTAGAAGGTGGGAACCTTGTACCTTAGCCATCGGAGTAACAACTAGTATTGGTGTTTTCTCATTAAACTAATTTTAATATGTTTTTTATATAAAAGTTTTTAAGCTTTTTAATCAGGGGCCTTATTTTATCGGGGACCTAAAGCCCTAGCTTCACCCGACATCACTATAGAGCCGACCCTAGATGATCCATTGTAAATAAAGCGTTTAGATTTGTAAATAGGCGTTTTAGAGTTGACACATAACCATTTAGAGTAGGTTTAACTCTCACGAAACCCATTATAAACCGGCATTTAGCCCTAAAATTATTGGGGTGTTGACTAATGGACTACATGCTGTTCACCCTAAAATTCACATTATATATATTCGATAAGTCTAGTTACTTTACAAGCTTATTTAAACAATCCATAATTTATACATCTAAAAAACAAGTTATACACCTAATGTTCAATCCATCTACATACCACGTCTCGATTCGACTAATTCTTCATTGGCGATTTACCCTAAAAACATTATTTACATAATCTACAACATTTTTATGCAAGTTTTTCTAAACACATAGTATTAAAACTAGCGTCATAAAAAAAATATTTTGGGAAATTATATGAGCTCATCTGGGCGTTTAGAGGACTTTGCTCGCAAACCCTTTCTCAATTGACCTTTATCTCCTACAATCAATACTATATATTTAAGTTTTAACTCTCCGAGACACGCAAAAATAAATACTAAAACTAAATTAGCATTTAATCTTAAAAATTAAAAACTACAAAATAAAATTAACACTATATAATAACAAACATTATATATTTAACTCTCTGAGTCGTGGTAAGTCGGTACTCCAAATACACCTGATAAAATTAAATCGCCAAGCGAAATGTGTGTCGCTATCATGTAGTTCACTTATGAATGCTTCATTGGCCATGTTATCGCTTTAAGGATTGAGTATGTATTTGGTAGATATCGGTCACACTGTTGTTTACTTACACGTGTCGCTACCATCACCATGTAATGTGTGTGAGGTTTACAAATGTTCATGTTTTTTTACTTCAAATCTTTAAAAAAAATATGAGATCAGTTTTTTAAGATTTTTGAAAAGAATAATAAATAGGAGAGACATGATAAACATAGGGATTTCCTTAATGTTATTTAATTTGTAGGTTGTGACTTATTTAATTTTGAATTGAAAAAGGAAGAGAAGGGTACCTTCATTATGCATGTAGGGTCTAGTCGGTAGGCCATCAATAGATCCCAATGTATGCCTCTTGTTTTAGGACACAACACTTACAATCTCAAGCATACCCTTAACAAATGTTTTCATAACCGGATCGAATTGTGAAGTAGGCGGGTAACCGGTTGAATCGGTCTAACCGGTCCGAACAACTTTCGCCTAAAAGTTGATGGTTATGGCTGAAAATAATTTTTTTCAAAAAAAAAAAAAAGTTTTATAGTAAAGCTGGTTCAACCGGTCCAGTTTTCCGATCGGATCGGTCTGATTGTTTGGACCGGCCGGTTCTCTGAAACCGAGCGAACAGTATAGAACTGGACCGGTCAATAGACCGAATCCCGATTGAACCAGTCCGGTCCGATCTCAACAACATTGCCCTTAACACGTGAAAGTGAATATATATTGAAACCAAAATTCTTCGCCCCCTTTCCTCACACACTGATTTAGTTGCTTTTACACTTTATTTATAATATATTAAGGTGCGCAAATGAATCAAATGTTTATAAATTATTCGATTGGAAGTTTATTATCTAATAAACGAGCAAACATATACAATTTTTTTCATTTAATTAAACGAACGGACAAAAACACATTTTGTTCGTTTATTTATGTTCGAAAAAATTTTAATAAATACATAAGTAGTTATTATTATATAATACAATTACAAAGTTTGGTGCCGCAAAGTCCCGACTGGGCAACTTTGCGGCACCTTATTGGTTCCTTTTAGTTTGTTTTAGTTTTGATTCGCAACAAAACAAACGTAACGAAAACCGACCAAACACCTTATTTGTCCTTTTTTGTTTGTTTTAGTTTCAGTCCGTAACAAATGTAACGAAAACTGACCGAATGTCAATTTTGTTTTGTTTAAGTTCCAGTACCATAACAAATGTAGCTAAAACCGACCTAATGCCGATTTTGTTTTTTGTTTTTGTTTTAGTTCCGGTACCATAACGAGCGTGACAGAAGCCAACCGAATTTGCGTAGGTTCACCGTTTCAATGCCCGAGATTGACAACGGTAGGGTTTTACCATCGTCCGAGTTTTACCGGCCGATGCCACTTGATCCACCTCAAATTTTATTATTATTTTTTTATTTCAGCTTTAGTTCCGGTAGAATAGCACACATGACTTAGGGGGTGTTTGGATGAGCTTTTAAAACTTGCTTATTTGCTATTTGTTTGTTGAAAAGCGAAAGGTTGTTTGGCAAAGCTCCTCCAAAAGCTTCAAATTGAAGCTTTTCAAAAGTTGTTTTTGCTTTTCAAAAAGCAAATCAGCAAAAAAGCAATTCTAAAAGCTCACCCAAACACCCCTTAAACCGGCCGAATTTGCGTCGACTTACTGCCTCAACACTTGCGACCAATAAAGCTTGGGTTTTATCGACCTGCCCGGCGCATAAAGTGACTCGTCTAGGTTATATGTATATGTATATGTATACACACACACACTTGGTTATGCTTGGTCCATGTTCATTTGCCTTCTATAATGTTTGTTCAGTTATGTTCATTTAAGTTTGTTTATTTTTGTTCTTTTGTGTTTGTGAACTGTTCGAGTATGTTTTAAACAAACGAGCTTGAACATGGACGTTTTCTTAATGAACGAACATGAACACGAGAATTTGTTTGATTATATATTCGTGTTCGGTTAAAGTTAAATGAACAAACACAAATAAGCCTATGCTAATGTTCGTTCGATTTATTTAGAGCCGTTGGAATGGAGTCCTTTTCTCCTTTGTTATCTTTAAAATTTAGAATATTCTCTCTATTTACATGTCCATCATCATCGTCTTTATCTTCCACATTTTAGGTCTTTTACCTCAAAGATGGAAAAAAAAGGAAAAAAATAATAATAAAAGAATATACAAATATAGATGGAAAATGAGACATGAGGGTTTTTAAAATGAACAGAATTTAAAAATAAAGAAGGGGAATTCATTGGTCATATTTTTTTAAAATAAAACAAAACCCGATCACCTGGATACATCCATTAGCAAAAAGTCATCCATGTTCGAGGTCACATATAATGGTGACCTGACCCGTCACCAATTTTAGATGAAACCCACCGCCCGGAGACCACTATGGTAAAACCCCTTGCTCACGTACAACATTTTTGTCACGAGCGAGACTTGAACATGCGGCCTTCCCTAGAAAAAGTCACCTGGTTACCGCAAGAGCACCGCTCCCATGGTGAATTTGTTGGTTATTTATTATATGTATGACTATTTAAAGATGAAATTTTATTCAAGTGGCCTATTTTCAACTCGAATGTTTATACAAGCTAAGTGGTTGAAGTTAAATCACATGTATTTAAGTTAATGAGCAGGCCTTTTCAAACTAATTACCATTACTACTATATATAATTATAAACTTAGGTGTCGTAAGTGTTTTAGTGGGTCACTTGGCAGCCCCTTATTGATCCGTGATTTTTTTTGGTTTTATTACCATAATGAACGAAAAGGAAACCAACCAAACATCATTTTTTTAGTTCCGGTAACATAGTAAACCTCACGGAAACTGACCAAATTCACGCAGACTCGCGTCTCAATGCTCGTAATCGACAACGCTTGGGTTTTACCGAAAGCGCAAGTTTACTGACAGACCTCCCCCCCCAAAAAAAAAACAATTGGCCATTGGCCCACCTCAATTTTTATATATATTTTTTCGTTTTAGCTCTAGTACCGTAACGCACGTAATCAAAACTGACTAAATTCGTGTCGAGTTATTGTCTCAATGCCCGAGACCGACAACACTTGGGAACCGTCGGGGTTTGCCAACCAAATAAACATCGTTTAAAATATTTTGTTTTTTATACGTTAATTTGATGAAATATTTTTTTGCGTTTTAACGCTCAAATTTTACCAATGATGTGTATACCGTAACGAACGTATCGGATACCAACCAAATATGTGTCGACCCAATAGTAACGCTAGGGTTAGACCGACACTCGGATTTCCAACACTGGTGATTTACAAGATGTACCGCCGGAAAAAAAAACTAGTTACAAGATTTGAGTTGAGCAACTTAAAACTAAAACAATCCTATGCATTAGTAGTTATATTTCTTTATATTTAGATATGATCAAGAGTTACGTGTGATAATGTATGTCATTATGATAATTTTAAGTGGCATTATATGATTGGTCCACAGATTTTATCATTTTCTTTTGATTTCTATAATTAAGTGTCAAGTCCGTTTTCTAAAGTTGGGTCACAATCTTATCTTGTTCTTGATAAAGAAGAAGGTGATAATGAGCTTACCAAGCAATAGGCCTTTTGAGTTTGACATAACACCGGTGAAGTAATGGTTCCTAACTCGTTAGGGGTTTAAATGAGTCAAGCCACTTATGAGAGTACCTGGTGAGTTATTCTATATCAACTCACTAAATATTTAAAATGGCTTGAGCTTGAGCTTGAGCGAGTTCAAGAGTCGGTTCTGATTTTTGTACACAAAGCTTGATCAAACTCACAAGACTAAATGATTGTTTTACTTATGTGTTTAATATATATGTGTATGTATAAACTATAATAGTTAGTACAATTCTAACTCTACCCACAAATTACATGTATTTTGATGACCCCTAGACTTGAATACCCGCAACCCTAACTGAATAGTAAAAGAGTTAAACTCAAGCTTGAGTTTGTATAATTACTTAGTTCTTTGCAGCTAAGCTCAAGCTCAAACTTGACTCTACTAGTTTTACACTCATTATAATGAAAACTGATATTGGGACACACTCAATTTCAAAGTGGGCCAACTTTGCTATCAATGATTTGATGGTAAAATTTTCGTCAATTAAGCACATATAGAGTACATCCCTAGGTTTGGTAAATAAACACGAGAATTCACGTTGATGCTTAATGGCACGCTTATGCTTAATGGCACAACTTGTTTTGAGGCTATAAACACAATAAATCCTATTACAACTTTGCAGTTAAGCATACTTATACGAGAATAATATCATGACAAGTATTATTGGCAAGGTAAAAACTAAATTACCTTATTAAAATTTTCACCCAAGAAATGATAAGTTTTGATTAGACAACACCAAATGAACTATGCACTTTAAAGCTTACCTCTCATGCTTCTCTAATTGGAATAATGCAGCAAACAGATGGCCCTCAACTTTTCAGTATTTTCACCTGGAAAATATTATAAATAATTAAAACATAGAAAATAGTACAAAAATAAACTTTAAAAGCACTGTCACATCCATCTACCCACCATAAGGAATTTCATAAATTTTAATATTTTTTTCATTGACTTTTATCATTAAAAAAACTAGATGTTGATTATAGCCCCCCTAAGGGAATTATTTCTATAGATTTAGGTATAGATCCTAATATACATGTATATAGGGATTTGTATTGACTTGAAATTCTGTATCTCTTTTCTTAAACCATTCGTAATGGAGGAGGAGAAGAGGGACGAGAAGAGAGGGAGGTTGGGGAGGAACCCCCCTCCCTCCTCCTCTTTGTCTTTGAAAAGTGAACGAGAAGATGAGGGACGAGAAATATTTCTCGGCCAAAGCATGTGAGGCCCACTCATTTTTATTAATTTTTAATTTATATAAAACCATTAAAATTGTGATACCTACTCCCCTCAAACTCTCCCACACCGTCACACCCACAATTTATCTTCTTGCTGACTGGGCGTCACGTAGTACACTTCTCTTCCCTCACCCTACCATTACACATGGTCTTAGATTGTAGTATATAAAACGGTTATATAATCGGTTATCTCACCCGTTTTCTAGGTTTGCTATTATATAAATATTATGTACAAGTTTAGTATGCGTATCTATATAGAACGCACTCATATTGCATTTGGAAATATTTGAAAAAATTGTATTTTCTTTTCTTAAATTCTTAAAAACTACAATATTTAAAACGTTTATAATCGATTATCTCACTCTTTTTCTAAGTCAGGTAGTACCCAGCAAGTATTATGTACAAGTTTATTATGTGGTTATCTACGAAAACACGCTCACATATATTAATATATATATATCCTAGATAAAAATAACTGTTTATTTGGATAATTTAAATAAATACATCCTAACTGTTCATTGTACTTTTGCTAAGTGTTGATTTATTATTGAAGCATAATTTATTTGGAAACAGAATCTGTAAAGAAAAGTTAATAGATTTGAGGGTACACCATTATCCTTACCACCCCTAGTCTACTAACCCAGCCAGCCCATGGGGCCCATAACAGCTGGGTACAGACCACAACAAAAATGACCCTGAGGTACACCAACCTTCATGTGGGTTGCATTTTTGACTGACAAATTACAATGGACCTTCCATTGCCATGGCTCATGTTCATCCATCAAATAATTTAACTATTTTTTTCTTGAGTTTCATATGTAGTTATATTTGATTATTATTTAATTTATGAGAGAAACAATATTATTATACGCGGGTAATGTCTGGTGAATAACTCCTCACACCTCTTTTCTTGTTTATTAATAAAGAACAAAACAATTCAAAACACAATGTAAATAGACATATAGTAACTATAAACCATCTATTTATATTAAAACTCTAATACGTTAACTTTACTCAAATTAGAAAACCAAATAAATTAATTAAAATAAATTTTATCTCTAACTCTGATATCTCTACAACCCATTATTGTCTATTCTCTTTTTTTTATTATCTTTATTGCCAACTTTTCATATTTAACCCCTCAACGTTGTTAATTCACCATTTTAGTCCTTAAATCAAGATTAGCACTTCATTGATAAACAAGAGTGGTGAGGAGTTCTCACGAAGGCGTCGTGCTGTTGTGCTTTTTTACTCTAATTGTTTTCGTAAATTGGTTGTGTGTGCAACAGTCCAAAGGAGAGTTTGAAGAAGTGAAGCAAATCAACCCGGTGCGATCTAAACCTTCGTGGATCGGCAAGGAGAAGGAAGACTCGGAACTTAAGTGGATCAAGGAGGGATTTAGGATACCCTTTAGTTAATTACATGGTAGCATGGCATATGATTATATGAAATTTCTGTATTCGATACGGTCACGAGTGGGGGCTCCAGCCAATAATATTGTGACGTGTGGCAGAGAGAGAAACTGGATAAGATGGGTGTTGGAGCCCCCGCTGGAGCCCCTGGCCCTGGTGTGGAGGGGCGCGAGCAGGGGCTCCAGCGGGTTTTTTTTTTTATTTTTTTATAAATATATTCAAAAAACGTATTATTAAAAAAACTCATAAATTATTAAAAAAAACACACATTAAAAAAAACACATTAATATCTAAAAATAAAATAAAAATTAAAGTACTAAAAAAACATTATTCTTATTCTTCGGCTTGGTCTTCTTCGATCAACCTCTTTCGGATACGTTCCTTTTGCTTTTCCATCAGCATTTGATCGACCGGATTTAGGTTACTGAAGTCTCTTGTAAGGAAGTTCAAATCTCTCATTCGGCTTTTTTCCTTTTTGTCATTAGAGACCACCTTCATGGTTTTGTTGAATTTATTGAGGGATTCAACTAGATCGACGATGTTTACGGCTCCCCCCTCAGCCGGTTTTTTCCCCTTGGCGTCCCGTCCCAATGGCCGCCTCCTCGGCGGTGAAGACGTTTCCTCCCCCGCAATGTTTAGGTCGAATCCAACGCGGCAATCCGACGCGGCAGAAGTGCTATACGCTCCAGACGAACTAGTTTTAGTCCGTTTCGGCCCTACTTCCGCATCATGGTCGGGCGCCACCAGCTCAACCCACTTGGCACACCTTTTCAACCTCTCCCACAACTTTACATCGTCCCACGTCTTCACCGTCCCATACCTCCGCAGACACTCCTGCTTCCACTCTTCGACAGTGAAATTGTAAACCGCCAAATCATCACTGCCACTTGGTCTCATACGACCGGCGTTCCTGTTGAAAAGATTAGTAAACAAGCCGACAAATTTTCTGATTTCGGACCACCGACCCGAAATCATATCGGCGTTCCGCTCTGTACTCCCAACGAGCGAATAGAACGTCTCCCTAACCTTTGTCCAAAAGACCTTGCTCTTTTGGTAGTCGGCTGCAAAATGCATAAATAAATTTGTAAGTCATTTAACTTTTTTATTTAACTTTTTTATTAAAAATCATTTTTAAAAACGTTAAAACAATTACCGCAACGCCGATCCTCAGAAATGACTATCCAAGCCCGACACAGGGCTTCCTTCTCATCCGATGACCACGGAGTGGTTTTCCGTTTCGTCCTCGGAGTCGAAGCCGGTCCCGGCCCGTCCGTTGCAAGTTGTTTTTTTCGGTGGACGCGTCTTCTTGCTCCCGTAGCATCACCGTGTGATTCTTGTGTCTCCGGAACTACAAAGTTAGGAGACGGTTGTATGTTGGATTGTTGAAAGCCGGATGTTTCTTGCGACCCCGAAAAAACATCGATTGGTCTGGTGACGACCATAAATCGTCGTAACTATAACCTGAATCTAGGTTTGGGTACCAATTTCCAGACATGTTTTTAAAAAAAAGTTTGGAAGATGGGTTGATTTTGGGTTTTTGTTTGAAGTTGTGGTAATTGTTTTATGTGATTTTGGGTGTGGTAATTGTTTTAGGTGATATTGGGTTTATATATAGGAAGAATAATTTTTTTTTATTAAATTAAAGAGCCCAACGGCTCATTTGTGTACACTCCAACGGCTATGTCACGCACCCCAATGCTCCTTTACGCCACCTTACTCCCGCGACCCACCTTGCGCCCGCCTTGTTTTTCGCGCTCGCGCCCCTCTCGCGCCTCGGTGGTGTGGTGCTCGCGCCTGGGGGCGCGAGCGGATGTCCTCTCGCGCCCGCGCTGAAGCCCCACACCCCTCAGCCTTATCCTTACCACCCCTAGTCTACTAACCCAGCCAGCCCATGGGGCCCATAACAGCTGGGTACAGACCACAACAAAAATGACCCTGAGGTACACCAACCTTCATGTGGGTTGCATTTTTGACTGACAAATTATAATGGACCTTCCATTGCCATGGCTCATGTTCATCCATCAAATAATTTAACTATTTTTTTCTTGAGTTTCATATGTAGTTATATTTGATTATTATTTAATTTATGAGAGAAACAATATTATTATACGCGGGTAATGTCTGGTGAAGAACTCCTCACACCTCTTTTCTTGTTTATTAATAAAGAACAAAACAATTCAAAACACAATGTAAATAGACATATAGTAACTATAAACCATCTATTTATATTAAAACTCTAATACGTTAACTTTACTCAAATTAGAAAACCAAATAAATTAATTAAAATAAATTTTATCTCTAACTCTGATATCTCTACAACCCATTATTGTCTATTCTCTTTTTTTTATTATCTTTATTGCCAACTTTTCATATTTAACCCCTCAACGTTGTTAATTCACCATTTTAGTCCTTAAATCAAGATTAGCACTTCATTGATAAACAAGAGTGGTGAAGAGTTCTCACGAAGGCGTCGTGCTGTTGTGCTTTTTTACTCTAATTGTTTTCGTAAATTGGTTGTGTGTGCAAAAGTCCAAAGGAGAGTTTGAAGAAGTGAAGCAAATCAACCCGGTGCGATCTAAACCTTCGTGGATCGGCAAGGAGAAGGAAGACTCGGAACTTAAGTGGATCAAGGAGGGATTTAGGATACCCTTTAGTTAATTACATGGTAGCATGGCATATGATTATATGAAATTTCTGTATTCGATACGGTCACGAGTGGGGGCTCCAGCCAATAATATTGTGACGTGTGGCAGAGAGAGAAACTGGATAAGATGGGTGTTGGAGCCCCCGCTGGAGCCCCTGGCCCTGGTGTGGAGGGGCGCGAGTGTGACATCTGCCCCGATCCGACCCGACCCAGGTACCCGTTTCTCTGACCCGATCTCTTTCTTTTATGATTTAATATTTATTTATACTTATACTTTATTTTTAATAATAATAATATACTTTTCCTTCCCGCCTCTTTCTCTCTCTTTCTTTCCGCCGTTCCGTCCCTCTCCTTCTCTCTTTCCGCCTTCTTTTCCCTCTTGTCGCCGTCCCGCCCTTACGCCTTGTTTCCCTCTTTCTTCTAACTCTTTGCTTGTCCTTTGTTCCTTCCCGCCTAAGGTTGTCTGCGCAGCTCCACACGCCAGACTCCTTACAAGGAAGCCTGCGTGAAGACCACCTGTTACAGCGATTCGCGAGACGAACTCTTCTCGCAGCGCGCTAAGAACGGTAGCTCTTCCCGCGACGCGCTAAGGATTTGTAGTTCTTCTCGCAGCGCGCTAAGAACGGTAGCTCTTCCCGCGACGCGCTAAGGATTTGTAGTTCTTCTCGCAGCGCGCTAAGAATTATAGTTCTTCCCGCGGCGCGCTAGGAATTTTAGTTCCTCCCGCGGCGCGCTAAGAAATGTGATTCTTCCCGCGGCGCGCTTAGAAATGAAGTTCTTTCCGCGACGCGTTAAGGTTGGTTCTGACTGCCTTCGCGCTCTCTTGACCTTCTGTGTCTGCCTTCGCGCTCCAGCCTTCTCGCGCTAAACCCTTTGAGTTTTTCTTCTGTTTAATCTAGCCGTTTGCTTTTGTGTTGTCTTATCTTTTGAGCTGTTGACCTAATCTGCTTTGTCTGAAAAGTTACTTTCGGCGCAGCATGCGCGCCAACCCCATTGGTTGGCAGATAAAGTGACTGACATAATCTTTTGAGATCTGCTTTTGCCATGCTTGACCAGTACCTTTTTCTGAACCGCTCATGCCTGTTACTGTTCCCTGTCAGCCTTTTTCTCTTTTTCCCTGCTGCCATATCTTTTGATATCTTTTGCTTTTGGAATCTTTTGCTTTTTGAGATCTTTTCCCCTTTTTCTAGGGATTATGTCTCCTAGGGTTTTCCTATAAATAATAATCTTATTTTTCTTAACACTACACACACAAAACACTTAATCTCTCTTATTCTCTCTTGCTCCTTGCTCTCTCTGCCGCCTCCCTCTCTGCCTCCGTCTTTCTTCCTGTTCCGCCCTGCTTTTCCGGTAATATATATATATATATATATATATATAATAATTTACTTATTAATTATGCTAACTTATAATCAAGACTTAAAAACAGATCGTTAAAACAATAATCTTTAATTATAGGTTAACTTGTGCTTGTTTAAAGTTGGTTCTTGCTTTATCTTACACCGCACCGTTTATCAAGTGAGTAATCTCGTACCTAATCCCTTTTTATTTTTAATGTTTTGGGATGTTCATGTGTTCATACAAACTTAGAGTCTTAAACTTGTTTATGAACTTTAGTCGCGCAGTATCCCATGTGTTGAGGACGTTTACTTGGCTGTTTATTTGTATGTGTGTATCATTAACCGCTTTGTTCGGCCTATTCCGAAGTTTTCATGGATCCATTAGATGAACACGGGAGACCTATCGTTTACGGTTTTCTTTGTTTACACTTGCACAGATGTTTTCTCGTTTTTGTGCTCAATTGGGAGCACGGATTGAACTATGAACTATGAGCTATGATCTATCTAGGCTTGATCACAATCTGATTGCACCCTTGTTAAACACCAGACATACACGTGTTGCGCGCAGATTTATTGTTATCTATGTATTGTATTAAACTTGATTTCTCACCAACACGCAAGTGTTTGACGTTTATTTTAACACATGTTCAGGTTTGCAGTAGCTGTTTTGGAGCTTGTGGACACATAGGACGTTTTTACTTTTGGACCTAGATTAAAATGTATCGAGACAAGTTATTGCTGTTCGAATATTTTGATTTATAATATATTGATTTAAGTTGGTTTATTTATTTCTTATGTATACGTTGCGCATGCGTGAATGAATATATTTATTAAATATTGACACCCAATAGTGTCACGAGTAATGAAACAATATGTGGCGCCCCGATGTATAATCCGCCTTTGGTCGGGGTGTTACAGATTGGTATCAGAGCTCGTTGACTTTAGGATAGGTGGTTAGACGTAACGGCCTAGAATACCTAAGAGTCCCTTCTCGCGCATGAGAGAAATCTCATGTTTGCGCGCTTATTGTTAATTACTCGTTATTTATGAATATGCTCGCGCTTGCGCAGTATATGATTTTATGTTTTATTTCGCGATATTTCGATTTTTGTTGAATTTCGATTTTATTGATTTTACTTACATATTCGTTTGTTGGGTTTAAAAATCCGAAAAGTCATGGTGATACATGAATAGTTGATTTTTAATTCCCATTTACGATTATGTTCTGAGGTTGGAAACTTGAAAAGTCATGGTGATACATGAATTGTCAACTTCCAATACTCATTTTCTTGTGTATTTTATATTGAAGATTGAAAAGTCATGGTGATACATGAATCGTCAATCTCCAATACTCGTTTGCTCGTATATTTTAAATTGGGAATTCGGAAAGTCATGGTGATACATGAATTGTCGATTCTTGATTCGAATTTGTTACCTTTATTAAGTCTGCATTTAGGGTCATTTATTTTACTTTAACTTTGGACAGTAACTGACTCCGTGAAACCAAGCTTTATAAGATTAAAACTTTGCGCTAAAATCAAGATATTAACTAAAATTAAAACTTTTATAGAATGCCTCCGCTATCTCGCCGATTTCAGAGAAGAGAAGCCTCGCGCATGCGTAGACAGCAACGTTCCCAGGAAATGGCCGCCGCGATAGCCCAAGCCTTGAGCCAAAACAATACCTCCAGTTATAACATTAAGTCCTTTAACGCGGGTAACCCTCCAAAGTTCACAGGTCTTGAAGGAGCCACCGTGATGCTCCAGTGGCTTGAGAAAATAGAAAACACTTTCCTCCACACCCAATGCCCCTCAGACAGACGGACCCTATATGCTTCCAGTGTCCTGGAATCCAGAGCGCTTACATGGTGGAATGGAGTAGCTCATGCGCGTGGCGCAGAGGCTGCTTCTAGCATGACATGGGAGGAATTCAAGGAAATTCTTACGCGAGAATTATGCCCTCCCAACGAAGTTAAGCGCCTGGAGGAGGAATTTTGGAATCTTAAGCAGTACAGCGGTGAAGCGCGCGAGTACGCGACGCGCTTCCATGAACTAAGCCTGCTTGTCCCTCACCTTGTTACCCCTTCCCGCCGAGCCATAGAGAAATTCCTTGGGGGTCTCCCCATGGAAATTCAAGATTCTGTATGGGCCAGAAACCCAGTTACCCTCTCTGACGCCATCGAGTTGGCCGCTGTGCTCAGCGACAACCATGTCAGAGCAGGAACCCTGTTCCTGCGGGGAACAGAAAAGACCAAACCCACCAAGACTGTCCCTGAACCAACAGAAACCAAACCTGAACCCTCAAACCGTAACAACCTCAAGCGCAGGCGCAAGGCCTATGCGCTTACCAACCCGCCCATTGTCCAGCAACCCATCTACCAACCTCCAGTTTACACGCCTAACCCTCTGTCAGCCTACCCAACACCTCCTGTAGTCCACAACTATGCCTTAACCAATCCCGCACTCCCTGCCCCGCCACCTAAGAAACCTTACACAGGAAATCAACCCTTTTGCCCAACCTGTAGACTTCACCACCCAACCCAAACCCCGTGTCGACAATGTAACCGATGTGGCCGCGTTGGTCACTCTGCCGAATACTGTAGAGTCCCTCCCGCCAACCCAATTGCGCCAACACCACCAGTTTACCCGCAGAATCCACAACCAACCTACCAAAACCCACGACCCAGGTCGTGCTATAACTGCGGTGATCCCAGTCATTTCCGGAACGCGTGCCCAAGACTACAAGTTCAGATTACACAAGCGAATCCGGTGAACCAGATTTCGAACCAAGTGACGCGTGGACGAGCTTTTAACATAACCGCGCACCAAGCGCAAGCGAATAATGACGTAGTTAATGGTACATTTTTGCTTAACGGATTTTATGCTTCTATACTTTTTGATACTGGCGCCGATCGAAGTTTTATCTCTCGCGCCTTCGAGCAGAAGCTTGCGCGACCGCGCATCGACTTAAAAGAAGATTTTTCAGTTGAATTGGCTAACGGTGAAACTGTTTTAATTAACTCTGTGATTAAAGATTGCACGCTTAACCTTAACGAAAACGATTTTCTGATCGACCTCATCCCTATGCCTCTTGGAAGTTTTGATGTTATCATTGGTATGGACTGGCTCTCGAATAATCGCGCCGAAGTTATTTGCGCCAAGAAGTTGATTCGCATACCTCGAGAAAATGGTGATCTTCATATCTACGGCGAAAAACCCTCCAGTGGTCTTAAGCTTATGTCTTGCGCCGAAGCCCAAAGACTCATGCGGAAGAAGTGTATTGCATTCTTAGCCCATGTGGTTAAACCTGCTGAAGAAAAGAAGCTTCGCGATATCCCTGTTGTGCGTGATTTCCCTGAAGTTTTTCCTGATGATCTTCCTGGTATCCCTCCCGCTCGTGAAGTCGAGTTCCGTATTGATCTTGTCCCTGGTGCTTCCCCCGTGGCTAAATCTCCTTACCGTCTTGCGCCCGCTGAGATGCAAGAATTGGCAAGCCAACTTCAAGAGTTGACTGCTAAAGGATTCATTCGCCCTAGCTCTTCGCCCTGGGGTGCTCCGGTGTTGTTCGTTAAAAAGAAAGATGGATCGTTTCGCATGTGTATCGATTACCGCGAGTTGAACAAACTCACCATTAAAAACCGGTATCCCTTACCGCGTATTGACGACCTCTTTGATCAACTCCAAGGTGCCTCTTGTTTCTCGAAGATTGATCTCCGCTCTGGCTATCACCAGTTGCGCATCCGCGATGAAGATGTTCCGAAGACTGCTTTTCGAACTCGTTATGGCCATTTTGAATTCTTGGTCATGTCCTTCGGTTTGACCAACGCACCCGCCGTTTTCATGGATCTAATGAATCGGGTGTGTAGGCCTTTCTTGGATAAATTCGTGATTGTGTTTATCGATGATGTTCTGGTGTATTCTAAGACCAAGGCCGAGCACGAGCAACATCTTCGGTTGGTGTTGCAAAAGCTTCGAACCGAGCAGCTCTATGCTAAGCTTTCCAAGTGTGAATTCTGGTCTGATGAAGTACAGTTTCTTGGTCATGTTGTAAACAAGATGGGTATCCATGTCGACCCATCCAAGATTGAAGCAATCAAGAACTGGTTGACGCCATCCACTCCTTCTGAGATCCGTTCCTTTCTGGGCTTAGCTGGTTACTACCGGCGATTTATTTCGAACTTCTCGAATATCGCTTTGCCTTTAACAGCTCTAACGCACAAAGGTAAACCGTATATTTGGGGCTCGAAGCAAGAAGAAGCCTTTCTGACGCTCAAGCGATTGTTGTGTGAAGCTCCTGTTCTTGCGCTACCTGAGGGTAATGATGATTTTGTCGTGTACTGCGATGCCTCCAACCAAGGTCTCGGTTGTGTTCTTATGCAACGAGGCAAGGTTATCGCTTACGCATCAAGGCAACTTAAGGTTCACGAAAAGAATTATACAACTCACGATCTCGAACTTGGTGCAGTTGTTTTTGCCTTGAAGATCTGGAGACACTACCTTTATGGTACTAAGTGTATCCTTTACACTGACCATAAAAGCCTTCAGCATATCTTTGATCAAAAGGAACTTAACATGAGACAACGCCGATGGAACGAACTCATCAGCGATTACGATTGTGAGATCCGGTATCATCCTGGTAAGGCTAATGTGGTAGCCGATGCGCTCAGCCGAAAACCCTGCCAGCTTAACTGTATTTTGCCGCGCACGCATCTTCACTTTGCGTCGATTCAAAGCAACCTTGAATCGCGTATTCGTGACGCGCAGCGCGCATCCATCAGTAATGGTAACCTTCGCGCCGAGTTAGCGTGTGGCGCGGAAGCACACTTTGTCCCTAATCTGAGTGGAATTCTCTGCTATCTTAATCGCATCTGGATTCCCTTTGATGAGAATCTTCGCGTTGATATCCTGAGTGAGGCGCATAAATCTCGGTATTCTATTCATCCTGGCGCTGATAAGATGTACAAGGATTTGCGCATTACCTATTGGTGGCCCGGTATGAAAAAGGATATTGCTGTGTTCGTAGCTAAATGCCTGACTTGTTCTAAAGTAAAAGCTGAACACCAACGCCCATCTGGTTTGCTCGAACAACCTGAAATTCCTACGTGGAAATGGGAATGTGTAGCGATGGACTTTATTACCAAGTTACCTTTGACAGCAAGCAAACATGATAGCATTTGGGTAATAGTGGATCGTTTGACTAAGTCTGCTCACTTTCTGCCCATTCGTGAAAACTACCGTGTTGAGCAGCTCGCGCAGCTTTATGTCAAGGAAATTGTCTGCCGCCATGGTACTCCTTTGAGCATCATATCCGATCGCGATGGCCGTTTTATATCTCGCTTTTGGAAATCTCTCCAATCTGCGCTAGGAACTCGCTTGGACATGAGTACGGCATATCATCCTCAGACTGACGGTCAGTCTGAGCGAACTATTCAGACTCTTGAGGATATGCTCCGATCTTGTGTTCTTGATTTTGGAGGTAATTGGGATTCGCACCTGCCTTTGATCGAGTTCTCTTATAATAACAGCTATCATTCCAGTATTGGTATGGCCCCATTTGAAGCACTTTACGGTCGTAAGTGCCGCTCCCCGATCTGTTGGAGCGAAGTGGGTGAAACTCAAATCACAGGACCCGAACTTGTTCAAGAGACAACCGATAAAATCGCCAAGATCCGTAATCATCTGCTGACTGCCAGAAGCCGACAGAAGAGTTACGCAGATCGCAGGCGAAAGCCTCTCGAATTTCAAGTTGGTGATCTTGTTCTCCTCAAAGTGTCGCCCTGGAAGGGTGTTGTCCGCTTTGGGAAGAAAGGTAAGCTTGCTCCTCGATATGTTGGACCATTTAAGATTCTCGCGCGTGTGGGAAAAGTTGCCTACAGACTTGACCTGCCGCCCGCGCTCAGTAATGTGCATCCAACGTTCCATGTATCCAATCTCAAGAAGTGTTTAGCTGACGAGAACCTTCACATTCCACTTGATGAAGTTCAAGTTGATAAAACTATGCATTTCGTTGAGAAGCCTGTTGAGATTATGGATCGCGAGGTAAAGCAAACCAAGCGCAGTCGTATCCCTATCGTGAAAGTTCGCTGGGAGTCCAAGCGCGGAGCCGAGTTTACATGGGAAAGGGAAGATCAAATGAAGATCAAGTACCCGCACATGTTCTCTGCGCAACCTACTTCGAGATAAATTTCGGGACGAAATTTCTTAAAGTAGGGGAGACTGTGACATCTGCCCCGATCCGACCCGACCCAGGTACCCGTTTCTCTGACCCGATCTCTTTCTTTTATGATTTAATATTTATTTATACTTATACTTTATTTTTAATAATAATAATATACTTTTCCTTCCCGCCTCTTTCTCTCTCTTTCTTTCCGCCGTTCCGTCCCTCTCCTTCTCTCTTTCCGCCTTCTTTTCCCTCTTGTCGCCGTCCCGCCCTTACGCCTTGTTTCCCTCTTTCTTCTAACTCTTTGCTTGTCCTTTGTTCCTTCCCGCCTAAGGTTGTCTGCGCAGCTCCACACGCCAGACTCCTTACAAGGAAGCCTGCGTGAAGACCACCTGTTACAGCGATTCGCGAGACGAACTCTTCTCG
Organism: Bidens hawaiensis; assembly: GCF_021521415.1. Lineage (NCBI taxonomy): Eukaryota > Viridiplantae > Streptophyta > Magnoliopsida > Asterales > Asteraceae > Bidens > Bidens hawaiensis. The sequence continues at coordinate 1,225,786 of NW_027491131.1, forward strand.
CAGCGCGCTAAGAACGGTAGCTCTTCCCGCGACGCGCTAAGGATTTGTAGTTCTTCTCGCAGCGCGCTAAGAACGGTAGCTCTTCCCGCGACGCGCTAAGGATTTGTAGTTCTTCTCGCAGCGCGCTAAGAATTATAGTTCTTCCCGCGGCGCGCTAGGAATTTTAGTTCCTCCCGCGGCGCGCTAAGAAATGTGATTCTTCCCGCGGCGCGCTTAGAAATGAAGTTCTTTCCGCGACGCGTTAAGGTTGGTTCTGACTGCCTTCGCGCTCTCTTGACCTTCTGTGTCTGCCTTCGCGCTCCAGCCTTCTCGCGCTAAACCCTTTGAGTTTTTCTTCTGTTTAATCTAGCCGTTTGCTTTTGTGTTGTCTTATCTTTTGAGCTGTTGACCTAATCTGCTTTGTCTGAAAAGTTACTTTCGGCGCAGCATGCGCGCCAACCCCATTGGTTGGCAGATAAAGTGACTGACATAATCTTTTGAGATCTGCTTTTGCCATGCTTGACCAGTACCTTTTTCTGAACCGCCCATGCCTGTTACTGTTCCCTGTCAGCCTTTTTCTCTTTTTCCCTGCTGCCATATCTTTTTATATCTTTTGCTTTTGGAATCTTTTGCTTTTTGAGATCTTTTCCCCTTTTTCTAGGGATTATGTCTCCTAGGGTTTTCCTATAAATAATAATCTTATTTTTCTTAACACTACACACACAAAACACTTAATCTCTCTTATTCTCTCTTGCTCCTTGCTCTCTCTGCCGCCTCCCTCTCTGCCTCCGTCTTCCTTCCTGTTCCGCCCTGCTTTTCCGGTAATATATATATATATATATATAATAATTTACTTATTAATTATGCTAACTTATAATCAAGACTTAAAAACAGATCGTTAAAACAATAATCTTTAATTATAGGTTAACTTGTGCTTGTTTAAAGTTGGTTCTTGCTTTATCTTACACCGCACCGTTTATCAAGTGAGTAATCTCGTACCTAATCCCTTTTTATTTTTAATGTTTTGGGATGTTCATGTGTTCATACAAACTTAGAGTCTTAAACTTGTTTATGAACTTTAGTCGCGCAGTATCCCATGTGTTGAGGACGTTTACTTGGCTGTTTATTTGTATGTGTGTATCATTAACCGCTTTGTTCGGCCTATTCCGAAGTTTTCATGGATCCATTAGATGAACACGGGAGACCTATCGTTTACGGTTTTCTTTGTTTACACTTGCACAGATGTTTTCTCGTTTTTGTGCTCAATTGGGAGCACGGATTGAACTATGAACTATGAGCTATGATCTATCTAGGCTTGATCACAATCTGATTGCACCCTTGTTAAACACCAGACATACACGTGTTGCGCGCAGATTTATTGTTATCTATGTATTGTATTAAACTTGATTTCTCACCAACACGCAAGTGTTTGACGTTTATTTTAACACATGTTCAGGTTTGCAGTAGCTGTTTTGGAGCTTGTGGACACATAGGACGTTTTTACTTTTGGACCTAGATTAAAATGTATCGAGACAAGTTATTGCTGTTCGAATATTTTGATTTATAATATATTGATTTAAGTTGGTTTATTTATATCTTATGTATACGTTGCGCATGCGTGAATGAATATATTTATTAAATATTGACACCCAATAGTGTCACGAGTAATGAAACAATATGTGGCGCCCCGATGTATAATCCGCCTTTGGTCGGGGTGTTACAGCGAGCAGGGGCTCCAGCGGGTTTTTTTTTTATTTTTTTATAAATATATTCAAAAAACGTATTATTAAAAAAACTCATAAATTATTAAAAAAAACAGACATTAAAAAAAACACATTAATATCTAAAAATAAAATAAAAATTAAAGTACTAAAAAAACATTATTCTTATTCTTCGGCTTGGTCTTCTTCGATCAACCTCTTTCGGATACGTTCCTTTTGCTTTTCCATCAGCATTTGATCAACCGGATTTAGGTTACTGAAGTCACTTTTAAGGAAGTCCAAATCTCTCATTCGGCTTTTTTCCTTTTTGTCATTAGAGACCACCTCCATGGTTTTGTTGAATTTATTGAGGGATTCAACTAGATCGACGATGTTTACGGCTCCCCCCTCAGCCGGTTTTTTCCCCTTGGCATCCCGTCCCAATGGCCGCCTCCTCGGCGGTGAAGACGTTTCCTCCCCCGCAATGTTTAGGTCGAATCCAACGCGGCAATCCGACGCGGCAGAAGTGCTATACGCTCCAGACGAACTAGTTTTAGTCCGTTTCGGCCCTACTTCCGCATCATGGTCGGGCGCCACCAGCTCAACCCACTTGGCACACCTTTTCAACCTCTCCCACAACTTTACATCGTCCCACGTCTTCACCGTCCCATACCTCCGCAGACACTCCTGCTTCCACTCTTCGACAGTGATATTGTAAACCGCCAAATCATCACTGCCACTTGGTCTCATACGACCGGCGTTCCTGTTGAAAAGATTAGTAAACAAGCCGACAAATTTTCTGATTTCGGACCACCGACCCGAAATCATATCGGCGTTCCGCTCTGTACTCCCAACGAGCGAATAGAACGTCTCCCTAACCTTTGTCCAAAAGACCTTGCTCTTTTGGTAGTCGGCTGCAAAATGCATAAATAAATTTGTAAGTCATTTAACTTTTTTATTTAACTTTTTTATTAAAAATCATTTTTAAAAACGTTAAAACAATTACCGCAACGCCGATCCTCAGAAATGACTATCCAAGCCCGACACAGGGCTTCCTTCTCATCCGATGACCACGGAGTGGTTTTCCGTTTCGTCATCGGAGTCGAAGCCGGTCCCGGCCCGTCCGTTGCAAGTTGTTTTTTTCGGTGGACGCGTCTTCTTGCTCCCGTAGCATCACCGTGTGATTCTTGTGTCTCCGGAACTACAAAGTTAGGAGACGGTTGTATGTTGGATTGTTGAAAGCCGGATGTTTCTTGCGACCCCGAAAAAACATTGATTGGTCTGGTGACGACCATAAATCGTCGTAACTATAACCTGAATCTAGGTTTGGGTACCAATTTCCAGACATGTTTTTAAAAAAAAGTTTGGAAGATGGGTTGATTTTGGGTTTTTGTTTGAAGTTGTGGTAATTGTTTTATGTGATTTTGGGTGTGGTAATTGTTTTAGGTGATATTGGGTTTATATATAGGAAGAATAATTTTTTTTTATTAAATTAAAGAGCCCAACGGCTCATTTGTGTACACTCCAACGGCTATGTCACGCACCCCAATGCTCCTTTACGCCACCTTACTCCCGCGACCCACCTTGAGCCCGCCTTGTTTTTCTCGCTCACGCCCCTCTCGCGCCCCTCTCGCGCCTCGGTGGTGTGGTGCTCGCGCCCGAGCGCCCCTCTCGCGCCTCGGTGGTGTGGTGCTCGCGCCCGAGCGCCCCTCTCGCGCCTCGGTGCAGGCGCGAGCGGAGGGCCTCTCGCGCCCGCGCTGAAGCCCCACACCCCTCAGCCTTATCCTTACCACCCCTAGTCTACTAACCCAGCCAGCCCATGGGGCCCATAACAGCTGGGTACAGACCACAACAAAAATGACCCTGAGGTACACAAACCTTCATGTGGGTTGCATTTTTGACTGACAAATTATAATGGACCTTCCATTGCCATGGCTCATGTTCATCCATCAAATAATTTAACTATTTTTTTCTTGAGTTTCATATGTAGTTATATTTGATTATTATTTAATTTATGAGAGAAACAATATTATTATACGCGGGTAATGTCTGGTGAATAACTCCTCACACCTCTTTTCTTGTTTATTAATAAAGAACAAAACAATTCAAAACACAATGTAAATAGACATATAGTAACTATAAACCATCTATTTATATTAAAACTCTAATACGTTAACTTTACTCAAATTAGAAAACCAAATAAATTAATTAAAATAAATTTTATCTCTAACTCTGATATCTCTACAACCCATTATTGTCTATTCTCTTTTCTATATTATCTTTATTGCCAACTTTTCATATTTAACCCCTCAACGTTGTTAATTCACCATTTTAGTCCTTAAATCAAGATTAGCACTTCATTGATAAACAAGAGTGGTGAGGAGTTCTCACGAAGGCGTCGTGCTGTTGTGCTTTTTTACTCTAATTGTTTTCGTAAATTGGTTGTGTGTGCAACAGTCCAAAGGAGAGTTTGAAGAAGTGAAGCAAATCAACCCGGTGCGATCTAAACCTTCGTGGATCGGCAAGGAGAAGGAAGACTCGGAACTTAAGTGGATCAAGGAGGGATTTAGGATACCCTTTAGTTAATTACATGGTAGCATGGCATATGATTATATGAAATTTCTGTATTCGATACGGTCACACGTTTATGCCACATCGTAAAATGCTTGATCTTTAACATCAACACATATTAAAGATCTGTTATGTAGTATTTCACTAAAGTGCGAATTAAAAATTCACGTTTTAGAATAACATAAAGGGTTTAGATTTATACAATTCAAAAATTAGATACATGAATATTTACTTTAGAATAGGTAGCCGGAAGACTTACGGAACCAACTGAACATCAATTCAGAAAAAAAGAAATTGAAAATATAACACAAAAAAACTGAAAGAAAAAGAAAAACAACAAATATTTTTTTGGTTTTAACCCCACTACATAGAAGGAATAGGAAAGTACTTGTCGAAATCTTTTAAATTTAAAACGGATAAGTCGGCCGGGTCTCTGAATCTATTCTAACTATCCAAGAATTCCTAGAATTTTAGGTGGGATGGAAGTTGTAATTCTTTCTACCTCTCGGGGCATAACGGCAGACCAAGAGGCTCAACTAGAAAAAATAGGCGGAGAAATTTTGCGTTGTATGTGGTAATCTTTCTAATATCCGAATTGAATAGGAAACTTCTTTTTTGTGAAAAGAAAAGATAAGGGATGGGTTGTCTAATAGGGTGGGAACCTATTAGACAATGTTGATAAAAGTTCAGGAAGCTATATCATCATCATCATCATCATTATCATCATCATCATCGTACTCAGTATATCCCACCAATAGCAATGCTATGGTAGGGTCTGAGGAGGGTAAGATGTAGACAGCCTTACCTCTATCCCATAGGGATAGAGATGCTGCTTCCGGTGAGACCCCCGGCTCGATAGTAGTTTTGCATCAAGCCTTGGACATAAGGCACATAGCACTCAATCATCGGGACACCGGCTGATCGGTGCATGTGCCCTTGTCTTTCGGCTATCAACGCCACCACATGATGCCTGATTAACCTTCCGCCACTTTTAACGTTATTTTCACGAGATTAGTAAAATAACGTCAAAATTAGTGCAATTTTACTTTTGCCCACCCGAGGGTTCACACATATATACATTATATGCGCGCACCGCAAGCAGGGCGTAATTCAGGAAGCTATATATAATGTTGATAAAAGTTCAGGAAACTATATATAACTCTATTAAAGTTAAGTAAAAACATAAGTTAAAAACAGAACACCAAAATTTGGATCCACTAGATGAATGTCACTTGGCTCAATGGCATTGGCGGACCTACACCTTTGGTGTTGGTATCGAACGACCCCTATAAAAAACTTTTTTTAAAGGTAAATGTATATGTTAAAATCCCGTTTGACCCTATAAAATTTTGACACCGATTATCTTCCAACCCTTGTGAAATATTTTCTTGGGTCCGCCACTGCTAAATGGTGATTTACAACTGTATGTCATTCTCAACTGTATATAGGTATAAAATCTCCTATGAATTATGTACAAAATCACTTTCATATGGAAATACTTTATAGAGCTTCCGCCAAATAATTAAAATGTAATAACAAGAAGAAATATGCAAATTTATTATAAAGATGGTGACGTAAGTTAGTCCGAAAACATTCTTTCTATAGAGAATGAATCATCATAATGTGGAAAACCACCAAGTTATAAAGTTACATCAACAGAATACGAAAACCTTAAGCAGATAGCTCTTATCAATGGTAACTTGGTTATCAGTGATAACCAAGTTTCCCTGTGCCAGTTACCACTAAGGCACGGTTACCAACGAGAAAAAGTTACCATTGATAAATTAAATTACACCTGATAAGTAGTGACCCATTACTGATAATCAGTAACGAATGATGATTATTTTTCATACAATTTCCGTTTGTCGTGCAAACCTAAAGCAACTTTTACAAGCATTAGAATAAGGTAACATTGTTCACCATGGACGCTGCTCCCTAGAAAGATTTCAAGACCCGTCTACGAGATAGCTCCCAACCCTAAGGAAATGTTGCCCCCTTGAACCACAAGTTTGTTGGTGCATTAAAATTTATTCTTATCGACTTTGGTCCTAAGGATAACCCGATTACCCAAAATGGTCTGATGACAATAAAACCACCTAGCATGTTCAATCTTTAAACTTGTTTTTAAGTTAGTCAGCTGTTGCTACGGTTTTTAAACAGGTTTTGAGACAAGAAACCCCTACCCGGTAAAACCAGTTTCGGGTATAACTGACCCGATTAACCAGTGAATAACGTGAAAAAAAATCCCGGTTTTTTATAAAATAATAAAAAAAAATCGGTTAACCGGTTCGTAACCAGTTAGCTTGTGTACCTCTAAGCTGAACTACCATGAATAGGTTTGCCAAAAACTAAAACCACGTGCAAAAACCGAGTATACTGTTCAGCGGCCCAATATAGTACGGTTCCCGCTCGGCTTATCAGATTCAAAATGAAAAGAAGTAAATTTGGGGTTGGTAAAAGGTTCTCATGATATGACTAAACGATTACCGACAACAAAACTTTGCAAATCATCAAGCATTCAACAAGGTGATGCCTATGAAACTGGCAAGTGAAACCTGCACCGCTCAAAAGCTAACTCTATTGCTATAATAACACGAAAAATACATACGTTGTCGATAGCAGCAGCAGCAGCAGCGCGTATATATATTTATGTGATCACGGTCGGGGCAGAACGGCCGGTGAATTCTAGTATCTTTGACAGCTTTAGTGCAACATCAACCTGTAGTCAAAACATATTGGTCAACCCTCTGTCAACAAACTCATAATAAATTGTTATATTTATAAGATCATCGCATTTTCTGAATTTATTACAATTATATGCCCTTCCCATAAAACTTGTATTACGATATGAAAGTTGGAGTGTAAGAAGAAAAAGAAGGGCATATCCATCATGTTATAAATTGTAACTAATTAAATGGAAATTTTAAATATTTTCAATCGAAAATTTTGATATTATGAAAGTTTTCAGGGGAATATACGATAATACGAAATTGTTTCTAAAAATGCATACGAAAATATAAATAAAAATTAAAATGGTTTACCAAAGGAGCAAGTGCTTCTCGAGACTCTCTTCCGGTTTTAGATGAATCTTTTACATATTGCTCGATGTAAAGACGAATCGTAGCACCTTCTGACCCGGTCCCAGATAAACGGAAAACCTATAACACACATTCAAAAGTGTTTCACTTACTTTTCATGTTTTTAACATTTTACAACCGTGAAAACCCATCACCAAAAAACTCGCGGCCCCACAAAAAGACATGATCTCTTCAATGGGCAAAACTTTAAAAGTGGACTTTAAAAAAAAATTATTTACGAATATAAAGTAAATAAATAAATTCAATAAATACTCACCAAACGTGACCCGTCTTCAAACAAGTAACGAATTCCTTGATTTTTAGAGACTGAACCGTCAACTGGATCTTTGTATTCAAACTCATCAGCACCGGCGACATCTAAAACATCCGGACATATTCCCTTTATAGTACTACAAAAATAAATAGCTCAAGGCGAATAGAATGAAATATGAGCTTGAAATCAGCTTGTTAACAACTAGAGGTGTAAACGAGACGAGCCACTCATCAGCTACTCAAGATCGGTTCGTTATAAGCTTGAATCGAGCTAAGCTTAAACGAGTTCAAGTCTAAAAATAAGCTTGTTTAATAAACGAGCTTGAGCTTCATATACCGAACTCAGCTAGTCTCGTGAACCTAACAAGCCCGTTAATCATATACATACAATTATCTTTTATTTAATACAATAAATATATACTATATACTAAAACTAATTATAAATTGTGTAAAAATAACTAAATACTATGTATCATAATACACACACACTTATATATAACCGTAATTAATAAACGAGCCAAAAGCCAAAGCCAAACTCGAGCTTGAAAATTTTCTCACACGCTGAGCTCATATCAGTTCGAAAATTATACGAGTCAACTTGGCTCGAGCTACATACTATTACAACATTTCCAATTTAGTATAATAAGTGATACTAATGTACGAAAAGATCAATCAACAATTTTTCAAGGAATTAAGAAATTTACGTGTTAATGTCAATAGTAGAGGATTGCAGGTTGACCAAGTGATCCATGACTTGCTTTGCAGCACCTGCATCAACGTTCTTCAAAAAGAAAAAAAATATTTTTCATCAATATAAACATCGATCACAATTTTAATTACATTTTTAATGCTTTATCATAACTTGGGGATTGAATTATACCTCATAATCATAACGAGTATAATAGTGGCGCCCAAAAGTAGCCCAGTGTTGCTTCACAATATCCTCAACAGTCACAAGCTTCCCGCCATCGAGGTTATCCTTGTTTTTATAAGCAAGGATGGATAACCAAGCCAACACAGCCCAGATTCCATCTTTTTCGCGTATATGATCCGACCCTGTATGAATAATATAAACAAACAAATTATTAAATTATGAAACAATAATATTCTTCATATTCATAAAAATAAAAGATTACCTGTTCCAAAACTTTCTTCACCACAAACTGAACATAATCCAGCATCCATCAAATTACCAAAGAATTTCCATCCAGTTGGTACCTAAAAAGTCAGAACCGAGTGAGTTTTACTTAAACGGTCTAAACCCATATTTTATATATGATTATATTGTAAGTACATAATTTCTATAATTATCACTATATTGTATGTACACGAGTACCTCAAAAAGCTTAAGGTTGAGACTTTTAGCTACAACATCGAGAGCAGCGGATGTTGGCATACTCCTACAAGCAGACAAGTCACAATTACAAATCAAAATTTGTTTCCATCAGACGGGTTGAATAACGGGTTAAATAAGTTCATGTTAAAATGGGCTGGGCCGGGTCGGGTTGGATTGACGGTTGACACACACTACTTTAGTCCATTTTCTTATATTTCATATATAATTTAATGTGTTGATTACAATCACAAAAGAACATTCTTTTGCTGTATATTCTAAATCTTTATAAGACTTTGAAGGTCATCTGCATTGGATATAGACTTTAGGCAACATTGACATGTTTGACTCATTCAACCCACAACCCAACTCAACCCATTTAGAGGTGTAATTAAAGCAAGCTGCTCGTGAGCTACTCGAATTCTGCTTGCTAAAAGCTCGAATGGAGCTGAGCATAAATATGCTTGAGTTCGATCCAAAATAAGCTAGCTTAATAAACGTGCCCGAGCCTGAGCTTTGCTTATTGAGCTTGGACTTGCTTGCAAGCCTAGACGAGCCTATTATTATTTATATAATTTACATTTAATACATTAAATATATATTTATATAAAAAAATTACTGTGTATAACTTTATGATAAAAATAACTAAATAATATATATAATGTTATATAAAAATATAATTTTTAAATGTAGACAGTTAGTTATTAAATAATAAACGAGCTCGAGCTTGAGCTTTAGAAATAGAGCTCGAAACGAGCTAACCTCGAGCTCGAGCTTTAGATCTAGAGCTCAAAACCAGCCCACGCTCTGGTAAGTTAAATGAGCCTAGTCAAGCTCTGGCTCGGCTAGCTCACACCCTAACCCCATTTATAAGCAAATTGTTAGCAATGCCACCTCTAGGAAAAATGAACTCTAGTATACACCCAGCAACACAGTTGCTGGCAGTAAAATCATATACGGTCACAAAAATTCAAGATAATAACTGAAGCACACAACAATTCAAAGAGCAAAGCAAATTATATATAAATATAAAAAGGGTAACCTGGCAACACCCTTTAATCCAGATGAAAAGTAAGGTATGGCTTGGACTGCGTTGGCAGTAATGATGGCAACTGAATCTGAAGGTGTAACAAAAAACCTGAAACCGTAGGTAAAAGTTACCAACTAAGACTCTTCAAAGAAGTAAAAAGGTAACTGAACTAGTAATTCATATATGCATTCAGAAGGACTTTTACCTTTTACCAAGAATCATGTTTCTATCAGCATCACCATCAGCAGCAGCACCAAATTCTGGTGGGTTACTATCAGGTTTATCACCCAATCCCATCCTTGCTACCAACTCTTTTGCATAGGTTAGGTTGGGGTCAGGATGTCCGCCACCAAAGTCTTCCTGTTTGCATCAAAAGTTTAGTGAAAACCGAAAAAAATATTAAGCAAAATTTGGCAGTCGGGTAATGGGTCGATCTGAAATGGCTCATGATCTTTCAGCAAATTTAACCATTGTGAATGTGTAAAAACAAAAAACATATCAGGATCGGTCCAAGTAGAACTGACTCGTGGCGCAAGGTCGCAAGCATTCTTTTAATCTTTTAATACTAATTGACGATTCAGATATATAAACAAAAGTAATCCAAATTTTTATATGAAATCAGCATTGAATGAAACGATCAGAATTGATCCAGGTAGGATTGACCCGTGACGAAAGGTCACAACATTTTTTTGCTTTTCACAATTATATATGCAAAAATAATACCAATGGGTTGGTGGTCCATTGGCAAAGGCAAAACCTTTAATGAAATTAGTTTAGGAGGTTGTATGCATTAAAAGCTTTCAACCTGTTTGACTATTCAACCAGTTACCCGTTTAGCGAAAGCATTTTCTTTAACATGACGTGTTTGACTGATAACAAGGTATATTTTTCTACTAGCACCTTTAGATTAAATCTTAGAACAAATGAGATGGATAGAAATAACCATTTAGTCGATTTTTAGTATGGGCTAAAACGGGTTAGATTTGGTTGACCCGCAAACAATTTTTTGTCCACTTTTAAAATTATATAATAAAAAAATAATGAACAATAACAATAATGGTCTTTGAATAGAAACACTTTAGAGACTGTGTGCATCAAAAATAAACTTTGGGGCAGTAAAAAACACAACCCAAATCAGCCCATTCATAAGAAAATGGGTCAAAGCTTCCACATGTAACAAAATCAAAGAACAAATGAGATTGGATAGAATGAGCAGAAATAACCTTGGGAACACAGTTCAATAATGAGCTCTCCTTTGCACCAAGCTCTTCAACAAAGATTCGTTTAGCATAAGCTCCAGCAACTCCATGAAGTCCGTCAAAACTAATAAATCACAGCATAGTTAGCATTAACGGAATATCATATAAACACAATAAAAGGAAAGATAAAGTGTGCAATAGTGCGCACCAGACACTAAATTGTGGAGATGCGATTAACTTTTTGATGGACGGGAAGTCAAAGATTGACCTGAAAAAAATCAGAAACCATTAGTTTGAATGCAACATTTATGTTTAACTCAATTCTTTTTATCAAGAGTAATACCATACTTCATTAACTTCACATAGTCACTTGCTGAGTCAAAAACATCAACATCAAATTGACCATCAGGACCTGAAAAGTTTGAAACCCCAATTGCTGAGATGTCCACCTGTATACACATATCTAATATGTTATCAATCGGGCCCATGCAATATAATAACCTTCTATAAATTCACTGTAGCTTAAGGATTCAGCATTACATCAGGCAGGCCTTCTGCAATAAAGTACTCCTTTATTGTTTTTGTGTTCTCAAAGATTTTATCAGTAATTCCTTCAGGTGCTGGCCCACCATTTTCCATATTGTATTTAATTCCAAAATCCTGAAAAAAAGACAATCACGAAAATATAAATTCCAATCCTGTATATCATATTCAGGATTTTGCTGTTGATAAGATAATAACAACATACCTCATTGGGCCCACCAGGGTTGTGACTAGCTGTCAATATGAATGCTCCATTTGCTTTGGAACCCTAGAATAGTAACAGTATGAATGCTAAGCTAATCCTCATTATTTGGTAGAGAGAAGTTCAGAACCAATATGCTTACATCAGCGCCAACTCGTTCCCGTACAACTGCTGATACAGCAGGTGTGGATAAAAGTCCATTTTGACCAACCCAAATGCGTCTTACACCATTTGCAGCTGCCATTTTAATTATAATCTGCAGTTTTTGAAATAAAATAAGTTCACCAATAAAAAAACAACTATGTGGTTCCTTCATTGTTAACAATTTTGTTCTCTCATTTTTAACGAGAATTAGGCCTGTAAACGAATCGAACGATCAGTGAACCGTTCAAGAACTGTTCAGCAGAAAGTTCGTCTATGTCCGCTTATTTAATAAACGAACAAACATTAACAAAAACTTTTGTTCATTTAGTTAAATGAACGAACATGAACACATGTCTCCTTCGTTCATTTATGTTCGTGAATGCTTGTTTCGGATCGTTCATTTAAACTTGTTTATGCTTGTTCGTTTACGTTCATTTATGCTCGTTAGTTTAGAGTATTTAAGTTTGTTCATTTACGTTCATTAATATACTCATTAAAAATTTTAGGCCCATTACAGTTTAGTCTAGTTTTACTAACTAATATAGACCCAGCACATTGTTGGTCACATTTGCTTTTGATTGTTATGTTCGTTTATATATTTTCAGCTATGTTAGTTCGTCTCCGTTTGTGAACCATTCATTTATACTATTGAAGAACAAAAACGAACACATTAATTTTCTTAACAAACAAACACAAACAAGGAAACCACATTCGTTTAATTGCTTGTGTTTGATCGTTTGTACGATTAAAGTTAAAAGAGCGATAATTTACATGCTCCGTTCGTGTTCGCTCGGTTCGTTTACAAGCCTAACAAGAACCCATTTAAAAGCTCTGACTAGTTAAGAAAAAAACAAACAATGTCATGTGTTCTGAAGAGATAACTTTCAGAAGTAATTCAAGGATTAAATGTTAAATAGGTTAAATCAAAATGTTAACATAACTACCTGGATTGCATCCTTTGAGAAGTACCGTCCATCACCAGAAACAACAAGTGTAGAACCTTTAACTTTCTCTGCAGAAAGAGCGTTGAATGTCGATTGAACAAAATTATGCAAATAATGTGGTTGGGTGAATACTTTAACCTGAAAATTTGAAGTAATATAATTTATTATTACCGTCATCCTGCTTAAAGTGCATAAAAATGGATATAAAATACCATATATTCATTCAAATTTTCAGTGATTTAAGTGATATATAACTAGACCCGTTATTATGTAAGCAGATGCCAGTATAACTATGGTTGTATCCTGCATTCCTACATATTTGATATCCAGAAATTTTTCTAGTATATATTAATTTGTAACTACAAAAATAATATACATGGATGTATATTTAATACAAGTCAAGGTGTGTTTATGGTAAAAGAACATGAATACTCATTTCTAATTACAAAACAAATTCTTTAGTCAATTACTCAATTATTACTAAGATAATGTTTGTGTATGTATCATGAAATATGAATCAACATAAAAGGAAAACAAATATCCACATTTGTCTTAGTATCCATTAAAAGCCTGAAAGGATGCGTAATTTACCCATTAATAGAAAAGTCTTCAGTGAAGTTTTTCATTTACTTATAGCATGAACGTTTAGAAATGTAAGATGACTTTACAAACTAGAGTGCCTTCTACAAGGGCACTTGGTTTACTCAAATAGCAAAAACACTTGACTCACAAGGATTTTACACCTTTGCTGTTGTCTAGTATAATTCTGAATTCGGATTATGAATTCAGATTATCGGCTCTACTTCACTATGAAGCCTTTGGCATGAAAACATTTTCCTACAGAAGACGCATGCAATCCTGATTTCTTACTTTTTCATGGATTTAAGGAAGTCATTTCCAATCTTGAATGCTTAACGTCTTAGAATCTATGTGGAGTTGGCTGTTTCAACTTTCACCTAGACATATTCCCTTCAATTGTACAACAAATAGATTTAGGCATGTAACTTTAGGAGCTTCTTTGTCCAATCTAGTGATGGTATTGTTTTTACAGAACTTTTTTATAGAACTATTGGTCCAGAAAATGTATGCATACGTAAAAGAAAACAAATTTAAAAAAAAAGGAACATATATAACACTATGGAACATGTATAACTGAGTAAACATTGCAGTTTTCAGGAGAAAAGGGAGGTCACCACTTATCAACAGCCAACATTTATACAATATGCAGTGTCCCGCTTAAAATATGTGCATTTTGACCCTCTGCAAACTTGTAACATGGAGGCAGATCATGTTAAGGTATAGATACCTAAAATATCTCAACAGTCAAGTCAAGTGTCAACTCAACCTTTGACATGACTACTTAAAGAGACTAAAATCCTATTAATCCACTCTGCATGCAGATATTCCTTCACAAAAACACATATAAGCATTATTGCAACCTAAATATGTATCAAAATAATGCTTTGCCCAGTGGTTGTTTACAAGGCTCTTTCCTGACTCGAAACATTTTCTGCGCATCCACCACCATTTGTTGCCTATTAGGCCATGGGTATTCAATATGAGACTTCAAGTCCTAGATGTAACTAATTATCTTGTTTTGCAAACTTAAATCACTTCTAGCTTGACAAGATTTGGGTTGGGGAAGACACAGTTGTATAACCCACTTCGAAGGACCTGATAATATAGAAAAAGGTATCTAAAGAAAAATGTTCATTGTGCCTAACATTGTAGGAATAACAACTTATTAAAGTAACTATATTCTGTTTTAAGCTATGACAGCATTTCTGACATTTCTCCTGAAATCAGTGAATATTAAGTACCAAGTTTTTAAATAAATATATCTTAGAACTATATAAAATAACACTTTAATTAAAGTCAGTTTTAGGATTTGGAAATTCAGTCACAATACTTTCTAGTTTTAAGATTTGATATAGAACTCTACTGCAAACACTATAAACAAAACAAAGTGGATTATTATTTTAAGAGTGAATACTTTGAACTTTCCAGTCCACTAAAACTGTCATCCTCACATCCAGTATAAGATAATGTCTAGACCAATGAGATCCAAACACGCCACTTAGGTCATTTCAGTTTTCAATCAAACCTACTTTCCCTAATTTAAATCCAACAGATTCCATGTTGCAACACACACAATTAATGCTTACAATTTCTGATACGGACCTGTTAACACAACACGAAACGACACGGAGTTTGAACAAGTTTCGGTTTGGGCTTAACAGGTTTCGTGTCTTAAAACAGGTCGACATGTTTAAGGTGTGTCTAAATTCGTGTCTAAACAGGTTAAACACCTGCTAACCTGTTGGTAGTGTTTTCTAAACAGGTACATGTTTGGGAAAAATGAAACGATTAGTTATCGTATTGTGTTCGTATCTAACACCATAGGTAATCATGTCTTGTAGTGTCTGTTATGCCAGCCCTACCACACAATCATCACACGTCATCATACAGATTCGTGACAATAATCGATACAAACACGGATCAATCACACACTACGATCTGCACGTACGATTCACAAACTCAATCTGATCTCACTTTAAACATGAATCAACAGGAGTTAACAATTTCACGATATTTTCTACTAAACTCTACTTTCACATGAAATAATTGATATAAAAAATTCAAATCAAGCGAAGGATCTATAAAGAGCGGAAACTAATCAATTTACAAAACATATTAGGGTGTCGTATCATGTGTTTGTTAGGAATCAGAGTCGGTACGCAGCGGAAAACCACACACAAGCACAAACGAAAGCAGAAAAATAAGAGACACGAGATTTATAGTGGTTCGGCCAAGATGCCTACGTCCACTTTGCAACTAGGAAATTCTTTATTAGGTGCTCAAAGAATACAATTACATCATGTGTATTTATAGGACAAGATTAGCTTGGGGAATAAGTCATCTAAATTAGGTAGGAACTAATTTGGGTCGGCTGCCCTTTTCCTTAATTCAAACCAACCTAGGGCCGGCCAATTAAAGGCCTTCGCATCCCAACAATCTCCCACTCGAAGGTCTTTGCATATTCAGCAATTTCATCCAAATAACCCATCATCAGTAACTCCAGTATTCTTTATGTCTGAGTCCTCCAAGCCTCCAGTTCTCACAGAACAAGCTAAGACTCCAAAACCTCCCTAGTTGCAATTCCCCTCATTAATTAACTGAAGGGCCGGTTGAAGCTCCCCCGAGCTCCAACCCAGTCGTGACTGTTACCGCCACAAACTCCTCCTCTGTCTCAACCGATTTGCACACTCCACCGGATCCAGAGATACACCGAGGACCTTTACCACTCTCCTTATTAAGCAAGATTCTTCCAAGAGAGATTTTCACAGCCGGACTAGCAGTCTTCAAAACCCAACGTTGTTTTGTAACAGTAACCGGAACACGTCCCTTGCTCCCACTGTCACCGAACCCCTGACCTAGTTTAGACTTCCGACTCCGCTCAGCTCGAATCACTTTGGCACAAGGCTCTAATCTTGCAAACTGAACCTTCTTTTGCCCCTTCGACTCAGTGAGCCTAACTTTGTTTTGAGGGACGGCCACGCTTCCCTCAACAGGTACTTCCACCATGTATAATGAACCTTGCCTGTTTCCACGAGCAATAACCAGATTACCTTTAGTTACCTTCCATTTGCCACCACCAAACTTTACTTCTAGTCCCTGTTTATCCAGCTGACTGACAGAGATAAGCTTACTCTTCAAAGCTGGAACAACCCTGACATTCTTCAAGTTCCATGTGGTTCCCAAATCAGTTACTAAAGTAACGTCACCCATGCCCGTAACATCGAGAACATCCCCATTAGCCATTCGTACCTTCCCAAAGTTACCAACCTTTAGATTCACCATCGTATCCCCGCTGTGCATGGCATGGCACGATGAAGCAGAATCCATGGCCCAAGAATCAATAGAAGACTCCGTACAGCAAATCAAAGCATCTTCTTCAGAATCAGAACCAAATTTATCCTGACATGTGTTTATCTGCTTTTTGCCTTCATTCTTCTCAGATTCTTCCTTGTTCCTTCTTGGACATTGATTTTTCACATGTCCAAACTCCTCGCAGATCCAGCACCTCACATCCTTTAGAGCTCGAGTTGAACTTTTCCCCCTACTCCCACTGCTCCTGTTATTTCCCCTTCCCCTGCCAACATTAAGTAACTCTGAAGATGACCCGCCACTAGAGTTCTTCCGGCGAATATCTTCACCCAAAACACTATCCCGGATCCCGTCAAACTTCAAAGTACCAGCCCCCGCAGAATTCGTGATCGCTGTCACAAAACCTGACCAGCTTTCAGGCAGAGAGGATAACAAAATCACAGCCTGAGTATCATCATCAAATTTCATGCCTACGGTTAATAACCTAGACAAAATCGAATTGATGTTATTAATATGATCAGTAACTGAACCGCCATCGTTCATCCTTGTCATGAACAATTCCCTCATCAAGAACACTCTATTACCGGCAGAAGGCTTTTCATACATGTTTGACAGAGCCGTCATCATACCACATGTTGTGGTTTCTTTCATTATGTTGAAAGCCACGCTCCTCGTCAAAGCCAGTATGATCTTTCCTTTTGCCTTCTTGTCCTTTGAGTCCCAATTCGCTTCATCAGCCGCACTCATTCCTTTTGGTTTTTCTGTCAAAACCATATCCAAATCGTGTTCCCCAAGTAACGCCTCTATTTGCATTTTCCACCATGCAAAATCAGTCCCGTTAAACTTGTCGATTCGAACCCTCCCGTCTTCAGCCATTGCAAACGAGAAAGAACCAAAAAAAAAAACACGAACAACCTGAAGCCAAGCAACCTCCAAAGAAAAAACCCTAAAACCCGAAACACCCGACCCGGTGCTTCACCTGCAACGCCCGAGTGAAACCTGCAACTCCAAGAAGTCCAAAACAGGAATTCTAATTGCAAAATCACCCGGAAAACCGTGTGTAAACAACGAGCCAAAGCTCTGATACCAGTTGTTAGGAATCAGAGTCGGTACGCAGCGGAAAACCACACACAAGCACAAACGAAAGCAGAAAAATAAGAGACACGAGATTTATAGTGGTTCGGCCAAGATGCCTACGTCCACTTTGCAACTAGGAAATTCTTTATTAGGTGCTCAAAGAATACAATTACATCATGTGTATTTATAGGACAAGATTAGCTTGGGGAATAAGTCATCTAAATTAGGTAGGAACTAATTTGGGCCGGCTGCCCTTTTCCTTAATTCAAACCAACCTAGGGCCGGCCAATTAAAGGCCTTCGCATCCCAACAGTGTTATCATGTTGTGTCTAAACAGGTTCATGTTCACGTCTAGCACCACAGGTAATCGTGTGATGTCTTATGGTATTGTGTCCAAACAGGTTTGTGTTCGTGTCTAGCACCATGAGTAACCTGTTTCTACACGCAAACATCACTTATCTAGGCACAATAATCGATATGAAGACTGATCAATCACATTTCACACACCACGATTTAAACATGCGATTCACGAACTCAATCCGGTCTCACTTTAAACATGAATCAACAGCAATTAACAATTTCACAATATTTTCTACTTTAACACGAAATAGTTGATATAAAAAATTCAAATCAAGCGACGGATCTATAAAGAACGGAATCTAATAAATTTACAAAACATATTAGGGTGTTGTATTGTGTGTTATCATGTTGTGTCTAAACAGGTTCATGTTCGCGTCTAGCACCACAGGTAATCGTGTCGTGTCTTATGGTGTTGTGACTAAATAGGTTCGTGTTCGTGTCTAGCACCATAGGTAACCTGTTTCTACACATAATCATCACTCATCCGTGCACAATAATCGATATGAATACCAGTTAATCACAATTCACACCACGATCTAAATCTAAACGTGCGATTCACAAACTCAATTTGATCCCACTTTAGACACGAATCAACAGCAGTATAACTTCGCGTAACCTTTTACTAAATTCTGTTTCACTACATGTGTGATATTTATAAACTAGTCGTGTAGTGTAACCTGTTTCTAAACATTAGTTATCGTGTCGTGTCCGTGTCTAGCACAACATGCACAATAACCGATTAACCGATACGAATAATCTAGATGTACGATTCACGAACTCATTCGATCTCACTTTAAACACGAATCAACAACCAGCAGTTATCAATAACAATTCCACTTAACACGAACTAATTAACATAATAAAAATTCAGAACACGCAACGGATCTATAGATAACGAAACCTAATGAATTAATAAAACAAATTAAGGCAAATTAGGGCAAACATACCTTCTTCCTGAGTCCAGATGTGCCAGGCTTCTGGCCTTCAATTGGAGTCGAATCGATGCGATTAACGGTGAAATTCGCCATTAATTGGAGTTGTTTGCCTGTGAGATTAACGAATTAGAAGACGATCGATGAAGCTGATAATAATAATAAGATGTGTGTGTGTGTGTGTGTGTGTGAGGAAGAAATGGTTACAGATACACGAAGGTTGGCGAAGAGAGTGAGATGAAAGAAAAGACGTGGCGGGTGAAATTGTATTGTTATTATTATTAGGAACCGTTCGTCAAGCGAAGGTTACGTGATCCGTCAACTTATTATAGATCTGGGCCTTTCTCGTTTTTTAAAACGACAGAATTTTTTATGTTTAGTCTAAATTGCTTTCAAATTTAGAGAGCCTTGTTGTCATTGTCATATTCGAGTCGACGGTGTTTCCCGATAAATCATACGGTCGGTTACTACTTTACAGTCGTTGTGTCACCACAAGGCACAAGAGCATAACTCTCGGGTAACACATGGTTCGAAAACCCGGGTGCACTTGGGGAACTTCAACAAACAACCTTTGCGCGTGGTTTAGCTTAAATCTTTCATTATCAATATTCACCCAAAATAACACAACTGAGAATCAAATTTGAGTCTTTATTAAAGATCTTAAGACTCGTATCATTAAGCCACAAGTTGAGGGTCTAGTCTTTCTCCTACATTCTTATTCTTATTTAATTTAATTATAGACTAAATTATAATATTTTTTTTTGATATATTAAATTATGTAAATTATATGGCCGGGCCATTTTCGAAAATGACTTTCACTCTCAATTTTTTATATGTATTTTCGTTTTGATTTTAGGCATTTACACAATTACACTAACGAAACTCGGTTAAGGGGGTGTTTAGGATTCCTTATTTTACATTATTGAAATCTTTTTGTCATACGATAATAAGTCAGGATATCCTGACTTAATAACTTATCATCTCATAACATAGGCAATCCCAAAATACTTATTAACTTTTCAAAAAGTTAATAAGTTATAAGTTGGTGAAAATAAGTAATTCCAAACACCCTAATATTTGGCTTGTGCCAAGCATATGAGGGCAAAAAGGTAATTTTCACCCATTCAAAATACTCTTTAATTTTAAATGCAAAAATATTTTGTTTCCTAATTTAATTTTTTTTCTTGTTTGCTAAGTTTGTGTTGCTATACAAAGGCATAGGTTTATTGTTTGGGAAAATTCTCAATCTTCCATTTTAAAAGAGAAATTCTAAGTAGCCTTTTTTTAAACATTTCAAAAAGAAAAACTATTCGAAAATCGTTGACGGATACATATTTTGAACCAAATTTGTCTTCACCGATCCGTTTTGTTTGAGTCAATCAAAACCAGTCACGTGTTTCAAATTTGTCTTCCCCAACAAGTTTTGAGTGAAATCTGTTGCCTCCGACTAATTTTAAACCAAACCCATCAAATTTAGTAATCAAAAGTTATCTCCTCTGACGATTTCTTAACTCATTTCTTACTCCAATGTTTTTTAAGTATGAATATTATATTATTGTAATTATTTTTACTTCTAGAAAATTTCCTTTATTGTTAGAAACAAATTAATAGTTTTTTTACTCTTTTTTGGTTGAGGCGGTTAATAGTTTTTACTTGTTAGAAACAAATTATTATAACTCATAAAATGATAACATATAAGAACAAATTGTGATAAATAACATTAGGGCATTTACATATTTCACTTCATAAACTTTGAAATTACATATTTCTTTAAACCATGCTTAAAAAGCATTGTACATTTTGCATTAAAAACTTGTATTTTGGGGAAATATATAATTTCAAAGGTTTAGAAAGGAGAAATATATAAAAAATCCCAATAACCTAATCCAGATGTAACCTTGAAACCCATACACTAAAATGTGAATCTAAAACCAAAATTGATATTTGGGTTGTTAGCAATAGAATTCATTACCATCTTCATATTTATCATTAGGTCAAAAGTTATCAATTGTCCCACCATAAGTTGGTAAAGCAAATGCCTCACAAAAGCAAAAGATCAAAGGTAAATACTAAAAAGAGCCTAACAAATATATTGGCCCAAAGGGGCAAATCAGTCTTTTTTTAATGACTAATGAATAATGAATAAAGTCTGAATAAAGTCTGACTATTTGGGTAATTCGGGTAGCCCAATGATAAAAGACAACCTTATACGCACACGATTGTAGATAGCATTGGGTAGCCCAAGCCCACGATCTCTTTTTCTAGGGAAAATCCGCCGTCCAAAGACCCACTACGGTAAAACTTGCTTGAGATCGGATTCGAACTTGAGACCTTGCACTCTCCAGCACAAATCTTCACTTCTCCTCCAATGTCACTTGAGCAAATGCTTGTTTACGGGACAAATCAATCTAAAAGCTTAACAAAGTGATTGAACTATATAAAAACAATAACAAAAGATATTCCTAATAATTAAAGCAAGTCCATGTCGTTAACACAGCCACAATTAAATGGGTGTTTGGGATTGAGTTTTAAAAATGCTTATTAGCTTATTGGTTTTTTCAAAAAGCAATTTTGAAAAGCTATGATTTAGGGCTTTTGAAAAACTGTTTTTTAACCCTTTCATAAAACTAAAATAGGAAAGGTTTTTGTGATTGCCAAACACCTTATAAACTTTTGGCTTTTTAAAAACATCGATAAACCAATAAGCATTTTTCAAACTCAATCTCACTTCAAATGGCAAAACCCTATATAATTCAAAACATGTTTTGCCTAAATAATAAAGTCTATGTAATACTGCATGATTTAACATCACATATGCAATCTTAGAATATGTTTTAGTACCAACGTATCCTAACTTTATTTCTGTCCTTTTCTAAATCGTTAAATAAGGTTATTATTTGTGCATAGCTGATAGCTTTAGATGACCCTATGGAAGAAAATGCAACTAATCGTTTGTCGTTTCTGCGTACCAAACGTTAGTTTAAAGTATTTTTTTTTCAACTATCATGACTTTAAAAACTAATTAATTTTCTATTTATGTATATATAAACTAAACAAGTTCCAAAATTATTTGATTCCTTTTATCTTCCATATTTTATTTGTTTTTTTTTTTTCAAATTATTTGTTTTTAACATACACATATACTAAACTTTTAATTCTTAATAATATTTGTTTCTACCATATACTTAACTTCTACCATACATGTATTAAACTTTTGACTCTTAATAGTATTTGTATTTTATGTAGTACTAAAATATTTTTCAAACCAATTATGAACGTAAATAATTAGGATCTAAACACTGAATGGTCAAGCGAACAATTACAATAACCGTTTAACATTGATAAAACACATAAAAACAATACACATACACAAATTGCTATAAATGCAAACGATTTTAAGACTAGTCCGAATGTCCGGTGTTAATTTTCTTTTCTAAAAACAAACCTACTACATACTTTAATTACATTTTGACTTTTACAGTCGAACATAACACTTTTTACTCATTTAGAAGAATTTTATAGTCAAACACAATCACTTTTCACTCATTTAGAAATGACAAAACGTTAAATAATTGTTAGTAGCCCCCAATCATGGCGTTTGTATCGTATCCGCAAAACCATTAATTAACGCCAAGGCATTACTCGTCACCTCCTTCACCTTCACCGCCTGAAGACACACCTCCGTCTTCACTCCATCATCCGGCACATCTTCAAACCCATCCGTGCACGTCTCCTCGTTCGTCAAGGCCGCACTCATCCACGTCTGCACGTTGCTGAGCTGGAACCTGTTAAATTATACATATTTTTAGTCAATTTATTAAACTTTCCTCTTTTTTTGCCAGAAAAATATGGATGTAAACAAGCAAGTTGCCTATGAGTTAATCAAAGTCTACTCATAGAAAAGATCAATACGAGCCGAGATTAAACTTTCACAACTGTTTGGGTATCTTTTTTTTTACATACTAAATACTTATGCTTTTTTTTTCTGTCCTTTCCAATGTGATGTAGTGGTAGGAAGTCTGAATTTCTCAATAGAGATCTAGGTTTGATCCCCACATACAACACTTTGGGGTGGGCATGGGTGGCTCAATGAATGAAGACAGTGATCTTTGTGATTTCCAGTTCGATTATGAGGGCGTCCAGGTTTTACCACCAATGGGCCTTCGGGAGAACGGGTTTTCACTGAAACTGGAGATAACTTAGAGGGGCTTCAGCGCTCCATACGGCTGGGTTGGGCAATCCAGCAGTAACATTTTGCCATTGAGTCACCTCGTACGAAATACTTAAGCAATTCTCTGGTTGGTCGTTCATGAAAATATTTATGTTTTCTAATATTAGAGCATTTACTAAAAGTACAATTATCCCCCTAGAGTTTTAGTAAACATAGAATATCCCTTATGATTTACTTAATTTTATTAATATTTTTTTATTTGGTGTATACTTACAATCTTAATGTACAAGCTTCTATTGCATATCCGTAAGGTTCGTCCACGAAGGATGAGTCACGGCCTAAGATCTTTCTATACATATGTTTCTTTTCCCTTAGAGTATTAATAAAACTAAAAAATAACCCTTATGTTTTACTTTTAATTTTAACTAAATCCCTACACTTTATAAGTTAATTTAACTAAAACTAGTTAATAAATTTATTTAGCGAAAACCCTATACTTTCAACGGTCTCAAAACAACGAGGTAGGGTATTAATAAATATAAAATAACCCTATGTTAGCGGTTAGTTCACAACCGTTTGGATAATGCTTTTCTGTTTCAACTTATTCTTTTCTACGATAGTGTTTTACGTTTTGGTTTAAATTTCGTTTGTTAACATATCGCAATACACGCTCATAGTTTTATGTTTTTATATATATTTTTTATTCGATTTAACAGTAGTCATAATTACAAATATATACAAACAAATAAATAAAAATAATATATAAATCAGCTAATAATAAATAATATAAGAGTCAAGCTGAGCTCTTTGAAAGTTGAAGTGAGTAGTGCTTGAGCTTAGTTGAGCTCGGGCTGAGCTTTTTATCGACAAAAAAAAAATTACAAAATTGACTAAAACTAAAAATACGTATAATTCAACAAACCTGAGCGCCTCTCGGGACCCACCGAGGCGCCTCATTTGGCGTAGCGAGCCCCGAATTTGGTCCACGGCGTCTGCGAACACCGAGTAGCAGTCGTGCACGGCCGCGGCTACTCTCGGGCTACTAGCGTAATCGGCTTTGCGAGAAATGTTGGCAAAGTAGTTGGTAATGTGGTTGGCTTTGGAGAGAGTGACGCCGATGGCGAGCCGGGCGAGCCGAGCCGGGTTTTGTTGTACGGAGAATGAGTGGCCGGATAGAGAGGTAAAACATGTTTGGGGGTACAAGGTTGTCATGCAACGTGTACGGATGAAATCTTTGTCGGGTGATGTGGTGGTGGTGGTGGTTATTATGGTTGGTATGGTGGTGATGAAGAGTAAGAGGGTAAATGAGGGAATTAGGATTTTCATGGGGTTTTTTTGGTTTTGAATTTGAAGATGGTTTTGGAGGTTTTGGTGGAGTGATGGGTTTAAGTAGTTTGTTAGGTTGGTGTGAAATTACCTTATTGCCCTTTTTGATATGATTGAGTTTTTGTACAGGGTTATGGGATATGTGAAAGGGGTTATGTGAATGACTGAATGAGCCATTTTGTGTGACATGTAATGTTCATATGTAGGGATCAGGGATGAACAATTCGGTACTGGTATCAATTGATACGGGTATTTTACCGGTACCGATTTGGTACCGTCGATATCGAATTGATACCAAAGTTTTGAGTTTCAGTATCAGTATTTTTTCAACTTTTTACCTTTAACACCGGTACCGGTACCAACAATTAGTGATTTTTAGGACCGGGATTTTCGATACCGGTACCGGTACGGTACCGATCTCATCTCTATTCACATGTAGACATGTAAAATGGGAATGTGTAGTGAGATATAGATTATTAATTGGTTAATATGTTAATTAGAAAACATCATTCTTGCGAGTTACGAGTTACGTCTGCTATTGGACTTGCAGAGGGCTCGATCGTGCACTTTGGTGCCCTGTTTCACACCCTGGGTGGCCAACATGGCAAAATTGACACCCCCTCACATCATAATACGTACACTTAGAATACTCTTTCTTTTCACAGTTTGTTTATTTTAACGCTTTTAGTTTTTTTTATTATTATATTATTATTATTTGTCATTTTGACTCTAGAAATGATTAAATGCACATTGCCTGTTATTTTTATTGAGCAAACATTATTTTCTTACTAAAGTAGTTATATTATTTCTCTACTTTACTCGCTACGAATCACGAGTTGTAATTGGTATTTATCAAACCCTGATGAAACTAACCTTCTTTGAGTTTAGTTTTTCATAAAGAAACTAAAAGAGAGAAGTTTAGCCTTACCCTTACAAGTTACATTATTCAACTTTTTTTTTTATATTGGATAAAAGGAGCTTGGTTAGTCAAAACTAGTTTTCTTTTAACAGGAATATAATAATATGACTTTGGTAAAAGAAAAGGGTTCAATATTGTCAAAAGTTCAACCATTCTAGTAAACATATAAACTTTTGTCATTTATTAATACTTTATATTAATTTATCATGCTTTAAATATCTATAAATTGGAAAAATGTTTCCAATGTATCAAGTATTGTATACATCTTTCTCATCTCATATAAGGCGGATATGTATTGGGGCTATAAGTGTAGGGGACAAGGGGCGACGAAGGGGAGACCACCTCCCCCCCCCCCCCGGTGATAAGAGGGGCGACAGGGGGAGGGTGACACAAACATGGCGCCTGCTTGTGTTATGGTGATGATGACATGGCAATCAATGATTGGAGGGTGGGGCGATTTGTGGGCTACAACACTGCCTCCCCGGGCTACATATCGTCCGGTTTAGTCACGTGTCAAAAATCACTTCATTTTGTAGGCCTTCACTACACATAGCCTAACATTCGATCTTTTATGCCAAACAATATTGTCTTCTTTACCCATCAAGAGCTCACAAATTTGCTATTCTTTAGCCGAATGGTAATTTCTCATGGAATCGCCAGTCCTAGAGTGCATTTCCCATATAATTAATCGAAAACGTGAATCGATGGTATTTCCCATATAATTAATCAAATACGTGAATAGATGGTATTTAAAGTCAACAATACATACGGACTCATAATCAATAATATTTATGATGATGTGAGATTTGTCTGGTGTACAACATGCTCTAAATTATGAATCATAATTTTAAACTCATTTAAGGGTTCATATTTAATTTTCATTCTTTTAAAGTGCATACAAGCTTTAACGGCTTTTGTAACAACCTTACCCATAAAAGATACCAACGGGATAAAGGGTGACCCATTTTCATGATAATGTTTGTATACACTCATTAATCCACGGCCCATATTAGTGGGCCCACACTATCATGGCTCATTATCATGTACCTCTTCTCGTGCAAGACTGCAAGCACAGTAGGCACTTTGTACAAAAATAGCATCCAATAGTCTTATAAATGGTAACAAGATTCAAAACCAGCCTTTTGATGTATTTATTGTTTCTTTATAAATTCATATATATCTTTATTCATTTTAAATTCAACCCTCCTTAATAATAAAAAAATCATATATAATGAAATTTTACTGATATAATTGTTGTTCTAGTTATCGCGAATATAATTTGTGGTCAAATTAAAATAATGAAAGCGCACTTTCAAATTCAAATGGAAACTAGTAGTGTTACCCATCACTCATGAGCTTCCTATTAGGGCCAGTCCAACGTTTTTGAAGGCCCTAAACAAACTAAAAAATCATGGGTTCTTTAAAAAACTTACTGTTGTAAACCCTTCTGCTTTACCCGAGCATGGGATCGACAACAATAACAAGAGATAACAATGATAAATTAGTTTGACGCAAAAGCCTAATAACAAACGTAATGTTCTGTATTGTCATTATCAATTAAGTGAATAGCAAACATAACAAGGATAATAACAAGTAAATTGCCTAATATGTATTGTGTTATACTTAAAGAAATGATAAATGGAAACTAAAATTAGCTAAATACTTAATGTCCTAACAATAATAAATAGCAATTTAGCAATGTATGAAGTAGGGATGAGCATTTGGTACTTGGTACCGGTACTGAAATTGGTACCGATTTGGTACCGTCGGTACCGTATCGGTACCAAAGTTTTGAGTTTCGTAATCGGTACGGTACCAGTATTTTCCGAATTTTTACCTTCAATACCGGTACCGTACCGGTACCTAACCGAATATTTCGGTACCGGTATCGGTACCGGTACCAAGATTTGGCGATTTTCGGGATCAGTATTTTCGGTACCGGTACGGTACCGAGCTCATCCCTAGTATGAAGTCATGTCTGAAGGTGGGTCGTGGGCGTTATTTTATCGATTTTGTTTCATTTGTTTTTGGGTTTTTACACATTTAAGATTAATATTATTTATTTTGGTTCAAATCCAGTACACATATATAACTTTGGTTTAGAAATTCTGGGCCTTATTCTTTTAATGGCCCTAAGCCTTTACCTAGCCTTCTAAGCCTATAAGTCCGGCCTTGCTTCCTAGCAACCTTTGTTGCCACCAACATCGCCATCAAGGTTCTTGGTGCAATCGTTGTTGTCATTGCCACCACTACCGTCTTTCCCTCTCACATTGTCGTCAGCTAATATACTCATGTTAGAGTATACCAAATTACCACTATCCAGGCTCGACTCGACTTAACTACACCTTAACTAAGATGATAAATATAACCAAATTTCTCAATGCCAAAAATAATGTTCCTTAACAACGACAACAAGATGTTTTTCAACAACTGCTATATATTTATGAATGTCAAATGAGTGTAGGTAAGTTTTACACCTAAAGTTGACAAAAGTCCATTAGTCGGATAGTCGAGTATTGAACTCTATGAAAATTTTGGAATATAAAAGAGTTTAAAATATTTAATACATATTTTGACATGTACCTTTGAATTTTCACAAAAATAAAGGGTTCAAAAAGATTAATTCCCTGTTGTTAGAGCTTAAAAATAATAATGTATGGGTTCCGTTCGTTAGTCTGTTTTATTTACCTCAAAATTATAGGATTGGTTCGGTTAACTCAGTTTTGTGAATGACTAGAACCATCGATTGCTTATTTGTGTATTTCAGTCTTTTCGGTTACGGATAGGTTAACAAGTTCTACACTAATTGATATACATTTTTGATTGACAAATAAGCATATTATAACTGTTTTGAAAACTGTATTGGGCTGACCAGTCATATTGTCATGCAGTTATATCGTAAATGTTGGTGTTACCAGTATGGTTACGACCAAGGTAGGCTCTAAGGCCGGGCAATGTGGATGCCCGGCCGGGGCACATTTTTTCGCGGGCACAACATTTTTTAAAAATTCCCGATGTTATATATATATATATACCTGAACACTTATAATTCCATTATTATTATAATACTCACCCATTTTTTAGACCCAATTTTTTTAAGTTACCTGAAAACTTATAGCTCATTAAAAATTGAAAGAGACCCGTTACTTTTTATTAATAAGGTAAATAAATTGAAGAAATGAAATGAATAGGCGGGATAACAACAACGTCGATTTCAAACACCAACAATCACGGTAGCATCTGTAGAAAGGAGTTTTTTGAAATTCTAGTTATTGAATTCTTATTTACGATCCACAATGCCCCAAAAATGACTTAGCGTGTTGGTGATAATACCTATCGAAAACAGAATATTAAAGAGCATAAACTACGATGAGTTGATTCACCAAATTGCTATCAAGAAGGTTATGTGAGCTTCATAACTTCTCGGTTAGCTATTTAGCTTATTTAGTATGTCATAAACTCATTCTAATACAATTATTTTGTTAATTGTTATGTTTATTGCCATAACTTTAATCGTCGTTTAAAAAAGTTGTTTACATTATTTAAGTACGTTAAGGTTTATGAGACATTTTTTTTTTTCGGTTTGGCCAGGGCATGCGAATTCTCAGGGCCGACACTGGTTATGACATAAACGAACCTACCATCTTCGGTTAACACATTACTATCTTTAAAAGAAAAACGAGAAAAGACTTTAAAATAAAGAAATAAATTATAGCAAGACAATTATTATGTGGGATTGGCCTAGAGGTGTACATTCAAACCGGTTCCTGGAACCGAACCGTTGGACCCGAACCGGACCCGAACCGGTTCCTACCCGATTTTTGTAGGAACCGGACCCTATCTGATTCAACCCGATGATCCGTGACCGGTTCTTGCATTTCTGAGTGGGGGCGGGTAGGAACCGGAACCGAACCGGAACCGAACCATCTGGAACCGGTTAGGAACCGGTTCTAGCCGTTGGATCGATTATAGCCGTTGGAAATCGTTTTTTTGGCCGTTTTTTGACCGTTGGGGTCAAAAATAACCGTTTTTTGGCTCCCCCAAGCACCCCACTACTAGTATAAATAGGTATTTGGTGTCATGGGTTCATCACAACACTCAAAACGCAAACCCGAACGCAAAAAAATACAAAAAAACGCTATTACAACGTTTTGAGTTCTCTAATCTCTTGTTTTCTCTTCTTCTATATTCATATTTGTTGTTATGGCTGCCTCACAATCATCGGTTGGTCAAGGTTCCAACGCCGAACCAAGTTTCGTTCGTATTGTACCTCATAATCGTAATCAAGAGATTTGGTGCAATTGGGATTTGGTTGAATTGAGTGACCATTCATTGAAGGCTCGGTGCAAGTTTTGTGGGGTTTATTTAAACCCACTTAAACCCACTTTCGAATTCCAATTTGAATAAACACATCGAAAAACCGTATTGCAAGGCGTTGAAAAAGAACGTCGATTCGCAACAAACGCAAATGGATAGTGAAGGCGGAATATTTACATACCAAATTGATCGAGTTCAAGATCGTATGGCGAAGTTTGTGATTCAAGAAGCTTTGCCGTTTAGCCACTTCGACAACCCTCGCTTAACCGCCATGATTCGAGATACGCTTCAACCACAATACACTCATGTAAGTCGTCATACTCTTAAACGTTATTGTTTAAAATTGTGGAAGAAGGCCAAAGAGGTACTAATTGCATATTTTGAAAATATAAATACGGGAATAAACTTAACTAGTGATATTTGGTCGGCTCCACATGGTCTACCAGAAACTTATCTTTGTGTCACCGCTCATTGGGTAGACCCGTCATCGTGGGAAATGATGAAACGCACCATTGCTTTCGAACTCTTTGAGTATCCACATACGGGAGATAATTTGTTTGAAATTTTAGATTATGTTAAAAAAACTTATAAACTAGAAAATAAAATATTTTCAATGGCATTTGATAACGCGTCGAATAATACATCGGCGGTTGATAAATTAAAATTAAAATATACGCCGATTTGCAATGGTGTATTTTTTCACTCAAGGTGTGTTGCACATATCATTAATTTAATCGTGCAAGACGGACTTGCTTCGGATGAGGTTACATCGGTTATAAACGATTTTAGACTAATGATACATGAAGTTTTTAAGAAAAGTAAAAAAAGACAAATGGAATATAGAAAATTTTGTAAAGATACGGGAAGAAAAACTTTGGGAGCTAATTGGGATGTACCTCATCGATGGAATTCCACTTGCATAATGTTTCAAAGTGCTTTGAAACAAAGAGAAACTTTACAAATGTTTCATTCTAGTCTTGCCGAGAATGATTTGGCAATCCCCTTTTCAAATGAGAAATTGGAAATTATCAATGACTTATCGACTTTTCTTGAAGTTTTTAAAACATCAACTACGAAACTATCGGGAACGTATTATCCGACAAGTCCCTTGGTTCTTTCGGAGTTATTTTTAATCGTTAACAATCTTAAAGAATTTGAAAATAAAAGTCCAATGTTTTCAAACATCATATTACCAATGAAGTTTAAATTAAAAAAATACTTTCTTGAATTGCCACCGGTTTTTACTTGCGCCGCCGCTTTAAACCCAATGTTAAATGTTACGGGGGTTGAATGTGTGATAGACGAAATTTTTTCAGCCTTAGATATGCATGAAGTTGACCCTAACTTTTCAACAGAGGCAAAAAATGATTTTAACTTGAATTTTAAATTTATGTATGACTTTTATTTATATAAATATGGGTCAAACATACGCATGCCTATGCCGGGGGGGTCTTCATCAAGTTCAAGTGCTACTAGAGTACGAGATCCCATGATTAGCCTTATGAACACCGTTCGCAACGTAACGGCTAAAAAACAAAGGGGTAACACCCCTTCAAGCGAACTAGGAAGGTATAGTGCAAATGATTACTCTACCGGTTTATCCGAAGAGTAATATGGCACTTTTGATGTTTTGGCTTGGTGGAAGGTAAAGGAAACCGAGTTTCCGATTCTTGCCACCATGGCCCGTGATTTACTAACCGTCCAAGCTTCTACGGTAGCTTCGGAATCCGCTTTTTCTCTTTGTGGCAGGGTAATATCGGTGAGAAGAACAAGACTAAATTCGGAGTCGGTGGAGATGTGCATTTGCTTAAAGGATCACTTGGACTCAATCGATCGTATTCAACACGTAACCACTCTCGAAGATGAAACACCACTTGATATTCGAGTGCACGACGAACAAGAAGGCATTTCTACAAGTAATTCCGAGGAAGAAGTCGCCGCTCAATAATTACGACGAACAAGAAAGCTTTTCTAGAAATAATATGTCACAACTTTATATTTATAAGTTTAATGTTTTGTTAGTTTGTTTTTGAAGATTTTAAAACATGTAACCTTTTTTTTTTGAACTTCTTAAAGTAAATAAAATGAATTTTATGTTAATTGTTTTGTTTATTTTTCATGCTATACAAATACGAATCGTAGTTTAGAATCCAAATCGCAAACGAAAAACGAAAAAAAAAAAATTTACACCGTAACCGGTTGGACCGGTTTAGGAACGGGTAAGAACCGGTTCCACAGGTTAGGGGTCCGAGGGTGGGAGAACCGGTTCGGTTCCCTAACCGGTTCGAGTCTGGAACCGGTTTATAAGGGAGTTTTGAATATAGGAACCGGTTAGGAACCGGTTCCGGTTCCTAGTCCCAAACCGTTTTGAACATCTCTAGATTGGCCGAGATTGACTCCTCCATCAAATAATATACGTCAACCCTGGGCCGGATTTTGTGGCCTGTTTGTCCCCATGGCCCATGCCGGGACTCATGGCTAATTTTCTTTAACTAACTTTGTTTAATAAATAACTAAATTTAACTTTATCATTCACCTGTTTCACATTATCCCTGGAAGTTTAAGCATTATTTTAGGTTAACTTGTGAGCAAAATTAAAACCAGGACTTGTACATTGTAAAGTGTTTATCGAACCGCTTTTGAATTCGAAGTAGAATTAGAAAAACCGATTTGGATTGGAAATTCGATTTGGTTTAAACTCAGGGTGTGTTTGGGATTGATTATTTAATTGATAAAGGACTTTTTGTTAAAAGACTTATTAACTTATGAAGTTTTTAAAAGAAGTTTGGAAAAAAAATGATTGGATTAGCTTATGTGTTAGGGAAAACCAAAATAACTAAAAAAAAAGTGTAGTGGTTTTGAGGGTTATTGGGGTGTAGTAGGTAAATCAAATTCATTAAGTTAATAAGTTACAATTTTCAAACTTTCAAAACCTCTTTATTTTGCCTTCTTCATAAGTTAAAATCCATAAGATCTTATGGTTTGTCAAACACCTTATACATCTTATTAACTATTCAAAAAGTTTATAAGTTATAAGTTGATGAAAATATAAAATCCCAAACATCCCTTCGGTTAGTTCGATAAAAGTACATTACGGGGAAAAAAAAGCTAAATTCATAAGTCGATTTATGCTAATTTGAAAATTGCTTTTATTATTTTGAGCTTGGTTTTAAAAAGCGAGAAGCGAAGAAAAGCGACAGGGTTTAAAACAGAAGCGTGAAGCGTCAGGCGCAAAAGTGAGAGCTTTTCGTACTCGAGGCGAACGCATTTATATAATTTTTATATATGTATATATCATGGGTATTTAGCATCTTGACTCATGATGTAGCTATATTTAAGCATTATATATGATTTAATATATGAACTACCTACACATATGACCTAAAAAAGCATATTGTACAACATTTAAATGCTTAAAAACCACTTGCGTACGAAAGGCGAGCGCTTCACCTTCGCTTTAGGTCGTTTTTTTGCCTAAAAAGCTCGCCTCAGGCTCGCCTTTTGAACATTGCTAGCCTTGACTAGCCTAAAGCGAAGAGGCCCTCGCCTTAGGTCGCCTCTCGCCTCGGCTCGTCTCAGGCGCGCTTTTTTAATATCAGAAAAAAAGTAAATTTTAACAAATAAACACCACATGGACTACATCCGTATTTAACTCAAAATAAAAATCTATATTTTGAATTCGGGTTTTCTGATTAGTTTGGTTTAAAACTTACAAATTCATAATTCAACTAGAACACCAAAATCCAAATTTGAGTTGGTCTCTAACCCCACTCTATAAACCATTAGTTCTTATTATGTTAGTCTAACACCCTAGTTTGTTATGGACTGAAAAGCATAGTATATCGAAATTTTCAAATAGCAATAGGAAGACCAAAAAGTTTTGGTCATAGAACGATAATGATGATGAACAACTCTGTGAGCTCCGTGACAGACGAAACATGTCATTGAGCGTATCAGAAACGAAGTTGACACGTAAAGAATTCATGAATGAAATAAAAGGGTGCTGGTATCTTAAAGAGAGAAGCTTGGTTTAGAAGCATTTTCTTTACGAATTGCTTTGGTTTCGTTACTTTCGTATATTGAAAGTCATAGCCCGCTGTAGATTGAAATGTAAAATATATCAAAGAATTAAGTTCGGTTATCGCTCTGGTGGTTTGGTCAAAATTGACACAATAATCCAAAAGTTTATTTTTTGACTAGACACATCATGGTTTGCCATTTTTGTCGTTTCAGTCCAGATGACTAGCTTCGTCAGATATTTTTTTGTTAACTCAAAGAGAATTTGGATCATTTTAGCTAATGTACAAATAATGAAATGTGTCACTATGAATGAGACGTGTTATTTACAAAGAATGAAAGTCATTAAGTGTTTTCCGAATTTCAAACCACTGTTTTAGGGTTATTGATCGGAAGAAAGATACTAATCGATGTTGTAGCAAACCGCTCAAAATTATCAGGCTCTAAATACCGATTGCCTTACCGAAATACGGTATACCCGATTTAACCAACCAATACATACCGGTTTTTAAAACATTGCTTGTCTCAAACCAAACAGGCTCGAGTAGATTCAAAATCGTATCCAAATCTTAATCGGTTCTTTTCCCCTCTAATGATAGTTACATTACATGCTAGGGTCCAATAGTCCTAATATCAACGGTCCTTGTAAAACAAAGAGGTAGCCCAAGCCCGAAACCAGCCCAATATTAGCACATGAGTATATATACTACAAGTTGAAATTTGGGCCTCAAAGCATAACGGTTCCCAAAGGCCCATAAATTGTAATTCACAACCTATATCATATATGTAGTTTCGCCTAGAGGTATACAAAACCATTTTTAAACCCAAACTGAACCGGTTGGTCAATGGCTGGTCAAAATTGGTTTGACTCAAACCGGTTTGGTTTATAAACCGGTTTAGAAGCAAGAGGCCGGCCTGGTCACGTCGGTTCAGTCCGGTTTATAAACCGGTTTTAACCGGTTTTTCTCAAACCGGTTCGGTTTTATAAACGGTTTGGTAGATCTTAAGGAGAACCGGTCCTGACACTGGCGGTTTGGATCGGTTTGGGAACCGGTTTTTTTACACCTCTAGTTTCGCCCGAGTCGACACCAATCAAGTTTTGGTTAAATATGTTGGGTCACAATTCAACCTTCGCTGATATCTTCACAAAGCTCTCAACAATTCAATTGAGTTTTCGACTAGTAAAGTCTTATACTAATAGCGCATTTTACGTCATCGATTTTTATTTACCCTCCTAATTATCTGTATTTGAAATGGATATGAAAACGAATTATATTATGACGTTCTTTTTTTTAACGGCATAGGTTTCACTAAAATGTAGGCCTAAAACGGACAACTTATATCAAGAGAAGACTTTTTAACCACTCGTCACAAGGAAAAAATGTAAAATAATAAAAAAAAATCTCTGTTCCTTAGCTCTGATGGTTGAAAGATAGACATCTTCATGTATCCCTAAAGCACCGATTATGTCAAGAAACATACCTTCTCAATAAGCCTTTTGTTTTGTTCTTAAGACGTTTTGGTTGAAAAGTTATGAGTTTGTCATGATAAAGATGATATTATTTTTTATTATTTGCTATTATTAGTATTACTAGTTTTAGAGCCCGTGTCACACACGGAATAATTCAAATTATAAAATTATAAGTAAAACAAATAATTACATAGCGTATATGGAAAAAAATGTATTACATCTATGCTTGTATCTATACAATATGTACATAAATTGATTTTATTTATATCACAAAATGATTTTTTTAAATAAACTTAATAAAAAAATGTCCATGTAAAAACGTACCCGAGAATGCTTCTTTCTATTGAAACAATTCATTCTCAGTTTCATATATGTATGAAAGAATTTTGGTTATGAATTAATTACGAAAATAAGACTTCTCATACGATAGTAGTTGTAACCATTCAGCCTAAATACAAAAGGAGCGTTACCTTTATCGATATATTTATCAATTTACCACCCATCAAAGGAAAGTAGAACATTAAATTGTAACAATGGATGTTCTTCAAGAACTATGTTTTTCTGAGCTACACCATAAAAAATATTTTGATAAGTTTCAAAGGACTTCTCGACTTTGTCATAATGACAACATAACAAACAACATGTTAACCCATTTAATTTTGTAAATATTTTGTTTTATTTGAGCATAGTTTAACATGTCATTCTTCCCATACGATGTTTTGATCACAACTGAAAGAAAAATTAATATTGACATAAATATTTCAAATTTGATAAAAGTTAAGCATTGATAGGCATGGGGGTGACATGTCGAAAGTGTTCGCAATGTCTTCTTAAATTTTAATAGTTGAGGGGAAAATATTCAGTTTGCCAAATCCCGAACCTTTTGATTATTTCAAAAAATGCACTTAAAAATAAATTAGAAACCCGAATCATGTTTAAAATTTTAACTTTCATACTTTTGACATTTTAAAGTCAACACTTTGAACCCATAACAAATTTGACGATAAATCTATTTTGCATTCTCAAACTTTTAAAAATATTCAAAATTTTTATTTTTGACCCTAACAAATTTTGACCAAAATGTAGTTAACTTGTACCAAACAATATATTTACCAGCTTTTGACCCATAAATCAAATTTAAGTTCCACAAAAAAAAACCAGAAACAATTTTCATTTGAAAAACATGATTTGTTGTTGATTTTTGGAATTCACCAAGTATTTTGAATATATAGTAAAATAATATTTTAATAATTATATTTATAAAAATATATAGATATTATATAAATATAGTGTAGCATCTGCCCCGATCCGACCCGACCCAGGTACCCGTTTCTCTGACCCGATCTCTTTCTTTTATGATTTAATATTTATACTTGTATTTTACTTTTAATAATAATATATATTTTCCTTCCCGCCTCTTTCTCTCTCTTTCTTTCCGCCGTCCCGTCCCTCTCCTTCTCTCTTTCCGCCTTCTTTTCCCTCTTGTCGCCGTCCCGCCCTTACGCCTTGTTTCCCTCTTTTTCTTCTAACTCTTTGCTTGTCCTTTGTTCCTTCCCGCCTAAGGTTGTCTGCGCAGCTCCACGCGCCAGACCCCTTACAAGGAATCCTGCGTGAAGACCACCTGTTACAGCGATACGCGAGACGAACTCTTCTCGCAGCGCGCTAAGAATTATAATTCTTCTCGCAGCGCGCGAAGAACGGTAGTTCTTCCCGCGACGCGCTAAGGATTTGTAGTTCTTCTCGCAGCGCGCTAAGAATCGTAGTTCATCCCTCGACGCGCGAAGAATTTTAGTTCTTCCCGCGGCGCGCTAGGAATTGTAGTTCCTCCCGCGGCGCGCTAGGAATTGTGATTCTTCCCGCGGCGCGCTAAGAAATGTGATTCTTCCCGCGGCGCGCTAGGAAATGTGATTCTTCCCGCGGCGCGCCTTAGCCTTCTCGCGCTAAACCCTTGAGTTTTCTTCTGTTTAATCTAGCCGTTTGCTTTTGTGTTGTCTTATCTTTTGTGCTGTTGACCTAATCTGCTTCATGTCTGAAAAGTTACTTTCGATGCAGCATGCGCACCAACCCCATTGGTTGGCAGAAAAAGTGACTGACGTTATCTTTTGAGATCTGCTTTTGCCATGCTTGACCAGTACCTTTATCTGACCTGCCCATGCCTTTTTACTGTTCCCTGTCAGCTTTTTCTCTTTTTCCCTGCTGCCATATCTTTTGATATCTTTTGCTTTTGGAATCTTTTACTTTTTGAGATCTTTTCCCCTTTTTCTAGGGATTGTGTTCCCTAGGGTTTCTCTATAAATAATAGTATTATTTTTCCTAACACTACACACACAAAACACTTAATCTCTCCTGTTCTCCTTGCTCTCTCTGCCGCCTCCCTCTCTGCCTCCGTCTTCCTCCCTGTTCTGTCCTGCTCTTCCGGTAATATATATATTATATATAATAATTTACTTATTAATTATGCTAACTTATAATCAAGACTTAAAACAGATCGTTAAAACAATAATCTTTAATTATAGGTTAACTTGTGCTTGTTTAAAGTTGGTTCTTGCTTTATCTTACACCGCATCGTTTATCAAGTGAGTAATCTCGTACCTAATCCCTTTTTGCTTTTAATGTTTTGGGATGTTCATGTGTTCATACAAACTTAGAGTCTTAAACTTGTTTATGAGCTTTAGTCGCGCAGTATCCCATGTGTTGAGGACGTTTACTTGGCTGTTTATTTGTATGTGTGTATCATTAACCGCTTTGTTCGGCCTATTCCGCAGTTTTCATGGATCCATTAGATGAACACGGGAGACCTATCGTTTACGGTTTTCTTTGTTTACACTTGCACAGATGTTTTCTCGTTTTTGTGCTCAATTGGGAGCACGGATTGAACTATGAGCTATGATCTATCTAGGCTTGATCACAATCTGATTGCACCCTTGTTAAACACCAGACATACACGTGTTGCGCGCAGATTTATTGTTATCTATGTATTGTATTAAACTTGATTTCTCACCAACACGCAAGTGTTTGACGTTTATTTTAACACATGTTCAGGTTTGCAGTAGCTGTTTTGGAGCTTGTGGACACATAGGAAGTTTTCTTTATTTTGGACCTAGATTAAAATGTATCAAGACAAGTTTTTGCTGTTCGAATATTATGATTTATAATATATTGATTTATGATGATTTATGTTATCTTGTGTTTACTCTGCGCGTGCGCGAATGAATGTATTTATTAAATATTGACACCCAATAGTGTCACGAGTAATGAAACAATATGTGGCGCCCCGATGTATAATCCGCCTTTGGTCGGGGTGTTACATATAGTGTAAAAGAAAAGTGAATAATTATTTATTTATTACATGTATTAGAATATATTAGTTTTGGTGGGAAAAAATTATAAGAATTAACCAAAACATGACAAGTGTCTACATTTATTTTACTTTATTAGAATATAGGTGGATTATTTTATTGAATTTGATATTCTACGTTACACAAATAGATAGCACACAAGAAACGAAATAAGGTCTCTTTTGTGAAAATACTACATGTCTAAAAGATGGCCAAGTGGTGATATTCCCTTCTCCACTAGTACACTTGCTATGCTCTTTTTAGCATTCTAAGTGTTATTAAATATTTTTATATACTTTTTACATTCTGAAGCATACATATATTTTTATATACTTCTTGTGCTTGTGTGGATCTTACAGGGGTGTCTCCTCTTGTCAGGCTTATGGACATCGGGTTTGTTGCTAGGCAGACTGTGTTAAAGGTGGAAACAAGAAAAATTGCTAAGCCCAAGAAGGCGTGTGTTGAGAATCAGCACGTCTTCATTCCTTTTGTTTTCGATACATTTGGGTCTCTTGCCCCCTATGCTGCTACGTTTCTGAAAAGAGTTCAGCGGGTCGTGCACGATAGCTCAACGACGCCGAAGAACGATAACTTTGTTTTCAGTAGGATCGGTTTTGATATTCAAAAGGGGTAGCAGCACAGCTTGTTACCCGCTTACCTGTCTCTCTATCGTAATTGGATCTTTTTGTTTTAGCCGCAAATTTTATATTTGTTTCTCACTTTTTGAAAATGACAAGTATGATTCAAATAGTTAGTTGAAGGTATCATTGGCGCTCTCTAACGTGAATGGTCATTAAGTTTTCCAGTTAAAAGGGTTCAAGTACTATTTAAACTTGTTGTTTGGATGATACGGGACACGAATGTTCTCATATGTGCAATCTGAGAAGGGTAAAACACAAACGGAAAAAAAGGAGTGGAGGATTGAGCGAAAAAGAAAGCGAAGCTACCACGTCTTAAACCCGCGACCAAGTCTTAAACCCGCGACCACGTCTATGGTTAGGAGACTCTTGCCACCTCTTTCATAATTCATCACTACCTTTTTGTTTAGATCCAGGATATAATAATTAAAAAAGGTGTATTGGTTTTTATTAATCTCAACTATCATATTTTGGTCGTTGCCGGTCCTAACTCACGAATTGGCTGCTGATGTTCCCAGCTTTTAATGTACTGTTCCCAACAGTCCACAACTAACAGAATCCTAACTTCGTTACTTGTTGGTCGCCGAAAAAACGTTTTTGGCCGAAAAACTCGCATTTTTTTTTCAGAAAACTCAACATTTCGTCCAAAGCAACTTTGTAACCTAGGTCAGACCTTCAGGAAGAATTTTCAAGTAAAATCCCAATTATCGAAGTCGTCGGAACTCTAGAACCATTGTCGGAATTGATTGGTGGTGCTCAAATGGTGGTGGTTGGTTGGTCATGAGTTAGTTGGTGGTGGTGATGGTGGTGTTTAGGTTGAGTTTACCGGCAAAAATTGGGACTTTTCCGGCCAAATTGTTTTTCAAGGGTCACAAAATCCAGACAGCTTTTAAAGGGGTTATAACATATCATTTATTTATGAAACCCTTTTATCATCAAACCCTAAGTATATTATTAACTTTCTTACAATAAAAAAAATAAAATCCAAAAAATAAATATTAAAAAACGAAAAATGTAAAACAACAATTCTCTCAAGCCATCAGATTGCTTTATTTGTAAATGAAAGCTTCTTATGCATTTGACCCAAATTCACAGGTAAACGTCTCACCAAACCCAGATAGCTCTTAAACGGGTTATAACATCTCATTATATTAAAAAATAATCTAATCACATATTTGATATGAAAATCCTATAAAATAGGAATATACTAAAAATTAATATTCTATTTTATTTAAAAAAAAAGATATTATTTATAATTAAGAAACAATTTTGTAATAAATAAAATAAATGGGTAACGGGTATCACCAAACCCAGATAGCTTTTAAACCAAATTATAATATATAATTTATTTGTGAAACCATTTCATCATCAAACCTCAAGTATATTAATTATTAACTTTCTTATAATAAATAAAATTAAAATCCAAATATACATATATAAACCATATAAAAACGAATAACGTAAAACAACCCACGTAATACGGGGGATAAAATCTAGTTTATAATATAGTTATAAACATTATAATACAGCATAATCTGGCCAGAGGGAAAAACATGGCTCTTCAAATTTGAGGAGTATGTTAACCTAACATATAAGAATATCGTCGTTCTAGAAAAATTTAATAAAGGTAAAATATTAAACAACCACTAGCTTGATATAATGACAAAGGTCAGGTGTATACTTAAAGGTTGTGAATTTTAATTTCACTTAAGATATGATAAAATATTAGCTATTAAATAAATAAAAAAAAATTAATATTTTATTTAGTTCTAGTCTTATGATATGGTGAAAATATTAGCTGTCAAAAAGATAATAAGAACTTAATATTTTTTAACAAAAATTTTTTTAACAAAAAATATGGTGTAAGTATTAGCTATTTAGTAGACGTGGGGCATAAAAGAAAATCGGTCTATTTCATTGTTATGGCGACCATTTGGTGCTTATGGAAGGTTAGAAACGAGTATATTTTTGAAAACAAGCTGGTGAAGATTGTTAAAGTGCTTGGAGACATAAAAATTTTGAGTTTTTTGTGGATTAAAAATAAGACGAGATGTACTAGTCTAGATTGGGATAGGTGGAAATCTTTGGTTATGTAACTCATTTCGGATTCCGTTCTTGGTGCCGGCTTTTGCTACCGTCTCGATAGGAATGATTTTGGTTTTGTTTAATGAAAGCTGCTATTAAAAAAAGCTACTAAAACTGCTAAAAAATAATAAGAAATAAATAATTTTTTTTAATAATAAAGAAAACAATTGGATTATTTCTGTTTTAGAGAAGAATCCAAAAAACAAATAAAAAGTGGGCAAAAGTACACAAAGTTTCAAGTGAATGCCATAAAAAGACGGTGAAACCGTGAAGGGTAGAGGGGCACAAGACAAAAAGGCAAAGTAGTTAAATGTCATAAATGCCCCCACCTCTCACCATTCATTCCACTAGAGGTGGGCAAACAAACCGGTTAACTGAACCGACCCGAAAACTGAACCGAAACCGAACTGGTTCGAAACCGATTATATAGAAACCGGTTTGGAATCGATTGAAACCATAGGTTCGGAACCGGTTTGTAATTTTCTCCACCAAAATCGGTTTCAAACCGGTTAACCGAACCGAAACCGGCCAAAACCGGGCAAAAACCGGTCAAAACCCGAACCGAAACCGATCGTAACATTGTAAGAAACCGGTTTCAACCCGAACCGAAACAGATAATAAATCAGTTTTGACTTTTGTTGACCAAACCGAACCAGTTTTAACCCAAACCGGTTTTAAGTTTTAAACCGGTCAGTGCACCTCTACATTCCACCACCTCATTTACCTTGAAAATGATTGGGTTAAGTTAAAATCTTGGATGGAGTTGGAAGGTAGTTAACGGCAATATTTTGTTTTGTGGGGACTCGATCACTGACAATTGTAACGGCACCATCTTAGCCATAACGAGTGGAATGGCTATGCACGTCTAGATACAAAATGCTAATGAGTGGATTTTTGACCATGTTAATAAGTTAATAACCTGAAATAAATTTGCGGGTCTGGGTTATAGTCTGAACGAGTTAGGCTCAGACCCGCAAATGTTTTTAGTTAAATGTAAGGTTGGCTCCGTCTTTTTCGAGTGTTTAAAATAGATTCTAAAACTTGGGTCTTTTACGTTAAAAAATATATTTTTGCCTATGATCTTAACACGTGAATGTACGATAACACGCGTATTTTGTTCTCCTTGGCAATGTTTTAAAAACCGGTTTTTTATTCGTGCCGAATTGATACAACCGGTTGAATCGGGTTATATAATAGTTTACCTTATAACTTTTTATAAATAAAACTTTAACTTTAAAAATAACCCAAACATAAATGATTTCATAACAAAAAATAATCCAAAAGTTATTCCATACTAAAAAAATAATCCAAAAGCACCCAATTAAAAAAAAAATAGTTCTAAAGTTTACACGTTTGAATGCTAATTGCTGGGTTAAAAGTAATCTTTATAAAATATGGGCTGCAAATTTCAAAAATTTCTCAGACTTGGTTCGTTGGTAAAAATCGGTATTTTAGAAAAAAACCCCGGCACGATGTACTAGCAAACCGGCCAAAAATACTGGGCTCAAAATACTGGTATGCTATGCGAAATCCGGTTTATTTGGTTCAACCGACCGGTTTGAACCGATTTTTAAAACACTACTCCTTGCTAAAATTAAAGTTGGTATATAGACAATTCACTCTTGTACTTAAATTATGAAAATTGTAGGAAGTTAAGTTCTAAAAGTCGGAGGTCTAAAACATGTGACCTAAACTTGATTTATTTTATTTGTGACAGTTAAACCACCTTTGGTTAAACAGGTTCTGTTCGGACAAATAACGATTCACGAGTTGATGTATCTAATTTATTTAGTTTTATACTTATTTTCATAAACTTTATTTTATGTAATAGTTTAAACCAGATGAATATTTATGTTATTATGTATAAACTTTAATAAAATAAACATCAAGTTTTATTGTCTAAAAATAACTATTTAATATAATGTTTGGTTGTAGTTTTTTAGTTTTATAATGACATAACAAACCACTTAATAAGACCAAGATTATTTTCCATGTTTAGTTAACAATCAGATCTAAATGAATCACTAAATAAAATCTTCTATAAAACTAAATAGTTTGACTCTAATAGTCTAATCAAATTCAACCAAATCTTGTTTCGTTTTGCCATAACAAACCACTAATAACAAGTTCTATAACTTGCAAGACCAACCACATTCACCAATCATTAACCCCTAATTTACACCACACTCAAAATCAATGCCCACAAAACCTAAAACCCGACCGCCAAAAACACCCACCTGCACTCATCGGCATCTTAACTCACACCACTTAATTTTAGTAACAAAATATAATCCAAATGTTAATTCATAATAAAAAATAATAATAATACAAAAGCACTCGATTTTTAAAAATTAATCTTAGAAGTTTTAGTTTAATCGCTAGGTTTAGTTTTTCGAAAATATGGATCGCAAAATATTAAAAATCTCTTGGACTTAAACTGGTTTCCGATTTAAACCAAAATTTTAGAAAAAACCGCCGGTTTGATGCTCTGATAAATTGTTCAAAAATAACAACATGATATGTGAAACCTGATAGAGGTGCACAAACCGGTTTAAAACTAAAAATCGGTTTAGGTTGAAACAGGTTCGGTTTAATCAACAAAAGTCAAACCGGTTTATGATCGGTTTCGATTTGGGTTGAAACCGTTTCTTGACCAAGTTAATATCTGTTTCGATTTGCGTTTCGACCGTTTTTGCCAGGTTTCGTGTTCGGTTAACTGGTTTCGGTGAAGAAAATTACAAACCGGTTCCGAAACTATGGTTTCATTTGGTTCCAAATCAGTTTCTACATAATTGATTTTAAACCTGTTCGACTTCGGTTTAATTTACAGGTCGGTTCAGTTAACCGATTTATTTGATCGCCTCTGATTATTAACCCCTAATTCACACCACCGTCAAATCAATACCCACTCAACCCAAAATCCAACCCGACCCGTCACCTATTTATCGGGTCCCACCCTATCACGTGTTCCACTCCCATTGGCCCATACTCAAAGCATCCAATGAC
This sequence comes from Bidens hawaiensis, assembly GCF_021521415.1. Classification (NCBI taxonomy): domain Eukaryota; kingdom Viridiplantae; phylum Streptophyta; class Magnoliopsida; order Asterales; family Asteraceae; genus Bidens; species Bidens hawaiensis. Next base: position 1,270,326 of record NW_027491131.1, read on the forward strand.
CACCTTTTATCCCACTATATAACCCAAACGACGCCGCTTCACTTCTCCACACACTCACTAATTTCACTAAATCCATCGTCTCTCCGGTTAATAAAAAATGGCGCCAAAACCTGCAACTTCACCTGCTGTAATGGCGGTTTTCGCTATTCTTCTGCTACTAACCGCTTCAGTTAACGCGCATGACTACTCCGATGCGCTTAGGAAGTGCATTCTGTTCTTCGAAGGCCAACGCTCCGGTAGACTGCCGCCGGATCAACGTGTGACGTGGCGGAGTCACTCGGCGTTGCACGACGGTGCTTCCGCTGGAGTATGTGTTCTCATATTTCTCATATTTTATCGTTTTATTTCGAATTTTAAACGTTAAAAACTTAACCTACATTTCACATAACCGTTTAATAATAAGCTTCGATTAGGTTAAATTCGTGAGCTTATTAATAACGATTTACATTTAGTTTCTGTTTAATTTCTATTATCAGTAGTACATTTGCGCGTTTTATTATTATTTATTTACTTATTTATGACGTCAGCATTTACAGAACGATTTTTGAAACGTTTATTGATTAATAATAAGCTTCGTTTAGGTTAAAATCGTGAGCTCATGAATCATGATTTACATTTAATTTCTGTTTAATTACATTTACATTTAGTTTTGCTAAATGATTTCATTTCTGTTTAATTTTGTAGCTCATTTACATGTATTTAAACGATTATGATTGATAAATGTAGGTCTGATTATGACGTTTTGCACGTTTTCTAATCGATAAGCCTCATTTTAGGTCAAAATCTCGAGTTCATGAATCACGATTTACAGTTACGCATTTGATTTCTGTTTGATTTTATAGTTCAATAGTACAGTTTTCGTTCAATAGGTTATGATTTGTTGAATTTACAGGTAGATTTGTGAAGCTTATACTCTGTTTTTGAAGTTTTACACGTTAATTGAATAATAAGCTTCACTTCGGTCGAAATCGCGAGCTCACGAATCGCGATTTTCGTTCATTTTTTGGTTTCGTAGTCCATTTGTATACTTTCGCGTTCGGTTTTGTTTTCGTTTAATCGTTTATGTTTTATGAAGTTTATAATAATCCGTTTTCGACGTTTATTGAATAATAAGGTTCGTTTAGGTTATAATGTTAGGGCTGTAAACGAGTCGAGCCGAGTTGATCCAGCGTGGATTCGAGCTTGAAATTAAATGAGGTGGCTCGGCTTGGCTGAAGCTCGAAGTTAAACAAGCCTAAGAGCGAGCCATGAGCCGAGCCGAGCTTGGCTTAAGTAACAAAAATGCGCCGGCTCGGTCAGGTCATTTAAAATCAAGTTTTTTTTAATTAGCATTATTTGAGCTTTTGTTGTGCGAGCTACGAGCCAGTGTGGGTTTTACACGTTTACACGAATCAAAATCGTGAGCTCACAAATCACGGTTTTCATTCATTTTTCGTTTCATTTCGTGGTCCAGTAGTACAATTTCGCGTTCGATTTTGTTTTCGTCCAATACTTTATGTTTTTCGTGGGTTCGTTTAGGTCGAAATCGTCAAGCTGTAAATGAATCGAGCCAGCGTGGATTCGAGTTTGAGCTCGAAATTAAATGAGGCAACTTGGCTTGCTCAACCTGGAAGTTAAAAAAGCCTAAGCGGGAACCATGAGCTGAGCCGAGCTTGGCTCAGTAACAAAAATGAGCCGGCCCGGCTCAGGTCGCTTCAAATCAAGTTTTTTATTAATCAGCTTTATTCAAGATTTTATCGAGCGAGCTACGAGCCATGAGCTTTCATAATTCACGAGTCAAACGCATTTTCCCTTTTTCGATTTTGTTTTCGTTCAATAATTACGATTCGTTAAACCGACAGGTCGATTTACGAGGCGGATACTACGACGCAGGCGACAACATCAAGTTCGGTTTCCCAATGGCGTTCACAACCACAATGCTGGCCTGGAGCGTGATAGATTTCGGTCGAGTAATGGGACCCGAGCTCTCAAACGCGGTTAAAGCAGTTAAATGGGGGACAGATTACTTGTTAAAAGCCACTGCAACAGACGGAGTCGTTTACGTGCAAGTAGGCTATGCCATTTCTGACCATAACTGCTGGGAACGGCCCGAGGATATGGACACGCTGCGAACGGTGTATAAGATTGACGAAATCATCCGGGATCCGACGTTGCAGGGGAGACTGCTGCAGCATTGGCTGCTGCTTCCATTGTGTTCCGGTCTCGTGACCCGGTGTACTCGAGGATACTTCTTAACCGAGCTGTTAAGGTGAGTTGTTTTGTTTTTTTGGCAGCTTGTTAGTGTAAAGTTGTTGATATGGCTTGATTATTTTGAGTGTAAACAAGTTTGGAGATGTAAATGAGTCGGGCCGAGGCAAAACTGAGCTCTTTTTCTAAATCTTGTTCGGTTTATGAGTCCGTTTTTTCAAGCTTGAGATCAGGTTGTGTATAATTACTTAATAATTAATTATATTAAGTTTTTAATTTTATTGAAAAATTTTAGAAAACCTGAAAGGTGCTTCACAGAAAGCTTTATTTGAGCCTTGAGCTCGGCTCGTTTTGAGCTTTTTTTTTTTCTAAAACTTGAGCTCATATCGTGGGTCATTTTTTCAAGCTTAGCCCTGGGTCGCTTGTTTTACTTAATTGATTTATATATGTTTTTAGTTATATTTAAACATTTGGACAAAACCTTAAACAAGTCTAAGAGGTAAAGCGTAAAAATAATATAGAAGTTCACAGAAGGATAAAATTATAAACACACAAGACTGTTTAAGGCCTTACGAGCCTAATTGAGCTTCCCGTACAAGGCTTGAGCTTTTGCTTGATACCTAAACAAGCATCTGGCTTGGTTGAGCTCAGTCTCGAAAAGGCTCGTATTCTTTAAAGTTTTTTATCGATCTGATTTCGAGTAACTCATAAACGGGTTGTCTCATTTACACTTTATATAAAACATGATTTATCCATAAATATACTACTTTCAATATATTATAAACTTGATTTAGTTAGATATGAAAAAAGTACCAAGGATCTTTTTTGGGTTGAGAAGCAACATAATTTATTGTAAATAGTATGTAAAATATTTAATATGAAAGCTTCTATTTAGGATTTACCCTATTCAATTCGTTGAGATGAGTATAATGAGGACAATAGAAAGCTTGTGGTCGAATAGTGAAAACTACTTTAAAAAAAGATAAATAAATATTTATGTCAAATGTGGGACATGCTTTATTCACATGGGATGGCATTTATTAAAGTATGTTAACTAACTCTTTAAAATATAAAACTACTCCTTATTCTTATTATATATTAAGTTTTTCCATGTGTTTTTACTTTCTTTAGACTAATGTTGTCTTTTTACCTTTGGTTATCTTTTTATTATAAACTATAAAGTTTTATTTAAAGTTTTATATCTGAAGGCTTCTTGGTCAATGTGGTCAACTCTCATTTACTATTAAAATTTGTTTCAAAAGTAATTACTATTTTCATTTTGACCATCATTCATAGCAAATGGGCCCTCGAAGTGATTTATCCAATGATGGACATATTTCTGTTATCTTTAACGCTTTCCAAAGCAATTTTTACCCACCCTTTAATTACTTTGCCCTTCATCAGGTCTTCCGGTTTGCTGACACTTACAGAGGTGCATATAGTGACTACTTGAACTCTGCTGTTTGCCCTTTTTACTGTGACAACAATGGTTATCAGGTAATATTTTTATAATCACATTCTAAGCGGTTAATGAGAAAAAATATCGGATATCGGTCGAGAACTGATATTTGAGATATCGTTATCGCGGTAAGATATCGGTAATTTTAATATCATGCAGAAATTATATATATAACACTGTAACACTAACAATTCAGTATACTCTTCTAATATTAACAAATTATCCTTTTCGAACTTGCAAAACACTAACATTTGTAGCAAGTAGGAACTGATTAAGACTCAATACACTAACATTAAACACTAAAAGTTGAAAATTAAGGCTTAAAACACTTATATCGGTGATATAACGGTGATATATCGTCAATATCGCTAATATTATCGGTATCGATATTCTGATTGATATTTTACATGAAGACTGTTAACTGAGATACCACCGATATTGACTAGATAGATCACATTATATTTTAAATGTTTGATTTTTCTTTTTAATGTTTAATATTTTGTTGATGGGTTGATATTCTATCAGGATGAATTGTTATGGGCAGCCGCTTGGTTACACAAAGCATCAAGAAGAAGGCAATATAGAGAGTACATAGTACGAAATGAGGTTATTTTGAGGGCAGGAGACACCATTAATGAATTTGGATGGGATAACAAACATGCTGGCATCAATGTTCTTATTTCAAAGGTATGCAAAAAAGTACATTGTGTTTTATTTATGATGTTTATTTGTACAACTCCTATTACCTCCTTGGTTTTAAAACACAAGTAACTATTTTGTGTATCACATAAATGCGTTACATTTACAGACTCGAAACTCGAAACGTTTTCTTATTAATATTATTACTACTATTATAAATGAAATTTCTGACATGGTATCTATTTTTTTTTTCTAAACATTTTTTGTTGATACGTGAACATAAAATGATTACTTAGTATTTTTATTTAATTTCATAGTTGCACTAATAAAATCTTACCTGACATAGATTTTATCATAAAAATTATGAATATACCAAAAGCCAATATTCTTGTGGTTCTCAAGTTGATCAATATAATAAGTGTGATTGCTAATTTGCTATTGTGTTTATTATTATTATTATTTATCTAATTTATGATATATCTTATCAAACACCCTGTTTTATGTATATGTCTCGTTATTCCTCATCTTTGTGTCTATTCTAATACATAAACACACTCTATACCCTACTACCTTTGTGTCAGCAAGTCACATGGCTCCTTAGTTTCAACGATGAAAATCATGTTTGTTGAAACCACATATGGGTCCCACCCCATGTGGGCCAATTGGTCTAAATGTTTTTACAATAAGACCATGTCCTTAATCAAGAAACAGTGTCCTCTCTATGCAACAAATGCAGGGACTATATCTATTAGGTCTTTGCTCTTAAATAGAATGGACTCATGCAATAAGCTATGTACCTCCTTCATGTTTAGGTTTCTCTGGATAATGTTGTTGTGGGACCCATCTAGAGCCAGTAGTTTTCTGGTACATTGCATGTGCATAAAGTCAGTTAAGGCCCAAAAGGGTAGTAGTGACATTTGTCACATTTCAGTATTTCACACCTCCTTCCAGTTCCCATACTTTATGGATAGATGTCATTAGTATTAGGGCTACTCACGAGTCAAGCCCGAGTCAAGTCAGGGTATTTTCAAGCTCGGGCTCGAAACTAAACGGGGTAACTTAGTTAGGCTCTAACTTGATTTTGAAGTTAAGTGAGCTTAAGATCGAGCCCACGAGCCGAGCCATGACTCGAGCCGAGCTAGAGTCGATTTTGGCTCGGTTACAAAAATGATCCAAATCAGCCCAGGATGTTTCAAATCAACTTTTTATAGCTAGCTTCAATCGAGCTTTTTTCGAGCAAGCCACGAGCCCGAGCTTCGAGCCTCGAGCTTTTTGAACAGCCCTAATTAGTATTCCTTTATAATAAAAGCTTATGCTGATTGATTGTGACCTTACTATTTGATAATAAAATGGGAAAATTCCCAAAATGACCCGTTAGGGGTGACCGAAGTCCCAAAATGACCCATTAGGGGTGACCTATAAAAAATTTCGAACGAAATTGTGAAAATTTACACTACAAAATGAAAAAACGGGGTAACCGGGACACCCCTCCCCCCCTCATTAGTTGCTTCCAATGTGAATTTGACATGTGGCCTCGAATCTCATCATTGAGATGAGTTTGAGATTAATCTCATCGTCAAGACGAGATTTGAGACCAATCTCATCATGAAGATGAGATTTGAGAGCCACTTGTCATTGTGCCATTGGCCGAACAATCTCATCGTCCAACAAGCAGAACTCATAGTCGTGATTGGTTTGGGATGGGCTGTTTTCTGAATTAAACAACTCGGAAGAGGGTGATTCATTTACGAATGCTTTCAAAATCTCATCTGTTATATAAGTGTGTTCAATAAAAATCACTTTTTTAAAGTTTATGGGAATCTCTCTTCTGCGGGGTCATTTTGGGAAAATGTATTATTCTATAAACATTTTACACCCTTTGCGAATAATTAATATAGAATAATTAATATACAGAGAATAATATTATGCTTGAATAACCTTTAGAGTTTAGTTTATCGCTACTGATAACATAACCGGTCTAATATATAAACACTTGTGCAGGAAGTATTGATGGGAAAATCACCAAATCTAAAGTCGTTTCAGAACAACGGCGATGCGTTCATATGCTCGATATTGCCCGGGACCGCGCATCTTCAAGTTCAATACTCACCAGGTTTGATGGATTTCTGTATAGACAAGAACTTGTTTTGAGAGTATTATTTATTTAAAATACTGATTTTGTGATGATTAATTGATTAGGTGGGTTAATATTTAAGGCTGGAGGAAGTAATATGCAACATGTGACTTCACTATCTTTCCTACTGTTGGCTTATTCTAACTACCTTAGCCACGCCAATCGCGCGGTGCCATGTGGCGATAAAATAGCTTCCCCTGCTCTTCTCAAAAACTTGGCTAGACGTCAGGTTAGTTTAAACCTTATATTGTTTTCATAAAATTAAAATAAAAATTTATAAATAATATGAAAATAAGTGGAATCTTGTGATGGAATTATTGATGAATGTTGGGCCCATCCACATGGTCTGGGCTATTGCCAAATGGATCAAAACAGTTAAATCAGGGCCCATTTGAAATCAGTACAAAACATTCTCTTAAGTCATGGCCCATGGGCCTAATTTGGGCCCCTCTCATGATGAATCTTTGGTTGCCATCAAATCAAACACCTCACTTGTACATCCTGCATTAAACCTTGTACTTTTGGTTCGGTTTCGAGAAAAAACTGAATTTATAGGTATTTTGTAGGGGTGCAAACGAGCCGAGCTCTATTTTCAAATCTCGAGCTCGGCCTGTGAGTAGATTTTCAAGCTCATGCTTAGCTCATTTCCTATTTATCAATTGTTTTTTTATAATTATAATTATTTTTATATATTTTTTTCTATTAATTTTATGTATAAAATCATATTTAGTTATTTTATTTATTTTTTCATAACATTATACACACAAACACACACACTAATAATGATTAAATATATATTTAAAAAAATTATATAAATGTCAGGCTTGTTTAGGATCGTGAGCCGACTTGTTTAAGCTTGGTTCGTTTATTAAATGAGCTTACTTTTAGGCTCAAATAAGCTTGCCTCGATCGAACTTTTTAAAGAGCTGATCTCGAGTAGCTCGTTTGCACCCCTTGTATCTTTGTTTTTAGAATTTCTTAACTGTTTTGGTTTTGGCTATAAAAGCTTGTTCGATTAATCGTTTGTCTTTGAATCGGATGAATTCAAACTAATTTTAAACAATAAATCTAGTTATATTTTACGTTTTAAATAAATTATTAATAGTTTTTTTAATTTAAAAGGACGACTTGCTTATGTTTCGGTTATTCTGTTTTTCTTTTGACCATTATTTTTACTTCGGTTCACAGGTGAACTATATCCTTGGAGATAACCCGATGCGAATGTCCTACATGGTAGGATACGGCCCTCGTTACCCGCAAAGGATCCACCACCGAGGCAGCTCATTACCCTCGGTCAGAGTCCATCCCGCCCACATAGGCTGTCAAGCCGGGTCCCGTTACTTCTTCAGCCCAGACCCAAACCCAAACCCAAACCCAAACGTACTAGTTGGAGCCGTAGTCGGTGGGCCCAACACCACTGACGCGTTCCCGGACTCTAGACCTTTCTTTCAAGAAACGGAGCCCACAACGTATATAAACGCACCATTGGTTGGACTATTGGCTTACTTTGCATCACATCCTTGAATATGATTATTATTATTGCTCTAAAAGTGGTTCAATCATGTAATTGGGTAGTGGTGCGCAAAATGGCCACCCTGCCTTTATTAATGTTCCTTATGATCTGGCGTTATTAGTGTTGATTTCCAAATGGAAAAAGTTGCAATTGTATCTACCTATTATTATTATTATTATTAGTGTTGAAAAAATCTATGATATCCGACATGGCATGTTTTGTTGTTTTATTTTTAGAGTAAAGTTCCTGTGATTAAGGAACATTACGGGAGTAAATCTTGGTTTTTGTTGTATGGCTTAATCATTAAAAGATGTAACTTTGTCCAGGGCCGTCTCGTAGGTAAGCTAAATGAGGCAACGACTTTAGGCCTTCAGTTTTATTGGGTCACAATCTTAAATAGGGGTTATATGTTATAGTTTTTGAAAGTATAGTTCTTTTTAGAATTAGTAACTCATTGATGAGTCACAAGCTAAGGAGGACTGTCTCATATCAATCATCACTGTATATAATTTATATTTCCTAATTTTTGGATATTCTCTAATGCTATATGCTAAAGAAAAGAAAAAAAAAGCCTCACCATTTTAGTTGGGTTTAAGCCTCCAAGGTCGTTGAGCAGGCCCTGCTTGTGTCTAATTTGGGTTTCTTAAAGGAATTAATATAGCTAAACATTGTGATCTAGACCAATCAATATAGCTAAACATACCGGTTTTTTCTCAAACCTGTTCCAGTTTCAGTCAACATTAATCTAGACCAACTTCAACAAAATGCCTCACAGCTGCTTAAACTTATAGGCAAATTGTTATAGGCATATACTTTCTTACTTGAGAATGAGTTCCAACACCGGTAAAAATAACCTTTTCATGCAAAACATTACTTTTGTGTAAAACAAGTATTAAATGCTAAACTAAAATGGCAAAGTCATAGAACAAACATTTAAGCTTTTCACCTGATGATATATGACTCTTGTAGCCATGACGACAAAAACTTGATTCTAAACAAAATAGCGCTGCTATATCTGTAGATTTTTTAGCAGATTGGTTGAGTTTCTATACAGTTAACTAGGTTAGAACCCATGTGATACACGTGTGGCTAGAAAAATACAACAAAAACAATGAATTTAGTATTATTTTAATAACATACTTTAAGGATTTATATTATAATCACCAATTTAACGGATTATTTTACATAAATTTGTCGGAATGAAAAAATTACAACCAACAAAAAGCAGTATAGTAACACAAATAATGAGATATACAAACAAATTGGTGTGAAGTATATGTGGAATTGACCGAATCGATGAGGGCGATTATTTTAATTTAATTTTGATTTACTATATTAATTAAGGAATTCTAGAAATTGAATGTTATTTAGTTTAATTTTAAATTATTTTATTAGCAAAAAATTAAGACGATGCACGATATTTATAGATAGAAACCTCGTTTTAGCAGTATAGTAGATTCTGAGTGCTCGAAATTAAAGTTGCCACGAATAATAAATAATAATAAAATAAACTTGGTACTTCAAATTTAGTAGTTTGTGAGATGTCTCACAAAACTAAAACTGTCAAATGTGGAGAAATGAAAACCATGCAATTCGCCCCTTAAACCTGGAAAATGATGTGATTGAGCACCAATCTTGCTGATCCCTCATATACTTTCTAATAATCAAGATTAATATTTTCTTTAAGTTTTTCACATACACTAGAATATCCTTCATCCTCACCAATTCAGACAAGCAATCCCATTACTTTATATTTTATAACCATGACTACTGATTCATCCGATCATTCAAAACCAGCAGTTGGTCAACCGTTGCCACCACCACAAGCACCATATGGTCAAGCATCACATGTGGCCGCACCGCCACAAAATATGATGTATCCTAGCCAATGGTCCAGTGGCCTTTGTGATTGCACCTCAGACATATCCACTTGTAAGTTTCTAACTTACTTTATGTATCATGTATTTTAAATCAATATAGTTTTATTAACGTCACGTTACATTGTCTGGTAATAGGTTGCTTGACGTGGTGGTGTCCATGTGTTACGTTCGGACGAATAGCTGAAATCGTGGATAGGGGAGCTACTTGTAAGTATGTTTGTAGCTTTTATGGTGTACAAATCATCTTGGTTGCAAATAATGAAATGTTGGAAGACAAACTAAACTATTTTGGTTGTGTTTATGATGCATGAATCATTTAAATAGCAAGTATGATTTGATATGACTCATATATTTGTTAATAAACGTATTAAATCGACTGAATCGTTAAAAATAAATTTAATGATCCGGACAAAGGGTATGAAATGTTACCGTCTGTTTACTCTTATTTATTGATCTGTTTCTCTTTTCTACAATATATATGCACGCGTGCACGCACACACAAGCCCAACCATGCGAGTTTGGTTTGTTGTTTCCTAAACCGCAGTTAGTGGTTTGACCTAAAATTATTATCAAAACAATTTGAATCAGGCCATGAAGACCTTTAAGTTTAATCACTGATAAATTTTATTTGGCGTGTAAATACAGCTTGTCCGGTGCATGGGGCCATTTACGCAATACTTATAGCACTCGCAGTATTTCCATGGCTATATAGTTGTATGTATCGAACAAGAATGAGACGACGATACATGTTGCCCGCAGAACCCTGCCACGACTGTCTTCTTCATTATTTTTGTGAGCAATGTGCCTTGTGCCAAGAGTATCGTGAGCTTAAACACCGTGGATTTTACATGTCTATTGGTAAGTTAATATAAGTTTATAGATATTCATCTCTAAAACTAACAAGCATAGTATTAATAACATTCTAATTCTAATTCTAGATTTTATTAATTTGCAATATATTTAGGATGGCATGGAAGCCCGGAGAGTCAACAGCAACTTGCCGTCATGGCACCACCATTTGCTCCAGCAGAAATGAAACGTTAATGATGAAGTGTTAAATGCATACAGTGTCGTCTCCAATAATCCCTATAATTTTTGGGACTTGAGATGAGTAAAAAAAGGCCTCTAAAATCATGTTTTTTAGTATGTGATAAATAATTTGACAATTTTACAAACTGGGTTGCTTTTCCAAAGCCTAATACAGATCAAAACAAAATAATAAAAAAATATCATCATCATCATCGTACTCAGTAAAACAAGTTAATAAAATGGCCCATACAAAATACAAAGAAAAGATTTTTCGATAAAAAAAAAAAAAGAACAACACTCAGGAGAACTGAACAATGAACTTTGGTTCCATGAAGTGATTTTGTAGGCTTTTGATAAAAAACAAAATATAACCTTTTTTTTTAACAATTATGCATATGGCCTCTCAACTCTCAAGAGACTATGCCTGAGATAGTGGCCCTCCTCACCTTTTCTTTGAGCCGGTACTGATTGCATAACATTTAAGATGTATTGTTACACTGTGAGTGTGTTATGAATTTATTGGTTTTAAAAGTCTGTTTATGACATTCTATAATGATTGTACAAGGTTTAATGTACCATTTATCAAAGATAAAAATATAACTTTGATTAGGTGTCTTTTAACACTTAGCTATGGTGATTTGAACGTGACAGCTATACGTTTTATGTATTAAAAAGGAGAAATGATGTGCTATAGCCTCCTAATTTAATTATTTTGAAAAAAGTTAATGACCATTTTCATCTAAGTGGTTTGCTACTTTTGTCACTTCAGTCCAAAGTTTAAAATTTTATCAATTTAGTCCTCATAGTTTTAAACATTAGCCAATTACATCCCCTTCGGTCTAACGGCATCCAACCACGCTGTCACACCCCCGCCAACGACGGAAACGCGGGGGCGTGATGACGTCATGGATTATAGTCACTGTTTATAAACTTTAGATAGATACTTCATCAGAATGCCTCTACATGTATGTGATTCCATATGTGTTTCCAATGCTTCGATTACCTGAGAATGCTTGCATAAAAACGTCAACAAAAATTATTGGTGAGTTTCATAGGTTTATATGACATCTAAAAATATGTGTTTCTTGGACAACGAGTCAACCAATTTCTCAGACAGTTACCATGAGCTCTATGATCAAGACTTAACAGCGTTTCTATGATCGCCTCTCTTGATGTTCTAATGCGAAAAAACATCGAAGACAACTATGGACAAATATCACCCGCTAGACCTCCAATCTAAGTTAGTGCGACTAACCACGGGTGGGGCGTGTTACTCCCAAATAGTACTATTCATATCGACCACGTCTACAATAGTTGATGATCATAAATTTCAGGGGACTTTGACCGCATTATTGTTTCCAACCCATGTAACAAAATGAGACCGTGTTTCTACTCGTTTCCGAACATGTGTTTCTCCATGCATTCCCCCCCCCCCCCCCCAAAGTTTAAAAGAGTTTAATTAAAAAGGGGCCGTGAGACTAACCTTGTGAGTTGTGATCAATGAGCGTCAAACAATGCAAAGTCGCGATGAACTACCGGCCTAGATACGACCTAGCACATAATAAATTACTTCAATATCACGAGGATATTATTGTTGAACAAGTCGGTTTATGCTAGTCGCTTTCACCCAACTAATCGTTGTGGTTTATTTTTCGATAACCTGTTGATGACAAGTGTTTATAAATTCTGTTTGAAAAATATAAATATTAAGAATATACTTCTAATTAATGTTGGTTTCACTTAGTTATCAATTGTTTTAAATATGAAAGACTTGTTCGTTCGAGTAGTAAATAGATATATAAAAATTAATAAAAATTATATATTTATTTCTAGATAATATTTCATCAAGTGACGATCAATAACTTTTGTAAAATGTAGTATGCTATATTTTTGTTCTTAAACTTCCAACCGGCTTTATATACCGTTTTGGTTCATTTTCCTCGCAAAATTTATTATGATTTCGTCTAGCATAAATATATTTGTCCAAAATACATCTTTATGTAAAAGTTTACTGTTGTTATCAAAGTGTTAAATTTTCCATTCAAACCTATATTTCTACTTATACTTTCTTATTTATCCGTTGTTCGGTTGACAAAATATATAGCGTTTAACAGTTGTCATTTTAAAGACAATTTTCTATAGATTTTATTTAAAGTCGTATTTAACTTAATAACATATATAAGCGTATTTTCGATATAAACTTCATAAAAATACACACTTGTTTATTTAGGGTCATAAAATATGTTTAATTGCTTCGTTTATGTTGTTTGTATTCTAAACCAATATTTGCTTCTTTTCAAAATATATTTTCCCACTTATAAATCCATAAATTTATATTTTGTATCAAAGTTATAACTTTCACTAAAACAAGCTCTCGACTTTTAAGCTTGTGTTACACTCGTTTATTTTATATGAATACTTTTACAAGTTTATTATTCATGATCCCATATAAAGAAAACCTTTTTACAAATACACAAACATCATAATTTAACAGCATTATTATTGTATAAACACATTTCGTTTAACCAATTTTTCTAGCATGCAAGCCATATTTTAAGTGTTGTTAACATATTGATAACACATACTTTCCCTTTTTCTTGTGTATAATCACTCTCAAACATATTATTGAGCTTGCGTTCAAGTTTCTTAAGCTTTAACTAGACATGTTAGTGGGTAGATTATTGGTTGGGTGTTATGATTAGCACAAACATAATCTATAGATAAAAATATATAAAAACAAAAATAGGAAGGTTTAGCTCACTTAGTTCTAGGATTAGGATTTAAAGAGAGAAATGTAGAAAATCTTGAGCTTGTGTCAACTTCTTAGAGTCTCCTAATCCATCTATGATCTTGATCTTGAATAAAGCTTGAAATGTGAGGAATAGAGGATGTTGGAAGGGTATATGGTTTCTTTGAAATGGTGATTTCAAAAGTGAGAGTGAGAGCCGAGAGTTTGTGTTTTGAAGCTTGAAATGTACATGTTCTTTTAAAATAAAACAAAGTGTGGTCTATGTTATATAATAATCATGGTGTGGAGGTTTGAGTGGAGTGTGTGATAAGTTAAAAGACTCAAAAAGAAAATGAATGAATACTTGGGATGTAAGATTTTGTGATGATTATTTTTCCTAATCATTGACTTTTGAATCCTTGTATTTGATTTTATCCCACCATATATTTTGAAATTGTAAAATGCATGAATGTATATAGCTTGGTAATGGACCTTGGGTTGGGTTGTGATGATTCATTTTAGTCAACCATTTATATATTATATGGATCACACTTTTAAACAAATAAAAAAAATGAAACATGTGTATGTATATTGAAATTGGTCGTAAATCCCTTAGGCCGTGAGCATAGTTTATGAGTTTAATTGATGATTAATGTGTTAATCAATGATATTAAATATTAGTTACAAGTTTGATTATAATTCACTAATCTTAAAACATTTTTAGTTGTTTACTTAGTTATGTTTAATTAGGATATGCTAGTATTAGGTCTAAGAAATTTGGTGATGTTCATAAGAGATTTGATGTTTAGCGTTAATCTTAAATGTTCGTACATCTATGCACCGATAACATCATTCAACTAAGGATTTAAGATAATAAAATACGCTTGTAATTTAGTTTCATATTCGTTGTCAATATTTTATTAAATAATTATAAAATAGTCGTATAACCTAGAATTCAAATAACCCGGTTCGTTTAATACGTTCATGTCATTTAAATAAGTTATTGCTAACGCTCGTATCCTTGGAATACAATATGGAAGTACGAGTAATTTAAGTGACCATAAATTACTTAGATGCAATGTATCATGCACATGTGGCCTTATGCTAGACTTGTGATTAAACTTAACTAAATTTGATCTAAAGAAAATTAACGTCAGATATTTAAGCTTAATATTTGTATGGATATGACCGATTTAGCGAGGTGTTACACATACCGTTAGTTTGAGGGTATTTTTGTCTTTCTCCTTTTTATTTTGAGTTAATGGTCATTTTCGTCCATGTGGTTTGATACTTTGTTATTTCAGTCCAAAGTTTGAAATTTTGTCAGTTTAGTCCTTATAGTTTTAAACATTAGCCAATAATTATGCCCCCCCCGGTCTAACGGGATCCAACTATACCATTACTTCGTTATCATGTTTCCCTTACGGGGTCATAAGTGTCTTTTTAGACATTACGTGAGGGTTATAATCGTCTTTTTAGACGTAATCAATACTGTTAGCCATCTACAACCCTAGAGTTCGACGAATTCAAGAAAAACACCACGATTTGAAGAACACACAGGCGATTTAGTTTATCGATTTCTTGAGCAAACATGGAAATGTGGGATATTCGACCTCCTGATGTTGATTTCGACCCATATGTTCGCTACGATATGCTAATCTCTAAACCCTAACTATTATGCATTAATCAAAGAAACGATTTTTAGATTTTTCGGTACAATTCGGTTTCAGGGAATTACCCTGTTCACTTTACCATTGAATTCCACTATGCATGGGGAGAGTTTAGGAAATGTCTAGAAACTAAATACGAGGGGGCGGGGTATGATTATTGTTGTCGACAGAGTAAATGCAAACCTTTTTTGGTTGATGCTCGATGGGTTTGGGCTCAGTTTATGCTCTTAGGAGCTGTAGACCAAAAAAAAAAAATTTGAATTAAATTAATCATTAAATAAAAAAATTTCAAACTTTAAATTGAAGTGGCAAAAGTATCAAACCAAATGGATGAAAATGAGCATTAACTCAAAATAAAAAGGAGAAAGACAAATACCCTAAGCTAACGGCATAGTTTGATGCCGTTAGAGGGGGGGGGGGGGGGTAATTGGCTAGTGTTTAAAACTATGAGGACTAAATTAACAAAATTTCAAACTTTGGACTGAAATGACAAAAATAGCAAACCACATGGACGAAAATAACCATTAACTTTTTTGAAATAAAAGTATAAAATTATATAGCGTACCTTTTTATTAAACAGGTCTTATCATGTCTAAACAGGTGCCCAATTTACCAACCTTTCTCTACTCACGATTGGTCTTTTTTTTCCTTCTAATGCGATATTACTATTTACCCTTTCATTTCTTTTAACTAATACCTTCACTTTTTGTAACCAAATATTTTCATATAATATATTCGATCTCACCTTACAACTAAACCATGGTAGGCGAAAGCATACACCGAGAGCAGATCCACGATGGTGGAACCGACTCAAAAATCGTGGTCGTGATCGATCCATCAAAATTTTAACGGTCGGTCACCCAAGTACCAATCAAAATAGGCCACATCGTCAGTCATCATACTCAGGGGCTCATATTGCATGGAATACGGTCACACAAAATTATTGTAAAATACCTAGTTATTCTACAACCCTAAACCCAAATTATGACATTAACTAGTAGATCCTCACACGGGTTATGTGGGGAACTCTCTTGTGTATCAAAATGTGGATACGCAGACACATCGTAATCACTGTCTGCCTTCTGATCTTCTAGTCACCGACACCATCTCAAAATTTCAGATGAAAACGGGTAAATTTACACTATGTGTAAAAATTCTTGGATGAAAACGCGTAAATAAAAAATAGGGGGGGGGGGGGCATTGTTATACTTGCCACTGGATTTAAGGTTGTGGTAAGTTTTAGTTTGTTATGGTGTATGCATCCAACATGCAGAATGTTTGGATAATTTTTTTTAGTGTTGTATTTGCATAAATTATGTGATGATGTTGGTATGATTTAAAACTGCCTTTTGTTGCAACATGTCTTCCCCCTGTTTTTAAACTTCCCATGGTGCATTAGTGGTTATAAAGTTATTACATTAATCCTACTAAACAGTCTTTACTACTACAGTTACAAAATATGCGCCGTGCGTATTTCAAAAAGTTGTTGGCGATTTGTGGAAGCCTTTTTGTTAAACTGCTACTTTCATGTAGGGATGAGCTTGGTACTGATGTGATAAACGTAGTTATTAATTTATTAACTAAATAAACGTTAATCTAGATAATAATTCTAGACTCTTAACTTAACTAAAACTACTAACCGGCAAGTGAACCGGTCGACTCTAGTACAGCTAAGTAAGTCCGGATATCAAACCCACGAGACTCTTTAATTACGTTAACTAGCTAATTAGACTCGACTAACTGATACGACTATTTATTAATTATTATTGGGGGGTTTTACTAAAAACTAATATTAAATTAATCACTAAAACTTAAAGACGACTTAAACGTAGACTTAATTTAAATGATGACAAGCAACCACCTAGGCTATAATATCAATTATCAAATATTGAAAATGCTATGCTATGGAACTTGTATCATAAAATAGTCACTTAAAGAAAACCCGAACACGACCTCTGGCCCTTCTCAAGAAGACATCTATGGATTTCTATTAAGTTCTTAAAAACACCAGTTTAATTAGACTCGCTTACGGTCGCTAATTATTTTATGACAAATACCTCTATAAAAAATCCTACCTTACAGCGTGGAAATCAAAGGTAGTTTAAAGTATTCACTCGACTAGATAAACAAAGCTGAAAAATCAAACTTAGACGGACTCCTTACGAAAAAATAAATCTAGCAATCTTAATCAACCAAGACTTATCATATAATCTATCACCTTACAGCTATTTAGATTAGCAACACACTTAGGTCTATTGTAACACCCCGACCAAAGGCGGATTATACATCGGGGCGCCACATATTGCTTCATTACTCGCGACACTATTGGTGTCAATATTTATTAATACACATTTTATCGCGCACGCGCAGCGGGGAAAATAAAGAACATAAATCAAACATAAATCAATATATTATAAATTATAACATTCAAACATAACTAACTTGTCCTGATACATTTTAATTCTAGGTCCAAAAGTAAAAACGTCCTACGTGTCCACAAGCTCCAAAACAGCTACTGCAAACCTGAACATGTGTTAAAATAAACGTCAAACACTTGCGTGTTGGTGAGAGATCAAGTTTAATACAATACATAGATAACAATAAAATCTGCGCGCAACATGTGTATGTCTGGTTTTCAACAAGGGTGTAATCTGATCGGGACCAACTCTAAGAGACAAGACTGCCAGTGCTCACAATTGAGCTCACAAACAAGACTAACTGTGCAAGTGTAACAAAAGAGAAAATCATAAACGATAGTTCTCCCGTGTTCATCTAATGGTACCATGAAAACTGCGGAATAGACCGACAAGACGGTTAATGATCCACACATACAAATAAACAGCCAAGTCTAAGTCCTCAACACATGTGATACTGCGCGACTAAAGTTCATAAACAGTTTTAAGACTCAAGTTTTGTATGAACACATGAACATCCCAAAGCATTTAAAATAAAAAGGGATTAGATACGAGATAACTCACTTGATAAACGATGCGGTGTAAGATAAAGCAAGAACCAACTTTAAACAAGCACAAGTTAACCTATAAATAAGATTATTGTTTTAATGATTTGTTTTAAGTCTTGATTATAAGTTAGCATAATTAATAAGTAAATTATTATATATATATATTACCGGAAAAGCAGGGCAGAACAGGGAGGAAGACGGAGGCAGAGAGGAAGACGGCAGAGAGAGCAAGGAGCAAGAGAACAGGAGGGATTAAGTGTTTGTGTGTGATGTGTTATGAAAATATTATTATTATTTATAGGAAAACCCTAGGAGACACAAACCCTAGAAAAGGGGAAAAGATCTTTAACAGGATCAAGCAAAAGATATGGAAGATATGGCAGCTGCAGAGGCAAGATAAAGCTGACAGGGAACAGTAACAGGCATGGGCGGTTCAGATAAAGGTACTGGTCAAGCATGGCAAAAGCAGATCTCAAAAGATAATGTCAGTCACTTTTTCTACCAACCAATGGGGGTTGGTACGCATGCTGCGCCGAAAGTAACTATTCAGACATTAGATAGGTTAGGTCAACAGCACAGAAGATAAGACAACACAAAAGCATACAGGCTGGAATAAACAGAAGATACAAGGGTTAAGCGCGGGAAGGCTGAGTGCGCGAGCGCGAAGGCTGGCACAACAATCCTTAGCGTACTGCGGGAAGAATCACAAATCCTTAGCGTGCTGCATGAAGAACAAGAATTCTAAGCGCATCGCGGGAAGAACATACATTCTTAGCGCATTGCGGGAAGAACATGCATTCTTAGCGCGCTGCGAGAAGAGTTCTCTTCACGCATCGCAGGAACAAGATGTCTTCACGCAGGCTTCCATGTAAGGAGTCTGGCGCGTGGAGCTGCAGACATCCTTAGGCGGGAAGAACCAAAGGACAAGCAAAGAGTTAGAAGAAAAGAGGGAAACAAGGCGTAAGGGCGGGACGGCGACAAGAGGGAAAAGAAGGCGGAAAGAGAGAAGGAAGAGGGAGGGGACGGCGGAAAGAAAGAGAGAGAGAGAGAGAGAGGCGGGAAGGAAAAGTATATTATTATTATTAAAAGTAAAATATAAGTATAAATATTAAATAATAAAAGAGAGATCGGGTCAGAGAAACGGGTACCTGGGTCGGGTCGGATCAGGGCAGATGTTACAGTCTCCCCTACTTTAAGAAATTTCGTCCCGAAATTTATCTCGAAGTAGGTTGCGCAGAGAACAGGTGCGGGTACTTGATCTTCATTTGATCTTCCCTTTCCCATGTAAACTCGGCTCCGCGCTTGGACTCCCAGCGAACTTTCACGATAGGGATACGACTGCGCTTGGTTTGCTTTACCTCACGATCCATAATCTCAACAGGCTTCTCAATGAAATGCATAGTTTCATCAACTTGGACTTCATCAAGTGGAATGTGAAGGTTCTCGTCAGCTAAACACTTCTTGAGATTGGATACATGGAACGTTGGATGCACATTACTGAGCGCGGGCGGCAGGTCAAGTCTGTAGGCAACTTTTCCCACACGCGCGAGAATCTTGAATGGACCAACATAACGAGGAGCAAGCTTACCTTTCTTCCCAAAGCGGACAACACCTTTCCAAGGCGACACTTTGAGGAGAACAAGATCACCAACTTGAAATTCGAGAGGCTTTCGCCTACGATCTGCGTAACTCTTCTGTCGGCTTCTGGCAGTCAGCAGATGATCACGGATCTTGGCGATTTTATCGGTTGTCTCTTGAACAAGTTCGGGTCCTGTGATTTGAGTTTCACCCACTTCGCTCCAACAAATCGGGGAGCGGCACTTACGACCGTAAAGTGCTTCAAATGGGGCCATACCAATACTGGAATGATAGCTGTTATTATAAGAAAACTCGATCAAAGGCAGGTGTGAATCCCAATTACCTCCAAAATCAAGAACACAAGATCGGAGCATATCCTCAAGAGTTTGAATAGTTCGCTCAGACTGACCGTCAGTCTGAGGATGATATGCCGTACTCATGTCCAAGCGAGTTCCTAGCGCAGATTGGAGAGATTTCCAAAAGCGAGATACAAAACGGCCATCACGATCGGATATGATGCTCAAAGGAGTACCATGGCGGCAGACAATTTCCTTGACATAAAGCTGCGCGAGATGCTCAACACGGTAGTTTTCACGAATGGGCAGAAAGTGAGCAGACTTAGTCAATCGATCCACTATTACCCAAATGCTATCATGCTTGCTTGCTGTCAAAGGTAACTTGGTAATAAAGTCCATCGCTATACCTTCCCATTTCCACGTAGGAATTTCTGGTTGTTCGAGCAAACCAGATGGGCGTTGGTGTTCAGCTTTTACTTTAGAACAAGTCAGGCATTTAGCTACGAACACAGCAATATCCTTTTTCATACCTGGCCACCAATAAGTTATGCGCAAATCCTTGTACATCTTATCAGCGCCAGGATGAATAGAATATCGAGATTTGTGCGCTTCACTCAGGATATCTGCGCGAAGATTCTCATCAAAGGGAATCCAGATGCGATTGAGATAGCAGAGAATTCCACTCAGATTAGGGACAAAGTGCGCTTCCGCGCCACACGCTAACTCGGCGCGAAGGTTACCATTACTGATGGATGCGCGCTGCGCGTCACGAATACGCGATTCAAGGTTGCTTTGGATCGGCGCAAAGTGAAGCTGCGTGCGCGGCAAAATACAGTTAAGCTGGCAGGGTTTTCGGCTGAGCGCATCGGCTACCACATTAGCCTTACCAGGATGATACCGGATCTCACAATCGTAATCGCTGATGAGTTCGTTCCATCGGCGTTGCCTCATGTTAAGTTCCTTTTGATCAAAGATATGCTGAAGGCTTTTATGGTCAGTGTAGAGGATACACTTAGTACCATAAAGGTAGTGTCTCCAGATCTTCAAGGCAAAAACAACTGCACCAAGTTCGAGGTCGTGAGTTGTATAATTCTTTTCATGAACCTTGAGTTGCCTTGATGCGTAAGCGATAACCTTGCCTCGTTGCATAAGAACACAACCGAGACCCTGGTTGGATGCATCGCAATACACGACAAAATCATCATTACCCTCAGGTAGCGCAAGAACAGGAGCTTCACACAACAATCGCTTGAGCGCTAGAAAGGCTTCTTCTTGCTTCGAGCCCCAAATATACGGTTTACCTTTGTGCGTCAGAGCTGTTAAAGGCAAAGCGATCTTCGAGAAGTTCGAAATGAATCGCCGGTAGTAACCAGCTAAGCCCAGAAAGGAACGGATCTCAGAAAGAGAGGATGGCGTAATCCAGTTCTTGATTGCTTCAATTTTGGATGGGTCGACATGAATACCCATCTTGTTTACAACGTGACCAAGAAACTGTACTTCATCCGACCAAAATTCACACTTGGAAAGCTTAGCATAGAGTTGCTCAGCTCTAAGCTTTTGCAACACCAACCGAAGATGTTGCTCGTGCTCGGCCTTGGTCTTAGAATACACCAGAACATCATCGATAAACACGATCACGAATTTATCCAAGAAAGGCCTACACACCCGATTCATTAGATCCATGAAAACGGCGGGTGCGTTGGTTAGACCGAAGGACATGACCAAGAATTCAAAATGGCCATAACGAGTTCGAAAAGCAGTCTTCGGAACATCTTCATCGCGGATGCGCAACTGGTGATAGCCAGAACGGAGATCAATCTTCGAGAAACAAGAGGCACCTTGGAGTTGATCAAAGAGGTCGTCAATACGCGGTAAGGGATACCGGTTTTTAATGGTGAGTTTGTTCAACTCGCGGTAATCAATACACATGCGAAACGATCCATCTTTCTTTTTAACGAACAACACCGGAGCACCCCAGGGCGAAGAGCTAGGGCGAATGAATCCTTTAGCAGTCAACTCTTGAAGTTGGCTGGCCAATTCTTGCATCTCAGCGGGTGCAAGACGATAAGGAGATTTAGCTACGGGGGAAGCACCAGGGACAAGATCAATACGGAACTCGACTTCACGAGCGGGAGGGATACCAGGAAGATCATCAGGAAAAACTTCAGGAAAATCACGCACAATAGGGATATCGCGAAGCTTCTTTCCTTCATCGGGTTTAACCACATGGGCTAGAAATGCAATACACTTCTTCCGCATGAGTCTTTGGGCTTCGGCGCAAGACATAAGTTTAAGACCACTGGAGGGTTTTTCGCCGTAAATGTAAAGATCACCATTTTCTCGAGGTATGCGAATCAATTTCTTGGCGCAAATAACTTCGGCGCGATTATGCGAGAGCCAGTCCATACCAATAATAACATCAAAGCTTCCAAGAGGCATAGGGATGAGGTCGATCAGAAAATCGTTTTCGTTAAGATTAAGCGTACAATCTTTAATCACTGAGTTAATTAAAATAATTTCACCATTAGCCAATTCAACTGAAAAATCTTCTTTTAAATCGTTGCGCGGTCGCGCAAGCTTCTGCTCGAAGGCGCGAGAGATAAAACTTCGATCGGCGCCAGTATCAAAAAGTACAGAAGCATAAAATCCGTTAAGCAAAAATGTACCATTTACTACGTCATTATTCGCTTGCGCTTGGTGCGCGGTTATGTTAAAAGCTCGTCCACGCGTCACTTGGTTTGAAATCTGGTTCACCGGATTCGCTTGCGTAATCTGAACTTGTAGTCTTGGACATGCGTTCCGGAAATGACTGGGATCACCGCAGTTAAAGCACGATCTGGGTCGTGGGTTTTGGTAGGTTGGTTGAGGATTCTGCGGGTAGACTGGTGGTGTTGGCGTAATTGGATTGGCGAGAAGGACTCTACAGTTCTCAGCAGTGTGACCAGTACGGCCACATCGGTTACAAAGTCGACACGGGGTTTGGGTTGGGTGGTGAAATCTACAGGTTGGGCAAAAGGGATGGTTTCCTGTGTAAGGTTTCTTAGGAGGCGGGGCAGGGAGTGCTGGATTGGTTAGGGCATAGTTATGGACTACAGGAGGTGTTGGGTAGGCTGACAGTGGGTTAGGCGCGTAAACTGGGGGTTGGTAAACGGGTTGCTGGACAATGGGCGGGTTGGTAAGCGCATAGGCCTTGCGCCTGCGCTTGAGGTTGTTACGGTTTGAGGGTTCTGGTTTGGTTTCTGCGGGTTCAGGGGCAGTCTTGGGGAGTTTGGTCTTCTCAGTTCCCCGCAGGAACAGGGTTCCTGCTCTGACATGGTTGTCGCTGAGCACAGCGGCCAACTCGATGGCGTCAGAGAGGGTAACTGGGTTTCTGGCCCATACAGAATCTTGAATTTCCATGGGGAGACCCCCAAGGAATTTCTCGATTGCTCGGCGTGAAGGGGTAACAAGGTGAGGGACCAGTAAGCTTAGCTCGTGGAAGCGCGTCGCGTACTCGCGCGCTTCACCGCTGTACTGCTTCAAGTTCCAAAATTCTTCCTCCAGGCGCTTAACTTCGTTGGGAGGGCAGAATTCTCGCGTAAGAATTTCCTTGAATTCCTCCCATGTTATGCTAGAAGCAGCCTCTACGCCACGCGCATGGGCTACTCCATTCCACCATGTAAGCGCTCTGGATTCCAGGACACTGGAAGCATATAGGGTTCGTCTGTCTGAGGGGCATTGGGTGTGAAGGAAAGTGTTTTCTATCTTCTCGAGCCACTGGAGCATCACGGTGGCTCCTTCGAGACCTGTGAACTTTGGAGGGTTACCCGCATTAAATGACTTAATGTTATAACTCGAGGTGTTGGTATTGTTTTGGCTCAAAGCTTGGGCTATTGCGGCGGCCATTTCCTGGGAACGTTGCTGTCTACGCATGCGCGAGGCTTCTCTTCTCTGAAATCGGCGAGATAGCGGAGGCATTCTATAAAAATTTTAATTTTAGTTAATATCTTGGTTTTAGCCCAAAGTTTTAATCTTATAAAGCTTGGTTTCACGGAGTCAGTTACAGTCAACAGTTAAAGTAAAATAAATGATCCTAAATGCAGACTTAATAAAGGTAACAAATTCGAATCAAGAATCGACAATTCATGTATCACCATGACTTTCCGAATTCCCAATTTAAAATATACGGGCAACGAGTATTGGAGATTGACGATTCATGTACCACCATGACTTTTCAATCTTCAATATAAAACATACAAGAAAATGAGTATTGGAGGTTGACAATTCATGTATCACCATGACTTTTCAAGTCTCCAACCTCAGAACATAATCGTAAATGGAAATTGAAAATCAACTATTCATGTATCACCATGACTTTTCGGATTTTCAAATTCAACAAACGAACATGTAAGTAAAATCAATAAAAATCGAAATTCAACAAAAATCGAAATATCGCGAAATAAAACATAAAATCATATACTGCGCAAGCGCGAGCATATTCATAAATAACGAGTAATTAACAATAAGCGCGCAAACATGAGATTTCTCTCGTGCGCGAGAAGGGACTCTTAGGTATTCTAGGCCGTTACGTCTAACCACCTATCCTAAAGTCAACGAGCTCTGATACCAATCTGTAACACCCCGACCAAAGGCGGATTATACATCGGGGCGCCACATATTGCTTCATTACTCGCGACACTATTGGTGTCAATATTTATTAATACACATTTTATCGCGCACGCGCAGCGGGGAAAATAAAGAACATAAATCAAACATAAATCAATATATTATAAATTATAACATTCAAACATAACTAACTTGTCCTGATACATTTTAATTCTAGGTCCAAAAGTAAAAACGTCCTACGTGTCCACAAGCTCCAAAACAGCTACTGCAAACCTGAACATGTGTTAAAATAAACGTCAAACACTTGCGTGTTGGTGAGAGATCAAGTTTAATACAATACATAGATAACAATAAAATCTGCGCGCAACATGTGTATGTCTGGTTTTCAACAAGGGTGTAATCTGATCGGGACCAACTCTAAGAGACAAGACTGCCAGTGCTCACAATTGAGCTCACAAACAAGACTAACTGTGCAAGTGTAACAAAAGAGAAAATCATAAACGATAGTTCTCCCGTGTTCATCTAATGGTACCATGAAAACTGCGGAATAGACCGACAAGACGGTTAATGATCCACACATACAAATAAACAGCCAAGTCTACGTCCTCAACACATGTGATACTGCGCGACTAAAGTTCATAAACAGTTTTAAGACTCAAGTTTTGTATGAACACATGAACATCCCAAAGCATTTAAAATAAAAAGGGATTAGATACGAGATAACTCACTTGATAAACGATGCGGTGTAAGATAAAGCAAGAACCAACTTTAAACAAGCACAAGTTAACCTATAAATAAGATTATTGTTTTAATGATTTGTTTTAAGTCTTGATTATAAGTTAGCATAATTAATAAGTAAATTATTATATATATATATTACCGGAAAAGCAGGGCAGAACAGGGAGGAAGACGGAGGCAGAGAGGAAGACGGCAGAGAGAGCAAGGAGCAAGAGAACAGGAGGGATTAAGTGTTTGTGTGTGATGTGTTATGAAAATATTATTATTATTTATAGGAAAACCCTAGGAGACACAAACCCTAGAAAAGGGGAAAAGATCTTTAACAGGATCAAGCAAAAGATATGGAAGATATGGCAGCTGCAGAGGCAAGATAAAGCTGACAGGGAACAGTAACAGGCATGGGCGGTTCAGATAAAGGTACTGGTTAAGCATGGCAAAAGCAGATCTCAAAAGATAATGTCAGTCACTTTTTCTACCAACCAATGGGGGTTGGTACGCATGCTGCGCCGAAAGTAACTATTCAGACATTAGATAGGTTAGGTCAACAGCACAGAAGATAAGACAACACAAAAGCATACAGGCTGGAATAAACAGAAGATACAAGGGTTAAGCGCGGGAAGGCTGAGTGCGCGAGCGCGAAGGCTGGCACAACAATCCTTAGCGTACTGCGGGAAGAATCACAAATCCTTAGCGTGCTGCATGAAGAACAAGAATTCTAAGCGCATCGCGGGAAGAACATACATTCTTAGCGCATTGCGGGAAGAACATGCATTCTTAGCGCGCTGCGAGAAGAGTTCTCTTCACGCATCGCAGGAACAAGATGTCTTCACGCAGGCTTCCATGTAAGGAGTCTGGCGCGTGGAGCTGCAGACATCCTTAGGCGGGAAGAACCAAAGGACAAGCAAAGAGTTAGAAGAAAAGAGGGAAACAAGGCGTAAGGGCGGGACGGCGACAAGAGGGAAAAGAAGGCGGAAAGAGAGAAGGAAGAGGGAGGGGACGGCGGAAAGAGAGAGAGAGAGAGAGAGAGAGGCGGGAAGGAAAAGTATATTATTATTATTAAAAGTAAAATATAAGTATAAATATTAAATAATAAAAGAGAGATCGGGTCAGAGAAACGGGTACCTGGGTCGGGTCGGATCAGGGCAGATGTTACATCTATTTAATTTATTAATATTGATCCTATGGTTTTAATGCATATCAACCATAAACTAGTCAAAAATACACAGTAGATGACCTAACAGAATCCTATTGTATGAAACAATCATCAAAGAAACTGTGAAACAATAAATTCACCAAACAATCCTAAGCACACATATGTATCGAATGAATAACAATAAATCTTTTACTTAATCATAAACCATAACAAAAACAAAATCCAAACTAAAATTCAACGTCAACAAAAGTTCATCATAACCTAGGCGGTTTGAGGATTTAGCCAACCACTATACTCAAGAACAAACCAGATAAACAAGGTTCAAATAATGAGTTCATGACGAAAATAATATATTCAAACCAAATAATAAGGATGTTTGGATGAGTAGGTGTTAAACCATAACGCTCTCTGCCCAAACCAAAGCTTTCTATCTTTTTTCGTGCGTAGGTTTCTTTTCTCTGTTGTAGTTGGCCCTAAAGAATTCCCCTCCAATTATCTTCTTTGACTTGCGCCTCCTTTATAATTTATATGCTCAGCACCCAAAAAAAACCTTTTTCGTCTCCAAACTTTTGTGGACTTTAAATTTCCTTTTGAAAACCAAAAAATGGTCGGCCCACTGCATCTACATAGAATTTATTAATTTTAAGCCCAAATAAAATTAATTAAGTTGACACTAATATAAGCAAATACAATAAAATTGTTTGACGTTGCAAGACCCTGGACCCAACACTCATTCATCTTTCTTTTCTTGTTTTTATATTAGTTTAAATTAATTGTAGCATAATAATATGAATTGTCATTGTCCAAAACGATTAAATATTTGTAATTTGAATTCGAGTGTTTTTTTTCCTTGACCATATTACATTCTTCGCTTAATAATAAAATGTTATTATATATAATTCAAGTTTAGTAAACATGGTGGATAAGAATAATAATAGTAATCAACTATTTACTCGGTGCTCTCAAGTTTAGTAAAAATATTTTATATTAGCTTTTTTTCTTTTAAAACTTTTAAACTTTAAATATGAATCATGAACGCGTATAATTTATAAAAAACAATCTTAAAAATACTTAAAAGTGTAGAAAATATTTATTTAATAATATATATAATTCAGATCATAACAGTACCAACTGAAAATCCCAAAAAATGGGATACAAATACATAAAATACCTGGTACGATACGGAAAATTTAATACTACTTTTCATGTCTACTAATGCACAGCTTGGCTACTTTGTTCGTTTGTTACTTCATAGTTATTTGTTTTACAAATTAATAACATAGTTATATATATATATATATATATAACTTGAGTTTCTAGAATCTTCACAACTTAATCGGGTTTTTATTCTAACCCAACCCTATATATATACACACGCGCGCGCGCGCGCGCGCGTGTGTGTGTGTGTATATAGGGTTTGGATCAAATGCAAATAAAATTACGTGCTAAACGTGAGAATCAAGTACAGTAATTATATATACAAGTAGAGTAATTATGTAATTACATCATAGAGTAATTACGTAATTACTCTATGGTGTAATTACATAATTACTCTACTTGATTCTCATGTTTAGCACGTTAATTTTATTTGTACGTTAACCCTCCTTTATATATATATTATATATATATATACACACACACACACACGCATATATATATATATATATATATATATATATATATATATAGGGTTGGGTTAGAATAAAAACCCACTTGAGTTGTGAAGATTCTAGGAACTCATTCTCAACCACATGTTTTTAATTAAATATTAAATCTTGTGGTTCACAATTAAAGTTAATAAAAAAAAGTTAAAGTTAATTACACTTTCTCTCTAATAAAAACATAAATAAAAACTAGTAAAAAATGTACAAAAATAGCAAAACATTTTTTTTATGTTTTCGATATTTTGTATTAAATATAACAACATATATTACATGTAACAAAAAAAAAATGATGTTACATAGAGTTTTCACGTATTTTCACAAGTGGGTTTTCATTTTATACTTTGCCTATATATATATATAGGGTAAGGATCCTAAGAGAACCATTGGCAAATTGAGAACTTTAAGAACCATTTTGGACCAATAAAAAAACCTCTAAAAAATATTTAAAAAATTATAAAACAAAAAAAAAACAAAAATTTTTAAAAAGTAAAAAAACCAAAATTCTTATATTTCATTCCGGTTTCAGTAAAAAAAACCCAAATTTTTTTTTTCTTTTTAATTCGTATGATACCTATACACATATGTATACTTTCATTTAATCTCTAGTTACGTAATGTACACATATTTACATTATCATTTACCTTAAATTATACATATGTGTATAGGAAAAAACATGTGTGTACATATTATACATATATGTATAATAAAAAACGATTTTTTTTCTTTTTAATTTGTATTATACCTATACACATATGTATACTTTCATTTAATCTCTAGTTACATAATGTAGACATATGTATATTATTATTTATCTTAAATTATACATATGTATATAAGAAAAAAAACATGTGTGTAAATATATGTACATATTATACATATATGTATAATTTAGCTAAACCGAGAATTTTTTTTTACCTTTTTTTAGAAACCGGGATGATAAATATGAACTTTGGTTTTTTTAGTTTTTTTATTTTTGTGTTTTTTTGTTTTATGATTTTTTTTATTTTTGGGTTTTTTTGTTGTCCAAAATGGTTCTCACATTTCTCAATTCCCAAAAAGTTCTCACATGATCCTGATCCTATATATATATATATATAGGGAGAGAATAAAGAGAAAACTCATCTTTAGAGAGAAAATTTAAAAACTCCTAAAGAATTATTTTTAATTAAAAATAAAAAAATATTTTCAAATTTATGTTTTTGCCATTATTCTTATATTTTCTTACTTTTTGCTCGAAAAAAACAAAAAAAAAAACAAAACAAAAACCGTTGTAATACACATACGTATTACTGTGCGACACCGTTGTATTACACATGTGTATTACTATGTATTTTTGAGTTTAATAGTGTTTAATTACATATATTCAATATTTGTGTATTGTATATGTGTAGTAGTGTCTTTATTATATGGAAAAAAATAATAATAAAATAAAAGTCGATGTGGTGCACATATGCGTTAATGTTGTATTACACATATGTACTAATGTGTATATTAGTCTTATATTGCATATATATAATAGTGTGTATCAAATATGTGTAATAGTGTTGTATTCTATGCAATACAAACACTTTTGCATATATGCAATGCACACTATATCGACGAGGTTACTAAAAATGTTTTTTTTTACCCATAACAACATATAAGAATAATGAAAAAAAAAAGAAACTTAAAAAAAAAATTAAAAATAATTTTATAAGAGTTTTTAAGTTTTCTCTTTAAAATGAGTTTTCACTATATATATTATAATTTATGATTTATACTTTGGTTTGTCATAACTTTCTTTCTTTTTTCTTTTTAATATAGTTCTCACATGTATAAACATATATTTGAAAGGATATTTCTGTAAAACAAACCAAACATCTAAACTTTATCAAATTCGTTAAATGCTAATGAAAGCAATAATAATAAAAGTCGAGAAGTTAACTATTGGATTATTTTTGTTGGTGACTTGGCCTTGTGTGAACAAATTGGTGATTATATTGAGAGCGTTATACAAAAGGTCATTGTCAACCAAATTGTGAAATTTATTCCTGAAACATAAATAGGTAGACGTTTTTGCAAGTGTTAATGTAGCAATTCTACAATAACTTCAAGATACGGGACTTTAAAGGTTATGGTTACCAACTTATAGTAACAAAAATATAAGGGGTGTTCACTAACGGATTACGAACCCAAAGCAGTACCTTGACTTCCTGGTGTCACTAATGCTTGTTTTTGTCATAAATATTCATGTTATGATGTGGCTGGCATACAAGTATTTGCCACCATGACCCAACCTTTGTTGCATATGGCGGATTGGCGGTGGTATTGAGGTTTTGGCTGAACATGAGGCTCAACGTTCTGTGGGTGGGAACAGGGACACGGAGAAGATATGATCGAGCAGGTGGTGACGATCCTATGTACAGTATTGTTGACACCTAAATCCTAGTTATGTTTAATGGTGGAAGGTTTTTAATGTCGATCAAGTGTGTTTTTGTTGATTAAGGTTTTTTCTTAATCATTGTTTTTTCTTGATCGATTTCAATATTTATGCTCAGGTAGTGTGATTATGTTTTTTTGTAATATAATTTACTTATGTTAGGGTTGTTATATGGATGATTATGGATCATATTTGATGGCTAATGTGAATCGCTAATAGAGTTCGGATATTTTTTTGAAATTGGAGGGAAATATAGACAGAGGTATGCAAATTACATGCTTGACAACGATAGACACGCAATTAGAACAACATAAAAGGACACAAAATTCTTTTCCCTAAATTATTGGCAGAAAATAGATGGAGGGACTTATAGTGATCCCAACAGAAAACCACGAAGAGTTAACATGTTCATTTTTCAAACGAGGGGCGCAATGGGGTGCCGCCCACAAACCACTTGGGCGCAAATTGAAGTTCTCTCTGTGTTCATATTAAGAAGCAGTCTGTAAAGTTGTGTTCATTAGATTTTTGCACTAAAGTTTTACAATTTTACATGTTGCCCCTCAACTTTGGTAACATAAACGTAAATCACAAAACTTTTTGTCTTTCAACTTTGCCTATCAATATATTACACATTTACAATAAAGCTTTCAACTTTTGTTACAAAACTTTTTGTTGAAATATATGGATGTTTCAGTTCTATAGCGAAAAATATTGAAAATTAAAGAGGATATTATTCTAATATAATTTTGTTTGTTTTGTATGTTGGATTGGACCGAGAACAATACGGGCCGAACTTAAAACTTATGCTGGGTTGAACACGTGTTGGTGGGCCAGGAGCTAAGTGGGCTGCAGTTGGATTTGAGGATTCAAGTAAGGACGAAGTCTATTTGTGTTATGATGAGATGAAATAAGTCTTGGACTTGCACCATATATTTAGGAGACATATTATTCATCGCAATTATGGGTTTTCTCTCGGCGAGTTCATCTTATTTTTTATTAGGGTTTCATTCGGTTAGTCTGGTTTTATTATTGTTCGTCTTTCTTTCATCATCAACTTATTTGTATCAGTAGATGATTATTTGTAATGTTGATCAAGAACTCATATTTGTGAGTTATAAAGGTTTGGGAGGGTTTCTTCGGTTTGGGTTAATATCTAATAAAGTTATGTTGCTTTATTTTGCCACTACATCTTTCTTGTTTGTAAGATTATCTGTGAACTCATATTTGTGAGTTCTAATGGTTTGGGAGGTGTTTTTTCGGTTTGGGATAATATCTAATAAAGTTTTGTCGCTTTATTTCGCCGCTACATCTTTCTTGTATCTAAGATTATCTGTAAATTCTTACACTTTTACTGTAACGAGCCGAACCAATATCGACAGAGTTCTAGTTGTGTTATCGTTGCGTTACATGGTAGCTTTTGAACATGTAATGCATTTAACGTACGGATAAAAAGACTTGTTTTTATTTAATTTGAAACTCCTTTTTTTAATCATTGAGGGTGTTGCTATTCTTTTAATGCCATTTGCCTAGTTTTTAAAAAAAATCCAGTTAATTTCATATTTTGTGCATACTTATGAGAATCTTGTAAACAAATTTATTTCATTATACCTTCCAATATATTGAAGTGATCACTATTTTCTTAGAACCATGTCACTAATTTTACAATGGTCCTAAATAAAGAAATAGAGGTGTAACAAAGGTGTCAGTTGTGGAGAAATGAAAACCATGTAATTTGCCCCTCAAACATGGAAAATGATGTGATTGAGCACCAATCTTGCTGATCCCTCATATACTTAATTTCTAATCAAGCTTAATATTTTCTTTATTATTTTAACATACACTAGATCCTTCATCTTCACCAATTCAAACAAGCAATCTCATTACTTTATATTCCATAACCATGTACACTGATCCATCCGATCATTCAAAACCAGCAGTCGGTCAACCGATGCAACCACCACAAGCACCATACGGTCAAGCATCACATGTGATCACACCGCCGCTAGATGTGATGTATCCCAGCAAATGGTCCAGTGGCCTTTGTGATTGCACCTCTGACATGTCCAATTGTAAGTCTGTAGCTTACCTTTTTGTATAAAGTATTTTGTATTTATAAGTTATAACCGAACAGAACCTCTTAACAAATATAGTTTTAATATTAACGTTACATTAAACTTGTCTGGTAATAGGCTGCATGACGTGCTGGTGTCCATGTATCACGTTCGGACAAATAGCTGAAATTGTGGATAAGGGAACTACTTGTAAGTATGGTTGTCACTTTGATGGTGTACAAATTATTTTGGTTGCAAATAAGGAAATGTTATAAGACAAACTAAAATATTTTGGTTGTGTTTATATGATATATGAATAAATTAAAAGAAAGTATGATTTGATATATTGTGTTAATAAACCTATTAAACTAACTGAATCTTTATAAGTTATAACTAATTTAACAATTAACACGCACACACTTTTAATAAAAAAAAAAAGATGCCGAGAGAATTTATTTTTAAAGTGGGCACAATTTACCGTTACCGCATGTTACATATGTTACATGCATTTACATTACGCATTTGTAGCAAACTATAAATGCTCATTGCATATGTTTCAATGGTCGGCTTGTGTTAAAAAATTATAAAAATTACATGTTTTCTTTGTGCAGTTTTCAAAGTTCTCACAACTCATAGTGGTTTTCAAAATAACCTGATCACACACATATATAATATACTATCTTTTAATTATTTAATTTTAATAAAAAGCTTAAAAAGTAATAAGAAAATTGTCTAAACTATCCAACCATTAATGTCTGACAGATCCAACCATGCTAGCTTGGTTTGTTGTTTCCGAAAACTGTAGTTAGCTTGATCACTGATAAATTTTATTTGACGTGTAAATACAGCTTGTCCGGTGTATGGGACTATTTACTCTATACTTTTGCTACTCGTTGGATTTCAATGGGTATTTAGTTGTCTGTATCGATCTAGAATGAGACAACAATACATGTTGCCCAAGGAACCCTGTAATGACTGTCTTATTCATTATTGTTGCGAGCAATGCGCCTTGTGTCAAGAGTATCGTGAGCTTAAACACCGCGGATATAACATGCTTATTGGTAAACATAAAATAAGTTTATTGATATTCCTCTCTAATTCTAGATTTTATTAATTTGCAATTTATTTAGGATGGCATGGAAACATGGAGAAGCAACCCCAACAAGCCGTCATGACGCCACCATATGCTCAGGAAGGAATGAAACGTTAATCGTGAAGTATTGAGTTCATACATAGCCGTCTCTAAGAATCCCTTTAATTTTTGGGCTTGAGATGAGTGAAAAAGGGCCTCTAAAATCTAAAATCTAAAATCACTTTTTAATATGTGATAAATAATTTTACAATTTTACCAATTGAATTGTATTTTCAAAGTCTAATACGGACCAAAACAAAATAAATGGCCCATATAAAACACAAAGAAAATTTTTTTCTATACATATAAAATGAACACTCATAATAATTCGACCCATGGCATTTGGTTCTTTAGAATTGATTTTGTAGACATTTATTTTAAAACAAAATTATATATAAAAAATATATAATTTTTCTTAACAGTTATGAACGTCTCAGGATACTGGGTCTGGGTGGCTGGCCCGCCCTCCCTTTAGCTGCCTTGAGTGCATATAAACATTTAAGATATGTTATCACAGCTTGTGAGTGTGTTATGAAATTTATTGGTTTTAAAAGTTTGTTTATGGCATGTTCTATAATGATTGTACAAGGTTTAATTTGCTCTTTATGAAGATATATAAATGTAACATGGTTTAATTTAATTTGCCCTTTATGTCCAACAAAAATTGTTTCTTTTAAAAAGATAGGAATTTTAACTAATATTTTCATATAATATATTCGATATCACCTTACAACCGAACCATGGAGCAGATTCGCGTTGGTGAAACCGACTCAAATCATGGTTGTGATCGGTCACCCAAGTACCAATCAAAGTTGGCCGCCTCATCATTTATCATACCCAACGGCTCAGAATGCATGGAATACGGTCACACAAAATTATAGTACAATTCCTAGTTATGCAAAAGCCCCAAACCTAAATTATGACATTAATTAGTAAATCCCCACGCGAAGAACTGCCCTAATGATCAAAACGTGGATGCACAAACACATCGTAACCGTTGTCTATCATCTCTTCCAGTTACCACCACCACACCACTATCACCGTCCTGACTCTGATACGGCTCCTACAAGAACACCAAACAAAACCTAATTAATATCTAGCTCTATGGCATTGAATGATGTTTTATGTAGGGGTGTGCGTGGTGCGGGTTTAGGCTAAAACCAAACCGAAAACCAAAACTTTGGTTTTTGTAATTTTAAAACCGTTCGGTTTTGGTTTTTTTTGGTTTTGGATTTTTTGTTTACGTTTTGGTTTCAGTTCGGTTTCGATTTTTACCATGTGTGAGCCTTGAAAGTTTTAGGCCAAAAAAGAAAATTTGTCGAAAATAATGAATCTAGGTATAAATAATTTTGTTAATTGTTAACTATAGACTATTATACATTGGCCAAAAGTGTTTGAGTTACATATATATTAAATTCTTATAAATTACTTAAAGTATAAACTAAAAAAATAAAAATCTAGAAATTTGGTTCGGTTCGGTTTTTGTTACATGCAAAACCAAAACCGACTGTTAGTTTGGCTTTTACAAAAACATAAAACCAAATCATCAGCTTTTGTTTTGATTCGGTTTAGAATTTTCGGTTTTCTTGCACACCCCTAGTTTTATGAGTATTTAAATCATGTTGTAGCATCCCTAAAATTTTTCCTTTTTTTTGTTTCCGGAGGATTTAAGGTTGCGTTTAGTTATGGTCCTGTTCGTAAAAAAAGTTAATTAATAATAATACTTAAAAAATAAATAAATATTTTTTTATGGAAAAACCCATCAAATAAATATGTTTTTTTTAGAAAATAAGAAAATTCCCTGGGCATCACACACACATATTTAACTTTTTGTAAAAATAAAAGAAAATTTGAATGATTCAAAACCAATTAATTATTTTAAAACAAAAATTGTTAGTACTTTATGTACAAAGTTACGATCAAATTCTGTTATAATAATATATATATTTTTAATAATTTAAATGACGTGAAACAGTTTTGTTCAAGTTGTTTAGTCAACTAGAGGAAACCTTCTGACAATAAAAATGTCTACTATTTTAAGTACGAAGTTACTAACATTTTTTTTATAAAATCTAGAATAATTTTATCATAACCAGATTAGTCACTTAAGTATCACGGAACGTTGTAAACACCTCCGCGATACTTGTAAAGTTGTAGGTCATAAAATGTGAAACGACTAATCGAGTTTATGATAAAATTAGCATTCGTCAATGGGTTGGTCTTTACTACCACCGTAGCTATTGATTCTGAACAACACGTTTATAGTAATGTATTATAAAGACTCTTTAATACTACTAGCGTAACTATCAATTTTGAACAACACGTTTATAGCAATGTATTATAAAGACCCTTTACGACTACTAGCGTAACTATTAGTTATGAACCACTCGTTTATAACAATTTATTAATTATAATTTTGGTTTTTTTCGAATTTATAAGATAGTTTGTGTATGTCTGACATATATTCGATTAACAAAAGGGTTTTATGGAAATTAAAATCAACAATAAAATAATAAAAGAAAAAGTAATCAAAATCAAAACTAACACTTTCAAAGTTTTACTTGGTCAATCAAAATGTCACGGTCATAATTAATAAGTCAATAATATAGTATAATTCATAGCTAATAATATTTGAAGAAATATAATACTATTCAACCAAGTTCTTTTATCAGCATAAACCAAACTTTATAATTATAGTTTTTTAACACGGGTTTTCATTGGGTTATATAGTTTTTTAGGGTTAAGCAAACCTTGACCATGAACTAAAATTAAGCAATAACCAGACTGCTAATGAATCAAATTAACCGATAACTGGAATTATGCGCCAGTTATGGTTAAGAGTGTCTAGTGGTACTGTGGTAGATACATAAAGTTATTGTATGGGTGCACAATACTGATCGGTGGCGTAATATGAGAAGTCGGAGCGGTATCCGGGAGGCAAAACTAGATTCCCAATGGCACAGTGTATTCAAGATCAAAATTAACCAAATAGATAGGATTAGTCTTTTAACAAGAAAAGCGCGATATTTATTAAACTAGAAAATAAGGTTGGACAATACAAAACAGGGTTGGATGATGGGCATTAGCCCACCATTCTATCACTATGAAGCTGTATATGAGAGTGCCCATCGCCGAATGTTAAACGAACCGAAAAGAACTAAAACATTCTTACGGCATGAATATATGCATATATGACTATATGCGGAATATTATGTATATGTGTTAATGTTGTAACAAAAACCTTGAAAATTCATAATTCATTTATAAAATTTTTAGTGGCCTTCTAAAATATAGAGTAAAGGTATACGAATATAACTATTATTGTTCCTTTTTTTCGAACGTCAATTTTGCTTTTAACACCTTAATTTTAATTCTTAGCTTATATTTGCAAGAAATTTGAACCCACAACATCATATTTATTTATAAATTATTTATGATATTTTTCTAAATAGGTTTTTTATCTTAAAATTTAATATTTTTAGGGCTTAAATATCAGGGGACCAAAAACAATGTTTCATTTATCTTGTTTAAGCCACTCAAGAATTACTATTTTATCTAAATGATTCTATTTACCAAGTATTGTTTAAGTATCATTCTTACGAAAGCGTCATGCTAATCTTCTCTGAATCATTCAAACTTTATTGAATGTCCCCAAAGGGACAAAATATGTGGCTCTTTCGAGTTTTCATTTAAAAATGATCACTTACTCAACGCGTCCATAAAGTTGATAAAACCTAATTTAATAAACAACTAATACATATAATTATACCATATTTTGACTATATCAACACATTATATAATACCTATGTGACATATATAGATATTACCTTAATTATTTTGACTTTACAAACACACATCACCAACTTAATACCTATATATTAGTCCACAATATATCCTTCATCCTCACCAATTCAAACAAGCAATTCCATAACTTTATAATAATGTACACTCCATCCGATTATTCACAACCAGTATTCGGTCAATCGATGCCACCACCAGCACCAGCATCACCACAAGCACCATATGGTCAACCATTGCAAACGGCAGCACCACCACAACACATGATGCATGCCGGTCAATGGTCCAGCGGCCTTTGTGATTGCACCTCTGACATGTCCAATTGTAAGTTCGTAACTGACCTTTATGTATAAAGTATTTTGTATTTATAACCAAACCTGTTAACGGATATAGTTTATTAATGTCATGTTACACTTGTCTGGTAATAGGTTGCATGACGTGTTGGTGTCCATGCATTACGTTTGGACAAATAGCTGAACTTGCGGATATGGGAACTACTTGTAAGTGTCTATGTAACTTTGATGGAGTACAAATTATTGTGGTTGCAAACAAGCATTAAAAATATTGTATTCATGAACTATTTTTATAACTAACTTTTTTTAAATACAAGCTTAAAAAATAATAAATATGGTTCAAACTATCAAAACCGTTAAAAGCGACCGACCCTAATCATGCTATTTTTGTTACCTACAACCGTAGTTAGTGATTTGACCTAAAATTATTGTCAAAACAAATTGAATCAGGCCATGAACACCTTTAAAATTCGAGAGTGACAAATTTTATTTGACGTGTAAATACAGCTTGTCCCGTGCATGGGGCCCTTTACACTATCCTTCTACTACTCACGGGATGCCAATGGATATATAGTTGTATGTATCGATCTAAAATGAGACAACAATACATGTTGCCCGAGGAACCCTGCAACGACTGTCTTCTCCATTTTTGTTGCGAGCCATGCGCCATGTGCCAAGAGTATCGTGAGCTTAAGCACCGCGGTTTTAACATGTCTATTGGTAACCTATTATAAGTTTTTTCATCTCCATCTCTCAAACTAACAAGTATAGTAATATTCTAATTCTTGATTTTATTTTATTAATTTTGCTATATTTTTAGGATGGCATGGAAACATGGAACGACAACGCCAACAGGCCGTCGTGACGCCGCCATTTGCTCCGGCTGGAATGAAACGTTAATTATGAAGTGTTGAATGCTTATAAGATGTGTTGTTACAGTCTGTGGGTGTGTTATGAGTTTATTGGTTTTTAAATGAATATAAAAGTTTGTTTGTGAAATGTTCTAAAATGATTGTACATGGTTTAATTTGCCCTTCATTAAGAATTAATAATGTTGCAACTTGCAAGTGTGTTAAGTTCTTTTTAAGTAACACTTCGATCAATATTTGTAACCATGCCCAATTAAAGTTATTCTATTTGGCAAATTGTAACTTTGTTTTCAATAGAGGATTTGCCATTCAAAAGGAAGTTACAGATCAAGTTCTAGATCGATAATCAAATATAATGTAAACGACTAATTCTCGTTTATACTAATTAGAAAATATAACTCATAAAACTGATTACAAACCCTCAAACCCTAACTCGGTTTGACTCTTGATGAACCCTAACTCGGTTGCATCTACTTCTCTTATTCTAATGTCTAACCATAACTCGGCTTATATAGACTAACCAAACTTGCTAGCCAAGACATTACCAAATATAATAAACCCTAATAATTCTTGGGCTGGGCTTTACACTTGGGCCAAACAACAATTGAGCCAACAATCACACCCCCCCCCCCCCAATTGTTGTATCCGACTCACCCAACTTACCCCCTAATTTCCTACTCGAAATTGGCGGATCTTCAACTTTACGCTTGTCATCATTCTCTTGATTCTCCCGAGACTTTTCTTGATCTCTTGCAATGTTCTTTGGGCTCCACCTAGCTTGAAGTAACACTTGCTTCGTTTGATCATTAGACGCCTTCCCTTGGGCTTGAATCTCTTCCTTTACCACGCGTTTAGTTTCTTGAACACTTTTCTTTGAACTTTGAATTTTGGAACTTGGATCTTTGATTGGAATCTGACTCGCAACCGGCTTGTCTTCTTTCAGTCCAACACTTTGAAGATCTGTACTTGAAAAATTCTTCATTCCAATGATATCTTACTTACCGGGACTTGTTATCTTGAGGCTAATCTTGTACAATCGATCCTTGGTCCTTGTCACCTTCATCAAAAGCTTACCTGTATCATCTTTAATGGTTAGCAAATCACGTTTCATGTGAATCTCGCAGCCACCCTCCGTTGCTTGACCAAGACTTATGATATTGCACTGTAGTCTCGGGATGTAGTAGACATCGGTCAACAGGCGTTGCTCCCCCGTTTTCCCTTCAATTAAAACTGACCCTTTTCCTCGAATATCAATACAAGATTCATCTCCGAATTTCACCGTTCCTGTTTTTCTTGTTCATTCAATTCATAAAAGTACGCTTTATTACCCGTCATGTGATTCGATGCTCCGTTGTCGAGATACAAAACATCTTTCTCCATCGGCTTGGTTTCGAAACGCTTTGGAATCACACCGTCTTCATTTAGTAAAACTGTCTTTTGATCACCTTTTATCATAAATAAAGAAGGATCAAAATCATCAACCTTGTTCAAATTAGATTCTTCCTTTTTCTTCATACGTTCCGGGCACATAGTCGCAAAGTGACCAAACTCATCACAGCGGTAACACTGAACTTGTGATCTATACTTTCTTCCTCTTTGACGATCATTCGTTCTTCTTTGTCCCTTATGACTTGACCCACGATCTTGACCACCTCGGTTTCCCAACCATCTTGGTTCTCATTGTCTCGGTCTTGACCTCTAGTTTCATGGCCTCTTCCACGCCCTTGTGAACTCGGCCAACCCTTACCTCGGCTACCGGACTGATCATACGTCTTGCCTTTGTAACTGTTTTCCGATCGATTGAAAAGTAACTGACCTTGCGAATTTGAAGAGCGCGCTCTCTCTCTCGTAGACGTTCCTCAAACGCCTTAAGTCTTCGAATAGCATCTTCAAACATCAAACTATCGAGATCAACACTTTGCTTGATTGAGGCTATGAGTTGAAAGTACTTATCTGGAACCGCATCCAGCAACTTCTTCACCAAGACATCTTGCTCGAACACGTGACCTAGACTCGTTGCCTTTGAAACCATACTTGTTACTTTTCCTGCAAACTCGTCAACAGTCTCGTTTTCCGCCATCTTGAGTTTCTCAAATTCACTTTTCAACATTAGAAGTCGAGCCTTTTGAACTCGCTTGGCCCCACAATACCGTGCCTTCAAAGCCGTCCATATATCCCGGGCATTCTTGTATTGAGAAATTTGAAGAAGAATATCACCATTCACCACTTGGAACAAAAACGATCTTGCCGTTTTATTCTTCTTCGCATCAATAGCCGCTCCCTCTTCTGGTTGAACAACTTCCCATAGGTCTTGATCATCCAATATCGCTTCCACCACAATCGCCCATGTGATGTAGTTTGCTCCATTCAACTTTGGAACTTGCAGTGAAATCCCCCCACTCGCTTTGGGTTGGATTACCGGTCTTTCTTCGTCACCTGTCATTGACGTCGAACCCCATTGCTCCACTACGTTGGGACAAGTACAACCAATAAATTCTGAACAACTTTTCAGAACCGAACCTCTTTGTTCACGAAACCAGGTCAACAAATACCTCTTGCTAAAATAAAAATATTCTTTCCTTTTTTTCTAAATCGTAACCGAAGAAAAAAAAAACTCAAAAGAAACAAAAATTTTCCTTGGTTTGCATTACCTGTGTACACGAACGGAAAGTCCAAAATTTTGACTTTTGTGACACTTAAATTCCTTTGTTCACAAATAATTAATTCACATAAATCGAAAACTCAAATCAAATATCGTTCACTGCCTCTGAAACGAATAAACCACCAATCAATAGAATATTCTTGTTCTTCTAATCTTTGCCTCCGTACAATAAGAACGCCGCCTCAGTTTTGTCCTAACCTGTCACCGTTCGTAGATACCACAATCACCGGAAGAACCGTAATTCCGTTGCTGGAACAAAAAAGTCCGACTGATTATCGATTTCTTGAACTTAGCTCTGATACCAATTCAAGTCCCAGATCAATAATCAAACACGATGTAAACGACTAACTCTCGTTTATATTAATCAGAAAATATAACTCAAAAAACTGATTACAAACCCTCAAACGCTAACTCGGTTTGACTCTTGATGAACCCTAACTCGGTTGCATCTACTTCTCTTATTCTAATTTCTAACCATAACTCGGCTTATATAGACTAACCAAAACCAAGACATTACCAAATATAATAAACCCTAATAATTTTTGGGTTAGGCTTTACACTTGGACCAAACAACAATTGAGCCAACAGCAAACAGTTTGTTTCTCGCTTACCTGTCTCTCTATTGTAATTGGATCATTTAGTGAAATTATCAATGAAAGAACTTTATCATGAAAAAGAAAAAAAAAGATAGTGATTTTAATCAAATATTACAATAAGACGTCTGCATTTGGTAAAATAGATATAAAGCGCCATAAGAAACATCTCGTATATATCTTAAAAATAACAATCGCAAGGAGACCCGGGTGTTCTACCTTATTAATTTTTGTCAATAAAAACTGTTCAGTTAGCGAGTTACATATATGTAACACTGGCTCACTGAGAGGAGTTAGAATAAAAGAGGTCAAAATTCTAGGAGAGGCAGAAAGAGTTGAGAGCCAAAAGAATTGAATTAAACGTTCTTAAATTTTTGTAGTGATTAATTTGCTAAAAAAAAAATACACCACTTGATTAGGCCCATGTAACATTACTAAACCAAGTCAAACTTAATATCAAATGAGGGGGGTGTACGGTGCGGTTTGATGTGGTTTTGGGTTAAAATCAAATCAAACTTTTGTTTTTAGATTTTTGAAGCCGTTCAGTTTCGGTTTTTCTGTTTTGTTTTGTTTTGTTTTGTTTTGTTTTGGTTTCGGATTTTTTGGTTTTTGGTTATTTGAGCTTAAAAATTTTAAGCCCAAAGAAAAGGTTAGTCAGAAAATAATAAATTTAGGTATAAATAATTTTGTTAATTATTAACTTAGTAAGTATTATACATTTGG
Organism: Bidens hawaiensis; assembly: GCF_021521415.1. Lineage (NCBI taxonomy): Eukaryota > Viridiplantae > Streptophyta > Magnoliopsida > Asterales > Asteraceae > Bidens > Bidens hawaiensis. The sequence goes on from NW_027491131.1 coordinate 1,313,101, forward strand.
CCAAAAATATTTGAGTTATATATTTATTTTACACTTATAAATTACTTAAATAAAAAATCAAAAAATTAAAATTTAGAAATCTTGTTCGGTTCGGTTTTTTCGTTTTTATTACATACAAAACCAAAACCGAACCATAAGTTCAGTTTTTACAAAAACATAAAACCATACCGTCGATTTTTGTTTAGATTTCAGTTTTTTTGATTTGAATTTTTCAGTTTCAAATTGATTTTTTCGGTTTCTGCACATCCATATGCCCAACAAAACTCAACCTTGCAAAAAAAAAAAAAACAGAAAAGAAAAGAAAAAGAAACACATAGGCTAGCTAGAAGATCCAACACAATCCCTATAAGCCCACAACCCCATACAACTAACTATACAAGTGTTTAAACCATCAGCCCATCAAGCCTCTATCTATACTCAAGCCCTTGAAGCCCTGAGCTGAGTCAAACACACGTGCAACTAGAGGTGTACAAAACCGGTTTCTTTCTCAAACCGAATCGGTTTATAAACCGAACTGGTTTGGTCAAAGGTTGGTCAAAACCGGCTTGACCCAAACCAGTTCGGTTTACAAACTGGTTTAAAAGCAAGATAGGTCGGCCTGGTCTAGGTCGATTCAGTCTGGTTTAGAACTGGTTAACAGGGAACAAAAATCGGTGGTTTAGGTCGGTTCATGAACCGGTTTGGGTGAAACCGGTTTCCTTATCAAACCGGTTCGGGTCGGTTTACCATAAAAGTGTCCCAAACCGTTTTTTTTACACCTCTACGTGCAGCCCTTGCAAACTATCAAAACCCAATACATAATACTATAAAAGTGGTCCAAGCACAAGAACCCATATAGTCATATTAAGCATGCGTACACCCAGGGCTTAGCCCAATAGTATAAGAAACTAAAGCACTAGCTTTAGCCCCCAAAATTTTGAGGCTCATTTAAAAAAAAAAGATTATCCATTTAACGTTCATATTAATATATAATTGCATTTTAACTCATAATTAATGCGTAGTCTGGTGGTATTCTTTTGTTCCATGGAGGCACAAGGTCGAATCCCCTCCCCTTGCCCTTCGTTCAATTTATTGTTTGTGCAATAAATTTTAATTGTTTTTTTTTTTTTACTTTTTAAAATACATGTAATATAATTTCTAATACTTGTTCTCTATTAGAATAAAATATTAGATTTGATTAGAATACATGTTCGCTATTTGATTAGAAAAAAAAGTTTATCATGTTGGTCGTTTTGATTGTTTCTTTTCAAGAATGCTATATTATATTTTTATTATGATATATACATACATACGTCATCGACCCTCACAACTCACTATCAACGGACTTTCATGGGCTAAGGTTTCTAAAGTTTGATTATTTTCATCAATCTTTCATGATTCAAGATTTCATTTTCATGATTCAAGATTCTTGCTTAGTTGAATATTGGCGTAATTTTCTCCTTCATTAAGTCTACTAAATTCCTTAGTTGGTTTATGTTAAAGTACTTTTTATTTGTCTTATAGTTTTTGATTTTGAATCGGAGTAGCTAAAACAATATCCCATATAAAATCTTATTAGTTACTTTCATCATATTTCGACGTGTTATGATTGTAAGCAAAAAAATTATATATTTTGGAAAAAAGGCCCAATATATTTTAATTCGCTTTAGGTCACCAAAAAGGTTGGACCGCCACTACGTACACCAGTTATACGATCCAAAATATAATACAAAATTAAACATTTATAGTTGAAGTAACGCAACCAATCCCGAAATCTACTTGGAGGAAAGAAGGAGCTCTAGATGGAACGAGATGATCACTCGCTCCACGTTTAATGAAAAAAAAATATGGCAAGCCAATCTCATGCAATAATGCAGGGATAATAAACCAAACAACCCCCGATTGGCGAATCAACCAGGACAAGCACTAATGAGCATTTGTACCGACACAAACATAATCTGGCAGGTGGTTAAATTGCATATTTCATTCTAACTTTTCAACCACTCTTTTAATTACTAGATATCTTTAGCAAGATTCTAGTTACTTACGGGTTTAGTGCTCTTGCCATGTGTTTATGATTATCATCATGATTAACTTAGTAGATTCGAGATTAAAGTGTTATTCTCCTTTGACTAATTGTCTTTTAAGTGCTTTGAGCATATCATCATCATCATCATCATCATCATCGTACTCAGTACGATGTTATTAGTTATTTTTATTTTTATTTTGTATGTTAGTTTAAAAACACCAACTTTCGATTGATCGGTTAAACAATAACAACGGTCTAATATTGAGAGCCACTGTGTCCACTGTCGAGGATTAATAACCGCTTTTAAAATTAGCTATATTACTATCGGATAGATACAATTGCCTATTGTCTGTGTTGCTTAGGTGAAAAATTATTTAAAAAATCCATATTTATACGAGAAATATTTAAAAATGTATTTATACACTTCATGCACATCAATATAGGGATGAGATCGGTACCGTACTTGTACCTGTATCCGTACCCGAAAGTACCTGTACCTAAAAATAGTAAATCTGGATGCCCGTACTCGTACCCAATTTTATGGTCCGGGTACCGGTACAGGTGTTTTCGAGTATGACACTCGCTTTGGTACCACTTTGTTATTAAAAAAAATTCTCCACTAAACTTGATATGAAATATAAAATCCATTCATAATCAAGTAATGAATTCCAAAACAAACAAAGTCTCCCAAAAATAAATGTTTAAATCAACATAACTTATGTAAAGAAAGTTAACATTCGTTTAATCTTTGCTAATCATCTTTTCATTTTCCATTTCTTTGTTTATTGCTTCCTCAATTTTTATAAAAAAACAAGAGAGAAGGAACTGATTCAACTGATATATATTATGTTTTGAAAAGCCCGCTTGAAAGTTAAGTTATGAGTGTTGGAAACCTAATAAAAGCTTTTTTATATTCTAAACGGGTACTAGTACCCGTAATACCCGTACCTGTATCTGAAAGTACTCGTACCTAAAATTAGTAAATTTGGTTACCCGTACCTGATAGACACACACGGGTATATAGATACGGGTATTAAACGGATACGGGTATTCAGGAAAAAAAATCTCATCCCTTCTTCAATACAAATGTGTACAATTATTGAAAACGACCAAAATAGCTTTGAGACAAAGCTCACATGGGAAAATCTTATAATGAAGATAAAGAGATGCAATTTAAAAGGCATCAACATCAGGAATTTACTGCCTTTGAACACAAATTTAACGAGATCAATATTAAGAAAAGCTTGAAAAGTTTCCAACAACATTGATCAATGGAGATAGAGACGGCAGCAGGTAGAAACGATAATTAGATGGTGATGAATAGTCGAGGTTTAAAATATCTGGTTAGTTGATGAGACTGAGAGAGCCACAGTTAAATTATTGATATTTTTAATATTTGGTATACCCTATCTACGGTCAAGTTATTTGAAAATTTTTAAACTTAACTCTAAATCGAAAAACTGATTTTAACTCAAATTATACTACTCAAATGATGAGAAAAACGTAAAATAAATTTATAATATGTATAACATAAATGAAAAAAATGTATTTTTATCACCAAAAAAGAAAAAGAAAAAGACACATTATATATTTCGAAATCGAATATCCGTGTCATGTCGGTTTGAAATTTATAAACCTAATTCCATAACACTTGTGTTTTGGGTCATTTAGCTAATGGTTATGTGAAGGTGGCATGACATCACTTTTTGATTAACTAACTTTTTGTATAACACATACTAAGAGCGTTCTCATCCCACCCCTTATCCCTAAACCAAAAATTACACTAAAGTTCATTATATTTTCTCTCTCTATTTCAATTAAATAATATTTTTTATATCTTTTATTATTACCTTTTGTCTTTCATTCACTCACAGCCACTCTCAAAATATATTAAAAAATTATAAGGGATAAACAGTAACTTTTAAAATATACAGAAAAATCACTATTTTTTTCTAAAATATAAAAACTCTTCACTCACAAAACCCTGAATCACTCTCTAAATTATAAAAACACCTCTCACATTAAATGAGGGGTTGGATGAGAATGCTCTTAGTATTTTAGTTTTCTAAATTTGATTCTAAGTTATAACTAACACTAGGTTAGAGCCCGTGTTCCACACGGGTGAAAAATATAATAAAAATAAAAGATTATTATATGTAATACGTAAATTTAATTGTTTCATATAATAATTTTTTATTTATGAATTTTTTTATTAAGTTTTTGATATTTTATGCAATGTAATTTTAAGTTGAAAACCAAATCTTGATGTTTGATTTATTTCAAATAAATTATTCATTCCGATATTGTTATATTAAATATCGTGTGTAAAAAATGATATTTATAACAAAATGTTGTCACAAATTTAAAAACTTATTTTATAAAAACTAAGGTCTTGTTGTAAAATAAAGAGAGAAACGATGAACAATCTTAAATTGTTGTGTTAAAGAGATATGAGAAGACAATGTCATATTTTGAATTATGAAAATGTTAACAATTAAATATAATTTTGATTTTATACTTAAAGAGAAATCACATTTATATATGTTAAGTCAAGAAATCAAACACAATTACCATTTTAGTGGAGTTGGTAAGCACATTTGGTTTAAAACATGAGGTCTTGGGTTTGAAACCCGTATCACACAATAATATATTTTTCTAAATTTTATAAAGCCTTACGGGTCATGGGTTACAATAGGAAAACGGGTCATGGGTCATTATATAATAGGAAATAAGGACATAGCATCTACTTGGCATCCTATATGGAGTGCCTAGTTAAATGTCGTATGGATAACTTATATTGATTTAATAGTATATTTAGATTATATTAGATGTGATAAGAATATGCCTTATAACATAACATCACTTTCTAATACAAATAATTTCATCATTTCATTTCATTAGTACCAGTAAACTTTATATTATCAATTTAGTGAATATGAAAAATCTGAAAAATACATATTTTTAAACCTATATCTTTGCACATATATAAATTAGTTTTTATCCCTTGTATTACGAGTTTGTTTACATTATTTGTTTCTAATTTTTATATATTTTTTTGGATTTTAATTTTATTTATTGTAAGAAAATTAATACTAGCATACTCAGGGTTTGATGACGAAAAAGTATTACAAATAAATCAGATGTTATAACCCAGTTTAAAAGCTATCTGGTTTTGGTGAGACCCATGACCAATTTATTTATTTTTACTAATAAAATTGTTTCTTTACTATAAATAATATTTAAAAAAATAAATCAGATATTAATTTTTAGTATATCCCTATTTTATAGGATTTTCGGATCAAATATTTGGTGAGATTAATTTTTAATTTAATGAGATGTTATAACCCGTTTATGGGCTATCTCAGTTTGATAAGATCCATATCCGTGAATTCAGATCAAATGCATTAGAAACCTCCATTTACAAATAAAGCAATCTGATATCTTAAGAAAATTTAGAAAGCAACCAAAAAACTTTTAATGGTTTTGTTTATATATATTTAAGATATAATCATTACATACATCAAAATGATAATTTTATGGATTTTTCTAAAATCATGGTTGACTTGGAACTCTAAGTCTTGCAAGTGGATAACATAAATGTAATGTGCCTATTATTACTGCATTGATAGATAAGAAGCTTATGGTTTTGGTGTTATCGTGTCCCTTCATTTGCCAATAGAGCTTGTCACTATTAGGATTGTGTTCTCACACGAGATTATTCTTCCTTTCCTTTTTTCGAAATAATCATTTGAAATCATTTATTTATAAAATAAACTGTGAAGTAACACTAAATCGAAATGGACAGTCCGATCGGGTATTTCCTCAGATGTGAGTATTTTGAAGTGTTATGAGAGCAGATCCAAGCTAATGCCTACAAAACAGAACATTTGAGCATATGTTATTAGTTATTTTTATTTTGTATGTTAGTAGATTCGAGATTAAAGTGTTATTCTCCTTTGACTAATTGTCTTTTAAGTGCTTTGAGCATATGTTATTAGTTATTTTTACTTTGTATGTTAGTTTAAAAACACCAACTTTCGATTGATCGGTTAAACAATAACAACGGTCTAATATTGAGAGCCACTGTGTCCACTGTCGAGGATTAATAACCGCTTCTTACAATTAGCTATATTACTATCGGATAGATGCAATTGCCTATTGTCTGTGTTGCTTAGGTGAAAAATTATTTAAAAAATCCATATTTATACGAGAAATATTTAAAAATGTATTTATACACTTCATGCACATCAATATAGGGATGAGATCGGTACCGTACTTGTACCTGTATCTGTACCCGAAAGCACCTGTACCTAAAAATAGTAAATCTGGATGCCCGTACTCGTACCCAATTTTATGGTCCGGGTACCGGTACAGGTGTTTTCGAGTATGACACTCGCTTTGGTACCACTTTGTTATTAAAAAAAATTCTCCACTAAACTTGATATGAAATATAAAATCCATTCATAATCAAGTAATGAATTCCAAAACAAACAAAGTCTCCCAAAAATAAATGTTTAAAACAACATAACTTATGTAAAGAAAGTTAACATTCGTTTAATCTTTGCTAATCATCTTTTCATTTTCCATTTCTTTATTTATTGCTTCCTCAATTTTTATAAAAAAACAAGAGAGAAGGAACTGATTCAACTGATATATATTATGTTTTGAAAAGCCCGCTTGAAAGTTAAGTTATGAGTGTTAGAAACCTAATAAAAGCTTTTTTATATTCTAAACGGGTACTAGTACCCGTAATACCCGTACCTGTATCTGAAAGTACTCGTACCTAAAATTAGTAAATTTGGTTACCCGTACCTGATAGACACACACGGGTATATAGATACGGGTATTAAACGGATACGGGTATTCAGGAAAAAAAATCTCATCCCTTCTTCAATACAAATGTGTACAATTATTGAAAATGACCAAAATAGCTTTGAGACAAAGCTCACATGGGAAAATCTTATAATGAAGATAAAGAGATGCAATTTAAAAGGCATCAACATCAGGAATTTATTGCCTTTGAACACAAATTTAACGAGATCAATATTAAGAAAAGCTTGAAAAGTTTCCAACAACATTGATCAATGGAGATAGAGACGGCAACAGGTAGAAACGATAATTAGATGGTGATGAATAGTCGAGGTTTAAAATATCTGGTTAGTTGATGAGACTGAGAGAGCCACAGTTAAATTATTGATATTTTAATATTTGGAATACCCTATCTACGGTCAAGTTATTTGAAAATTTTTAAACTTAACTCTAAATCGAAAAACTGATTTTAACTCAAATTATACTACTCAAATGATGAGAAAAACGTAAAATAAATTTATAATATGTAAACATAAATGAAAAAAATGTATTTTTATCACCAAAAAAGAAAAAGAAAAAGACACATTATATATTTCGAAATCGAATATCCGTGTCATGTCGGTTTGAAATTTATAAACCTAATTCCATAACACTTGTGTTTTGGGTCATTTAGCTAATGGTTATGTGAAGGTGGCATGACATCACTTTTTGATTAACTAACTTTTTGTATAACACATAAACTTAGAGCATTCTCATCCCACCCTTTATCCCTAAACCAAAAATTACACTAAAGTTCATTATATTTTCTCTCTCTATTTCAATTAAATAATACTTTTTATAGCTTTTATTATTACCTTTTCTCTTTCATTCACTCACAGCCACTCTCAAAATATATTAAAAAATTAAAAGGGATGAACAGTAACTTTTAAAATATACAGAAAAATCACTATTTTTTACTAAAATATAAAAACTCTCCACTCACAAAATCCTAAATCACTCTCTAAATTATAAAAACACCCCTCACATTAAATGAGGGGTTGGATGAGAATGCTCTTAGTATTTTAGTTTTCTAAATTTGATTCTAAGTTATAACTAACACTAGGTTAGAGCCCATATTCCACACGGGTGAAAAATATAATAAAAATAAAAGATTATTATTTGTAATACGTAAATTTAATTGTTTCATATAATTTATTTATGAATTTTTTTATTAAGTTTTTGATATTTTATGCAATGTAATTTTAAGTTGAAAACCAAATCTTGATGTTTGATTTATTTCAAATAAATTATTCATTCCGATATTGTTATATTAAATATCGTGTGTAAAAAATGATATTTATAACAAAATGTTGTCACAAATTTAAAAACTTATTTTATAAAAACTAAGGTCTTGTTGTAAAATAAAGAGAGAAACGATGAACAATCTTAAATTGTTGTGTTAAAGAGATATGAGAAGACAATGTCATATTTAGAATTATGAAAATGTTAACAATTAAATATAATTTTGATTTTATACTTAAAGAGAAATCACATTTATATATGTTAAGTCAAGAAATCAAACACAATTACCATTTTAGTGGAGTTGGTAAGCACATTTGGTTTAAAACATGAGGTCTTGGGTTTGAAACCCGTATCACACAATAATATATTTTTCTAAATTTTATAAAGCCTTACGGGTCATGGGTTACAATAGGAAAACGGGTCATGGGTCATAATATAATAGGAAATAAGGACATAGCATCTACTTGGCATCCTATATGGAATGCCTAGTTAAATGTAACTTATATTGATTTAATAGTATATTTAGATTATATTAGATGTGATAAGAATATGCCTTATAACATAACATCACTTTCTAATACAAATAATTTCATCATTTCATTTCATTAGTACCAGTAAACTTTATATTATCAATTTAGTGAATATGAACAATCTGAAAAATACATATTTTTAAACCTATATCTTTGCACATATATAAATTAGTTTTTATCCCTTGTATTACGAGTTTGTTTACATTATTTGTTTCTAATTTTTATATATATTTTTGGATTTTAATTTTATTTATTGTAAGAAAATTAATACTAACATACTCAGGGTTTGATGACGAAAAAGTATTACAAATAAATCAGATGTTATAACCCAGTTTAAAAGCTATTTGGGTTTGGTGAGACCCATGACCAATTTATTTATTTTTACTAATAAAATTGTTTCTTTACTATAAATAATATTTAAAAAAATAAATCAGATATTAATTTTTAGTATATCCCTATTTTATAGGATTTTCGGATCAAATATTTGGTGAGATTAATTTTTAATTCAATGAGATTTTATAACTCGTTTATGGGCTATCTCAGTTTGGTAAGATTCATATCCGTGAATTCAGATCAAATGCATTAGAAACCTCCATTAAAAATAAAGCAATCTGATAGCTTAAGAAAATTTAGAGAGTAACCAAAAAACTTTTAATGGTTTTGTTTATATATATTTAAGATATAATCATTACATACATCAAAATAATAATTTTATGGATTTTTCTAAAATCATGGTTGACTTGGAACTCTAAGTCTTGCAAGTGGATAACATAAATGTAATGTGCCTATTATTATTGCATTGATAGATAAGAAGCTTATGGTTTTGGTGTTATCGTGTCCCTTCATTTGCCAATAGAGCTTGTCACTATTAGGATTGTGTTCTCACACGAGATTATTCTTCCTTTCCTTTTTTCGAAATAATCATTTGAAATCATTTATTTATAAAATAAACTGTGAACTAACACTAAATCGAAATGGATAGTCCGATCAGGTATTTCCTCAGATGTGAGTATTTTGAAGTGTTATGAGAGCAGATTCAAGCTAATGCCTGCAAAACAGAACACCGTTGAGTCTCGCTACGGGAAGGACAGAGTGGGGGGTCTTCCCGTAACCACCCTCCGGCGTGAGAATCAGTACTGTATCTTAGTCGGAAATAATACGAGTACCGGATATTGCGTAAGGCTTGGGAGTGTGAATGAATACCTTGAAGAGATGATCTTCGTATTTATAGCCGAGGGTATGGGAAGGTGATTAGTGGAGTTGTCATTGTCAAGTTATTCCCTTTCTACCTGAATGGACACGTGTCGAGCCTTTGTTGGGTGTGACAGCCTAGACCCGTTTACTGGACAGCCATTATCTGTGCATGTCATGGGATGGCCAGTACGTGTCCAGGTGTCATCTTTCCGTTGGCTGATGTCGCTATCAGGTGGTATTAGGAGGATCTTCTAGAAATATTTTGTTACAACTGCTCTTCCATACGTGTGATGAGTCCCTGAGAGGCCGTTTCAGTTTCCGACTTAATTGCAAAAACTTTTCCTCTAATCTTCTTATCTTCTTCTTCCTTTGATCTTCCAAGTTTTCCGATCAATCATGGCTGGTGGTAAGAAGAAGGGTAGCAAGGTTAAAGAGGGCAAGAAGGATACGTCGAAGGGGTTGGTGGAAAATATATGCATCAACTGGAAACTGTCTGATTTCTAAGACATTGTCAGCCTTTATGGGTCGGCGCCGGAGTGGGGGCCGGAGCTTCCTTCTCCTGGTTCTACGGCTGACCAGCCGCCGGCCGGGAAGATTGCTTTGTATGGTGAGTCTTTCACCACAGGCAATTTCCGATTGCCCATCACTAGGTTTTTGGTGATTTCCTGGTTGCATCCGAGATTCATATTTCTCAGTTGCCCGTTCGGGGTCATGAGGCTCCGACATTTCGAGTTTTGCTGTAGAGTCCTCGAGATGGAGCCTACGGTGGATCTCTACCTCGCGATCTATAAAATTCAAACCCGTGGCAGCTAGTTTAGCTTCGTCGTTCAGGGAAAAGCAATAGGGACTGGGCCTTCGAGGAGTGCTCATGAATGGAAGAACAAGTTCTTGTGCGTTAATGCAGACGTTATTCTGCTAGCCATGACCCACCGCTCGCTGACTACCAAATTTTCCCTTCCTGCTGCCGACACGGAGGGTTAGGAGTGGTTCCAGAAGTTGACGCGGACTCCTACTCCTATGGGTCTGATCCCTGAGTCCGCGTTGGTTCAGGTGGGGATGAGCCACCTATGGCGATATCCTGCGGAGCAGCCATACTTCTCCCGAGACGACGGACGTAAGCTTTTCCTCTACTGTGTCTGTTGATGTTCTTTATGCCTTTTTTATGCATGTTTGCTCTCTTTTTCCTTTTCTTACAGGGGAATGTTCGTTGTTTGAAGTTCTTGTTCCCACCGTCGTGGGGGATATGTTCAGGATGCCCTTGGAGATGTATCAAGAGCCTGTTCTTGATCACTTCAAGGGTAATTTCCTTTTTCCCACCTGTGGTCACACAGAGCCGGTAGTCACCGAGTCCGCGGTGGCTCAAGGTGTGTACATTCTTAACCCTAAACCTCTTACCGTTATGCATCCGGATGGGACAATAGTCCTTTCTTCTAGTGAAGAGTCTTCTAGTGAAGATTCGAATAGTGAAGAGTCTCCATCCGGTCATCAGGAGAGTTTTCATGCTGGCGTTGTACGTGCTATTGCAGATTTGATCCATCGCAGGAAGAGGGCGGATATTGCTGGTGTATCCGGTCTGAATAAGGATTCTGACGCCAATGAGCCAGCTGGTGGTGAGGCTACTGTGGACACCGATGATCTCGCTGGTGGGGAGGTGTCCTCGACTTCTGATCTCACTGGTGGAGGGGCAACCGGCAGAGCCGAGGAACCCGTCGGTGGTGAGGCAGCCAAAGGTGCCGGTGACCTTGCCAGTGGGGAGGTTACCATAGCTGGGGGAGGGTCCCCCCCCCCCTTAAGAAGATCTGATTGACCCGGCTCCAGGATCGGGTCAAGAGTAGGACTTCTATACGGTATCCTGCAGGTAACTGAATGCGTAATCTTCATGGACTCATGTTGTAAACGTCTAACTTTTGTTTCTGGATCAACAGCTGTCGCTGCGCAGCATCCGCCTTCCCCGCCTCCGGAGGTTTTGCAGGCGAGGGTTGGCGAGGATGTGCCTCTCAAGGATGTTGATATGCCGCCACCCGAGGTAGTGGTGGAAACTGAGGTTGTTGTAACACCCCGACCAAAGGCGGATTATACATCGGGGCGCCACATATTGTTTCATTACTCGTGACACTATTTGGTGTCAATATTTAATAAATATATTCATTCACGCAAGCGCAACGTATACATAAGATATAAATAAACCAACTTAAATCAATATATTATAAATCAAAATATTCGAACAGCAAAAACTTGTCTTGATACATTTTAATCTAGGTCCAAAATAAAGAACTTCCTACGTGTCCTTAAGCTCCCAAAACGGCTACAGCAAACCTGAACATGTGTTAAAATAAACGTCAAACACTTTCGTGTTGGTGAGAAATCAAGTTTAATACAATACATAGATAACAATAAATCTGCGCGCAACATGTGTATGTCTGGTTTTCAACAAGGGTGTAATCTGATCGGGACCAACTCTAAGAGACAAGACTGCCAGTGCTCACAATTGAGCTCACAAACAAGACTAACTGTGCATGTGTATACAAAAGAGAAAATCATAAACGAATGTTCTCCCGTGTTCATCTAATGGTACCATGAAAACTGCGGAATAGACCGTCCATACGGTTAATGATCCACACATACAAATAAACAGCCAAGTTTACGTCCTCAACACATGGGATACTGCGCGACTAAAGTTCATAAACAGTTTAAGACTCAAGTTTTGTATGAACACATGAACATCCCAAAGCATTTAAAATAAAAGGGATTAGATACGAGATAACTCACTTGATAAACGATGCGGTGTAAGATAAAGCAAGAACCAACTTTAAACAAGCACAAGTTATCCTATAAATAAGATTATTGTTTTAATGATCTGTTTTAAGTCTTGATTATAAGTTAGCATAATTAAAAAGTAAATTATTATATATAATATATATATATATTACCGGAAAAGCAGGGAAGAACAAGGAGGAAGACGGAGGCAAGAGAGGAGACGGCAGGAGGACAACGGCAGAGAGCAAAAAGGGAGGAAGAGATAATAAGAGAGATTAAGTGTTTGTGTGTGATGTGTTATGAAAATATTATTATTATTTATAGGAAAACCCTAGGAGACATAAACCCTAGAAAAAGGGGAAAAGATTTCAAAAAGTAAAAGAAAAGATATCAACGGTAAAAAGTTCTGAAAAGTAAAGATATCAAAAGATATGGCAGCTGCAGGGGGCAAGATAAAGCTGACAGGGAACAGTAAAAAGCATGGGCGGATCAGATAAAGGTACTGGTCAAGCATGGCAAAAGCAGATCTCAAAAGATAATGTCAGTCACTTTATCTACCAACCAATGGGGTTGGTACGCATGCAGCGCCGAAAGTAACTATTCAGACATTAGATAGGTTAGGTCAACAGCACAGAAGATAAGACAACACAAAGCATACAGGCTGGAATAAACAGAAGATACAAGGGTTAAGCGCGGGAAGGCTGAGTGCGCGAGCGCGAAGGCTGGCACAACAATCCTTAGCGCACTGCGGGAAGAATCACAAATCCTTCGCGTGCTGCGTGAAGAACAAGAATTCTAAGCGCATCGCGGGAAGAACATACATTCTTAGCGCATTGCGGGAAGAACATACATTCTTAGCGCGCTGCGAGAAGAGTTCTCTCCACGCATCGCAGGAACAAGATGTCTTCACGCAGGCTTCCATGTAAGGAGTCTGGCGCGTGGAGCTGCAGACATCCTTAAGCGGGAGGAACCAAAGGACAAGCAAAGAGTTAGAAGAAAAAGAGGAAACAAGGCTTAAGGGCGGGACAGCGACAAGAGGGAACAGAAGGCGGAAAGAGAGAAGAGGGATGGGACGGCGGAAAGAAAGAGAGAGAGAGGCGGGAAGGAAAATATATATATATTATTATTAAAAGTAAAATATAAGTATAAATAAATATTAAATCATAAAAGAAAGAGATCGGGTCAGAGAAACGGGTACCTGGGTCGGGTCGGATCGGGCAGATGTCACAGTCTCCCCTACTTTAAGAAATTTCGTCCCGAAATTTATCTCGAAGTAGGTTGCGCAGAGAACAGGTGCGGGTACTTGATCTTCATTTGATCTTCCCTTTCCCATGTAAACTCGGCTCCGCGCTTGGACTCCCAACGAATTTTCACGATAGGGATACGACTGCGCTTGGTTTGCTTTACCTCGCGATCCATAATCTCAACAGGCTTCTCAACAAAATGCATAGTTTCATCGACTTGAACTTCATCAAGTGGAATGTGAAGGTTCTCGTCAGCTAAACACTTCTTGAGATTGGATACATGGAACGTTGGATGCACATTACTGAGCGCGGGCGGCAGGTCTAGTCTGTAGGCAACTTTTCCTACGCGCGCGAGAATCTTGAATGGTCCAACATATCGAGGAGCAAGCTTACCCTTCTTCCCAAAGCGGACAACACCTTTCCAAGGCGACACTTTGAGGAGAACAAGATCACCAACTTGAAATTCGAGAGGCTTTCGCCTACGATCTGCGTAACTCTTCTGTCGGCTTCGGGCAGTCAGCAGATGATCACGGATCTTGGCGATTTTATCGGTTGTCTCTTGAACAAGTTCGGGTCCTGTGATTTGAGTTTCACCCACTTCGCTCCAACAGATCGGGGAGCGGCACTTACGACCGTAAAGTGCTTCAAATGGGGCCATACCGATACTGGAATGATAGCTGTTATTATAAGAGAACTCGATCAAAGGCAGGTGTGAATCCCAATTACCTCCAAAATCAAGAACACAAGATCGAAGCATATCCTCAAGAGTTTGAATAGTTCGCTCAGACTGACCGTCAGTCTGAGGATGATATGCCGTACTCATGTCCAAGCGAGTTCCTAGCGCAGATTGGAGAGATTTCCAAAAGCGAGATATAAAACGGCCATCGCGATCGGATATGATGCTCAAAGGAGTACCATGGCGGCAGACAATTTCCTTGACATAAAGCTGCGCGAGCTGCTCAACACGGTAGTTTTCACGAATGGGCAGAAAGTGAGCAGACTTAGTCAATCGATCCACTATTACCCAAATGCTATCATGTTTGCTTGCTGTCAAAGGTAACTTGGTAATAAAGTCCATCGCTACACATTCCCATTTCCACGTAGGAATTTCTGGTTGTTCGAGCAAACCAGACGGGCGTTGGTGTTCAGCTTTTACTTTAGAACAAGTCAGGCATTTAGCTACGAACACAGCAATATCCTTCTTCATACCGGGCCACCAATAAGTAATGCGCAAATCCTTGTACATCTTATCAGCGCCAGGATGAATAGAATACCGAGATTTATGCGCTTCACACAGGATATCAGCGCGAAGATTCTCATTAAAGGGAATCCAGATGCGATTAAGATAGCAGAGAATTCCACTCAGATTAGAAACAAAATGCGCTTCCGCGCCACACGCTAACTCGGCGCGAAGGTTACCATTACTGATGGATGCGCGCTGCGCGTCACGAATGCGCGATTCAAGGTTGCTTTGAATTGGCGCAAAGTGAAGCTGGGTGCGCGGCAAGATACAGTTAAGCTGGCTGGGTTTACGGCTGAGCGCATCGGCTACCACATTAGCCTTACCAGGATGATACCGGATCTCACAATCGTAATCGCTGATGAGTTCGTTCCATCGGCGTTGCCTCATGTTAAGTTCCTTCTGATCAAAGATATGCTGAAGGCTTTTATGGTCGGTGTAGAGGATACACTTAGTACCATAAAGGTAGTGTCTCCAGATCTTCAAGGCAAAAACAACTGCACCAAGTTCGAGATCGTGGGTTGTATAATTCTTTTCATGAATCCTAAGTTGCCTTGATGCGTAAGCGATAACCTTGCCTCGTTGCATAAGAACACAACCGAGACCTTGGTTGGAGGCATCGCAGTACACGACAAAATCATCATTACCCTCAGGTAGCGCAAGAACAGGAGCTTCACACAACAAACGCTTGAGCGTCAGAAAGGCTTCTTCTTGCTTCGAGCCCCAAATATACGGCTTACCTTTGTGCGTCAGAGCTGTTAAAGGCAAAGCGATCTTCGAGAAGTTCGAAATGAAGCGCCGGTAATAACCAGCTAAGCCTAGAAAAGAACGGATCTCAGAAGGAGAGGATGGCGTAATCCAGTTCTTGATTGCTTCAATCTTGGATGGGTCGACATGAATACCCATCTTGTTTACAACATGACCAAGAAACTGTACTTCATCAGACCAAAATTCACACTTTGAAAGCTTAGCATAGAGCTGCTCGGTTCGAAGCTTCTGCAACACTAACCGAAGATGTTGCTCATGCTCGGCCTTGGTCTTAGAATACACCAGAACATCATCGATAAACACAATCACGAATTTATCCAAGAAAGGCCTAAACACCCGATTCATTAGATCCATGAAAACGGCGGGTGCGTTGGTCAAACCGAAGGACATGACCAAGAATTCAAAATGGCCATAACGAGTTCGAAAAGCAGTCTTCGGAACATCTTCATCGCGGATGCGCAACTGGTGATAGCCAGAGCGGAGATCAATCTTCGAGAAACAAGAGGCACCTTGGAGTTGATCAAAGAGGTCGTCAATGCGCGGTAAGGGATACCGGTTCTTAATGGTGAGTTTGTTCAACTCGCGGTAATCAATACACATGCGAAACGATCCATCTTTCTTTTTAACGAACAACACCGGAGCACCCCAGGGCGAAGAGCTAGGGCGAATAAATCCTTTAGCAGTCAACTCTTGAAGTTGGCTGGCCAATTCTTGCATCTCAGCGGGTGCAAGACGATAAGGAGATTTAGCCACGGGGGAAGCACCAGGGACAAGATCAATACGAAACTCGACTTCACGAGCGGGAGGGATACCAGGAAGATCATCAGGAAAAACTTCAGGGAAATCACGCACGACAGGGATATCGCGAAGCTTCTTTTCTTCAGCAGGTTTAACCACATGGGCTAGAAATGCAACACACTTCTTCCGCATGAGTCTTTGGGCTTCGGCGCAAGACATAAGCTTAAGACCACTGGAGGGTTTTTCGCCGTAGATGTGAAGATCACCATTCTCTCGAGGTATGCGAATCAATTTCTTGGCGCAAATAACTTCGGCGCGATTCTTCGAAAGCCAGTCCATACCAATAATAACATCAAAGCTTCCAAGAGGCATGGGGATGAGGTCGATTAGAAAATCGTTTTCGTTAAGGTTAAGCGTGCAATCTTTAATCACCGAGTTAATTAAAATAGTTTCACCGTTAGCCAATTCAACTGAAAAATTCTCTTTTAAATCGCTGCGCGGTCGCGCAAGCTTCTGCTCGAAGGCGCGAGAGATAAAACTTCGATCGGCGCCAGTATCAAAAAGTATAGAAGCATAAAATCCGTTAAGCAAAAATGTACCATTAACTACGTCATTATTCGCTTGCGCTTGGTGCGCGGTTATGTTAAAAGCTCGTCCACGCGTCACTTGGTTCGAAATCTGGTTCACCGGATTCGCTTGTGTAATCTGAACTTGTAGTCTCGGGCACGCGTTCCGGAAATGACTGGGATCACCGCAGTTAAAGCACGATCTGGGTCGTGGGTTTTGGTAGATTGATTGTGGGTTCTGCGGGTAGACTGGTGGTGTTGGCGCAATTGGATTGGCGAGAGGGACTCTACAGTTTTCTACAAGGTGACCAGTGCGGCCACATCGGGTACAAAGTCGACACGGGGTCTGGGTTGGGTGGTGAAATCTACAGGTTGGGCAAAAGGGATGGTTTCCTGTGTAAGGTTTCTTAGTTGGCGGGGCAGGGAGTGCTGGATTGGTTAAGGCATAGTTATGGACTGCAGGAGGTGCTGGGTAGGTTGACAGTGGGTTAGGCGTGTAAACTGGGGGTTGGTAAACGGGTTGCTGGACAATGGGCGGGTTGGTAAGCGCATAGGCCTTGCGCCTGCGCTTGAGGTTGTTACGGTTTGAGGGTTCTGGTTTGGTTTCTGCGGGTTCAGGGACAGTTTTGGTGGTTTTGGTCTTCTCAGTTCCCCGCAGGAACAGGGTTCCTGCTCTGACATGGTTGTCGCTAAGCACAGCGGCCAACTCGATGGCGTCAGAGAGGGTAACTGGGTTTCTGGCCCATACAGAATCTTGAATTTCCATGGGGAGACCCCCAAGGAATTTCTCGATTGCTCGGCGTGAAGGGGTAACAAGGTGAGGGACAAGCAAACTTAGTTCGTGGAAGCGCGTCGCGTACTCGCGCGCTTCACCGCTGTACTGCTTCAAGTTCCAGAATTCTTCCTCCAGGCGCTTAACTTCGTTGGGAGGGCAGAATTCTCGCGTAAGAATTTCCTTGAATTCCTCCCATGTCATGCTAGAAGCAGCCTCTGCGCCACGCGCATGAGCTACTCCATTCCACCATGTAAGCGCTCTGGATTCCAGGACACTGGAAGCATATAGGGTTCGTCTTTCTGAGGGGCATTGGGTGTGAAGGAAAGTGTTTTCTATCTTCTCGAGCCACTGGAGCATCACGGTGGCTCCTTCAAGACCTGTGAACTTTGGAGGGTTACCCGCGTTAAAGGACTTAATGTTATAACTCGAGGTGTTGGTATTGTTTTGGCTCAAAGCTTGGGCTATTGCGGCGGCCATTTCCTGGGAACGTTGCTGTCTACGCATGCGCGAGGCTTCTCTTCTCTGAAATCGGCGAGATAGCGGAGGCATTCTATAAAAATTTTAATTTTAGTTAATATCTTGGCTTTTATCGCAAAGTTTTAATCTTATAAAGCTTGGTTTCACGGAGTTAGATGCTATCAAAAGTTAAAGTAAAATAAATGACCCAAAATGCAGACTTAATAAAGGTAACAAATTCGAATCAGAAATCGACAATTCATGTATCACCATGACTTTCCGAATTCCCAATTTAAAATATACGAGTAAACGAGTATTGGAGATTGACGATTCATGTATCACCATGACTTTCCAATCTTCAATATAAAATATACAAGAAAATGAGTATTGGAGGTTGACAATTCATGTATCACCATGACTTTTCAAGTCTCCAACCTCAGAACATAATCGTAAATGGAAATTGAAAATCAACTATTCATGTATCACCATGACTTTTCGGATTTTCAAATCCCACAAACGAATATGTAAGTAAAATCAATAAAAATCGAAATTCAACCAAAATCGAAATATCGCGAAATAAAACATAAAATCATATACTGCGCGAGTGCGAGCATATTCATAAATAACGAGTAATTAACAATAAGCGCGCAAACATGAGATTTCTCTCATGCGCGAGAAGGGACTCTTAGGTATTCTAGGCCGTTACGTCTAACCACCTATCCTAAAGTCAACGAGCTCTGATACCAATCTGTAACACCCCGACCAAAGGCGGATTATACATCGGGGCGCCACATATTGTTTCATTACTCGTGACACTATTTGGTGTCAATATTTAATAAATATATTCATTCACGCAAGCGCAACGTATACATAAGATATAAATAAACCAACTTAAATCAATATATTATAAATCAAAATATTCGAACAGCAAAAACTTGTCTTGATACATTTTAATCTAGGTCCAAAATAAAGAACTTCCTACGTGTCCTTAAGCTCCCAAAACGGCTACAGCAAACCTGAACATGTGTTAAAATAAACGTCAAACACTTTCGTGTTGGTGAGAAATCAAGTTTAATACAATACATAGATAACAATAAATCTGCGCGCAACATGTGTATGTCTGGTTTTCAACAAGGGTGTAATCTGATCGGGACCAACTCTAAGAGACAAGACTGCCAGTGCTCACAATTGAGCTCACAAACAAGACTAACTGTGCATGTGTATACAAAAGAGAAAATCATAAACGAATGTTCTCCCGTGTTCATCTAATGGTACCATGAAAACTGCGGAATAGACCGTCCATACGGTTAATGATCCACACATACAAATAAACAGCCAAGTTTACGTCCTCAACACATGGGATACTGCGCGACTAAAGTTCATAAACAGTTTAAGACTCAAGTTTTGTATGAACACATGAACATCCCAAAGCATTTAAAATAAAAGGGATTAGATACGAGATAACTCACTTGATAAACGATGCGGTGTAAGATAAAGCAAGAACCAACTTTAAACAAGCACAAGTTATCCTATAAATAAGATTATTGTTTTAATGATCTGTTTTAAGTCTTGATTATAAGTTAGCATAATTAATAAGTAAATTATTATATATAATATATATATATATTACCGGAAAAGCAGGGAAGAACAAGGAGGAAGACGGAGGCAAGAGAGGAGACGGCAGGAGGACAACGGCAGAGAGCAAAAAGGGAGGAAGAGATAATAAGAGAGATTAAGTGTTTGTGTGTGATGTGTTATGAAAATATTATTATTATTTATAGGAAAACCCTAGGAGACATAAACCCTAGAAAAAGGGGAAAAGATTTCAAAAAGTAAAAGAAAAGATATCAACGGTAAAAAGTTCTGAAAAGTAAAGATATCAAAAGATATGGCAGCTGCAGGGGGCAAGATAAAGCTGACAGGGAACAGTAAAAAGCATGGGCGGATCAGATAAAGGTACTGGTCAAGCATGGCAAAAGCAGATCTCAAAAGATAATGTCAGTCACTTTATCTACCAACCAATGGGGTTGGTACGCATGCAGCGCCGAAAGTAACTATTCAGACATTAGATAGGTTAGGTCAACAGCACAGAAGATAAGACAACACAAAGCATACAGGCTGGAATAAACAGAAGATACAAGGGTTAAGCGCGGGAAGGCTGAGTGCGCGAGCGCGAAGGCTGGCACAACAATCCTTAGCGCACTGCGGGAAGAATCACAAATCCTTCGCGTGCTGCGTGAAGAACAAGAATTCTAAGCGCATCGCGGGAAGAACATACATTCTTAGCGCATTGCGGGAAGAACATACATTCTTAGCGCGCTGCGAGAAGAGTTCTCTCCACGCATCGCAGGAACAAGATGTCTTCACGCAGGCTTCCATGTAAGGAGTCTGGCGCGTGGAGCTGCAGACATCCTTAAGCGGGAGGAACCAAAGGACAAGCAAAGAGTTAGAAGAAAAAGAGGAAACAAGGCTTAAGGGCGGGACAGCGACAAGAGGGAACAGAAGGCGGAAAGAGAGAAGAGGGATGGGACGGCGGAAAGAAAGAGAGAGAGAGGCGGGAAGGAAAATATATATATATTATTATTAAAAGTAAAATATAAGTATAAATAAATATTAAATCATAAAAGAAAGAGATCGGGTCAGAGAAACGGGTACCTGGGTCGGGTCGGATCGGGCAGATGTCACAGTTGTGTCTCCCAAGGATAAAACTGAGACTCCCCCAGTTTCCACGGGTGAAAAGGGGGAATCCTCCAATCCTTTATCTCAGGATCAGGGGGATTCTCTTTTTCGTCCTTCATGGAATCTTGGCCCGGACGCGCTCTTTACTGATCCGTGTGTGTGTCAAGAATTATTTGAACATTGCCTCCCACCCTCTGAGTGTAACAGGATACACACCCAAACGCAGGCTAGTTTGGCGCAATTACTTAGCTATCATTTGGCTAATGTGTTGTTAACTAGTCGTGAGGTATTCAAGGGTTGGGTGGTTGGGCAAACCGACTTTGAACGCGCCGTTCAACGCATGGTCGAAGCTGAAGCGGCGAGGGATGCTGCCCAGGCGGAGGCTAGGAAGAAAGAACCTGCTCTCGTGACTATTCAGGAGGAGAATAAATGTTTGAAGGAGCGGGTAGCCGCTCAGGTCGAGTTTATCCCCGCCCGGGATGAGGAGGTCCGGAGGCTTGTGTCCAAGGTCCAGGAGAAGGACGACCGCCATGCCTCTGTTACTGAAGAGAAGGCGAGTCTGGAGAAGGCCTTCACTGATGCCTCAGATGAACGGCACTGGCTTCTTAAATTTGGCATCCCCAAGGTAGATACTTCGATTATCTATTTGTCTTATGAGAATATCATGCCGACTCTTTCTTGGCCCAGATTGTCAGGCTCATCAAGGAAGGGCCTGAGCTTGGGGATTGCTTAGCTGATTTGCTGGTCAGCTCGTCGTGGGTGGGTCGCCAAGCTGGTTTCTAGGAGGGGTACACCATGTCTCACGAGGGACGTCCTACAGAGTTTGAGCTTCAAAGCTAGGATTGTCAAAAGGAATATGACGGGCGGATTGATTCTTTTGATAATCTTTCCTTTGACATCCTGAAGTACATAGACGAGAACCATCGCGAGCCCACTGCTGTTGGTGAGCTGCGCCTTCATGTGAATAAGCTGCTCGCGGAGGCTGAGGACAAGGAGGGCCCCCCGCGACGAATAGAATGATAGTGTAGATTTATCAATGTATGACGTGTCTTTTTCTTGTTCTTTTTTGTAACTTGCATTTCGATAATGTATGACGTGTCAGCCAAAGCATTTAGTTTGTCCAGTTACTGTAGAACTAGTAGTTCGCCGATTATATTTGAGGTTTGACAGATGTGACAGGTCTGCACTGCGCTGAAAAAGGTCTGACAGCTGGCTCATGCCGTATCTTGGGATTTTAAATTTTCGACTTTTGGTTTTCCAGCCCGACGTGTCACAATCTAATTGGTAGATAGTTGCATTGCAGTATTTCACACATTAAATGCTGCCACTATATATATCCGTCGATCATTCTTCGTCTTCCTTATTTTGTGTTGAAAAGCTGAATTAATCGTTGCTGGAATTTCCTGAAGTAATTGTCTCTTCTCCTTTAAGAAATTTCTTTTATCTGATTTCGTAGCAACCATAGCTCGTTGTAACCAATATTTGGCAGATTATATGGCGTCGACGAAACCTGATTATCAAACCATTGACTCTGTCACCATTGATTGGGACGTCAAAGGGTTTCAAGACGTCATCAATGCTTATGGTATAGCTCCAGAATGGGAACCGGAATTTCCAGCTCCTGGTTCGACGACGAGCCGACCTCCGGTGGGGAAGATGGCTGTGTTTGCCGAGTTCTTCGGCTCCGGGAATCTTCGATTTCCGGTTACCCGGTTTCTGGGTAAGTTGATAACTGGGAATATGATTCATATTTCCCAGCTTCATGCATCGGCGATGATGCGCATGCGCCATTTTGAATTTTGTTGCCGGGCGCATGGCATCGTGCCTACCATTCACAAGTTCGGCGTGTTCTACCGTTTGCATGGTAGGGGTGGCCGGTATGTTTGCCTTCCGACTGATCAGAAGGCAATTGCTATGGACACACCTCTCCTGGACTCGCATTGGGCCAGGAAATTCTTTTGGATTCAGGAGGACGTGATCCCGTCTTCCATGTACTGGCATTCGGTGGACCAGCCATTGCTTGCCCTTCTGTTCGTTGATCGTCCGGAAAGGCATGGGTGGTACCAACAATTGATCCATACCCCTACTCCCATGCACCTCATCTCCGAGTCTGCCCTTGTGAAGGCTGGGATGAGCCACCCGTGGCCTTATCCGGACGATGTGCCATACTTCTGGAAGCCAGATGGATGTAAGTAAATTCGTAATATTTTCTAAGCTTATCCCGGTTTCTGACCTTGGTTTATTGTGCAGCGGAAGGTCTTCTACTGTCTGTTTTTCTTGTGGGTGTGCCTGGGGTTATGCACCTTGCTGCCCGCGATAGGAAGGAACTTTCTATCCTTGACAAGACCAATGATAGTTTTTTATTTTCTCAACAAACCCTACAGGAACCTGTGGTTTCTGAGGGCTTGTTTGCGACAGGTAATTTGCCCTTGATAAGACTGGGGATAGTTTCTTGTGTCTTCTCGTCGGTTGACGAATGTGTTTGTGATGTAGCTTTTGGTCGCAAGAGGAAGGAATCGTCTTCCAGTGACGTTCCGCTGGTGGTGGCTGGTGGAGAACCGGGAATGGGCCCTTCTTCGCCTCCCTCTTCTTTGAAAGCGAAGAGGAAACGCCTTCATGACCGTGTTGCAGTCCGTATGTAGGGTGTTTCAGGTATCTTTCGATGAATTGAATGAAGTTTGTGTTTAGCTGCTTAACTGTATAATTTGTTTATATGCAGACAATGTTATCCTTCTGGACAGTCCACCTGCCAAGGATGACCCTAACAAGTCATCTACTGCTGATAAAGGGAAGTCCAAGTAGGATTCTGCTTCCCCTGTTGTCTGGAGGTTGTCTTCTACGGGATCGCCACCCTTGCCTCCGCCCATTGCTCGTGATACTGAAGAATCGACTGGGCGGATCTCAGTGCCTCTCCCGCCTCATCCTTCCACGGATAAAGAGGAGGGGGGTCATACTTTGCAGGGGGTTGTCTCCCGGCACGTTCCTGAGTGGAATCTGACTACCTCCTCCCGATTCTCTGACGGGGAGGTTTTATTTTAATTTCCTACACGAGGGAGTGCCCCCTACGGAACGTGAGTACCAGCGGAACCGGTCCCGGGTATTTGTTGGCAATTCATATATATATCATCTAGCCAACCTGGTTTCCACAACCCAAGAGATATACCAGGATTGGAACTACATGGGGCGAAATTGGGGTTCTTAGGAGAACCTGTTGGAGGAGCTCCGGGCAGAAAGGGAAAAATATCGTCTCGCGGCTAACACCGAAAGGTGGAAGTTGAGAGATTCTAAACGGGCTCTCCAGCAGGTTAGGCAGCAGCAAGCTGCTGCTGTTAAGGAGTTGGAGGAGGCGTGTCGGCGACAGAATGCTAGATTTGAGACCGCACGCGCTCTAACCCGTGCCCGTGAGGCTGAGCTTGTTAAGGAAGAGGAAGCCAAGCAAGATGTTGAAGCTCGCCTTGCAACTCAGGAAGAGACTCTTAGTGCTCTTTGTGCTCCTGCTGCTGAAAAGGATCAATTAATTGAAGATCTGATCAAGGAAAACACCAAGTACATCGGTGAGCAGGGCGTTCTGAAGTTAAGTGCTGAGGGAGCTTCTTCAGACTGTGCTTAGTTGATGCGGGAAGGTTTTCCCAAGGTATGGGTTCCCCTGTCTTTATCATAACTTGTAAATTTGTTTTGCTGATTCTTGAATCATTTTCGTAGGTTATCTCCCGTATTCACAAAGGAGATGAGTTAGGAAACTGCCTTGCTGACCTTCTATGTGCATCAAGTGATTCGGGGCTTAAGGCAGGCTTCCAGAAGGGGATAACCTTTGCTCGGGAGGGGCGTCCTTCGGAGGAGTTTGACCTTCAAGTGGATGTGGATGGGAAGTATGATTTGCAAATGGATGCTTTTGACCAACTGCATTTTCCCATCCAGGATGCTATCCAAAGCTTTGCTGAGGCGGCGGATGGCGTTCGCCAGCTCCGCGACTATCTTCGTGAAGAATAATTTTGTTGTATATATTATTTTTCTATTGTTCCTGTAATCCCTTTTTTGAATGTATATATGGCATTAAATTTATATTTTGTCTTGTATGAGTACAATATAAATGTGTGTGAGCTAAATTCGTCATGTATCCAAAATATAGGATTAGGATAAGTATTGGCACGCAGGCCTATCCGTACATGAACTAATATTCTAAGAAATTTTTAATTGGGTAATTGTGCAACTATATTCGTATTAGCATCATTTCAAATAACGAAATTTGGTACGCAGACCGAAATAACAGGCACGCAGGCCAGTAAGGGGGCGCGCATGCCTGAAATAAAAATTCAAACTTCTAAATATAACACACCTTCGCAGTTGTGCGACGTTCCAAGTCTTGGGAATATGAGTACCATCCAATTTTTTCAGCTTGTATGCACCCTTTCCTAGTATTTAGACAATTTCGTATGGGCCTTCCCAAGTCGGTGCTAATTTTCCTGGCAATTCGGCATTTTATGCTTCGTTGTTGCGAAAGACATAGTCCCCTTTGTGGAATTCGCAGATTTTCACCTGCGTATCGTAATATCTTTGAAGTTGGTTCTTGTATTTGCTTTCGCGTATGGCCGCCAACTCACGTCTTTCTTCCAGGAGGTCCAGGTTCATTCTAAGTTCTTTCTCACTGTCTTCTATCATGAGGGTTCTTGCGGATGGGAGCCCAATCTCGGCCGGAATCATTGCTTCTATGCCATAAATCAAGCTGAATGGTGTCTCTGAGTTGCTTATCTTTTTACTGGTGCAATGTGCCCATAACACATGGGGTAATTCGTCGACCCACCCCGTTCGTTTGGTTCCCAATCTGGCCTTGATGCCCTCTTTGATGCTACGATTAGCTCGCTCGACCTGCCCGTTGGCTTGCGGATGGGCAACTGATGTGAATAGTTGTTTTATTTTTACTCAGATAACCATTCCTGGAGGCCGCTGTCTGTGAATTGCGTACCGTTATCGCTGACTAGCGTCTGGGGGAGGCCGAAACGAGAGATAATATATTCCCATAGGAATTTCTTCACATTCGTCGCTGTAATGTGGGCCAATGGTTTGGCCTCCACCCACTTTTTGAAATAGTCTATGGCGACTAACAAGAACTTCACACACACGGGGGCCTCGGGGAATGGTCCCATGATGTCTATGGCCCACTTCTTGGAAAGGCCATGCTGCAGTGACTGGGACTAAGTCATTCTGAGGACGCAACGTCCGGGGCGCGTGTCTTTGGCAGGAATCACATTTCTGGATTTCTTTGAGGGCGTCCATGTGCATACCCGGCCAATAATATCCTGCGTTCATTATTTTTGCTACCACCATCCTTGGTCCTGTGTGTAACCCGCAGATGCCTTAGTGGATTTCTCGGATCACATAATTGGCATCATCGGCATCTACACACCTGAGTAGCAGACCGAGGAAGGACTTGCCGAAGAGGACGTCACCGTGAAGTTAATAGCATAACGCCTTGTGGCGGGCCTTTCTTGCTTCTATTTTGTCTTCCGATAGGGTGCCGGATGACAAGTACTCAATCAGGGGTGTCATCCACGAGACTGTGCCAGTCTGGATGACCATTACTTAATGTTGAGGTACGGATGGTCTATCCAAGATCTCGATCCTCACATCTCTGCCCATATGTTCAAAACTGGTGGATACCAACTTGCTTAAAGCGTCCGCGGGTCGATGTTCACTTCTTTTAATGTGGACTACTTTGCATGAAGTGAACTGTTTCATGAGGTCCTTGGCCTGGGACAGGTATGAAGCCATAACATCATTTTTCTTCATAGGTCCCCGATACCTGCCATGCAATGAGCATGGAATCGACCCGGGCTTCTAGGAACTTCACACCTAGCTTTCTCGCGATCCGCAGCCCGGCCAAGAATGTCTCGTATTCTGCTTCATTATTTGTACTTTTAAAGTTTAGCTTAATGGCATAAGTAAATTCTTGGCCGTCTGGGTTGATCAACTTTATTGTCGCGCCTGATCCCTCTCCGCTTGATGCTCCGTCCGTAAATAGAGTCCATTGTTGACTTTCGTCTGGAGGGGTTGGGGGTTGCTGCTCGAACAAGCATTCTTGGGCTTTTCCGGTTGGTAGTTCTGTGACGAAGTATGCCAAGACCTGACCTTTGATTACGGGTCTAGGTTTATACTCAATTGAGTGTTCACCTAGCTCAAATGCCCATTTGGCAAGTCGTCCGGACAACTCGAATTTACTCAGTACGTTCTTCAACTTATAATCAGTTAACACATGTATCGGGTGACCTTGGAAGTACATTTTTAACCTCCGCGCCGCGTATACTAGTGCCAGAACCAGTTTTTCAAGCATCAAGTACCGAGTTTCGGCATCTGTTAGTGTTCTGATAACGTAGTATATTGGCGTTTTGATGGTCTTTCGATCCGTCAAGAGGACTGCTTCAATTGCAATATCCGAAGCGAATAGGTACAATGTGAGGGGCTAACCCTCTCGAGGTGCGGTCAGCGTAGGCAGCTCTATTTGGCACTTTTTGACTTCAAGGAAGGCTTGTTCTGCTTCTGGTGTCCATTTGAAATGTGCCTTTTTCAGGCAATTCCGCAATGTGGACACGAAGGGGCGTGACTTGGCTGCGTGGTTTGCAAGGAACCTATTCAAAGCAACCAACCTTCCGTTCAATGTCTGGACTTATTTCACCGAGGATGGGAAAGGCATCCGCGCAATGGCTTGCACCTTTTCTGGGTTTGCTTTGAATCCTTCCCCGGTAACGATTACTCCTAGAAATTTACCCTCCTCCATACCGAATGAGAATTTTGAGGGGTTAAGCTTCATGTTTATTTTCCTTAGTGTGGAGAAAACATCTTCGATATCGCAAAGCATCTGATCTTCCTCCACGCTTTTGATGACCAGGTCATCCATATATACTTCTAAATTTTTCCCGATCTGATCTTAAAAAGTATTGTCCATTAGGCGCTGATACGTGGCACCCGCGTTTTTTAGACCTAACGGCATCATTTTGTAACAAAATGTGCCTTGGTCTGTACGGTAAGCAGTTTTGTCTTCGTCGTGGGCTGCCATCCGTATCTGGTGATACCCTTTGTAAGCATCTAAGAAGCACTTGAATTTGAAGGGTGCCACCGCGTCTACCTTGAGATCGATTTCTGGGAGAGGGTAACAATCTTTGGGGCATGCTTTATTTAAATCTTTGAAATCGATACACATCCGCCATGAACCATTGCCTTTAGGAACCATCACTAGGTTTGCAACCCAGGTTTGATACTAAATCTCGCGGATGATACCCGCGTGCAACAGATCCTGTACTTGCTCATTCATGGCTTTGGTATGTTCAGGCCCCATCTTTCTCTTGTTCTGAACAATCGATGTATACGCCGGATGTTCTGAAATTTCTCACGGAACGCCCGTCATATCTGAAGGCTTCCAAGCAAAGATATCTGCGTTCTTGATTAGCAACTGTTTTAGAAAGGCCCGTATTGTTTCTGAGATAGTCGCCCCGATTGTAGAAGTTTGTTCCAGATATTCCGGATGGATAACACATTTCTCAGTCTCTGTTCGCGTTGTCTTTTGAGGGACCTTTGCAGGTTTCGATCCTTCTATTGCATAGCAATGTTTGTTGACCCGGATAATGGCTATTCCTGTTTGCGTGGGAACACCTACTGCGCCGTGTGCCGTGGAAGGATTGGCATTGAAGTCACTAATTGCCTCTCGCCCCAAGATTATGTCATGTTTTGATCTCGCGGGTAGGACGAGGAACTCAACGTCCTTGGTCCTTGTGTGAGTTCCATCACTTAACATAACCGGGAATGCTATGACCCCCTTGGGATGCATGACTTCATACCCGAACTTGGAGACTGGGGTGTGCACAGGCTTTAGCTTTGCCTCATCTTCATCGTCCAACTGTTCGAAACATTGTCCATACATTATGTCGGAAGTACTTCCAGTGTCAAAGAAAACATATTGTGACCGATAATGACCAAACAGGGCCGTGACGATTAGAGGTTGCTTCATGCATGGGCCTCCTTTTATTCTCGGAAAATTACGGGTTCGCTTTTCCACTCATCTTCATCCGCCTTTATCCGTTTAAACTTCCGAGCGTGTCCCACCAGAATTATGTGAACATTCAAGTTTTTAATCTGCTTTCGCGGGGGACCCTTGTCTGTGGGAGTTGTATTCTTTCGTGGACCTTGTCGTACGTTTTTGAGTAGGTGGTCGAGTTTCCCAAACTTTATGGCGGATTCGATCTCATTCTTCAAGCTTATGCACTCGTTTGTATCATGTCCGATGTCTTCGTGGAACATGCAGTGCTTGTTCGGATTCAAGTTTACTCGCTTGGTCAGCGGTTGGGGTTTCTTGAATTCGATGTTTTCTGTTGTCAAGATTTCTGACGGTGTTTTCTTCAAGGGGGTCCAATGTTGCCGGTCGGATTTGCCCGTTCTATCTTTCTGTTTTTGCCCGATCAGTGATCTGGCATCAAATTGCTTAGATGAACTTTCCTGGGTCTGGATCCTTGACCATATTGAAACTCTCTCCTCCTTTTTTGGCTGGGCGTTCTGAGATTCGTTCCTTACAGATTGCTTAGGCGCTTCCCGTCCTAGCAACTTCTTTGTTGCTGCAAAGACCTTGGCCGTGGACATGATTCCGTCCCAAGTCTGAGGCATGCCATCTTGGCCCATCAAACATCTGACCATCTCTGGGCTCTTTGCGTTTACTCGGAACGCTCCTCTTAACATGTCTTCACTGATTCCACCAATATTCAACCTTTCATTGTTGAACCTGTTGATAAAGCTTTCCAGTGATTCGTTGTCTCGGCGGACAACACTCAGGTTGTTCTGACGGATCTCGAGTGTGCTTACGCTGCTGACTGAAATGCTGTGAAAATTTTGCTACCAAGTCGTCCCAGCTTTTAATTTGACCGTCAGGTAGCTTCTCGAACCACTCTCTGGCTGCCCCAGTTAGTGTCAATGCGAACATGTGGCACCAATAGGGTAGCGTCCATCCGCTTACTCCGCCAACTGCTGTGAAGTTCAACAAATGATCGCTTAGATCAGACATCCCATTGAATTTTCCCAAATTACTCGGGATTTTGACGTTTGTTGGGAAAGGAGCGGTGGAAATCCGCGGAATGAACTTCGACTTTTCCGCGAATGCCGCAGGGCGGTATGGTTTGGTGAAGTCTTATTCTGCATCGCTGAAGTATTCAACATGCTTTACTAACAGTTTGGGGCGGCTAGAGGTTTTTCTACCATAGTCCCAGCTGCCATCACTCGCGTAATCCTCTTCTTGAAAGATTTCTTTCTGGCGGGTATCTCGTGGGGTTCTGTGGGATAGAGTACGCTGAGTGTGGTGACTTCTTTCACGGATTTTTGCAAGTGACCGACCGGCTGATCTAGAGTTGTCTTCCAACTCTAGGTCTTGGGTGCGCCGGGGTGTCGGCGGTGGAGGCGAAGGTGGCGAGTCATATGTCAGTATTTTGGCTTGTACCTGATCTCGCCTTAATCTTCGCTCGTACTCTTCTTTTAGCTTTTGTTTCTCTTGTTGATACCACTCTTCCGGGGTGAGAATGTTTTTACCTGATCTGACTTGGTAAGTTCTCATTTCGTCCCCATCGTATCTGGGAAATTCTCCGGCTCCGTCTTCCGGAGCCGGAGTTTGAGTGGTCCGTTGGATCTCAGTGACTTTGTGTCTCAGGAACTCTCCGGCCCTGTCTTCCAGGACTGGAGTTCGTGTGTTCCTGCGAGGTGCAAAATCTTCGAATCTTGGAACTTCTCTGGTTCTGTTTTCAAAGCCCGGAGTTCTCGTGCTCTGGCGAAGATCATCCGACACCTGTCCTTCGTGGACTGGATCGTCCAGAATTTCAGTACGATGGGATCTTGCCAGAGCAGCATATGGCTGTTGATTCTGACTCATTTTCAGATCACAGTGAATCGAAAAAAAACCGTAAAAAACCATGTACCTAGCTAAAACCGGATGGCGCCAATGAAGAAACACTAAATCGAACTGGATAGTCCGATCGGGTATTTCCCCATATGTGAGTATTCTAAAGTGTTATGAGAGCATATCCAAGCTAATGCCTGCAAAACAGAACACCGTTGAGTCTCGCTACGAGAAGGACAAAGTGGGGGGGGGGTCTTCCCGTAACCACCCTCCGGCGTGAGAATCAGTACTGTATCTTAATCGGAAATAATGCGAGTACTGGTATATTGCGTAAGGCTTGGGAGTGTGAATGAATACCTTGAAGAGATGATCTTCGTATTTAAAGCCGACGGTGTGGGAAGGTGATTGGTGGAGTTGTCACTGTCAAGTTATTCCCTTTCTACCTGAATGGACACATGTCAAGCCTTTGTTGGGTGTGACAGCCTGGATCCATTTACGGGACAACCATTATCTGTGCACGTCGTGGGATGGCCATTACGTGTCCAGGTGTCATCTTTCCATTGGCTGATATCGCTATCAGGTGGTATTAGGAGGATCTTCTAGAAATAGTTTGTTACAACTGCTCTTCCATATCATGTGGGGATCATACGTGTGATGAGTCCCTTGAGTTGTTTATGGATTCCTTCCGCGGATGCTCGCGTGGCCGTCCGTGGGTTATGATGGAGATCCACAAAGTGTGTCTTGGATTGTGGATGGCTTTACCAGTCCACGTGTTCCTTGCGCGGATGTCTTTCGACGATCCGCGGATTGGATAAGGGATCCGTGGGTGGCGGATGTCTTCTGACGATCCGCAGGTCGGACAAGGGGTATGTGGGTAGTTTTAATACCCTCCCTCTATAAACTGATGCGGGTGAACCGTTCCAGAATGGGATCCAATGAGTCTATAAATAGAAAACCGGTCTCATTCTCGTGCACGTAAATCCAAACGTTCATGTCAGGAAAACGTTCATCTTCAAGCAAGCCATTTGAACAATCAAAGCTCTGATACAAAATGATACCGAATCCACGATAATACTCAAATGGCTCGAGAACGAATGATTAGTTTGTAGACTTCAATTCATATAACTGAATGGTTAGAGACGAATCGAAGGCTCGAGAACAACATTCTTTACAATCTTCTTAATACTTATTTATAGTAGTACCAAGCAATCTTACAGATTAACCAAATAAATAATAGATACGATAATTTAAAAGACTTGATAATTATGAAATTAAGTATTATTAAAATTTTCAAATAATCTTCTATTTCTGTCTTCATAATAAAATGCTACAACATCTAAGAATCACAAGAACCACGTCACACACTAAGAGCATGTTTGGGATTGAGTTTAAAAAATGCTTATTGGCTTATTGGTGTTTTAAAAAAACTAATAAATTATAATGTGTTTGACAATCACAAAAATCTTTCTTATTTTAGCTTTTAGAAGGGTTAAAAAGCAGTTTTGAAAAACCTCAAATCCTGACTTTTTAAAATGGCATTTTGAAAAAGCCAATAAACATTTTCAAACTCAATCCCAAACATGCACTAAGGCTATGTGTGGTGAGGGCGATTTTTGGCACGTGGCGTCACGTCAGCAAATGGGTAATTTTTATTTTAATAGCGTAATGGTTTTATAGCCTCATCGCATCATATATATATATATATATTACACACACATAAAATGTCACACCCAACCTAAAGCGGAAATGCCGGGCCGTGATCCGATTGCTAACAGCTCGAAGATACTATCATAAATATAAATGACAATATCTAATTAATTATTTTGTCCAAATAATACACACAATAATCAAATACAACCAATCAATTCAAATAAATAAATACAACAAGTCTAAATCCATGTATTTCTTTATTATAATCCTAAGGTCTTTCTAAGTGTCCATCTTTAAACTCAGGCAACCTGCATATGCGTAGAAAATGGAGTTTTGTCAACAAACATGTTGAGTGAGTTTATGTCACACCCCGACTAGCACAATGCGGAAGCGTAAAACGGGAATGTAACAGACACCTCTGGTATCAACACATTGTTTATAAAGAAACATTACAAACTAATTTACATTATATTACATTTCTTCGTTCTATCATTGTTTTACAGTCTAGGTGGTACAAACAAAACTAGTTCGTTAACTAAACGTTCTTACTACTAGTATCCTTGCTTCTATTCACATAGCATCAACCACACACCTTGGGCAAGTGACAGATCACCAAATCACTCCGATTTAGGTACACCTGAAAAGCAGTTTAAAACGGGTCAACTACTAGAGTTGGTGAGTTTCACGAGTTTCAAGAAAATAGTAATGAGTATTCACAAGTCAACGCTTGTAATCATGAAATAAGTATGTATGTATGTATGTAAATGATGTAATTATGCTAAGCTACAGTGAAGCCTTGACTGTATGTGGTGCGTGCATCCATTTCCCACGCTCAATCAACCACTGTGGCCCCTTTCCGCCCACAACATGCCCCGAGTAGCTATGTCTAACACTACATAGCCAGTATATATGAATATGGTCACGTGCAAACGGCGCTATGTGACACGGCAACTAGGCCGATTCCGTTTGGGTTTGTCAAACCAATAGTACTATTCACAAGCCACCGGCTCGAAGTTAATCACTGTGATCGTGGGGACTTTCGTGTGTTAGCACTTAGATAATTCACATCAATACATGTTTCAGGTATGTATATGTAATCAAACATACTTTTCACCCCAAAAGTTCATAAAACAGTTTAAAAGTGGGGTCATGAAACTCACAGTTTAGTAGACAATCAGTACTGTATCAGCTCATGGTTTGTTCAGTCCGCTATCAGTAGTTCCTATAATCAATATTATAATAATATTAATATTTTAATATTACTATAATCTCAATAATAAACTGGGCTGTATAACAAATCTGGGTGTAGTTGGACCGCCCAGAAAGTGGCAATAGGCTTAGGTCGTGATGTTGTTCAATGTCTAATACTTAAAACCGAACTTGGCTCAGATTCCCGTTTTCCCAGCTGGGCCAAATTGTTCATTTACGCGTTCAGAAAACAGTTATGGGAAAATAAGCTTGGGTAAATGTATTGGTTAATAAAATGATTAAGTTATAAAGAAGGATCACATACTGGGGTTCCGGATTAGCCATGGGGCCCGTTTCCGTTTATTCAGTTTGATTTGAGAAGAAACGCGCATAATCCACCCGGATTGTCCAGGTTTCTCATAAAAAAGCTCGTTTTTACTTAATTAGTCCAAAAATATGATTTTTGATCACTCTTGGTGTTTTGATATTCCCGCAGGTTCGTTAATCGCGAACTTGCCGGTTTTTATAAAAACTGAATTTATTTAATATTCAAATTAGCATAATTAATTAACCGTTAAGCATTAAATTATGAAAATTTATCCACTTATCAATTAAAATATGAAGATTTTTATAAAAATATTTCTGGAATTATTTACTGATTTATTAATTTATAAAAATTCATTTTATCAGCTATATTTCGCATGAAAATCGTCCGTTTACCCCAAATAATTTCCAAAAATTCCACAAAAATTCCTGAATACTCAAATCATGTCCCAAAACAACCTGTACCAATTCCAGAATGTAAAAAGCACGTGCGATATTCTTTTCGACCCAAATTCGGCTATTAAAATTCACACGAACGCATATACACAAAACACCTTTAGACTTCTTCAAATGATCCCAAAATTCATATGTGATAAAATACATCAAATCTGAGTTTCCAGAAAAATTTCATAATTTTTGAAGTATTTTAGCTATTTTTCCCAAATAAACGTCCCAATTCGGTAATAACTTTGCCAAATATTCTCGGATGGTCAACAAATTAACAAATTTAAACAGGGACTAATTTACATGGTCCCTGATGTTCCTGAAAAATTTCAAGGCCTAAAAATATTCACATCACAACCATAACCTAAACAGCCCGTAAGCGAGTGTTTCGGCATTACCTTAGCGGTTTTGGTTTGTTTTCGCCCTTCTAATCAAGTTTTCACGTTCTTGTGCTTCTATTCAAGCTAGATAAAAGTCCTATATCACAAACCAAGCAGGTTTCATCAATAGAACGGCCCTTTAACTTAGGGTTTCGGCTAGTGCACAAAAACGAACTTTTGAACCGTAAAAACGCCGTTTCAACCCTTTAATCCGTGTTTATGGCCAAAAAAGATCATGATCCTGATTTGAAACTAGGTTTAACATCAAATTATGTTTTTGAATGATTTTTGAGAGTTTTACATGGTTAACTATGATTTTTAACAATCAAGACATGTTTATATGTTGTTAAACGAGTTTAAACGAATCAAAAATCGATTAATCATAAGGTTTTTACCTAGTTTTCTTGCTGGTTTTGGCTGTAGAAGAAGAGTTCCAGAAGTTGTGTTTGAAAATATGTGTAAAAATATCTCAAATCTAGTTTATATGTGAAAGGAAAAAAAAGGGGGGTGGGGTGGCTGTTGCAGCCGGAAGTCCATGGGCCCATTTTGGCCCAAGTTTCTGATTTCTCAAGCCCAAATACGAAAAGCCCAGTCCAAATTTAGTTCGGATTAGGTTTTTGGCGCGAAAAACTTATCTGGTGCGTTAAACAGTGCGAAAACGAGTGTTTTTCGGCTAGTTTTGTGTAAAATTATAAAAACATACTATATGTTTGTAAAAATCAAAAATATTTTCACGGATCGCTTAAAACATTTCAAATAAGTGTTTGGTAAGTCTTTAGGCTTAACGGATGATACAATGCTTGGGTTGTAACTATCTTTCGCATTTAAATCTATAGCTGGTAGTTAAACGAGCATGTTTTCGTTCAACTTGTTTGCTATCAAACTAAGGCCATATTTCTAATATTTTAGCTTGTATAGATCGTATATCACTTATAGATGGCCCTTCGAGATTTCTAGGTCATAACCCGACCCGTTCGGTTAATCGTTCGTTTGTTACGCAAAAGGCGTTTATTTGCTTAATCGGTAAATACGTACTGAGGTGTACCTTGTTTTGGCTCAATGTCACATTCTCCCCCCGTTAGAAAATTCAATTTTGTCTTTGTTTGGAAACAGGTGTGGGTATTTCTTTTTGAATTTGGATTTCCGCTTCCACGTGAATTCGGGTCCCCGTTCTGAGTTCCATCGAACTTTGACTAGAGAGATTTTGTTGTGTCTTAATTATTTTATTTTTCCCTCTAATATTTCCACCGGTTCTTCAACGATATTCAGTTTTTCGTTTATGTTTAAGTCTTTTAATGGCACGATTTTGGTTTCATCGGTAAGACACTTCTTCTGGTTCGAAACGTGAAAGACATCGTGAATAGAACTCAACTCCACAGGAAGTTTCAGTCGGTAAGCTACCGGACCTATCTTAGAAATGACTTCATATGGCCCAATGTATCGCGGAGCTAGTTTACCAGTTTTTCCGAATCGAATGACGCCTTTCCACGGGGATACTTTCAGAAAAACTTTGTCGCGTATTTCAAAGGATAACGGCTTTCTATGAACATCAACATAGCTTTTCTGTCGATCTCGGGCGATTTTCAATTTACTTGTGATCTTACGGGATTTTGTCAGTGGTTTCTTGAATCAAGTCAGATCGTGTAATTTGGGTATCTCCCACCTCAGTCCAACACAAGGGTGATCTACATTTCCGCCCGTACAGCGCTTCATATGGTGCCGCTTGAATGCTACTGTGATAACTATTGTTGTACGAAAATTCAACCAGTGGAAGATGTTGATCCCAATTTCCACCGAAGTCTAGTACACAAGCGCGAAGCAAATCTTCTAAGGTTTGAATGGTTCGCTCAGATTGACCGTCGGTTTGGGGATGGTAGGCGGTACTTAGGTCAATTCGGGTTCCCAAAGCTTCTTGTACGGCTTGCCAGAAACGAGAGGTGAAATGGCTATCACAATCAGAAATAATTGAAACGGGTATGCCATGTCGGGATACGATTTCATTGATGTAGATGTGAGAAATTTTTTCGGTTGTGTAAGTGGTTCGGATTGGAAGGAAGTGTGCGGATTTGGTTAGTCGGTCAACTATCACCCATATTGCATCATTTCCCCGGGAAGTTTTAGGGAGGTGTGTTACAAAATCCATGGTAATTTGTTCCCATTTCCATTGTGGTATTTCCGGTTGGTGCAACATTCCCGAAGGTTTTTGATATTCAGCCTTAACCCTCGCACAAGTTAAACATTTACTGACGTACGTGGCTATATCCTTTTTCATACCGGCCACCAATAATACTCCTTCAAGTCCTTATACATCTTATCTGTTCCTGGGTGAATGGAGTATTTGGACTTATGGGCTTCGTCCATGATCAAGTCATGCAGATTGCTAAAAGTGGGAATCCAAACTCGGTTTTTCCAGTAAAGAATTTCGTCAGTTCTTTCTTCAAAGTTTTGTTCAGTCCCATGTAAGCCTTCATTCTCCAAGTGATCTATTTTCAGAGCTTCATTTTGAGCAATACGAATTTGTTCGGTGAGACTGGTTTGGACAATCATTCCAAGTGCTCGGACCCGTAGTGGTTTGATCCTGTCTTTTCTGCTCAAAGCATCTGCTACTATATTAGCCTTGCCCGGATGGTATCGAATTTCACAGTCATAATCGTTCAATAGCTTTACCCATCTCCTCTGCCTCATGTTTAGTTCTTTCTGGTTGAAAATATGTTGTAGGCTCTTGTGGTCGGTGTATACTGTACATTTGGTGCCATACAAATAGTGCCTCCAGATCTTAAGTGCGAAAATAACCACGCCCAGTTCCAAATCATGGGTAGTATAATTCTTCTCATGCACCTTTATTGTCGGGAAGCATAAGCTATGACTTTATTTCTTTGCATTAATACGCATCCCAACCCTTTCCGGGACGCGTCACAATAAACTACCAGATCATCAGTTCCCTCTGGAAGACTCAGTATCGGGGCTTGGCATAGTTTCTGTTTCAGCAATTGAAAAGCCGCTTCTTGATCTTCTCCCCATACATAAGTACGATCTTTTTGAGTCAAAAGAGTTAGAGGTTGGGCTATGCTGGAAAAGTTAGTAATAAAGCGCCGATAATACCCAGCTAAACCCAAAAATTGGCGGATCTCTTTCGGTGACTTTGGGGCCTGCCAATTTTTAATGGCTTCAATTTTGCTTTGGTCTACATGAATACCGTGTCGGTTAACAACATGCCCTAGAAATTGTACCTCTTGTAACCAGAATTCACATTTTGACAGCTTGGCATACAACTTTTCCTGCCTCAACAGCTCCAACATGGTTCGTAAGTGCTGATCGTGGTCCTCTTTGGTTTTCGAATATATCAAAATGTCATCAATAAACACGATAACAAATTTGTCGAGGTACGGTATACAAACTCGATTCATAAGATCCATGAAAACTGCGGGAGCATTAGTTAGTCCGAACGGCATAACTAGGAATTCGTAGTGGCCATAACGAGTTCGGAACGCCGTTTTAGACACATCTTCCTCTTGAATCTTAACTTGATGGTAGCCGGATCGAAGGTCGATTTTTGAAAAATAGTTTGCCCCTTGAAGTTGGTCAAACAAGTCATCTATTCGTGGAATAGGGTATCGGTTCTTGATGGTAACTTTGTTTAATTCCCGGTAATCGATGCACATTCTAAAACTTCCATCTTTCTTCTTTACGAACAATACCGGTGCTCCCCAAGGAGAATAAGTAGGACGAATGAAACCCATATCTAACAACTCTTGTAACTGGTTAGATAATTCTTGCATTTCAGAGGGTGCAAATCGGTAAGGTGCCTTAGCAATAGGGGCTGATCCTGGGATTAAGTCAATACGGAATTCAATCTGTCGGTTCGGTGGTAATCCAGGTAGATCATCGGGAAAGACATCGAGGTATTCAAGTACAATGGGAATCTCTTATATGCATTTCTCATCAGGGTTCTTTATAGTCACGTTTGCCAAGAATGCTATACAACCTTGGCGTAAACATTTCAACACTTTGAGATGTGACACGAAAGGTAATATCGAACCAGACTTCTCTCCCTGTACCACAATCACCTCACCATTCGAAAAGGGAATTTTAACTGTCTTGTCGTTACACACAATTTCTGCCTTATTCTTGGTTAACCAGTCCATGCCGACAATAACATCGAAACTTCCTAACTCTACCGGGAGTAGGTC
Source organism: Bidens hawaiensis (assembly GCF_021521415.1). Classification (NCBI taxonomy): domain Eukaryota; kingdom Viridiplantae; phylum Streptophyta; class Magnoliopsida; order Asterales; family Asteraceae; genus Bidens; species Bidens hawaiensis. Next base: position 1,352,187 of record NW_027491131.1, read on the forward strand.
AATAAGGAATGGGTGGTCATTAAGAATAATGGAAAAGTTTTGGATTATTTGGTTGACAGTTATAGAGTTACCGTTAGCGAGTTCTATAGTATATGGATTTGTTAGCTCACTAACTGGCATATTATCCAGGGATACAAAGCTAGTGGAAACAAAGCTTCTATCGGCACCAGTATCAAATAATACAGAAGCATATTGATCAGAAACAAAAAATGTACCTGTTACTACGTTCGGGTCTTGTCGTGCTTCCCCAGACCCGATAACGAACGCGCGTCCCCGAGGCGCACTTGAAGTCGATGCTTGGTTCGGTCTAGCATTTATTCTTTGATTCAGCTTAGGGCAATTTCTTCTAATATGATCTGTACTGCCGCATTCATAACCGGCACGGTAGGTTGCTGCGGTTGAAGTTTGTTGGATAGATTGTCACAGTTTACCACCAAGTTTTGACACCAAAATAATGTTAATATGATAAATAAGCAAAACTTAATAAATGCGGTAATGAAATCAAACCATAAGCAAGTAAGTTGTCGATTAAACCATTGCCAAGCGAATCGGGCGCCGGTAAATCAACCATGAGCAAATAAATAGAATAAGACCGTTGCCAAGCGAATCGGGCGGTGGTCAATAGAATGAGAACCCTCTCCAAGGGGATATTTCAAACGATTGCATACAAAGACAAATAAGCACATAAGTAGATTTGATTAAGCACACACAATTACACGTTTGCTATTTGTTGATATGTATGTATAGATATGTATATATATAGTATGATATACGCATATGTCCCCAAAACGTATTAGAAAACTGAGTAAAATAGGGGAATGATAAAACTCACCTTAGATGGAAGTCAAGTGAATATAATTAAGAATAAACGAGTAAACGGATAAGCAAGTCGTCCAATACGCGTCAAACGAGATAATTAATCAGAACCTGAAACTTTGTGATATGAAACTATAAATAAAATCGAACTTAATGCCACTGGAATCAATCCAAACGGATGAGTAGAACTCTAGTTATGTTGAATTAAACGTTTAAGCGAGCTGGTACTGACCAGAATCCGAACAGCCATTCGGAAGTCTGGTTTTGGCCAGTAGCCTTAAAATCATGTTACGAGAATAAAAGTCTTCTGGACCGAACATTGAATCCGACCAGAAGTATGAGAAAACGGATAGTCAAACTTGTTGACTATTTTGCCCTTTAACGAGTTTTAAACGAATTGACCAGTCAATACCCTTCAACCACCGAAATTGATTGAAGGTTATTGACTGGGGAATATATATGAATGTTTCCTATGTTTAAAACTTACCCGAAAAGTGAAAGGATCGTTGAGAAACGGAAGTCAAAGGTCGGTGCATAAGCAAAGTTAACCGTTTATGAGTGTATCTTCAACAATAATGCAAAAACCGAAGAAGATGATGAAGGTTGGAGGTACGTGACGGCTAGGAATTGTGAATTAGGGTTTAGGGATGATTTGTGGTGGAGAAATAATGATATGTTTATATAGGATACACTAAATCGAACTAAATATGGTAACTTACTCGTTTTAGAACTAGATGGGCCTTTAATGATCACCAGTAAATTTCGTTCTTGATCAAGGGTTAATGAGTATGGACATGTATCTAAGATATATTAGTCTTCTTGGGTCTTAAAACACTCGATTATGTCCTAAAATAAGCGATTTCGGGCCAAAAACGAACTAGGAAACAATAATATACGAAACGAGCTGTGCAGGTAGCCCATAGCGTTACGTGGTGGGCCTAGGCCATCCCACCACATGGTGTTCCGGCCAAAAGGAGGAAAATATCATCATTTGTCAACTTTAGTCCCTATAGTTTGGATTTAGGTCATTTAACGAACTTTTTATGCATAGTTTAAGATTTGAACAACATATAAAGTATAAGGGGCCTAAAGTGAACATTATAAACTTAATTATTTATAAACACTTGATTTTTAATAATAATAAAGGTCAAAAAATGTTTCGTTCGTAAACGAATACGGGTTTGGAAAATCCGAAATGTTACATATAAAATAATAATATTAAACCCAAAACACATCAGACGACAAATGCATGCCCCCCCCCCTCACTTATCGCCCTTTTATAGCCTGAGGGCGGTATTATAACCCCCTTGTCGTCAAATCATACATTTTTTCGCCCCACTACACTCAGACCTGATAGCTTAAATATTAATTGAGGTAGTGGAGGACCGGAGGTGCATGTTTATTTTCATAAATGTCTTGTCTCATATTCAAAGTAACTAGCCTTTTCTACACGGCGCGTTGCGCCGGGGCAGTTGGCAAAGCCCCAGTGTTGAAACACGGGCGTTGGTTAAACCCGAAAGTTACGATGATGATTCGACACAAATTCGGGCAGTATCAGCTGCGTTCGTTATGATATAGACACCATTGGTAAAATTTAAGCGTTAAAACCCAAAAAGTTAATTTGCATTAACATATAAAAACATTAACATATAAGAAAACAAAATATTTAAGACGATGTTTATTTGGTTGGCTCACCCGGAATATGGTAAAACCCAAGCGTCGTGGTCCCGAGCATTGAGGTGGTAACTTGACACGAATTCGGTTGGTTTTGATTACGTACATTATAGTACCAGAAATAAAAAAAACAAAAAATATAAAACTCGAGCGTTAAAAATTAAAGCGAATGAGCCAAATTCACATATAAAAAGACTAACATATGAACAAATAAAATATCAAAACGATATTTATTCAATCAGTTAAACTCGTGCCACTGTTAAAATCTGAACGTTGTAGGTCTCGAGCTTTGTGGTGGGGAGTTGGCACGAATTTGGACAATTTCGTTTGTGTTCCTTATGGTGCGTTATTAGCGATATTAGTAAAATCCAAGCGTGAAAACTCATAAAATAAATTCGTCAAATTAGCATATAAAAAATAAATTTAAAACGACGTTTTTCGATCGTTAAAACCCATGCGTTGGTAAAACCGAGTGTTGTCATTCCCAGGCGTGATTCGGCAAATCTTGGGCGTTCGTAAAACCAAAGCATTCTCTGTCACGGGCGTCGTGGCGGTGAGTCAACGCGAATTTGGTTTGTTTTGGTCATGTTCACTATGGTGCCGAAAGCAAAACAAAAGGGTCGGTAAAATCCGAATGTTTTCGGTCCCAGGCGTTGAATCGGTAAAACCTGGGTGTTGGTAAAACTCGAGCGTTGTGGCAATAAGTCAACGCGAATTTGGTCGGTCTTGGTTACGCTCTTGACAGTACCGAAACTAAAAACAAAAGGGTTAATAAACCCAGGCATTGTCGGTCCCGGGCATAAAGGTGGTGAGTCGACGCGAATTCAGTCGAAGGTTACTTTCATTACGGTACTGGAACTAAGTAAAAACGTCGGCAAAATCCAGCTGTTACGGTGGTGATTCTGTATAACCTGAGTGTTGTCAGTCCCGGGTGTTGTGGCAGTGAGTCGACACGAAATCAGTTAGTTTTAATTACGTTCGTTACGATAACGAAACTAAATAACAAAATAAAAGCAAAAAGAACGTGGCCTAATAACAGACCGCCACTTGGCCCAATGAGATGCTAGCGGCACCAAGCTTCTACTTTATATATACTACTTTATATATGCTAGCGGTTTAACATAAACTCGACCTATTTTGCTAAATTTTTGTTTAACTATTTAACTTGAAACTGAGTTAAAACTAAATCTTAACTCACAGTTTTCACCTTGCATTCGTTGAACAATTCAGAAACAATAATAATGAGTAACTAAATACAGGGCCGGCCGGGCCATAGGGCAATGTAGGCGACCGGCCGGGGCACTTAATTTTCAGGGGCACTTAATTTTCGGGATCAAAACGCACATAATATGTTGTTATAACGCGTAATGAATGATGATTAATGTTTCTCCGTTATAGTCTAAATGTTTTACGAGATTTAATTGATTTATAACGTACGTTTTACGGCGTTTTTGATGTTCGCCGGAGTTTTCTCGCCGGATTCCGGCGAGCCGGAAAATCAAAGTAGGGGGTGACGGGTGGGTTTGGGCTGGGTAAAAAACAAATATGTATATTATTTTAAATATTTTACATTTAAGGCCCTTGCAAAATCAAGTTGTTTTAAGATAGAAAATTAAAGTAAAATTACAATTTGAACCTTGCACTTTGAAATATTATAAAAATGTAATAATAAGTTATAAACTTGGATATTTTGTTATATTATACTCGTATTGTTAGAAGATCGTTTAATTAAAAATTAAATCCCGGAGTTTCGTGAATTGGACAAACGAATAGAAAATGAGCTATCGATAAACTTAAATCATCAAGATTGAAATATTAATGATGCACGATAAACATGAATACATTGAAACGACAAATCGGGTCTGTTTAACGAATGCGAATGCAAAATCAAATTCGAATAAAAAAAAGAAATTAACGAATGTTACATGAAACGAATATTGAGAATATTATATATATATATATATACATACATATATATATATACACGCACACACACAAACATATATATATATATATGTGTGTGTGTACACACACATATATTTTTTATATATAAAATATTTTTATGAAAAAAAAAATGTATATTTAATGTTTTACCCTATACAATAACTAGCTTGATATAGTGGCAAAAGGGTATGACTCCTAACCAAAAGGTTGTAGGTTCTAGTCTCACTTGAGACATTTTTAAGCTTATTTTATACAAAAAGTATTTTACACAACCTTAATCATAACCAAGTAAGCTCATTTAAAAATTTAATAGTTTGAACCATTTACGTAAAGCCTAATTTTTATTTTTATTTTTTACTTATATTTCGTTACTCGTTAGAGTTTACGGGCCTTTTTATTTTGGCTCGACCGAGACGTATAAATTCTTGGAGACGGTCCAGACTAAATATAAACTCACAAATTTCCACCTTACATTCTTGAAGTGTTGAACCATTCAAATAATAATAAAAAATTTGGATTCATAATAAAACAAAAAATTAGTACTGTAGCTTAGCTACAGTATCACCGGCCACTTTCATTTATATATAGGTTAATACTTACATTATGCATGTTGTCGCTATTCTCAACATGATAGTATACAAGATTTAATATAAAATAACTAATTAGATAAACATTCATTAAAAAGAATTATACAAGATTTTGTCCTAGCCATTCACAAGCATCACCAACTTGGTGCCTATAAATATTAGTCCACAATGTGTCTTTCATCCTCACAAATCAAACAAGCAATCCAATCATTTTACAATCATGTCCGAGCATTCACAATCCTCATCCGGTCAACCAATGCCGGCATCAGCATCACCAACTCACAGCCATTCTCATTCATCCGGTCAACCAACACCGGCATCACCATGCAGCCAGTCATCAGTTCAACCAACACCAGCATTAGCATCACCACCATGCAGTCAATCATCCGGTCAACCAACACCGACATTAGCATCACCCCAACAACCTATGAACTATGCCGGCCAATGGTCCACAGGCCTTTGTGACTGCATCGACGATGTAACCAATTGTAAGCCTGTAACTTACCTTTATGTATGTCCTATAAACATCATTTTAAAAAGACTTAGTTTTTCTATCTAAAAAGTGTTGACACGACGTAACTGACTGCCTGTTTAACTTCTGTTTCGATGTAAACACTACTCTTTTGTAACAATGAGATGACCCATTAACCTAGATATATTTAATTAACGCGTGTAACATATTTTTAATGATATATAGGCTGCATCACGTTATGGTGTCCATGCATTACATTCGGACAAATTGCTGAAATTGTAGACAAGGGAACTACTTGTAAGTATCTATGCATCTTTTGTTGTGTACATATTCAAGGAACGTGGAACCTATTTTGGATTCTAAAGAGGAATTCGTATTTAAGATTTTGTTCATTAAAAAGATATTAAATGATTTATATATCATGAGTGATACTGTATAATCGATTTTCATAAAAATAAAATAAAATAAGTGAAAGAGACGTAGGATATGGTTTTTTTAATGGGAAAATGACCAAAATGTCCACCACAAAATATCGTCGAATAGACGGCTTTTGATTGTTACTTGACAAGATTCGTAACCAATCATATTCTGCCACTTATCCAAAAATTTCGTCGGGAGCAAAAAAAAAATCTCGTCGAAAGCCAAAAATGTTTCGTTAGAATCCAAAAAAAATCTCGTCAGAAGCCAAAAAATCTCGTTGGAAGGCAAGCAAATCTCGTCGGACCCAAAATAAATCTCTTGAGATGCCTAACAAATCCCACCGGCTGTGACGATTTAAAAGAAAACTATCAACCCTACAATTAATCTTGGTCATTTTCCTTTTTTTTATTACCTTAATCGTATATCCAAATTAACGTTTTAAAAAACCAATTAAGTAAAATTTTGGCTCATAACGAAACTCAGGGCGCATTCGTTTCACAGAATAGAATGGAATTGGAATTGGAATTGGAATTGGAATTTGCATAGGATTTGGAATTAGAAGGATTTGGATTTGGAATCTAAACATTCCAATAGGAATTGGAATTTGAAGGAATTGAAATCCAATTCCATTCTTGATGTGTTCGTTTGACAAATGAATTGGAATCGAGATTTTTTTAACGAGGATAACGGCCGAAACATTTTAGTTTTTTTAGATTTTTTGTTTCTTATTTATATTTCGCGTTATGATTTTTTTTTATTATTAATTTTTAAATTTTTTTAGGGGTTTCTATTATAAGAACCCCTCAAAAAAATATTCAAAAATAATAATAACAAATAGAAAACAAACAAATGTTAAAAACTAAAATGTTTTATTCGTTGTTCTCGTTAAAAAAAAAAATAAACCTCGAGAAAAGATTCCAACAAATTCACTTGAAATCCTTCATATTTCGAAAAGATTTAGAATCCCTTTATTTAAAAGAATTTGAAGGAATTGAATTCCAATTCCTTGACAACCGAACACAACAAAATGGAATTAAGATTTCAATTCCAACGAAACGAACACGCCATGTCATGGGATTTTAATTCCAATTCCTTTGAATTCCCATGAATTCTGTGAAACGAGCGCGCCCTTAAAATATTTTTGTTGTGTATATATTTTTGTTGGTGTATACAAATCATCTAAAAATGCCAATATTTGTAAATTTAATCACTAATATTAAGTTTGATTTGACATGTATACACAGCTTGTGATGATCATGCGGTCCTTTACGCTATACTTATGTTAGTCACCGGCTGTCAATGTATATATTCATGTATATACCGGTCTAAAATGAGAAAACAATACATGTTGCCTGGGGATCCATGTTGTGACTGTTTGCTACATCTTTTTTGCGAGTCTTGCGCCTTGTGTCAAGAGTATCGTGAACTTAAGAACCGCGGATTTAATATGTGTCATGGTAATATTGAAATTAACAACGCTAGATATAATCAGCAAGCATGATCGAGCCGAGCTTAAACGAGCCCGAGATACTCAAAATCGGCTCGTGAAAAACCTCGATCGAGTTGAGCTTAAACAAGCTTGAGCTTGAGCTTGAGCCTAAACATAAGCTCGTTTAATATACGAGCCTGTGCTAATCACTTATCAAGTCTTAACGAGCCTATTTATTTATATAAATTTTATTTAATATATAATTATTAATATACATAAAGTTACTTTATGAGAAAAATAACTAACTAATAAATATTATCTTATATATAAAATATTAAAATTATACGTGAAATATAATATATATATATATATATATACCTGCATATAAACATATAAAATTAATTAATAAATATTAAACGAGCCGAGCTCAGGCTTGGCTCAGCTTGTTTGCAACCCCGTATTGACTATGCATTTTCATAGAAGGGGATACTAATTCTAGATTTGATTCGTTTTGCGATATTTGTTTAGGATGGCATGAAAGCGTGGAGAGGAAAAATAATGTTGTCGTAACGCCACCGTGTGCTCAGGCAGGAATGAAACGTTAATTAGGAAGTGTTGAATGCATGAAGATTTATGATATGATGTTATCACTTCTCCTCGTGTTCTGAGTTTATTGGTTTTAATAATAGGGGTATTTACATATTTCTTCTTCCTAAACTTTGAAATTACATATTTTCTCAAACCATGCTTAAAAAGCATTGTACATTTTGCATTTAAAACTTATATTTTGAGGAAATATATAATTTCAAATGTTAGGAAGGGAAAATATGTAAAAATTCCTAATATGAATATAAAAGTTTGTTTATGATCAAAGTGTTCTTAAAGTTAGTTTTGAACATAGAATATTTTTCTTTTTTTAAATAAATCCATAATCAAATAAAGACACCTAAGTTGGTTAGGAATCATTTGGGCCGACACTAAAATCCTTTCAAAGCTGACGTGACTGTCGTGACAAAACCTTTATATGACGTATGTTGTGAACAAGCTACAAATGAGCCTAAAGAGGAATGATTACTCTAGGAAGATGCCGGCTGTGCTTAGGCAACATAAGAGCCTATACAATGAAGTCCGGATCATTTAGCTTATCTTATTTATACTTATGCTATGTATTTGTCACACTATTTAAGTCTGGATCATTTAGCTTAGACTATGAAATATTAGAAGTTATTTAAGTCTTAAAGGTCCATATGTGGGTCTTCAAGACAGTTATTTAACCCGTCTTTAGCCGCCAATCCTAACTGTAACAACAGTTGTATAACCACCAAAACCATGGCTACATGCCTACAAATAGTCGTCGTGATCTATTATTTGGATGTATATATTCTCTCTAAACGAATTATGGTTTGTTAGTCGGTCAGGTTTCACAAAAGTTGGTTCCCATTGCATAACACTTAGTTATTCTAAGTGGTTACATGTTATGTGGTATAGTTTGTTTATTCACCAACGTTTTGTGTTTGTTTATTTAACAAACTTTGGTAACTTTTGATATATGAATAATAAGAGATTACAAATTGATTAAATAGTAAAAGGAACCTATATTAGGTAACCATAATCATAGAAAATATATGCATGAATATATGCATAATATATGGCCAAACATAAGATGCCAATACTCCCCCTCAAGTTGGAGTGTGTAGGTTTCGAACACCCAATTTGCCAAGTAGAGCATGAAGTTGTAAAGACCCAAGTGCTTTGGTAAATAAATCGGCAATCTGCAACGTAGTAGCAGTGTGAAAAGGTTTAATCTCTTTTGTTTCAACTCGTTCTCGAACAAAGTAGCAGTCCATTTCTACATGCTTTGTCCGTTCGTGAAAAACGGGGTTGTTGGCGATTTGTATGGCAGCCTTATTGTCACAAAAGAGAGGTGTGGGGCCAATGAGTTTAACTTCCAGCTCCTTTAGGAGCCAACAAACTCAAAGAGTCTCACTAACGGTGTTTGCCATGGCTCGATATTCAGCCTCGGCAGAGGAAAGAGAAACCACCGATTACTTCTTAGATTTCCAAGAAATTGGCCCACCACCAAAAAGCAAAACATAGCCTGTCCTCGATCTTCTAGTGAATGGGCAACCCAACCAATCAGAATCAGATTATGCCGTGAGACTCAAACCGCCGTCTTTTGGGAGCAGTATTCCTTGACCAGGTGTGGTTTTCAAATATCGAAGAACTCTATTTGCCGCGTCCATGTGATTCTGTCGCGGATCGGCAACAAATTGACTCAAGATATTTACCGAGTAAGTGAGGTCCGCTCGAGTCGCCTGAAGATAAAGTAGCTGCCCGATCAACCGCCGGTATTGATTTGCATCGACCTCAGGTTCTTTACTTTCTTTATCAAACTTCAGGTTTTGTTCCGTAGGAATCAAGCTTGGACGACACCCTTGCATACCGCTATCTTCAAGTATGTCTAATGTATATTTTCGTTGGCTAAGAACCAACCCCTCGGAGGTACGAGCAACCTCAATGCCCAAAAAATATTTAAGTGTCCCCAAGTCTTTTATGTTGAATAGTTTATCAAGATACTCTTTTGTGGTTTGTATCTTCACATTGTCATTTCCAACAATGATTACATCGTCGACGTATATAAGAGCAGCCACAAAAGAGCCACCCTTTTTATATGTAAATAGGGAATGATCAGCATGTGATTCCTTGAAGCCAAGTGTAGATAAGGCCATGGTAAATTTGTGATACCAATTTCGAGAAGCTTGCTTTAAGCCATATATTGATTTTCTTAGTCGACAAACCTTGTTTCCTTCTTTCTCAAAACCTTGTGGAACTTTCATGTAGACCTCTTCATCTAAGTCTCCATGCAAAAAGGCATTGTTCACGTCTAATTGATGGATGATCCAATCCCTTTTAACTGCAACGGCCAACAAGGTTTGGACGGTAACTAACTTAGCGACCGGAGCAAAAGTATCGTGGAAATCAATTCCCTCCAATTGGGTGAACCCCTTTGAAACGAGCCTCACCTTATGCCTTTCGACTTCACCATTTGGCTTGTATTTTATTTTATAGACCCATTTCGAGTCTATTGCTCGTTTGTCCTTTGGTAATTCCTCAAGAGTCCACGTCTGGTTTGCTTCAAGTGCTTTTATTTCTCGCCTCATTGCCTCTCTCCATTTCTCGTCCTGTACAGCTTGTTTAAAAAATTTTGGCTCGTAGTTTGAGCTGATGGCCGCTAAAAAAGCTTTATGAGTATTGGAGAATTTTTCATAAGAAATAAAATTGGCTAAGGGATATACCGTCGAGGACTCTTGATTTGCAGCGGGTAGTGCATGATCTACGGATGGTGGTAGCTTGACTACATAGTCGTCGAGGTGCTGTGGTCTTGATCGGATCCTCTTTTCCCGAACCGGTTCCTCATTATTTGTTTGCAATGTAGTGTTTAAATGTTCAAATTGGGCATGTGGCCCACTTGATGTGCTTGGTTGTATATTCTGGACATCATCTAGCGGATCAGTGACTTGTGGCATATTTTCAATTTCTTTTTGTGGCCCATAATCATGCCCACTCAAAAAGGTGTCTTCATTTTGAGCATTTAGCCCAATCTCATTTTCAACTTGTTGCTCAGGTACAAATTCTTGCAAAGGAGTTTCATCTTGATCTTGTGGATCAAAATTGGTTTCTTTTTGATGTGGTGGTCCAAGGTTGGTGTTTTGTTCACTGTTGTTCGGATCAAGTGTATTAGCTATATGTTTATTGATAGTTCCCAATGCATCATCATATTTAGCATAATACCAACTAGGGAATTAAAAAATGATGGGGTCTCCTTTGTCATCAGATGTGTCAATAGTGGCATAGGGAAACGCATTTTCGACAAACTTTACGTCCCTTGACAAGATCATCTTCTTGCGTTTTGTGTCGTATATTTTGTATCCCTTTGTTCCCGGTGGATACCCCAAAAATATTCCTGGACTCCCCCTTTCTTCAAACTTGTCTCCTTTAGTTTCAGTGTTTCGATAATACGCCAAACAACCAAAAATTCGTTGGGTTTTTTGTTTAAAAAGAATTTCATATGGGGTTTGATTGTTAATGGCCTTTTGAGGGGATTCGATTGATGATATGTGTGGCTGTGAGAATACACTCACCCCAAAAATTAGTCGAAAGATTTGCTTCAAATCTAAGAACCCTTGCCGTTTCAAGCAAATGTCTATGTTTCCGTTCCACCACACCATTTTGTTGTGGTGTGTGCGGACAAGTGGTTTGAATGACAATTCCTTGTTCGGCGTAAAAATCAACCATGTGATTTGAAGTAAACTCCCCCCATTATCACACCTAATCCTTTTCACGCTTTTATTAAACTGAGTTTTAACCATTCTACAAAAAACAATTAAACGATCACTTGCCTCATACTTGTGTTTGAGAAGATAGACCCAAACGCTCCGACTGAAATCATCCACGATAGTTAAGAAATAGCTTGCCTGTGACAAAGAGGGGGTTCGGTACTTTCCCCAAATGTCGCAATGCAAAAGATCAAAACAATCTTGGGTTTTAATAAAACTACGTGGAAAATATGACCCTACTTGTTTTGCTTTGGCACATGAATCACAAACATCATTTGTAGTCTTCAAAGGAAAATTCTTAACAAAATCTAAACGTAAAAGTTTCTCGTCAGAAAGCATGACCCAATCTCTTGTGCCAAGTGTCAAGAGTGGCCAGCATTTCCTTCCTTTCTCTTTCCACCATTCCGATCCGATATAGACCTTGCTTGCACTTACCCACTCCAATCAAGTTCCTCGAGCTCAATCCATGCATAACACAAAATGAAGGGAAAAAAGTTATAGCACATTGAAGCTCTTCAGATAAACGACTAACAGACAAAAGATTGCAATTAAACTCTAGAACATATAAAACCCCTTTAATTTTGGCTCCATTTGGGAGGGTATGGTTTCCTCTCCCTTTAACTGGTATAGAGTCTCCATTTGGAATGATAACCGGTAATTCATGAATGGTTTTTATTGTTTCTTCAAGCTAATCATCTATGTGAGTAATATGCTCGGTAGCACCCGAGTCAATAATCCATTCTTTAACTCCATTTACTCTGCCTGCCTTGTTAGCGGTTGGTGGTGCTTTATTTTCAAACGAGTTGGTTTTACCTCCAAAGTGATGCAAAAGTTGTTGATATTGCTTGCCATTTAGTCCCGATATCGGACTCGAATCACTTTCAGCATAGGCTTCATTCTCTATACTCTGTTTCTTATCAAAGGAAATTCCCCGTTGTTGTTCATCTTTAGAGACAATGTGGTAAGCATCATTAAGGGTTGGGGTCGGCTTTAGTGCAAGAATTTTTGTTCTTATAATCGAAAATTCAGAATCCAGGCCCATTAGAAACTCATACAACCTTTCCTTTGGTTCCAGATCACTAACTTGTTTCTTGATGTTGCAAGTGCAGCCATCACATGTACATCGAGGTGTCAGTAGAACGGCTTGTATCTCGTCTCAAATCCCACACATCTTAGCGTAATAGTCTGAAACGGACGCACCATCTTGTCGGGTCACTGCCAGACTTTGTTTTAGTTCATACGCATTGGGTGCGCTTTCTTTCCCAAGTCTTTCTTGGAGATCATAAGGTGAGTAGGAGGAGGGATACTGCCATCGGGTCTAACGGAACCTGTTTTATCTCCGGCCATGATCGACGGAGACTGGTTTGACGTGATACGTCTCAGGCGGCTTTGATACCATAACAAACTTTGGTAACTTTTGATATATGAATAATAAGAGATTACAAATTGATTAAATAGTAAAAGGAACCTATATTAGGTAACCATAATCATAGAAAATATATGCATGAATATATGGCCAAACATAAGATGCCAATATTATTAGTCTAATGGGTGTGAACCAAATCACCAATGACGAATGTTACTGAAGTATGAAAAATATGGCATATGAACTTTACTAGACACAATGATGAGTAAATAAGTTAAGGATTTAATCGCATGCGAAGTATTGTAAAGAAATTTTGTTTTTAAGGTTGTACGGTATTGAGTTGATTTGACGGCTGACACATTTAAAGCATCGCTTCTTGTACCCATTCGACGCCTAAATGATGGATCTTAATGGCTTCCCACATCTCTTTGGCTAGACTGAGATTGCCAGCCTGCAAAACTTGCTCTTCGGGTATCGATTGAAACAAAAGTGTGATTACCATGTTATCCTTCTTCGCATTCCCCCGTTCTAGGTTCAATGGCTCGCAGTATGCCATAAATGTTAAAAATATGACAGATCCACATCGCCCAAATAGTGTGATTAACTGACTTACACCAAACATTAGAGCCCTGTGGGATTGTTATTAATGCTATTACAGTAGGGCCCACCCAACAATGTAACTGGGTGAAGCTAGGACTCGAGGTCCCAATAAATATAAGTCCCCTAACTAAAAAGTTATGCAAACATGGCTATACTCAACAAAATTATACTATTCGTAGCAAGGGTCAATTACGTACCATCAGGTGTTAGCATTCAAGTATTTTTTTTACAAAAATCTTTTGTCACTTTAATCCCTTATATTTGCTAAATACATGTTTAGCCCATCTACTTTAATTATGTTTTAAAATTCCTTTGATTTTTTTACCTTGCTAATCTCTCAACGTTGCTAATAGCATGCTTAGCTCTTGTACTTAAATAAATTGTTTTCAAATTCTTTTGATTTATGTTTTTAACTTTACTTGTATACATGTTTAGTCCTTCTACTTTAATTAAGTTTAATCAACACAATTTTAGTGCCTCAACTTTGCTAATAACATGTTTAGCTCTTACTTTGATCAAGGTTTCAAGTTCCTTATTTTTCTTTGACATGTTTATCCGTTCACATTCCTTAAATTTAACTAAAAATTTCTCTCTTTTAAATATATCCTCCATTTTTCCAAAACCCTTTTTCAAGTCTCATTCCCCATATAAACACTATTCCAATTAAATTATACTTCTTTATTTAATTTTTATTATTATTTTTTTTCTTCCACTAACATAAAATATTAAAAAATGGTTATGCGGTGAATAGTAACCCCTCAAGTATAGGTGAGTAGTGCTTCTTGCGCAAGTTTAAGGGATAGAAATAGAAATGGAAGATGTGATGTGGTAGTTTGTAACATTCGTTACTTTTCATACCCGAAAACCCGACCCATTTTAAATTTTCGGTTTTGTTTCTTAATATATATATATATATATAATATCGTTGCATGTATTTTTCATTTGTCATTTTCATTTGTTTTTGGATTTGTATTCCTTAAACTGACACGTTTCGTCGTTTCAATTTATTCGTGTTGGACATTCGTTGTTAAGATAATATTTACGAGGATTTAAATTATTGTTTGTTCTCTTTCTTTTCATTTCAATCTATTAATGAAACCCGAAATGTAAAGCTTTAAAGCTTAAACAATTTAATTCGCTAACGTGTCGTGTATAATTTAAAAGATGCTCAAATATTATAAATTTTTGGGTTTTTAACTAAACTCAAAACTTCAAGGTTGTTATTGAAAATATACTTTAGTTTAAAAGCTACTCTGACTAGAAAGTTCAGGGACCAGAATTATAACTTAATTAAAATATAATATTTTTATAAAAGAAGGACCCAGCCCCCCTTCCCTCTCCCGTATTTCCGGCGACCTCCACAACTTCCGGCGACATCATTAATTTAACCATAACGCGTTTTAACATCAAATAATGATTGTAATAACATTCTCCATAAATTTACAACGTTAAACAACCATTATAACACCGGTTTATGATTTCAAACGGCCAAAATTTTATTAAAACCCATTAACGAACATTTATCATCCAACGGCTCGATTAAGACTATAAGTACACTCTCTAGTATCTTAAATTTCAGTTCAAGTAAAGTTTTCCGGCGAAGCTTCAATTACCAACAACCAAGATACTATTCCAGGTAATTAATTCAGGGTTATTGTTCATTTTTGTCCATATATCAAAACCCCTAACATAATCTGATCAAACATGGAATGAAATTGTGAAATTAGATTTCTAAGGTTATTAGCGTAGAAGATGAACTAGATTGAATATATATATACAATTGTTTTCAATTAATAAATTAATAGATTGATGGAGCAGTTGGTTAGAAAGTTTGTATGACAAATGAGAGACCTGGGTTAGCTCACATTGTTTTTGGTAACTTTTTTATCTATTTTATTAATAAATAAAGCTCAAATATATATAATAAATTAATTAAAAATCATGATAAACTAAATAAAATTTCTTAAATTAAATAAATATTTTTATAAAATAAATTACATTAAATCTCACCATTTATCCATATAAAAACTATTTTCTAAACTCGTTTAACTGTTAATAAAAATTCGTTTCGTTAATGTTAATTCATTAATGGCAAACTATTAAAAAAAATTCGTTAATCTCGTTAAACAAGTCCGTCATAAATTGTAACTGTTAATCCATGACTTATAACTCGTTGTCTTTCTCATAGTTACGTAAAATTATTAAAGTATATTAAAATAATCAAAGACTTTGAAAATAGTAATAACTATAATAAAATAATAATTAAATCCCAATAAATTTATACAATAATTAACATTATTAATTACATTAAATTGTCGTTAAACACCCGTTTTATTTTACTTATAGCTTGTGAGGTTCAACCGACTCGATTCACTTGACGCTTTTCGGCTTTTACTTAATTTTACTACATATCAAAGGTGAGTTTTCATAACTCTTTTTTACTTTTACACGTTTTGGGGTGTAGCACGTCCAAACTTGGTTTTCTTGTGTCAAACTAAAGTTCACATGTGTGTCTTATATGTATTTCTTTTGTATCATATTGCTTGTAAACTATGTGATTATGTACTATTTGTTTACTGTTTTTGGTTGGTGGAGACTCATACTCATAGTGGAGGGTCCAACGGGACGTACATGCGCCGTCTATTTGTTAATGGCGGTATCATACACACACTCATAGCGGGAGGGTCCGACGGGACGTACCTGCGCCGTCCATTTGTTAATGGCGGTATCATACACACACTCATAGCGGGAGGGTCCGACGGGACGTACCTGCGCCGTCCATTTGTTAATGGCGGTATCATTATCATATTCTATACTCCAAGTAGCTCGGCCAACGGGGGTTCCTTTGTAGATTTGACTTATGTCAAGGGAATGGGAATATCATGTATTTACTTTTCTTTGGCTATATGATTGAGACTATACATCTTGACTTGTGAATTTTACACTTTTCGTATATATATATATGCAAAACTTTATGAATTCTCACAAACATTATTGTTGGCAAAATATATTATTTTAAACGTGCTGCAGGTTGAAGTTTAAGGATCGAAGAATAGAATAGTTGGACCATTAGGTTACAAGAGACGAAAATTCAAAGTTTATTGTTTTAATATTTGATTGTGTATTTGTGATGTATTGAAATGAATTAAATATAATTATTGTCGCTTTAATAGCGTTATGAGCTTATGAGTGATCTGTACGTCACACCCGGGCGTATTCCAATTTAGCCGGTGTGTTACAAGTTAAAAGACACTTCTTTTCATTATTCTCTTGAAATTCAGAGATGAGGTTTATTATGGGGAGCCTATTGTCAATGCTTTAACATACACACTTTTGTTTTTTCTACATTTTGACGTTAATTTTTGTAACTCCCATTTTTAAACCGATGAGCTTTCACACGTACGACGGTTACGCTTTAATGTTTTTTTCCCATGGTTATCCCTTTCAGTTGTTATACCGAGTGCCAATATTGTAGGCTAGTAGGATAAACAAAAGCGTTCAAAGTTTATTGGGCCAGGTTACTTCAAATAATAGTTTGGGCTTGCACTTGGGTTAACAGAATAACTGGCATCAAAAGTCAAGATTCAAGAGCAACAAATTTGGCTTGCACTTGTTTAATAATTATGCTTCATTAAAAATTATGCTTCACAATTTTGTAAATTACACTCCTATACTAGTTTTGTAAGTTAAAAAAAATGTTCTCTCAAGCTACAACAGCATAACTACTGTTAACATACTGTAAACTAGTAATAAAAAACCCAAAAAAAATAGTAAAGGGACCGGTATTTCACTTCGCTTTGGATCTCTAAAATGGTTAGGCCACCCATGCTTTACAGGTTTGGTTTTATCTGCCATTCTCTACTCACTCAATCCAACCCTAAACTCAATCACCCAATTGGTCTTCCCTCCTTTGATCGCGACTTTGATCAATAAAATCAAATGTTCCTCGATCACAACTTGATCAAATATAGAAAACGAGTCAATCACCTCATCAAACCCTAGTCGAGAAACCTGCCTGGTCTCAACCCCGAACCTTGATCACAATTTGATCGGCCTTTGATAATATTCGATCCCACTTGATCAATAATCTCCACATGCTTATGTCGATCACACCTTGATCAATCGAGACTTCATATGTTAACTTCGACTAACTCCAATTCAAGGATTGAATTGATAAACAAAGCAGTAAACACACAAGAAAATGAAGATTGGATAACCCCCAATACATCCTATTATAACTAAGAAAACAACTCAATTACAATAACCACAATCATAGTAGTAGCCTTAATTACACCCAAACTTGGGCCTGCCACCCCTTTAACTCATGGGTTGAGTCCACTTCTTAGGCGCAAAAAAAACCCGAATCGAGAACAGGACCTTAAAAAAAACCGGAACCGGGTTTTTTATACCGGGTTTTTACTACCCGAACCTGTACCCGACCCTACCCATATGGTACGAATAGGGTATGCATTTCAGTACCAAAACCTGGAACCCGGAATCGGAACCAATTTATACTCGGTAATACCCGAAAACCAGAACCGATTCCATACCCAGAACTGGGTTTTTCCAATACCCGAAACCAGGTCTTTTCAAATACCCGATCTACACCCAAAATTACCCGAAAAATATCCCAAAAAAGTGCAGCCCCTTAAAAAAACTCAATCTATACCCGAAAAACACCAGGAAAAAACATGAAAAAAACCGATAATAGAGTTTTTTCAATACCAGAAAATAGGGTATTCAAACGGCCCGCTTCTATACTCGACCTGAACCTAGTGCATAGGGTATGGTTTTTAGAGCTAATACCCGGACCCTACCCGACCCTGGTATGGCAAATACCCGATCATACTCGAACCCAGTTCTATACCCGGAACAGGGTATTAGAAAAACCCGATTTATGCACCTCTAGCTAACAGGACCCTTGCTATAATCCGCAACGACACCAAAGTGTTGCTAAATTCTCACCGCTACATTATTCTCATTCTCACTAACCTTCACTTTCATTCGCATAATGACGAGGAAACCTTAATTACATTCACATACTTAAATCTTGAGTTGACATGCACTTGTTGTTCCTTTGTACTAACGATCAGTAGTTCCATAGTGAACGAACGAGCTTGTGACATGCCAAAACAAAAGAGAATGAATTACTTTGTGTCGGGATCATATTTCATTTTGGTTGGTAGTTTGAAAAGATAATGTTGATAAAAATGACATGACAAGCCACGATCAAGTACAAGCTATTAAGTCATTTCTAAATTTAAGCTACAACAAAATGCTAGACTAACTAATGTTTTAAAAACCGGTACGTACCGGCCGGTTGAACAGGTTATACCGGATTTTCGTAAGGCAACCGATATTTAAAATCTGGTATTTTTGGGCGGCTTGCTAGAAAATCTTACCGTCGGTTTTTTTTTTAAATACCGGTTTTTTTATCTTTTTTGCGGTCCATATTTTTTAAAAATGGCTTTTAACATAACAGATAAAATTGAAGCAAGTAAACACGGTAAACGACGATTCGTTAATCAACTAATTTTGTATCATGCAAATCCAATGTTGGTTGTTACATCTTTTGTAATTGACTAATTCCGTATACAAATTACAAACTTTCTATCTGACTCGACTATTGTACATATGTGATATTTGGTTTAAGTTTGATGCCTAATAATGTACTTTTGAGTTATTTTTTGAGCTAAAATTGTATTTATATGTAATTACAAGGTAAATTATCCAACTCAATTGAACCTCCCAGTACATTCCGGTTTAACCGGTTGTACCATTTTTAAACGAAATCCAGTACGAGTAAAATACCGATTTTTAAACCATCGGCAGTAACAATTTTTATGCCACACTTATAGGTGGCGTAATTATTATTGTTGTAGTTCGTTTTGTTTGTATTATACCAGAATGAAGTGAAGTAATAATAAAGGTGTATTATTTTTTTATTAATTTTAATTGTTATTTTTTTGTGTCTGTCAGTCTCAACTAACGAATTGTTTGCCGGCGGTCCCATATTTTAACGTATTTATTTCTAACGGTCCGCGGCTAACAGAATCCTAACGTCAATAGTTGCATGTCGCCGGAAAAATGTTTTTGCCGGAAAACTCACATTTTTTACTTGAAAAACTTAACATTTTCGTCCCAAACATATTTGTAACCTTGGATAAGACTTTTAGAAAGCTCTTTTCTAGTAAAAGCCTCAATTACTGAGGTTGCCAGACCATAGAATCATCGTCGGAATCAGTTGGTGGTGCTCAAGTGGTGGTGGTGGCGGCGGTGTTCAGGTTGAGGTTTCCAACAAAAAAATGTAACTTTTCCGGCCATTTTTCAGCGACCTGCACGTAACAACGTTAAAATTCTGTTACTCGCGGATCGTTATAGACAAATACTTTAAAAGATGTGACTATCAGCAGCCAATTCGTTAGTTGGGATCGGCAGCAACCAAAAGATAATAGTTAGAATTAATAAAACCAAATACACCTAATAATAATAATGTCACTTGCAAAGTGTATTGTAGTTACTATTATTTGTATTTGGTTGTAGCGGGATTATTCTAATCATAGCATCTACGGGATTTGTCATCGCGTTTTTGGCTCCTTCACTTTGTACAATATGCATGCTATTTCTTATTTGTATGCGATCCCGACCCTATTAAGTTAGAATTTGTTGAATTTTTATATATCAAACCAGCCTTTGAACTCATGCATTACATGGGATTTGTCAAATAATAAAAATAAATAAAGTCCATTATTTGAAAGAAATGAAAAAAATTAAAGGTAAAAAAAATAAAACATATTACAAATAATAAGAAGTTTAAAATCTCAAATTTACAAATTCAAAAAAATCTTTTTATATGCAACATCCGTCAAAATTGTTTTGACTCATTACCCATTGATAGCTACGATGAATGAGATGAAAGATTAGAGAATTAAAAGGAAAATTATAACCTATTTGTCTAAATTATTTTAACCCATGACCTATGGATATGAAGGATAAATAAGATGAGAAATTAGAGAATAAAGGAAATTGTAATCCATTGTCAAAATTACTTTGACCCATGTCACATGGATAGCTATAATGAATTAGATGATATTAGAGAATTAGAAAGGAAATTATAACCCATTTGCCAAAATGGTTTTGCCCTATAACCCATGGATATATAGGATGAATGAGAAGAGAGATTAGACCAATAATGAATATGAAATTGCCACATTATCCTCATTATTTTTTTTTTATTAGTATTGTTAGATTAGATTAGATTAGATGTTAGATTAGATTGTTAGATGTGAGTTTTCTTTCAAGAAAAACATGAGTTCAATCCCACAAGAATAGAATTTTACGATGACCCTTCAACTAAAGAAGTCTACTTCCACCATATATAAATACACACACAGTATATAAATACACAAACAGTTTCGTGATTTTCATTTATAGCATCAAGAGACACGTGCCACCTTAATATGTCTACGTAAAATTACATAGTACTAACCAGTGTTGTAAAATCCTGACTAGGCGTCGATTAATCGTTAGGCCACACTTCACCGATTAACTTTGGGTTAATCGGCCAATAGTCAAATCCGGCCAAAATAAGGATTAACCGGACTTAATCGGCTAGTTCTAATGAGGTTCTAGCCTAAATCAGCGGTTTCCGGCGAGATTCCAACAAAAATCAGCAGTTTTCAGCGAGATTCCAGCCAATTTCCAGCTAAAATGTGTTTGTGTTTGTATAAAACTGAAAATCACATACAAAAATGTGTGCGTGTATATATAAAACTGAAAATTATACATTAAAGTCCAATCCGATTAATCTCGATGAATCCCGATTAATCATGATTAATCGCTAGTCCTCATCTCACTGCCCAACTAACGAAATCACTAGTACCAACTACCAAGTATAAACCAACTATGTGGCTATAAATAGCTTCTCCACAACACCAAAATCACCATAGGCTCGAACCACCAAGCCAGACCACTTTCAGTACTCACCAGCGAGCTAGCTAGCTTAGCCCATGGTTACCTCTGGTCAATGGTCCACTGGCCTTTGTGACTGCACCAAAGATTGCTCCAGTTGTAAGTCCAGCTACATCAAATATATGAATATGCCACCACTTGTAACATAAGTTTTATATTATGTTTTGGAACCTTATTGCATGCATAGGTTGCTTGACATGGTGGTGCCCATGCATTGCTTTTGGGAGAACTGCCGAGGTTGTCGACAAAGGAACCACTTGTAAGTATCTTTCGATCCGATGAATGATATCTTTCGTGACGAAAATACTTAGATTTCTATTAGTACAACCAAAAAGCTAGCTAGAACTCAAACCCTGAATTCCATTAATCATTATGTTGATTCTAGACTCTGGCATCACTCGATTTACTCAACGACACGCGATTTACCTCTCTCATGTTGATCGTATGACCGATTGGTTGAGGGACACCCAATGGTATACATCATTTTTTTTAAGAAAAATTGCTTTAAAGGAACAGAGGAGCTATATTAAAAGTAAATATTTTTTCTCAAGTTATATCCGAATATTTATAATCATATTAGATCAAATATAAATAATTCTAGAATTGTGAATAAATTTCAGGTGCTAACCATATTCATTTATTATCATAAAGGGTGGCCCACGATTCATAGCGCGTTATTAAAAGTTAAATCTAGCCCGATTACCAGTTATTAGTGGTTTTAAAAGGTTTTAAAAGACAATTTTGTACTTAAAAAATTATAATTTAAAGTGAATTCATAAAGTGTTGTATTATACATCAAAACTTGTAAAACTCTTAAAGTAAAAAATTGTTAGCATTCTCTTCTCAAATCTACCTATTCTAATAAAGTAAAATAAATGGAGACGCTTGTCATGTTTTGGTTAATTCTCACAATTTTTTTCCCTCCAAAACTAATATACCCTAATATATGTAATAAATCAATAATTATTCACTTTCCTTTACACTATATTTATATAATATCTATATATTTTTATAAATATAAATATTAACATATTATTTTACTATACATTTCAAAATACTTGATTAATCCAAAAATCAACAACAAATCATGTTTCTCAAATGAAAATTATTTTAGGTTTTTTGTTGAAGTTAAATTTGATTTTAATGGTCAAAAGTTGGTAAATAGATTGTTTGGTACAAGTTAACTACATTTATGTCAAATTTTGTTATGGGTCAAAAATGAAAATTTTTAGTATTTTTAGAAGTTTAAGAATACAAAATAGATTTATCGTCAAATTTGTTGTGGGTTCAAAGTGTTGACTTTAAAATGTCAAAAGTATGAAAGTTAGAATTTTAAACATGATTCGGGTTTCAAGTTTGTTTTTAAGGGCATTTTTTGAAATAATCAAAAGGTTCGGGATTTGGAAAATTGACTATTTTTCCCTCAACTATTAAAACTTAAGAAAAGATTGCGAACACTTTCGACACGCCACCTCCATGCCTATCAATGCTTCTAACTTTTATCAAATTTCAAATATTTATGTCAACATTAATTTTTCGTTCAATGGTGATCAGAACGTTGTATAGGAAGCATGTCATGCAAAACTATGCTCAAATGAAACAAAATATTCACAAAATTGAATGAGTTAACATGTTATTTTTTATGTTGTCATTATGACAAAGTCGAGAAGCTCTCTGAAACTTATCAAAATCTTTTTTATGGTGTAGCTCAGAAAAACATAGTTCTTAAAGAACATCCATTGTTACAATTTAATATCCTACTTTCTTTTGATGGGTGGCAAATTTATAAATATATCAATAAAGGTAACGCCTCTTTTGTATTTAGGCTAGATGGTTAGAACTACTATCGTATGAGAAGTCTTATTTTCGAAATTGGTTCATAACCAAAATTCTTTCAATTATACATATATGATACCGAGAATGAATTTTTCAATAGAAAGAAGCATTCTCGGGTACGATTTTGCACGGACATTTTTTTATTAAGTTCATTTAAAAAACCATTTTGTGATATAAATAAAATCAATTTATGTACACACTGTATAGATACAAGCATAGATGTAATACATTTTTTTTTCATATATGCCATGTAATTATTTGTTTTACTTATAATATTATAATTTGAATTATCCCGTGTGTAACACGTGCTCTAAATCTAGTACTTTATAATATAGTATAGATAAATTGTTATAAATATATAAACTTGAATTTTTTTTATTAAGAAAAAAGATTATCAGTTGAGTTAGCCTTTATATGTGAAAATAAAATGATTATTCTCACTGATTTTCTCAATTTATAAAATCTTGAAGCTCTTAAAAATCATTATTTGATTTATTTTGAACATAAATCTTGAAGCTCTTAAAAATCATTATTTGATTTACTTCATGAGGGGTTCGACAAGGAGACCCAATGGGACCACTCCTTTTTTCCTTGGTTTTACACCCCCTTGTGCATCACATTCGAGACAATTGCAAGCTTCTTCTTCATGCCTGGTATCTTGATGATGGGACAGTCATTGGAGATTCAATGGAGGTGGCTAAAGTGCTGGATATCATTAAGGTGACGGGTCCAACTTTGGGTCTTGAACTGAATATTAAGAAAACTGAGCTATTTTGGCCTTCTTGTGATGGTACGAAGTCCCGTGACGGTTTATTCCCTGCTGACATCGGGAGACCATTATTAGGGGTGAAGCTTCTTGGGGGAGCTGTTAGTAATGACACCGGGTTTATTAAGGGTTTGGCAAAGAAGAGAGCTACTAATGCTGTTGATTTGATGCGTCTTCTCCCAAAACTTGGTGACTCGCAGAGTGAGTTACTTTTGCTTCGATCATATATGGGTATTGCTAAACTTTTCTTCGGTTTGAGAACATGCCAACCTGTACACATGATGGAGGCAGCGGTGTTTTTTGACAAGGGATTGCGTGAGGCGATCGAGGACATTGTAGTTTGTGGAGGTCCTTTCTTTGGAGACCTCCAATGGCGACTTGCTTCCTTACCCATTAAGAATGGTGGTTTGGGGTTGTATTAGGCAGTAGAGGCTTCCTCTTATGCGTTTGTGGCCTCGAGAGCCCAATCGTGGGTGCTTCAAGATCACATTTTACGAGACAGTGGTATATGTGGGATGGATTATGATTATTCTTGTGCTCTGGCTTGTCTTCGTGATATGATTCCAAGCTTTGATTTTAGCAGTTTCTCTAACAAAGAGACTGCCCCCTCTAAAGCCCAGCATGCATTGGCGAGCACTCTTTTTAGTAAAATTGTTCACGACATGGAGTCACACTTTAACATGACAAGCAGACAAAAAGCCATTTTTGAGTGTCTACAAGCACCACATGCTCAAGATTTTCTTCTTGCTATCCCTATAGATGGGTTAGGCCAGCATATGTCTCCAATGGAGTATCGTAGTATCCTTAAGTATCGCCTTATGATTCCTCTATTTCCGGTTGATGAGATATGTCCTGTTTGTCGTAAAGCGTGTTTAGACTCATATGGGGAGCACGCGGTGCACTGTAAAGAGCTCCCGGGGTTCAAGTACCGACATGATCTGGTTAGGGATGTGCTCTTTGATATATTCAGGCGAGCTGGAATTTCTGTTAAGAAAGAAGCACCTGTGAATTTCCTGACTGACCCGTCGGAGGGAAGATCATCTCTTCGACCGGCTGACATTTTGGTGTTTGGATGGATAGGAGGGAAATACGTGTGTGTGGATTTAACAGGGGTTTCTCCTTTGGTGGGCTTAGGGAGTAGTGGTTTCGCGGTCGGTCAAGCCGCATTAAAAGCTGCTTCAGGTAAGGTGGCAAAACATGAAAAGGCGTGTCTTGACAACCAACATGTATTTATTTCTTTTGCTTTTGACACTTTTGGTTTCCTCGCGCCTGAAGCTGTGGAGCTACTTACCTGTGTTCAGCGGGTCATGCATAGTAATGTTATGACTCCAAGATCAGCAAATATAGTTTTTAAAAGATTGGTTTTGCGATTCAAAAAGGGGGTAGCGGCGCAGCTTGTTGCCCGCTTGCCTTCTGTTTCGATGTAATCCAATAAACAATCAATAAATTTATTATGATCAAATAATGGTTTTCTACAAATCACGATAAGTTCTTTTCTATGGAAAAACATAATTAACTAGTTTTTTTTTTTCCTTTTACAACAGCTTGTTGCGCACACGGATCTCTTTATTTATTACTTGCCATGTTCACGGGATTTGAATGCCTGTACACATGCATGTATCGAACCAAACTAAGACAACAATACTTGTTGCCCAAACAACCTTGCAACGACTGCCTTGTCCATTGTTTTTGCAAGCCTTGCGCTCTTTGTCAAGAGTATCGTGAGCTTAAGTACCGCGGACTTAATCCATCTTATGGTAATGCATTTTTCTTGGTCGTTACGTTACAAGCTAGTTTAGAAATGAACAAATATGACGTGTTATTCATATTTTTATGGTCGGATTGGTTTAGGATGGAAAGAGAATATGTCTAAGCACAGTCAAGGAGTCGTGATGCCACCGGTTAGTCATGGAGAAATGAAATGTTAATTTCATCCATAACCGAAGAAGCTTTCTCGTAGACAAAAACGAATGTAAAAATAAAAAAGAAAAATTATGCATGTGATCTTTCAGTTGAAAGATTTTAATTATGTTTCTAGTTCAATAAATAGTCCCATCACTATTGATAGCTACTCTTATCAATTACAGGATTGAAGCCATACCTAACTAGGTAGCTATTAGGGTTGTTACTCTTAACCAAAACTCGAAACTTGGCCCGAGAAAATTAAATTACAATAAATGCACTTTTATGAATAATCCTAATTTGGTAAACATATATTTATAGACTTGTCCAAACTTGGTGAACAAAAAAAGTTATAAAATCTTAATTACATCCATTACGGTCACAAATCAACTCATTGTGGCTAGCTAGTTGGGCCTTCCACCCCTCAACTCACGAGTTGAATCATTTTCGTCGCTCAAACAACAATTGAGCCAGCAGTAGTCAGCTATAATCCGCAACTAAATCAAAGTGTCGCATATATTGTCCCACTAAACTTTTACTTTCTTTCGCATAATGACGAGGAAACCCTGATTACATTCACTACTTTAGTCTGGAACTGACATGCACTTGTTCCTCTAAACTAACGATCCATAATGATTGAATAAAGTTTGTGACATGTCAAACAAAAGATAATGAGTTGTTTTGTTGACGAAGACATTGTCGGGATCATATTTCATTTCGGTTCTTTTAAAATATCCTGATTTTACAATGTATTTCCGTTGGTAGTTTGCTTCATATTTATATCTAAAAATATACTTATTTAACACAACCTCTATGATAATTTATGAAAAGATAACGTTGATAAAAAATTACATAACCCACATTATCAAATATGTGATAAAATACAAATCATTTTTAACGTATAAATGGTACGAAGGGAACAAATCACATTGTGGTAATTTTGTAATTATGTTACAACAAAACACAAGTAGAGTAACAATAGCGAAGCTACATTTTACACAGAACGTTATTATTACTACAATGCTATAGTTCATTTCTATTATGAGATTTGCCACTATGTTGTTTGTTCCTTCACTTCATATAATTCACTCGAAGTTTATTATTTGTATGCGATCCCGACCCTATAAACCAAAGGGAGGTCAAGGGCATGGGCGAAGGTTAGTGAAGGCCATGTCCCCCCCCCCCCTCTCCGGACGAACTCGTCCAAACTTCGCCACTAGTCAAGAGGGTTTCACAATACTCCACTCATCGGAATTTGTTGAATTTTATGTGAATTTTCTTCTAAAAAAAGGTTAATAGAACTTTATGATGACCCTCCGAATAAATGCGTCTGCTTCCGACATACATATATACGCGTACTATGGTGACCACCTCTTAGGTTATTCTTAACCAGGGGCGAAGCTTAGTAAGGGCCCTGGACCCCCTTTTTCGCATTAGTGAAAATTTACTTGTTTTCGATTGAAAATTTGAGTCCGGCCCCTTTTGTTTATGATTTTTCTAAATTCATTTTGAGTCGGCCCCCCAACAAACTCGTCCAAGCTTCGCCTCTATTCGTAACCAAATCACTAGAACAAAATCGTGATTTCCATTTTTTAGCATCAAGAGACACGTGCCACCTTAATATGTCCACGTAAAACATATAGTACCAAATATAAACCAACTATGTGGCTATATATAGATTGTCCACAACACCAAAATCACCATCACCTTGAACCACCGAGCCAAAGCCCATGGCTACCTCTGGTCAATGGTCCACTGACCTTTGTGACTGCACCAAAGATTGCTCCAGTTGTAAGTCTAGCTACATCTAATCGTGGTTTTTAGTCAAAACCATGAACCAAACCGTTAGTTACGGTTTTTTATTTTTGTAAACCGAAACCAAACTGGTGAGCTCTTAAACCAAACCAAACTAAACCGTTAGTAGCGGTTTAGTTTCACGATTTGAACTAGTTGGAGTTTTATACAAAATGTCCAAAATAATTTATAATATTTTGTGGTAAAGCTCTCAATTTTCAATATTTTATATAACACACACACATATATATATATATATGTATATATATATATATTATATAAAATATTTAAAAATTAAATATAACTAAATCATACGGTCCGGTCCGGTTTTATACGGTTGGTTTTTGGTACAAACCGTAAACCAAACCGTTCGTCACGGTTTGAAGGTTTTCAAACCAACTAATTAAAAGTTAGAAAAAAAAACCAAAACCGATGACCGGTTTAGACGGTTTCACAGTTTCAAACCGAACCGTAAACACCCTAGCTACATCATATTTATGAATCTGTCACCACTTGTAACATAAGTTTTATATTATGTTTTGGAACCATATTGCATGCATAGGTTGCTTGACATGGTGGTGCCCATGCATTGCTTTTGGGAGAATTGCTGAAGTTGTTGACAAAGGAACCACTAGTAAGTATCTATTAGAGTCGTCTATAAGGATCACTTAAAATTTTGGGGTATGGGACGAGTAAAATTGGGCTCCTAAAATCGCATTATCAATTATGTGATAGATAATTTGATGATTTATCAATATGGCTGCCTTTCAAAAGCTTAAAACGAGCCAAAACAAAAAAGTAATAACAAACAATTTTTTACTAAAATGACTCATATAAAATAAAAATGAATTTTTTTATAAAGAAAACCATTTGTGGGAATTTAGCCCATAAAGAAAAAATGAAAATCATTTATGGGAATTAAACCCGTAACCTTTAAATCCATAGTCAAGCATTCTTTCCATCCAAACAATGAGTCATTCTGAAGGCTTTTGTTTTAAAAAAAATGTATATAAAATTAAATATATATTCTTTTGAAAATTAAGGGCCTCTTGGGAGATGGGGCCTGGTTCTGTCGCCCTCCTTTTGAGCCGTGCCTGGTATTTATATGTTTTCATCAAGAGGTCTAGCTAGGTGCGGAATCAGGAAGGGTCAAGAGGGTCTGATGACCGAAGTTGAAACTTGTTGCTTTTCTTATATGTAAAAACTTAGTTTTCTTAAGAGAAATAAGTTAATTGGGATCTCTTAGTTATATTTGTATATAACATTATGACGACGTACCCACTAACTAAGAAGTTTTAGTTCCATCACTAGATGTGACGTGCTCGACGACTGCTTAGGCCCCAATCTTGCAGTGGGCCGTATTTTTTTTAGCAAAATAGTAAATTTTGTATTATATCTTAAAAATAAAACGAAACATTTAAAAACTCTCTGGTTGATCCCTACATTTTCTCAAGCCACCAGATTGCTTTATTCGTAAATGAAGGCTTCTCATGCATTTGATCCGAATTCACGGGTATGAGTCTCACCAAACTCAGATAACCCTTAAATGGGTTAACATCTTGTTAAATTAAAAATTAATCTCACCAAATATTTGATATGAAAACCCTATAAAATAGGGATATGCTATAAATTAATAATCTATTTTAAAAAATATTTTATAATTAAGAAACAATTTTATAGTAAAAAAATAAGCGAGTCATGGGTCTTACCAAATCATATAGCTTTTAAGCCGGGTTATAACATCTCATTTATTTGTGAAACTCTTTTATCATCAAATCTTAAGTAATTATTAACTTTCTTACAATAAATAATATATATATATATATATATATATATAAATATTATAAACGAATATGTAAAACAACCCCGTAATACGGGGGATAATAGCTAGTATGCATATAAAAATTAAAACATTAACAACTAAACTCACAAACTTTTTAACCCGCTATTTTTTAAAAAAAAACAAACCCAATAATACATATTAACAATATACATAGTAAAAAAAATATCATTATATATAAGAGTCTATTTTTCAATAATAAAAACTATAGTATATAAGAGTCTATTTTCATTACGTGTTTGAGGCATTCCATTATTCATAGATATGCGGATTCTAGACTAAAAAGCAAACTTAATTAAATACTAAATTTGCATTGAAGCTAGAACAAAGTAGATGGAGTAAACATTTTTTTTTGGTTATGTCTAATTTATATATGATCATATTAGATCAAATATACTTATATAACTGTGAATAAATATCATGCACTCATTTTATATCCATTTATTATCTTAAATATATTCAATTGTTGTATAATTGAAATACTTATTAAGATAAAATATATGCACGAAAAAGTAGACATGCATGTGAATAATAAAAGTAGACACTACAATTTAAAAGTATCATAGAGAGAGAGAGAGGCTAAGTATAAAATGAAAACTCATTTGATTTGTGAAAATTTTAGAAACTTATTCTCAACCACATGTTTTTAATTAATGTTTAAATCTTGTGGTCTATAATTAAAGTGAATAAAAAATGTAAATATAAATAACTTTTTCTCTCTTCTGAAAACATAAAAAATTTATAAAAAAATAGCAAAACATTTTTTTTTATGTTTCGATGTTTTGTATTAAATGTTACAACATATATTACATGTAATAAAAAAAACGATGTTACATAAGGTTTTCGCGGGTTTTCACAACTCAAGTGGGTTTTCATTTTAACCTTACCCTATATATATATATATATATATATATATATATATATATATATATATATATATATATATATATATATATATTTGCAGCTAAATGTTTCTAACGGAGTATCTATATATTTTTTTTTCTAGCAGCTAAATGTTACACTCTAACGGAGTATTCAATTCTTGACTTTCTATCGTATTAATAAAAGTAAAGTTAAAAGTTAGATCTAATGCAAAATCCAATATCTTAAGTAAAAAGTGAATATAAAATGATTATTTGATTATTTTGAGAATGGTTAATTAGGTGTTTTTTTTCTTTTTAAATTCTTTCAACAGCTTGTTGCGCAAGCGGGACTCTGTATATGTTACTTGCCATGTTCACCGGATTTGAATTCTTATATACATACAAGTATCGAACTCAATTAAGACGAGAATACTTGTTGCCGAAGCAACCTTGCAACGACTGTCTTGTCCATTGTTTTTGCAAGCCTTGTGCTCTTTGTCAGGAGTATCGTGAGCTTAAGTACCGCGGACTTAATCCGTCTTATGGTAATATATTATACATTTAAAAAAGAATGAATATGACATGTATTTTCGTGTTTTTATGGTTGGCTTCACGTGAAATTCAGGATGGCAAGAGAATGTGTCTAAGCAAAGTCATGGAGTCGTGATGCCACCAATTAGCCATGAAGAAATGAAACGTTAATTTCTTCCACAACCGAAAAACTTTCTCAAAGAGGCTGAAAGATTTTATAATATAATAAAAATGTAAAAATAAAAGAAGTTATTGTACGTGATATGATCTTTCAGTTGAAAAGGTTTTAATTTTGTTTCTAATTTTGTAAATAATTCTCTCCACCGATAGCTAATTCTATAAACTAATATAAGCATTATCGATTACATTATTGATAATTATACATTTATAGCTAACTAGATAGCGACCATCGTGTGTTGCAACGGTGGTAAAATTCGAGCATGTTTGGGATTGAGTTTGAAAAATGCTTATTGGCTTTTTGAAAAGCCATGATTTGAGTTTTTAGAAAACTGATTTTTAACCATTTTAAAAATCTAAAATAAGAAATATTTTTGTAATTGCCAAACACATTTTAATTATTAGTTTTTTAAAAACACCAATAAGCATTTTTTAAACTCAATCCCAAAGTCAAAAGAATCGTACAAAGCTGCGGTCCGTTTTAAATATTGAAATGCATCTATAAAAGATACATAGATAGATAGATAAACAAATATGATAAAGTTTAGCTGAACAACAATGAGATGGAGATTAGAAAATACAACCTTAGTAATTTGCCAAAGAAATTATCAATGCTCACTAGATCTCACCTTGCATCAGACAGGGGCGTCTCTAATAGAAGGCATGGTGGTCGATGGTTCCAGACTCGATCAGATAAGCCCAAAAATTGTAAAAAAGTCATATATTTTATATTTACATATATATTTTAAAAAAATGTATTTTTAATAACAAAAAAAAACAACACCAACCAATTTTTAATAAATGAAATCACAATTATTATCGTATCATTTACCTTTTTCATATATAAGTTATCAAATTTATATTTTACTTAGGACCCAAATATTTACTCGCATGCTTGCCCAAAATTTTTTATGATTTATGAGGACGGTCTTCACACCAAAGGGTATGTTTGGTTAGAGATAATGGAATGAAGGGTGAATGGAATGGAAGAATGAATGGAATGGACAAAGGAATGAAATGGATCATTCCATTCCTTTGTCTTATTTGGTTAACCTATGGAAATGAAATGAATTGTTACTTTATTTTGTTTGGTATCCTAAAAGATTGTATGATTGAAATAGAAATAATAAAAACACTCCTATCTCAAAATAATTTTTTTTACAAAAAAAAAATCGCAACGACGATGGTGGTGGTGTTAGCTCCGACGACGAAAATGGTGGTGGCAGTGGCGACATTGGAAGTGGGGGTGGCGGTGGTAGCATTGGTAGTGATGGCGATGGTAGGGTGGCGGTGATGGTCAGGCGGTGACGGTGACAATGTTTTCGGTGGTTACAGCGACGATGGCGGCGATGGTGGTGGTTGTGCTGTTGGTAAGGTGGTGGTGGCGATGGTGGCGGTAAGGTGTCGGTGATGGCGATGGTAGTGGTAGTTGTTGTTGTTAGGTGGCGATGGTGTTGTTGAGAAAGTATGGTGAAGGAGGAATGAAATGAAAAAAAAAAGGGAGGGTATGAAGGAATTGTTTTGATGAAATGGGATTCCATGTGTAATGAATGATTCCATTTCATTGAGCAACCAAACACCACTTTTTTCATTCCACGTAATAAATCATTCCATTTCTCCTATTATTCATGCATACCAAATAGAACTGATAAATAAATAAAAGAAAAATGAAGGTTGTGATATATATATTTAAAAAAATGGTACGATATTATGCTAATCAACACTTTTAACATGTGCACAAGTTCGTTTACTTTATTTATTTATTAGTCCATTTTTTGGGATAAATATCTTGGTTGCTGCTAGGGTTTGTTTGTGTTTGATAGAAGATGACGACACGCTTGCTGATCCATCGACCATCGGCCACTGTAACAAGAAAGATCATTTCTTTTTACCTTTTCATATATTATTCTTTTTATATCATTATATGTTAATTTTTACAAATTTATTTTTTGGGTTTAGTTATTGTATCATAACGAACGTCACCGATATTGACCGAACACGCGTCGACTCGCCACCGCAACGTTTAGGTCTTATCAAGGATTTTACTGACCGAATAAATGTTGTTTTAAATAGCTTATTTTTTTTTAATAATAAGCTATACGAGTGTCACTACTTTGTTTTGAATTTTTATTTTAAATATGTTAATTTGAAAATTTGTTTTTTAGGTTTAGTTCCGATACCGTAGTTAGAAACATAGCCAATTCACTATGTATATGTGCAAGCATCCCTAGCTAACTTAAATTATTAATACATCCGAATTTATTCGGTTGAGTTTTGTTGGTAAAGCACGGGCGTTGATAAAATCCGAGTGTTGTTGGTAAAACCTAAATGTTAAGGCAGTGAGTCGACGGGAACTTGGTCAGTACCGGTTACGTTCGTTACAGTATAAACAATGTTGGTAAAAAACACCGAGTGTTACGACGGAGAGTAGACGCGAATTTGATCAGTACAGTTACGTTTGTTACTGTATAAACAATATTTAATAAGAAAAAAAACATAAAATACAATTATTTTTCAAAAAAAATTATAAAAAATCAAAAATTCAACTTGTGGGACCTACGATTCACTTTTTAACTTATGTTATGATTATAATTATAGGGTCAGATTATTCTACAAATGAAGACAAAAAAAAAGAATGTTGATAAAATGTTGTAGCAAAAAAAATCCCCCAATACAAAAAGATAACTCAAAATTTAATAAAAAAATAAAAAATATAAAAATACAAATGTTTTCACCGTCTTCCTCGTTCAAAAAAAACTTCAAAAAAGACACAATGTTAAGGAAAAAGATCATTATGTCTTTCTATTTATTATTGCGCTTTTTGTTTATTTTCGTCATTAATTGTGTTTCATTTCTTGACATTGTGTTTTTTTTCTTGATATTGTGTTATATTACTCAACATTGCGTTATATTTTGTTCAGTATTGTGTTACATTTTGCGACATATTGTATCTTTTTTAGTTTATCATTGTGTTGTTTGTTCATTTTCTGCATTGTCTCTTTTTTTCTCGGCATTGTGTCTTTCCAGCATTTTTTTTTTGAGCGGGAATGACGGGGAAGCATTTTGGTTTTTAAAATTTTTTTTTTATTTATATTTTGAGTTATGATTTTTTTATTATTACTTTTTAAATTTATTTAGAGGTTTTTTATGTGACCATAAACCCGTCTCACATTTTTCATTTTTGTCTCAATTTATATTTTTACTTAGTTAATGAGGGGAGTAGGTTCTTGGGCAAGAATGTGTCACACAACATCAGATGAAGAGAGTAGTGATATTAATACTAAACAAGTTAAGGTTGAGGAAACTTTTATTCTCCATGGCTTTGAAGCCTCCGAGTTAAAAACTCTACTTCCTGTGGTGCATCGACATCTAAATGTTAGTGACGCAACGCAAGCTGTGTATAAAGAACTTGAACCCATCTCTTTGGCACTCGGACCCGTCTATAAAGAAGTTCTAGTTGGCGGTTACACTAATGTAGGCGCTTGTTATCTACCTTTCCTCTCTGTTTTTAAACGGGATAGCATTGTAGAATAGTAACCGAGTTTCAAGCTTAAAATTTGGTTAATATTCTAAAATGTTCTCCCTGGTTTTAAATCATTTTTTTTCTGGAGTAGGTGATTTTACAAAAAAAAAAAAAAAAAAACTTGGGAGAGGGTTAGGTGGCTGACTGAATTTTAAATGCTTTGAAGTAATTTGCTATCTTAAATGGCGGTTTACACAAACCGTCAATTTTGGATGATGACATGGATTGCCACTTGAAAAGTTAGCTGATGTGTCTTCATTATTCACTACTTGAAATAGCAAATTACCTAAAAGCACTTATAATTTAGTCAGCCACCTAAAACCGATTTATTTTATTTTATTTATTTATTTATTTATTTTGTAAAACCATCTATCCAGCAAAAAAATCTTTTTAACTTACGTACTACGTTTTCATCCTGTGTTGTGTTATTTTATTATAGGTTGATTTCCAAGGTTACGAAGATTCTGAGGTGGAAACTCTAGAGCAAACTGCTCCTCACGTTAAAAGGCCACAGGCGCCCCAGAATATAAAGCTCTTGTCAGAGTTTTACGCACACAACATATAGAACACTACTACTTTGCTTTGCTTTGCTTTGCTTTGCTTTTGTAGTACTTATCTATCTGTGTGAATATGAACGGACTTGTTTTGTTGTTGGGTTAGTACTTTATTAATTTATTCAGCTTTTGCTTCTACTTATTAATTTTTTAAACGACAAATTTCTTTTAATCATTGTTATTTGTGTGATTGGAACCAATAACCTCTCAAACACTTAGCGTAACTTTTACCCTATTTGGTTCATTTGCAAAGATGAGCATTAGCCAAGTTAACACGTTTATAAGTAAATTGAACATCACGTTTATAAGTAAATTGAACATCGACCAGATCAACCCATATATAAGTAAAAGGCATTTAACTCAACTCGACCCATAAATTTATAGATCCGAAATGATAACCTTTCATATATTGAAGGATAGATTTTGACATTATCAAAAAGTTAAAGGTCTACAAAGCCAACATCTTGAATTTATAACAAACCTAGGCCACATGCTACGAGTACTCTTATCTTGGAACACAAACAAGTTAAAACCATTTTGCAACCATGAACAAGTAGATTTCACATAAAGCAACCCATCAAATGAATCAAGATTCATCTAACCTAGGACAACCTCATGAATCATTGTACCTAGTATTACCTTATCTTCCACTTTTTGAGCTTCTTGCTATGGCTCAAACATGTACATCCTTAAACAATGCTTTGAACAATGATGTCTTGCCATGGTTGAACATAGTAGTGGAAGATACGCGTCCACGATCGCGTGTTACCGATGAAATTTTGATGAGGATCACGTCGAAGACGATGGGTCGGCTTAAGAGTTTAGTTCTTGTTAATTGTAGCAAGGTTACAGATGATTGCCTTCATAATGTTGTTTTTAATAATCCTGGTATTAACAAGGTATGGTCACTTTGACATGATGAATATTGGCTAAAACTACCATGTTATATGGGTGTTTTGAGTGTATTGTTTTAAAGTGATTATTTATGGTTGTAGAAAGAAATTAAATATGAAAAATTTGCATTTATATAAGGGTTAAATCAACTTTTTGTAATAAAATTTACAGAAAATAGTTATTCTTTTAGTTTAAATATATGTTAATTTTTCATGCCGGGTAAGTTTTTATAGTTATAGCCATGAAAAAACTATAATTATTTCTTTACATCGTTATAGAAAAGTCTTGAAATATACGAAATCGACATACTATACCTTTTTTTACTTATGAGTTTTATTGTGTACAGTTTTTTTTTATTGAAATGTATATTAGTTTTTAATGATCCCAACTATTGCTTTTTGGTCACTGCTGGTCCCAACTAATGAATTGGCTACTAATGGTCCCAACTTTTAAAGTATTTGTTCCTAACGGTCCGCGATTAACAGAATCCTAACGTCGTTATTTTCAGGTCGCCGGAAAAACGGTTTTGGCCGGAAAACTCAATTTTTTTCCCAAAAACTCAACATTTTCGTCCCAAACATCTTGGTAACTTCGTATCAGACCTTTAGGAACCTTTTTCTAGTAAAAGCCCCAATTATTGAGGTCGCCAGAAACCTTAGAACCATCGTCGGAATCGGTTGATGGTGCTCAGGTGGTGGTAGTTGGTTAGCGGTGAGTCAATTGGCGGTGGTACGGTGTTTAGGTGGTGTTTTCGACAACAAATTTGAATTTTCGGGCCAAAAACGTTTTTCCGACGACCTGAAACTAACAGCGTTAGGATTCTGTTAGTCGTGGACCATTAGGAACGAATAATTTAAAGTTGGGACCGTTAGTAGTCGATTCATTGGTTGGGACCAGCAGGGACCAAAAGACAATAATTGGGACAATTAAAAACCAATATACCTTATTGAAAAAGTGGTCTAGGACTAGCAGGGACCAAAAGACAATAATTGGGACAATTAAAAACCAACATACCTTATTGAAAAAGTGGTCTGGTTTGTTAGTTACAAAAATATTTTGATGATACACGAACGTAGATTTGCAAAATTATCGTGTATCCAAAAGGGCTAGCGACGCATCTTGTTGCCCGTTTGTCTTCTCTTTTGTATCTCAAAATTAAAGTATGGGCAGTCTAAAAACTCGAATATTTTTCAGTTGCGTGTACCTCAATGCACGAGCTTAACCCCCGAAGGGATTATCAAAGCAGTGACAACATTAAATCAACACAACGTCACCTTAAAGACCCTAAAGATAAACGGTATATCCAACATCACCAAAGAACACCTTCAAACCCTCCATTCTTTGCTAAACTTGGACGATTCCTCTTCCATTGATGTTCAAATTTGCCCGAAATGTGATGAACCAAGAATGGTGTATGATTGTCCTTTGGAAACGTGTGACAGAAAACGTGCAACGGGTAGTTGTCGAGGGTGTAAATTTTGCATTTCAAGATGCAAAGAATGTGGGAAATGCGTCGGGTTTGGTGACGAAGACTATGAAGCGGCGTGTGAAGATATGCTATGTGAAGATTGTTGGATTAAGTTGCCAAAATGTGAATTTTGTAACAAGCCTTATTGTAACAAGCATGTTTATAAGCAGTGTGCTATACCAGGGTCCTCTCATTTTATATGTGAGGCTTGCTGCATGAAGATTTTGTAAATTTAAACCAAAAACAGAAGATTGTTACTACAGTTTACCTTTTTTTATTGTATGAATGGATAGGCTGGTGAAAGTATTGTATACTCATTCAAACCTTTGCAACTCTAAAATGCTATTGAAAAATTAGGGGTACAAACGAGCCGAGCCGCTCGCAATCTATTTAAGATTGGCTCGTGAAAAAACTCAATCGAGCCGAGCTTAAACGAGCCCGAGCCCGAGCTCAAGCCTAAAAGAAAGCTCATGTAATAAACGAAGTCGAGTCCGAGCTTCACTTATCGACGCCGAGCCGGCTCACAAGCCTAAACGAGCTTGTCATTTATATACTTTATACACACACACACACACATATATATTTAATAATTATTAACTGATATATATAATTTTATGAAAACAAATAACTAAATAACATATATTACTTTATATATAAAGTTATAATGGAAATAAATACACAAAAATAATTATAAATATATAAAAATTAATTAATATATATTAAACGAGGCGAGCCCAAGGCTAGCTCGAGCTTGAAAAACAACGAAGCGAGCCGAGCTCGAACTGGAGGCTTGGCTCGGATCGCACCCTCTACTGAAAACAAGTCAAGTCGTTCGTTAGCTATTTAAAATTGGTTCTCTAAAAACTTGAATTGAGCTTAAGTTTATATTGGTTCGTTCGTTTTTACCTGGTACTTGACGGGCTTATTGGCGGTCTTACTAGTAACCGAGGTCAGTAAATACATCAATGATGACAACAAAATCAACAAAGCAAATTTCTCTAAAAACTCAAATTGAGCTTAAGTATATATCATTAAGTATTTTAACAGCACATTTCAAAACCTCATCATACATTAGAAACAAATAAAGATCCGGATAATACGACATAAAAATATAAAATGAACAAAATCGAAACGTTTAAACCTTACGCGCCAAAGTTCTCTGTTTGGTAGCAAACTGCACGACCTTCTCTTCAACAGGCAGACCTTTACGCCGTCTAACACCATCAATCAACTTTCTTGCAGTGTTTTGTAACACACTCGACCCGTCACCAAATTCTTCTTTTTCTTCCTCGGTTTTTGGTACAAAGAACGGGTCTTCTGGAAGCGCTTCCCAATGACTAAGAACCAAAAGAGCACTTGACGCCCCAGAAGTCCATCTTCTTAACTCGTCTGCAAACCCGAAGCTTTCTGCAACGGGTACGTAAGCGTGAACCGTGAACAATGGTGACCCTTCTTGCATTTCCTCTTTCAAGATGCGGGCCCGCCTACGTGCCAGCACAGCGTACATGGGCCCGAGATACTCGGTTGGTGTGTTTAACTCGCAGAAATACATTCCTTCAACGATTCTTGGGTTTCTTTGAAGTACGACTGTTTTACATGCCTCTTTAACAGCTGCCATAACCTGACCCGAAAACACACCGTAATGATCGGTTTGACTCGTTATCGAGAGGTGAAATGGAAGCTTCTATTACAAATGCTAAACCGTGCATGGGTTCGTCACATAGCGGGCCGGATCCGGTGGCGACTTGGAAGCCTGATAACACACTGCTCCTGAGGCTATCGGCTTCTTCTTTTAACGATCGGGTTTCAACGCTTGTTGTTAACTCAGTTTCTGACTCGTCACTGTTTGACACAAAACCTAATCTTTCAGATACATATGGAGACCCTTTTATAAGAATATGAGAATCGTTTTCTTCAGTAGACGAATCTGGAAGCAGAAGCATGTTGGGACCCACTTGTCTAGGCCCTAAAGCCCATATTCGTTTAAGAAGATTTTCCCATAAAAGTTTGAATCTTTCTTTATCTTTTTCAGCATACGTGTCGGAAATTTCACTTTCTATAGCATCCCATATGCGTTTTCTAAACGAGTCAACCGGGTGTTCATCGTCTTGACCTCGTATTGCTTTACCAGCTATAATATCTTCTAAAAGATCTGAACTTTCATCTAGCAATTTAGTAAGCGCATCGGGTAGTTTCAAAACGTGCACGCAAACTGTACACCTTCCATTTGGTGTGGTTTTTTCAATAGCGTTAGAATTCAAAGTTAAAGATTTTAATTTATCAAACGGGTTTAATGATTCTCCTTCAATCATTTCTCTAAACGACACAAGAGGCGGTGAAATTTCTAAATTTACCTTTGCAAACCGCTCTTTTAAATCTTTTATGCATCTTTCCAAATGAACTTCACCTGCAGCAGCAAGCACGTGTTCACCTCTAGCCGACA
Organism: Bidens hawaiensis; assembly: GCF_021521415.1. Taxonomy (NCBI): domain Eukaryota; kingdom Viridiplantae; phylum Streptophyta; class Magnoliopsida; order Asterales; family Asteraceae; genus Bidens; species Bidens hawaiensis. Next base: position 1,392,394 of record NW_027491131.1, read on the forward strand.
CACTAACTTCCACAAATGGGTCGGCCCGGTTTAAAAGACGGAGTCCTTTAATAAGTGCACCCATGTCCACCGGGTCAGACGGCTCGATAGCCACTTTTAGAGTCGGTGAAACTTGAAATGTCATACTTGAAAACGGCAAACAGTTTTTAGTTGATGATAAAGTAGCACTTTTTAATATATGTTGACTTAATCCTCTAAGAGCAACAATGTTTCCAGCCCGTGCAGAGGCTACGGGTGTTAACCCTTGACCCATCATCAAATACAAAGAATGGATTTCAGCTTCTTGAATATGCTTCTGAACCGACTCACCTGTTTTAACTGGATCATACAATGCTGATAACACAAAAACCTTCTGACCCGAATGAAGAACGCCACTAAAGATTCTAGCAAATGCAAGAAAACACTCATCAGAGTCACCATTTCCGCCTTCTGTATTATTATTCACAATTCCACCATTAAAGTCTCTTTGAGGTATCATTTTCATAGGAACTGCAAACATTTTAGACACAAAAGCAACACATGGAGACTCGGGTTGTGAATCACACACCTCAACCGATTTCCTCACAAGCTCAGCCTCTGCAAGTACTTCAGAGTTAGCAAAATCATCATCAAGAATCTCTCTTTTAGGGAGTAATCGCGACACGCGAAATGACTGCGCGGAAACAGGGTCGGGCATATGTTTAATCACCATAGACAAAATAGCATTGGATAAAGGAAGCCACCTGCTCATAACAGACTGAAGAACAGCTTTTGGATCTTTATTTTGAAGCTCGCGAGGCGGAACCGACAAATTAAACGACTTGATTAACTTTTCAAGAATAGTTTTATCTCCATTTGTATCCAATGCAGCTTCATACACTTGCCATAACGGTTCAAGCACAAGCTGAACAAACATGGGTTGGGCCTTACTTCCCGAGGGTAACCCTCTCTTTCCCACAATCATTTTCGTTTTAGGAACGTAATATCACGGGCCCCACAACGCCTTTTGCAAAGTAGCCGAACTAGCCCCGAGTTTAGAAGCATAAAACTCAGCAAACTCACAAATACCAAATCCCCAACCGTCTAATGCACAAACAAACACAACATTTCCCTTTTGTGGTTGAAACGTGTCTCCTTCATCATCATCATCTATAAACTCCTGATATTCATCTCCAGTTTCACCAGAAGCAGGTCCAGCAAGAATCGAATCGACATCTGATAAATACTTTTCAGATTTATACGCGCTAACGATCCCGTTAACCTCATTAACGATTCTTTGTAGCCGATTATAAGCCTCCATTGGACTCAATTTCAGTTCAACAATCAACCTATCAATCTTATTCAAAACCAAACACGGTGTAAGCTTTTCAATCCACGCTTGGCGCAAAACCGCATGTGTTTGAATATGAACACCTTCAACCGCATCCACCAAAACCAAACCACCGTCACTTAACCGTGAAGCTGTTGAAACTTCACTACAGAAGTCCATGTGACCAGGTGAATCAATTATGTTTATTGAATGGCCTTTGTATTGAAGAGCAACTGAAGAACTCTTCATGGTTATCGCACGTCTTTGTTCTTCATCTAAATAATCCATAAATCGAAGCCTGCCTGCTTGTTTGGGATGCAAAACACCACCACCAGACGACGCAATCAGGTGATCGGCTAGGGTGGTTTTGCCATGGTCAACATGAGCAAGAATGCATATGTTCCGAATTTTCCCGCAATCACAATCCATCTACAACACATACATAAGCATAAAAGCAAATCACAAACATAAACATATATATATACATAAGCAAATCAAGAACATATGCATAAGAAACATATACATATACATAAGCAAGTCAAGAACATATCCATAAACACCATTGTTTTCTCATAAACATATACATAATGAAGCAAACTTAAACCAGAAGCATATGATCTAGGGCTGTAAACAAACTGTATGTTCAGCAAACTGTTCTGCGCAAAGTTCATTTGTGTTCGTTCGTTTAATAAATGAACGAACATGAACAAGGAGTTTCGCTCGATTAACTAAATGAACAAACACGAACATAGGCCATGTTCATTCAACTGTGTTCATGAACTTCAATAATGTGTTTGTTTACGTCCGTTTATGTTCGTTTATATTTGTTTATTAAAGGGTTTCTAATACAGATCCAAGCAAAATTATTAACTATAAAAACAAAATCATACGAGCAAAACGCGATTAATTTTAATGTAAGTTAACATATTAATATGAATTTTAGAAAAAAACAGCAACACAAACTCCGTAGCCGTACCAAACCGCTGACACCAACCACTCTTGGTTAACCAAATCAAATAAAACACAGTTAGTGTTCGTGAAGTTCATTTCCTTACCTTTATCTTATCTAATAAAAGCTTAACGCAGGAACATAAACAAGGCGTGTTCGTTTCATTTATACTTTATAAATTATAACCCTAAGCATTCCAATATCCTGTCAAAGCAAAAGCAAGTCTAAAATATTTAAAATATACCGAACCGAACACAATCAGTACCGCCATACCGCTACTCGTTTTTCATTTCGGTTTCGGTATTTTCAATGGTACCAGTACCGTACCGAACCGAACACAATCATTCCTAGTTTTGTATAAGCAGAAGCATATTAATATTAAATTATTAACGTATTGATATATATATATATATATATAGAGAGAGAGAAGCAAAGCAACTTGAAATTAGAAGTTAAACACGTAGACATTAGAAATTACAGGCGTAAATAATTAAATAAATAAACGAGGTACCTGATTAATTGATTGATTGATATTGAATGAATAGCCTGAGATTGAAACTGGTAATAATATGAAGGAGATTATAGGCGGTTAGAAATTAGGGTTTATGATATTGCATATACAGAAGAGGAACACAGAGATTCAATATATGCGTTGAAGGTCAAAGATGGAGATTAGAGGTGGACAAACCGGTTTAAAACTCAAAACCCGGTTTAGTTTGGTTTGGTCGACAAAAGTTAAAACCGGTTTATGATTGGTTTCGGTTCGGGTTGAAACCGGTTTCTTGACCTGGTTACAATCAGTTTTGGTTCGGGTTTTGGTTGGTTTTGGTCAGTTTTGGTGGAGAAAATTATAAACCGGTTCCAAATTGGTTTCTACGTAATGGTTTCAAACCGGTTCGGTTCAGCTAACCGATTTATTTTGCCCAAAGAGATACTACAAAATGCCATTAAAAAATAGAGTAAACTGTGGTTTCATCCCTATGGTTTGTACAAGTTTGCGGTTTTAGTTAAATAGTTTCAAATTTGCGATTTTCGTCCCTGTGATTTCATTTCACTTGCAATTAAATTATTAAGTCTGGTCGTTAAACCCATTAGTGTGCCCCTCACGTAAGGGGCATTTTTGTCTTTTTTTTCTCAAATACACATGCCTCTCGTGTGAGGGGCTTGCGAATTAGAGTTGGGGTTTACTTGGGAAGAAAAATGACAAAACTACCCCTCACGTGAACGGCTAGACTTAACGAGGTTAGTATGGGTTAGTGTGATCGGGTTTAATTGCAAGTGAAATGAAACCGCATAGACGAAAATTACAACTTTGAAACTATTTAACTAAAATCGCATATTTGGACAAACCGAATGAACGAAAATCGTTGTTTACTCTAAAAAATAAGTAAATAAATAAATATAAGAATTTATTTTATTTTATTATTGGCAAAACAAACTTTACAACGACAACATTTTCGATTGCACGACTTGCACAACATCGTAAAGCTCATCCGGGAAATGAGGCCAAGCGAATTGTCAAATCTCATATTAGAATTAATTACACAGCTGGTTTGTAATATTTGATCATATTGTAAGTTTAGTTTCCAACTGTTTGGAAGAGGGTAATGTGAATAGTCCTCTTGATAGATGCTTGTTTAAAAGAGGCATTAGGTTCTCTTAGGTGGCAAATGCTTGAGGACATTTATGCCTTTTATATTTTTTTTCGCTTACTTAATTCTCTAGATCTTGTTAAATCAGGTCATTGTGTTCTTTTTTTTCCTTCCCCGTTGTCACACCCCAATTCAGGGCCTAGGAGTGTGATCATCAGTTGGTAATTGTTTTGTAAATATATCAGAATAGCGGGTTCATTTTAGCGGAAGTCTTTATATATTAAGATATTAATTTACATTCTCAAAACTACTCGGGAATTAAACACCCAAGTTTCAGTTTTATAAAACCATGATATTAATAATACAAGGATTTGTAATATTCAAAAACGAGCCATCTCGAGCGAACTTCTATGACTCCAATCCTTGTATATCATCTATTATCATCTAGTTACCTGCAAGGGTGAGAAAAACACGTCAGTTGTATGTTGGTGAAACGTTGACTCGATAAAACATTTATAATAGTCGTTGAATACAAACATAGTTTTCTGTTCACAATCTCAGCAGGAATGCGTGTCCATTCCCGAGATTTGTACCACTGCCATACACACACAATTCAAAGGTTCCCCGAGTACGTAGCCCCTGTTCGGAGACAACCTTCCCCTAGGCTATGTAACCCTATTGGAGAACTGGTTATGACTAACTTGGTTTTGTATGCCAATTATCAGTTATGTTTGGATCCAAACACATGTGTATTCGGTCTGATTTGCTTTTTATTATCTATTTTGTATTATAACGATTTTAGAGATTATATCTAATGCAAACATTTATTGGATTATTTGTAATAAACAACCAGTCTATTACAAGAGTAAAATCAGTTCAGACAGTAAAAAGGTTAACGTGTTCACCTTATATTGTCAGTAGGAAATATCAACCTCCTTGGCTTCAGTATGCTCTTAACCTATATTCATAATAGGTATGAATAAGTACCTAGTTGGTATTATTCAGTAGACTTTAAGTCAGTTTCAGTTTCAGCAGACTCGAGGTCTGATCAGCAGACTTGAAGTCTGATTCAGTTCAGCAGACTCGGGGTCTGATCAGTAGACTCTTAAGTCTGACCTAACCTTAGTATAGTTATAGTCGTTTTATGAAAATACTTTGAATTTACATATGACGTTTGGAATAGCACGCTTTGGCCTAATAAAGGATATCACGTTGGCAAACTTCTTGGCAAACTTCTCCAGGTAAGCAAACGGGTCCCACGGTTGATTGGGATTTGTACGAATTGTTTTCCTTAGGCAAGAAGAGTCTACAATGATACCCCCCTTCCAGTTACTACATGCCCGTCAAAATAATAGTTTTGATAACATTACTTCACATGGAAGCAACGTCTTTACTTTATAAAACATTACTTGGAAATATTAACAGTTTAACGACTATACTCTTAACTAAGTTGTAACTAGATATTTAAAGTAACTAGTAAGTAACTTAACCCTATTCCTACCTTAATCGGCTTGACGGAACTTAAGAACTTTAGAAATCAGCAGCAATTCAACTTGTACTTCGTTACAAGATCAGCAGCTCGTTAAACAGTGTAACGACACCTCGGTTCTTCACGAAAACGACCCTCGACACCCTAGAACGCCCTTGGCATGATTACCTAGGTTAAGTGTGTGAAATGAAGGTGAAAATGAGATGCATTGGCTTGAACCCGTAGCTGCCCTTTTATAGGCGAGTTTTGCAGACCATCGCGTAGCGCGATGGCATTTTCCCCAAGGCTGTCGCGTAGCGCGACGCCACAATTAATCAGAAACCGCCACGTGTTGACACGTGGTTGGCCACGTGTCCCGGGTTACTTAACCTGGTCATCGCGTAGCGCGATGGACCAGTTGGGTTTGGTCGTCGCGTAGCGCGACGCCCCCCTTTTTCTTGAATTGTGTGATTCTCTGTCGCGTAGCGCGATGAATTTCGTCAGGAGACCATCGCGTAGCGCGATGGGTCTAAAAACCCAAATTTTTCATTTTCAGTCCTTTAACTTTCAGAATTGGCATTTTTAGCCCTTTAACTTCTAATCTTGATATTTTTGGCCCAAAACTAAATGAGGTATTTTCACGGTGTTACACCCGTCGTTCATTAGTGGCAACTTTGATAATGTGGATGATTTGTAGACCTACTGATCGGTTGTCATCAGACCGGTCAAAGATAAAGAGAAATGTGTTCATAATCACCTTAAACTAGTTAGGGTAAGAAGGGTGTCGAACCATGAAGAGTTTGTGACTGTGATCTAAATCAATCGATTAATAATTATGAAGATTTGTTGAGTTGTCGTATAGACCAAATATGATTTAGATATGAAATAATTAACTTTAAGTTTTAATGAAAACAAGTAACGATTTTCAACAAATATAATTGAGTTGTAAACAATGATTATGAAACGAATCAAACCCGGGTTTCAAGTTCTATAAACAATTCCGGTAACACACTAAAAACGAGCTCATGTAATCACAATAGTTATTTAGATAGCAAATAATTCATAATGAAAGGCATCAATATTCCTTCTGTTTCGATGTAATCCAATACATTTTTGTACCTTTATTTCACATAATTAATAATAAAACATCATATTGTTTTTTTTAAATGAATTATGGACAAATATATGCAATATAGATTAAGAACATTCACAACATTAAACACAAATAAAGAATCATAGCAATTATCATCTTACGAGGTCAATGATGCAAGGAAATCTTAACAACGCAAGTTCATAACAATACAAAAGTACTTAATCAATGTCTTTCAAGCCAAATGATTACATAAAATATTGTCTCAAATTATAAATATGAAAGACCCTAAAACTTATAGAACTCTACACCTAGGAATGATTACGGTTGAATTAGCCGTTCATGATTGTGAAAAGCATCTTCACCTTTTGTTTTGCAATCTTTAATTGGATGTTAAGTGATGACCCTAATGATGTTGAACCTTCAAAAATTATTCTCTGCAATCTCCTCATGACTCCCCCTTTTTCCAAGAATGGAATAATAATAACTCCCCCAATTATTAGAGTCAAAAGATAACTCCCAAAATTAATGTTGTAGTCGTTTCTTTTCTCTCCAAATAACTGGAGTCAAAACCTTTTTTCTCCCTTTTCTCTTTAGTCAACACCACTCCTTTTAACTTTTAACTCCATTTAACTTTTAATTACGAAAGTCAGTTTTTTACTTCTCTAGTTAAGTAACTTACTTTTGGTCCCCTCTAAACTTTCAAATGATGCTGTCTTTTTTTTTTTTTTTTCAAAATCAAATCGAAGTTTTATATAATTTACTATAAAACGATTACAATAAAGTGGCAGGCAAACGGGCAACAAGCTGCGCCGCAACCCCCTTTTGAACAGCAAAGCCAATCCTGCTAAAAACGAAGCTTTGGGACCTAGAAGCTGAAGAGGTTCCGTGTACGACGCGCTGAACCCTACTCAAAAATTTCACAGCCTCTGGAGCCAGAAAACCAAATGTATCAAAGGCAAATGGTAGAAAGACATGTTGATTATCTAAACAAGCTTTCTCGTGTTTAACAACTTTGCCCGATTCAGCCTTCAACGCAGCCTGACCCACAACAAACCCACGGTCCCTGAGCCCAACAAGAGGAGACACTCCTGTAAGATCCACACAGGCGTGTTTCCCCCCTGCCCACCCGAACACAAGAATATCAGCTGGTCGTAAAGTAGACCTTCCTTCAATAGGTCTTTAAATTCCAAGATAGGGAAATAATTATCTCAGCCTAATATCCTTACATTTGACGTCCACGTAAAACCCATATTATAACTTGATCATGGACCTTTTAATTTGCTTTAGCTATCTTCAGAATAACGATCTTGCGCTTAAAATTGCATATCCATTTTGATAATAACATTGTACTTAATATCAAAATGCATACCAAAATGCTTATCTTCTTTAGCTCAATACTCTTGAAATCTACAAAATATAAAAACATATTTGAAGTACCACAATCTTAACTAAAAACTAAATAAAAACTATAAAATAAACTATTTAAATACATGAAATATACCCAGCCATCACCCGCCAATGTGTCCTCGTTCAAGGGAGATAAAATATCATTTTTATCGAGTGTGTTGACCCGCCAATGTTAACAGTAAGAAAAATTGGTGTTGAATTTAGGGATTTTTTTTTATATTAATCTAAGTTATGATTTTTTTAGAGATGTCAAAATGTCATTTTTATCGAGTATGTCGACCCGTTAATGTGTCCTTGTTCAAGGGAGATAATTTCGGGTCTCACAAAGTAAAAAAAAAAAAAAAAAAAACAAGCTTGAAAGTGTAGTGGCTACATTTTAAACATGTAATAGACCTAAATTTCATTGCTAGCTTGTCTTTTTTCTCCATTTCGTCTTCATAAATTTCATTCAACAACTCATATAAAAAGTGTCTAATTTATTATAAACATAAGTTTACTACACGGAGTGAATATAACCACTAACGCTTCAACAAATTATGCATTAATATTCCCGTATACATGAAAGCCAGACGCAATGCAAACTCTCTAGAAAGATTACAAAAGCCTCACTTTAAATTTGGGCGGGCAATGTAAAAAGTGTAGTAGCCTTGATGCACGAGCAAGTAGTAGCTTACTCGATGTGTACTAATGCAAAACGGTATAATTTTGCAAAATAAAACGTTGGAGACTGTCAACATTGTATGCGAGGGAACAAATGGTCTGTCACACCCCAACCTAAGGCGGAAATGTCGGGGCGTGATCCGATTGCTCACAGCTCGAAGATACTATCATAATATAAAAGTGACAATATTTAATTAATTATTTTATTTCAATTAAACACACAATATCCAAATACAATAGACAATTTAAACATACAAATATCAGCTCAAATAAAGATTAACTTGATTATATCCTAAGATCTTGTCTACATGTCCAAACTTCAATCTTCAATATAATCAACCTGCATATACGTATAAAATGGATTTTATCAACATAAAGTTGAGTAAGAATATCACCAGTTTTGCATGTCAATATAAATAAGCATGACGTGATAAGTGCGGTAAATATAATCAAACCATAAACAAGTATGTGGACCGTTGCCAAGCGAATCGGGCGTTGGTCACCAGCAGGAACACCCGCTATGTGATTGATTGAATAGTAATCCCAATATACGATTGATTGAATGGTAACACAAGTAAGAAAGTAGCACGTATGTTTGATTAAATCACTCACAATAACACGTATGCATTTGTTTGAATATATATATATATATATAGTAGGAAATACGGATACGTACGCATATGTCCCCAAAACGTTTAGAAAAGTTGATAAAATAGGGGAATGATAAACTCACCTTAGATTAATGAATAACGAATATAAATATGAATAAGCGAGCTAACGAATAAACTATTCGTCCACTACATGTTAAACGATATAAATAATTCATAATATGAGATTTTAGGATATGATAATATAAATAAAAACGAACTCGTTGCCACTGGAATCAATCCAAACGGACGTTTAGAACTCAAGTATGTTAAATTTAAGATTTAAGCGAGCTGGTACTGACCAGAATCCGAACAGCGAGTCGGAAGTCAGGTTTTGGTCAGTAGCCTTAAAATCACGTTAAGAGAATAAAATTCTTCTGGACCGAACGTTGAATTCGACCAGAAGTATGAGAAAACGTTAAGTCAAACTAGTTGACTATTTTGCCCTTTAACGAGTTTTAAACGATTTGACCAGTCAACACCCTTCAACCACTGAAATTGATTGAATTTTATTGACTATGGAATGTATATGAATGATTCCTTTGTTTACAACTTACCCGGAAAGTGAAAGAATCAAGAGATATGATGAGTCAAAGGTCCATACGCATGCAAAGTCAAACGAACAAGCATTGTATCTTCAACGAATAAGCAAAAACCGAAGGGTTTGGTGATGGTCATAGGTAGGTGACGGCTAGGAGGTCTCTCTAGGGTTAGGAAACAGGTTTGTGGCAGGGAATTATGATGTGTTTATATATAAATTACAAAAACGAACTATATTTGGAAGATTTACTCGTTTAAGTAACAAAATACGATTTTAATGAGAATATCGATGTAATAAATCAAAGATTTTGTGATTTATCAGTAATTTAAGAATATGGACTTGTATTTTAGTTATAATCATTTTCTTGGACCTTAATTTACCCGATTTATGCCAAAAATAAGCATTTGGATGCTAAAAATAAATTAGGAAACAAAATAAGTTATTTAATGAGAAAATCTGGTACAATAACTAACAAAATTTGGCTTGGACACCAAGAAAACGAAATTGGACCAGCTATAAAATTTATTGGAGTTTAAGTTTCGTTAATTTAATCGAAAATAGGAAAGAATTGACAAAATTAGTCTCTGTAGTTCTCGAAAATGTGATTTTTAGCCGTTTTAAGCGATTTAAAGGTTTCTAAGGATTATTTGGCATGATTGAGAGTTATGGAATTATAAAATAAGTTAAACCAAGTTAAATAAAAGTTTTAATCAGTTCAAAAGATCTGAATTACATTTTTCGAATCTATTTAAACAAATACGAAAAATCCGAGATGTTATATGGTCAACAAACATGTAAAACTTCATGTCCATGAAAAAGCTTGTACAAGCTTACCATAAGGTTGGATATCGTTGCGGGCAAGTAGTAGGCAACTATGTTCTTGTCATCGGTATAAGACATAGTGATAAAATGAAGACAACGAATCAATATATGGTCTACGTGATACTCCTTTTAAGTATCAGTAACTCGAAGACCATATAAAAATGCCATATATTTATAAAATATAGTAGAGAACTAGCAAAACGTCATATACTACATCAACATCTTTAACTAACAAAGTCAATACGAAAAAATCATAAAAAATATTTTACAACTTAGCGATAGTGGAGACGATGCATTTGGACATAGTCACATAACAAAGAGGTTGATGATTTGAACAACATAAATCACATGGTTTGTTACAATACTTCATAATGTCTAAATGTACCATAAGGTACACTGCTCAAGTGTCTCTAATACATACTTATGTTAAGAGAACACGGTATGATCAGATTGGGGCAACAAATCTCTCCAATTTAAAGAGTGTGGTGGCCTAAAAAACCACAAGAAAATCACCCTTCCAAAAAATAAAGATATCTACAAATTGTGTTTTCTTATTTACTAAAACTTAATAAGGATATTCTATTGAATTTTGTGCATGAAGTCATAAACAACTTGAATACCAAGCTTGAATTTTGGCCATATCTATCTACAAATTTTGTTCCATTATTTAATTCCATATGATGTGACCTTTTGGAGGAACACAACACAGGAAATTTTCATGTAAATGCTACAAAACTTTGGTGGATTTCAATTCAATTTCATTGTAAATGCCTAAAGTTTAGACAAATCATCATTCATTTAAACTAGGGTACAAATAAGTCGAGCTCCTCGTCAGCTACTCAAGCTCAAATAAATAAAAAGCTCAAAACGAGCCAATCCCGAGCCTTAAATATAGCTCGTTTAGTTATCAAGTCTGAGCTCGAGCCTTATACGGGAAGTTCGTTTTGACTCGTCGAGCCTTACATCTTTTGTGACATTTGAGCCAAAACAAGGTACACCTCAGTACGTATTTACCGATTAAGCAAATAAACGCCTGTTGCGTAACAAACGAACGATCAACCGAACGGGTCGGGTTATGACCCAGATATCTCGGGGGGCCATTTATAAGTGATATACGATCTATACAAGCTAAAATATTAGAAATATGGTCTTAGTTTGATAGCAAACAAGTTAAACGAAAACATGCTCGTTTAACCACCCGCTATAGATTTAAACGCGAAAGATAGTTACAAACCAAGCATTGTATCATCCGTTAAGCCGAAAAAGACTTACCAAACACTAATTTGAAATATTTTAAGCGATCCGTGAAAATATTTTTGATTTTTACAAACATATAATATGTTTTTATAATTTTACACAAAACTAGCCGAAAAACACTCGTTTTCGCGTTGTTTAACGCACCCGATAAGTTTTTCGCGCCAAAAACCGAACCCGAACTAAATTTGGACCGGGCTTTTCGTAATTGGGCTTGACAAACCAGATTAATGGGCCAAAACAGCCCATCATGGGCCCAAAAGGAGTTCCGATCGGCAGCCCACCCCACCCCCCATTTTTTTTATATAACTTGTTTAGGAAGCTTGTTTATCCAATTTGGTTTATAAAATCTGAGGTCCAAGCAACTGCATCCTAAAATTCCAGAAAACCTCCAAACCCTAAGGTAAAGGGCTTAAATAAGTAGCTTTTGAACTTGTTTAAACTTGTTTAATACCATAAAAACATGTCTTGGTTACTAAAAATCATTCCTAACCATGTAAAAATCCTAAAAATGGTCCATAAACATGTTTTGATCATACACATGGTAAGGAACCTGTTTTGATAGTTTTTTTGGCCATAAACACGGATTAAAGGGTTGAAACGACGTTTTTACGGTTCAAAAGTTCATTTTTGTACACTATCCGAAACCCTAACTTAAGGGCTGTTATGTTGATGAAATATTGCTTGGATTGTGATATAGGACTTGTACCTAGCTTTCTTAGAAGCACAATAACCTAAAAACTTGATTAAAAGGTCGCAAACGAGCCAAACCCGCTAAGGTAATGCCGAAACACTCGCTTACGGGCTATTTAGGTTAAGGTTGTGATGTGCATATTGTTAGGACTTGAAATTTTGGAGGGACATCAGGGACCATGTCAATAAGTCCATGTTCAAATTTGGTAATTTTTCGACCATCCGAGAATATTTGGCGAATTTATTACCGAATTGGGACGTTTATTTGGGAAAAATAGCTAAAATACTTCGAAAATTATGAAATTTTTCTGGGAACTCATATTTGATGTATTTTAATCACATATGAATTTTGGGATCATTTGGAGAAGTTTAAAGGTGTTTTGTTTATTTACGTTCGTGTGAATTTTTACAGCCGAATTTGGGCCGAAAAGAATATTGCACGAGCTTTTTACATTCTGGAATTGATACAGGTTGTTTTGGGACATGATTTGAGTATTCAGGAATTTTTGTGGAATTTTTGAAATTGTTTGGGGTAAACGGACGATTTTCAGGCGAAATATAGCTGATAAAATGAATTTTTATAAATTAATAAATCAGTAAATAAATTCCAGAAATATTTTTATAAAAATCTAAATATTTTAATTGATATGTGGTTAAATTTTCATAATTTAATGATTAACGGTTAATTAATTATGCTAATCTGAATATTAAACAAATTCAGTTTTTATAAAAACCGGCAAGTTCGCGACTAGTGAATCTGCGGGAATATCAAAACACCAAGAGTGATCAAAAATCATATTTTTGGGCTAATTAAGTAAAAATGAACTTTTCTATGAGAAACCTGGACAATCCGGGTGGATTGTGCGCGTTTTTTCTCAAATCAAACTGTATAAACGGAAACGGGCCCCGTGGCTAATCCAGGACCCCAGTATGCGATCTTTCTTTATAACTTAATCATTTTATTAACCAATACATTTACCCAAGCTTATTTTCCCATAACTGTTTTCTGAACGCGTAAACGAACAACTTGGCCCAGCTGGGAAAACGGGAATCTGAGCCAAGTTCAGTTTTAAGTATTAGACATTGAACAACATCACATCCTAAGCCTATTGCCACTTTCTGGGCGTTCCAAATACACCCAGATTAGTTATACAGCCCAGTTTAGTATTGAGATTATAATAATGTTAAAATATTAATATTATTATAATATTGATTATAGGAACTACTGATAGCGGACTGAACAAACCGCGAGTTGATACAGTACTGAATATCTACTAAACCGTGAGTTTCATGACCCCACTTTTAAACTGTTTTATGAACTTTTGGGGTGAAAAGCATGTTTGATTACATATACATACCTGAAACATGTACTGATGTGAATTATCTAAGTGCTAACACACGAAAGTCCACACGATCACAGTGATTAACTTCGAGCAGGTGGCTTGTGAATAGTACTATTGGTTTGACAAACCCAAACGGAATCGGCCTGGTTGCCGTGTCACATAGCGTCGTTTGCACATGACCATATTTATACAAACAGGCTATGTAGTGTTAGACATAGCTACCGAGGCATGTTGTGGGCGGAAAGGGGCCACAGTGGTTGATTGAGCGTGGGAAATGGATGCACGCAGCACATACAGTCAAGGCTTCACTGTAGCTTAGCATAATTACATCATTTACATACATACATACTTATTTCATGATTACAGGTGTTAACTTGTGAATACTCATTACTGTTTTCTTGAAACTTGTGAAACTCACCAACTCTAGTAGTTGACCCGTTTTAAACTGCTTTTCAGGTGTACCTAAATCGGAATGATTGGGTGATCTGTCACTTGCCTGAAGTGTGTGGTTGATGCTATGTGAATAAAAGCTAAGACGTTAGTAGTAAGAACGTTTAGTTAACGAACTAGTTTTGTTTGTACCACCTAGACTGTAAAACAATGATAGAACGAATAAATGTAATATAATGTAAATTAATTTGTAATGTTTCTTTATAAACAATGTGTTGATACCAGAGGTGTCTGTTACATTCCTGTTTTACGCTTCCGCATTGTGCTAGTCGGGGTGTGACATCTTTTTAAGTTGTACCGCCCTTAGACTTTGATGTATTAACTTCACACAAAATAGCCAAGCTCGAGCCGAGCTTAGGCTCGTATAAGGTTTTTCTTAATTTATATATATAATTCAAAATGTATATAAAATAATTAGTAAGTAATAAACCAGCCTGACCCTACACAATTCCGAGCTTGAAAAAACAACTCACGAGCCGAGTTTGAGCTTCAGTGGCGGATCCAGAAAATTTTCTTGCAGGGGTCAGAAAACTTTTGGGTAAGTATTCAGTTGCTTATCGCTATATAAATATTTTTTCGGTCTGATTCGGTTGTACGGGTCGGGTCAAATCGGTTATAATTTCTTTTTCAATCCGCTTTGGTCGTTTAAGTCGGGTTAAATCAGGCCAGGTCATATGAAAAAAAGATAATCACACAACATATCATATAACCAAAAAAAATACATGATACGTCATTAGTTATGCATAATTAAAATACAATATATTTATAGTTTTTTTTACAAGTTTTTATTTTTTGGTATCTAATTATAGCATCATTCGTTCGATATTCATATATTAAAAAAATATAAAAGCAAAACAAATGCTTATTAAAAGTTAAAAAGTTAATTAATCATATATGAAATAAATGGGTAAGTAATTTTGGGCAAAAAAACATACTGACTTTTATTATATATTAGGTTACTAGGATAATAGCCTGTGTTACACACGGGTGGAAAACATTTTTACAAACAATATAAAATATAAACTACGCATTCAGTTAACACAAATATTTGACATAAGGTTTTTTACCCTCAGATGCTACAAAAAATGTTAAACTATGTCTATAACATAAAAAGAAAATACTTTATAAATAAACAATGCAATGAATAAGAAATAATATAACATAAATGAACCATTAGACCTGAAAAAAATATAAAAAACACATATTAATAAAAGATTTTGTAATATTAATTGAAAACTAAGTTTACAAATACATACCAGTTTTAAACTGTATCACATTAAGTTTCCGAAAATCTCTTTGTAAACAACTTTATTTAATTTTTTTAAATGTTCCTAATTGTTCTAAAGAACGTTTTTTTCTTTTTTCTTTTAGAATGTTTTTTATAAATAATTTTCAGAAATATCTATATTTTTATAGCATTTTTCATGTCATTTCTTAATAAATAAATAAATAAAACTTAAAGAACATTCGGTTTGATCACCATTCACCGGCTCTTCTTCTTTCCTTAAGAGTAAATTAAATCATTGACAATGTGGTTATTAATTGGAATAAATAGACTTAATCATGGAGTTAATTGCATTAATTTGAATAAATAGATTTAATTGTAGAATTAATTGAATTAAATTGGAATGCTGATTTTAATTTAGTGGATTAAAAATAATTGGAATATGTGGAAATAATTGATATGGAAATGTGATTACATGGAATCCTATGTGGATAAGCTATAATAAGGACATGTGAAGAGAATCATCTTGCTTTAATATATTAGTAAGATAAGTAACTAACTCATAAGTAACTAAATGTTTTGTTGACATTATCTTTATTTTCACATATCCTATTAAATTTTGGTAAAATAATGGGTTGCGAAAGAGAGTTAATAATGGCCCATTACATATTTAAAATGTTAAATTAGGTCATCTTCTTTCTTTTCTTCTTTAACTGCAACATCAACATGAGAATACCTCTTTGTGCCGGCTGCCGAAAATATGGTTGGTTTGCTCTGTTTTTTTCATCTCAAGTTCTCTCTGTTGCTGGCCGTTCTCAAATCCATAGGGGTCGGTATCAAAATTTCATAGGGGGAATTTTAACACATATATACCACTAAATTTTTTTTTCTCACAAGGGTCGGCCGACCCCCCTACTAATTAGGTAGCTACGCCACTGTTGAGCCTTAGAAAAAAAATCTAGAAACAAACCGAACTTGGGCTAGAATCTCGTTAGTCAAAACAAGCCGAGCTCAAACCTAATCGAGTTTAGGCATGGTGTGATTTGTTTACACCCCTAATTTATAAACATACACATAGTTCAATTATTATAATTCATTCATACGTTTAGTTGTTTAGATCTTTTAATCATTCTTCCCATTATTTTTTTTTAAATTAAAAGTTTTTAATTACATCAAAACAGGGGCATGCCGCAACAAATATTCCTATTAAAAAATCAGGTAACAAATATTCCTATTAAAAAATCAGGTATCTCATCATCAAAGAAAGTAACATACACTTCCATCATATTAAAAAAAAATTATTTGTTTATTTGTAACAGCACCTAACTTAATAACAAAAAAAAAAAAAAATAGAAAACAGATACATGCAACATAAACTCTGAAGTCGGTGTAGACCTAATTAAGATGATATAGTCTTGCCAGAATGAAGCAACAAAACCCTCCAATTCAAAAAGCATGATGAAAAAAAAACTAACAATAATAAAATTTTGTCATTGTCTTCAAGAGTCAAATTATTCTACCAATATGGACAAAAATAGAAGAATTGTAGCAAGAAAAAATAAAATAAAGAATAGTTAAAAATTAATTAAAAAATCATAAGTCAAAGACTAATAAAAAACAAAAAATATAAAATTTTTCCACTGTCTTCCTCGTTCACAAAAAAGAAAAAAAAACCTCGAAAAATACACAATATTGAGGAAAAAAGATCGTTGTGTCTTTTTATTAATCCTTGTGTTTTTTGTTTATTTTCGTCATTAATTATGTATTTTTTCCTTGACATCGCGTCTTTTTTCTTGATATTGTGTTATATTACTCAACAGTGTGTTATATTTTGTTCGACATTGTGTTAAATTTTGCGATATATCGTGTCTCTTTTACTTATCGTTGTGTTGTTTGTTCATTCCGGCATTGTGTTTTTTTTTCTCAGCATTGTGCTTTTTCGGTGCTTTTTTGGAACCAGAATGATTGGAAAAATATTTTGGTTTTTTAAATATTTTTGTTTTTATTTATATTTTAAGTTTTGATTATTTTATTATTTTTTTAAAAAAATTTGTGTGTAACCACAAATCCTTCAAATAATTCTTCTTTTTTCTCTTTTTAACTTTTCCCCGACTTCAACACCGCCATATGTATCATGTAAAAACAATAAAAACATCAACATCATGCTTAAACACCCAAATAAAATAATAATAAAAAAATAACAAAACATTTATTTACTAATATAAAAACAGAACTAATAAAATAATAAAAACATTAACTTAAAAACATCAACCTCATGCTTAAACACCCAAATAAAATAATAATAAAAAAATATTAAAACATTTACTAATATAAAAACAAAACTAATAAAATAATACTGTACAAACATTAAGTTTGCAAATACCAAACAAAATCTAATTCTCAAATATATCAAAGACACATGATACGAAACGCTTATTACACACCATCATCACTTCATCATATCATATCATTATAATAATAATTATTATATAATAATAATAATCCAAAACCCCAAAGCAATTGATTCTGTAACCGTCAGCAACCACCGCAACCACCACCACAACCGCCACGGCAACGGCGATTACGCCTCCAAAATGTTCAGAATTCCGGCAACCGGCGTTACAACGGCGCCGGAAACCGGTGATCGGAGCCAATTCCGGTCAGCTGCTTCTAGAATCTCTCAATTTCATCCGGCGAGACCTGCGATCGTCGATTTGTTCAATCTCTATCTCGGTGTACGTATAGTTTTGTTATATATGTATTGAATTATTCATTATACGTGTTGTTTATAGTTTGTTGAAGAGTGTTAGGGTTTTGAAGTTTGGTTTAATGCTGGATTGGAATGTTTGCAGATAAACGGACGCGGTAAGGCGGACGAGTCGGCTCGAGAACCTCCGTAAGTGGATATAATATTATTAATACTCTGTTATGTTTAGTTTATGAAGTTATGTGTGTGTTTGAAGGATAGAAGTGTTTGTTAGGAGTGTAGTTAGCCAATTAGGTTATGTTGTACTTAGGGCAGTGAACGAGTAAACGAAATGAAATTTATTGTTCGTGTTCGTACGGTAAGGTGGATGAGTCGATTCGAGAGCCTCCGTAAGTGGATGATATTATTAATACTCTGTTATGTTTAGTTTATTAAGTAAGTTGTGTATGTTCTGAAGGATAGAAGTGTTTGTTAGGAGTGTAATTAGGTTATGCCGTACTTAGGGTTGTAAACGAGTTAACGAAATGAAATTTATAGTTCGTGTTTGTACGGTAAGGTGGATGAGTCGATTCGAGAGCCTCCGTAAGTGGAGAATATTATTAATACTCTGTCCTGTTTAGTTTATGAATTTGTGTATAGAAGTGTTTGATAGGAGTGTAATTAGGTTATGTTGTACTTAAGGTTGTAAACGAATTGAACAGAAATTTATTGTTCTGTGTCTGTTTAGTAAGGAAATGAACTTGTGCGGTAACGTTAAAGAACGAAAATGAGCACAAAACAGTGGTTTACGTATACCTAAATTTATTTGATTTGGCTAATTGAGAATGGCCGATGCGGTTTGGTCCGGCTACGCAGTTTGTATTGCTGTTTTTATTTAATACTCATATTCATATGCTAATTTACGTATACATTAATCACATAATACTCGTATATATTTTTGTTTTATAGTTAATAGTTTTGCTAAAATCTATATGATAAGATTGGGAAAGTCATTAAAAACCTTTAATGAACAACATAAGCAAACAAACATTAATGAACATAAACAGACGCAAATGAACACATTTTGTTTGTGTTCATTCAGTAAGGTGAACGAGTTGATTTGACTATTTGAGAGCCTTCGTAAGTGGATGATATTATTAATACTCTGTTAAGTTTAGTTTATTAAGTTGTGTATGTTTTGAAGGATAGAAGTGTTTATTAGGAGTATAATTAGGTTATGCTGTACTTAGGATGTAACCAGCCTGGACTGAATGAAATTTGTTGTTAGTGTTAGTTCAGTAAGGAAATAAACTTGTTCGTTAACGGTTAACGAACGAAAATGAACACAAACAGTGTTTTATTTGATTTGGCTAACTGAGAATGGTCGGTGTCAATGGTGTGGTCCGGCTACGAAGTTTGTGTTTTCTTTTTTTTTTTTTTAAATTCATATTCGTATGCTAATTTACATATAAATTAATCTCATAATACTCGTATATATTTTATTTTATAGTTAATTATCTTGCTTAAATCTATATGAAAGATTATGAATTAAAAAATATTAAAACCTTTAATGAACAAACGTAACCAAGCACACACTAATGAACATAAACGGACGTAAACGAACACAATTGAATGAACATGGCCTCTGTCCGTGCTCGTTCATTTAGTTAATCGAACGACATTCCTTGTTCATGTTCGACGTTCGTTCATTTATTAAACAAACTTCCCACCGAACAGTTCGACGAACGTTCGGTTCGTTTACAGCCCTGAATGAACTGCTACAAGCTTATAAGGATCACATAGGGTTGTAATTTAAAACAACTTGTGTGAGAAATTTATGAAAGATTCAAAATTCAAACATGGTAGCAATAAGTCAATACCGTTTAGATTACTTGATGTCTACATTAGGTTATCAGGGAGTTAGATTTATGGGGATTTCATGATATTTTCTTATTTTCAAACATGGTAGCAATAAATCAATACCGTTTATATTACTTGATGCTAAATTAGGTTATCAGGGAGTTACATTTATGGGGATTTCATGATATTTACTTATTTGAGCCACTTAGCCGCCTAATCGTTAGCCATTCTATATATAGTTAGCTACCACAGTTTTATTTGTTTGATGGTTGCCAGCCTGAATCTTATTGGCACTATTTCTGAAAATTAATTACAGGAACAAGACACAAAAGCGTGTTACAGCTCTTAATATAGACATTCCTCCACGCGATGCACAATTCATTCCGGACTTTGAACAGCTTCGGTATCAGTTTCTTGTAAGTTATTAACTACAAAAAGTAACCTGCTTGCGTCATGGTCTTTTTATCGTTTTAAATGTTGTAACCATAAACAGTTATTGTTTAATGTTTGTGGTTGCTCTTTTCAGGATCATGAGCAGTTATATACCGTGATTGAGTCGGTGCTAGTGTCTCTGGTCATCCAGTGTAGTAGTCATGGACCAAGATCAAAGTTTGTTCTCTTTGCTATACGCAGTCTGTACAGTATTGGGTGCATTAACTGGGATTCGTTTATACCATATCTTCTTTCTTCTGTCACCTCTGCAGAAACGTCTGTAAATATCTTTTCTACAACTTCACCACAGTCGGATACCTCTGCCGCATCAGCGGGGGGTCCCAATTACTCTAATATTCAGTCTCCAAATCTTGAATCTTCTATGGTGTTAGCAAATGACCAATCATCTACTGCTATAAGCAGTCTGCGTAAGTTGTCTTGCCAGATAATTATTTCTGCTATGGAATCGAACTTAAAGCCAAGTACTTATGCTGATATTTTCAAACATGCTCTGAGCTGGTTGATAAACTGGAATCCATGTCAGCAAGGGAGTGATGAGGTGGATGGAATGAAACTGTATAAACGGGATTGGGCGTTATCTGAATGGCTACACAAGTGTTTAAGTGTTGTTAGGATGTTGGTGGAGGATAACAAATGTTGTGTGCCATTTTATGAACTATTGAGAAGTGGACTGCATTTTATGGAAAATATGCCTGATGACATGTCACTATTTACACTCATATTTGAGGTTCATAGGAGACGAGATATGATGGCTCTGCACATGAAAATGTTGGATCAACATCTTCATTGCCCTACATTTGGGAATCAACGCCTTCTTACTCACGTTGCAGTCAATACAATAAGTGAATCAAATATTCAGCTAAGATACTCACCTATTACATACCCCAGTGTGCTCGGAGAACCGCTGCATGGCGAGGTAATCACATTTCCTGACAAGTTTAAAACTTTTTGGACTTCACTTATGTTTTTTGATTAGATGTGGCAATTGGAAATGGGCTGTACTTGACCTCTGACGGGTTAAATATGTAAACTTTAAAAGTTAAGTTGAAAACAGAACTGGTCAAATGGGTCAAAAGTGTATATACAAGCTTATGTAATGAGAGACAAAAGTGAAATGAAGTAATAACTAACAGTATGTATTCTTTTATATATTGACATTATAGAGGGGTATGTATATATAGAAGAGGGGGGGGGGAAACCTCTTTGAACAAAACCCTGAGGCCCATTGGGCTACATGTTAGGCTAATACATAATCTAACATTTACTACAAGCTCGACTGCTCTGGCATAGATATTGATCATGCCCAACATGTTATGAATATGATAAGTTTTTGCATTGGGTAAAGCTTTAGTGAAGAAATTAGTTAATTGTTTTTTTTGTTTTGTTTTTGATGAGGGGCTGCGATTGTTCCATCTTCAAGCTTTTCCTGAGTGTAGTGACATTCGACTTCTATGTGTCTGTTCTTTCATTGAATACGAGATTTTTTTGCAATGTGAATAAATGGCTCATTATTACACATAATTTCATTGGCTTAGGTTGTGTAAATCCAATCTCCCCAAGTAGATTATGAAGCCAAATGAGCTCACAAGTAGTGTGTCTCATAGCCTTGTATTTGAATTTTGATATAGAATGCCACATCCACACTTCATTGGGCAACATACTTATTGAAAATGCAATGTGAGAATGAGTAATGGTAAGATAGTTTAGCTTCCCAACAATCCTTCTATACTTCTCTAGATCTTCAAGAAAGCCCCCTTCTCTACTTTTAACTCAACATGTGATGTTACCAGAGCATCACTATTCTTTGATTCAATCACTCTTGAATCTCTTAGTACATCCAAACAATACTTACTGTTAGCTAAACGAATCCTTCTTCTACGAGAAGTTCAATCCCCAAGAAATACATAAGTGGTTGTAGGTCTTTGTTTGATGCGCATGTTATGCAGTCTGATGAGGCGCCTTATGAAGTAGCCAATATTCGAACAATTTAGACCATTGATTGCAATGGGTGAGGTTTTCAAATCTAATTGAACAAATCTGACCACAGATGATGCGGGTATCTTATGCGGTCTATTTGTTCAATCAGATTTGAAAAACTCACCCATTGAAATTGACAGTCTAATTTGTTCAAATTCCGGTCAATTGCATAGAGCTCAATATCACGCATCTGATGGCATCACACGCACATCATGCGATACTTGGTTTTAAATGCGCACATCAGGAGCGTGTAATGTGTGACGCACACGATGCGCTGATGAGATCACATTAGTTGGCGTGATGCACTGCAATTTCATGGTGCGAGGATGATGTGCTCTCCTGGGTGATGCATGTGATGCGGTCTGATGCGCACATTCTGAGTTAAAGTGAGTTCTTGCATAGATTATTTGTACCTTATGCACAGACTACTTGTACACATAGAGTTAAGGACTTATTTTGGTTATACATACAAGTTTTATGGTGGTACTATAGGCTCTATAGCTTTTTGTTGAATTTGTTTATTTTATTCTCTTATTTTTTAGTGTTTGAAAATTAACAAATTAAAATATCATCTATAAATAATATTTTAGTATCTTTTTAATAACAAACGCCTCGCGTACGTGATGTGTGAACATCACGCATTTCACATCGCCTTAGCTTTTTGGATCAAAACTCGCGGGGCATTTTAAAACCAAGAGGTGACGTGCACATCAACGCATTATACGCTCTTGATGCACACATTTAAAATCAAGGTGGCCGATAGTGTTGGGGGTAGACCTCTCACTCGATTAAAACTTCTCTCTAGTACGTGTGTAACATGAACCAAATGAAGTAATAAGTTACAATGTATAGTTTGTATGTATGTACATCATAGAGGGTCATGCACATATAGAAAGGAGAGCCACTTCTAAACTGACCTTGAAGCCTACATGTTGGGCTAATACATAATCCAGCGGCTTACAACTTCTTAGATTGCTTTATTCAAGACATTAGATCAGTCTTTTAATGATATAATCATAACTGAATGTAAAATATTAACGATGAGTAAATTACATAGCATCATACTTTTCCAAAATGGTCCAATTTGGTAATTATACTTTTTATGTCCCAACACCTTAGTTAAAGGTATGACAATGGTCTAGTAACTAGTTTGGAAAGTAAAGTACGTATATGGTTGCCGTCCTCATCAGCCCAAGAATATTTAGACGACCATTTTGAAAGTATGTTGCTAGATGGGATTTCTGCATTAATTATTTATAGAATTCAAGAAAAAGGGACCAAAAGTGTTTATGGGTCAGCCGGAATCCTTTTTGCCCATATTCAAAAGTACTATGTTTAACATAGACTTTAAATATTAAATACATACTTTACTCATGCAGGACATTGCGTTTTCAATTCAAAGAGGAAGTCTTGATTGGGAGAGAGCAATCCGCTGTCTTAGGCACGCCTTAAGAAATACACCATCACCAGATTGGTGGCGGCGTGTGCTTATGGTGGCGCCATGTAACCGCCCCAATCCACAAGGATCAACACCAGGTGCTGTTTTTAGCTCTGATATGTTTTGCGAGGCAACCATTGAACGAGTTGTTGAACTCTTGAAGCTTACAAATTCAGGTAAGCTTACAAATTGTTATATCTAGGTTACATTTTTGTATGATTTTAAATGCTCTTTTTTCTTCAATACTTATTGCAGATGTGTATTGTTGGCAAGATTGGCTCATCTTTTCAGATGTGTTCCTTTTCCTTGTAAAAAGTGGTTGCATGGATTTTGTTGATTTTGTTGACAAATTGGCTTTATGCTTATCTGAAAAAGATCCCCAAGTTCTCAGAACAAATCATGTCACATGGTTGTTTACACAGATTATTCGGGTTGAGCTTGTAGTGGCTGCTTTAACCGCAGACTCAAGAAAGGTTATTTTACATTTAAATAACTTCAAATCTAGTTGCATTGCAATTACGTGATTCTATCTATAACTAGTAGGGTCTGTAAACAAAATGAACGCTAACCGTTTGGCGGGATGTTCGTTTATTTAGTAAACGAATGAACATGGAAAAACGATTTTGTTCACTTAGTTAAATGAACAAACATGAACGCATTGCTTGTTCGTTCATTAATGTTCGCAAACGTTCGTTCATTTAAGTTCGTTTATGTACGCTCATTTACACTCATTTATGTTTTTAGTTTACGTTTATTTAGTTTCGTTCGTTTGCGTTTGTTAATAAATTCATTTAATTTTTTTAGGCACGTTACAATTTAGTCTAGTTTAGTAACCTTTTTGACCCCATGCATTGTTGTTCGCATTTAGTTATAATTGGTATTAGGCTTTAGCTCAGTTATGCTCGTTTGTTTATGTTCATGAAGCGTCCATTTATATTGTTAAAAAATGAACATAAACGAACACGGGCATTTTCTTTTTCTTAACGTACGGACGCAAACAAGAAAACCTTGTGTGTTTAATTGTTTGTGTACAATATTGTTCGGATAAGGTTAAATGAACAAACATGAACATGCTCCGTTCGTGTTCGTTCGGTTCGTTTACAATCCTAATAACCAGGGTGTGTTTGGATTTGCCTTTTGAATTTGATTGTTTCTGATTATTCGAAATCACATAATCACTTTTAAAATGCGCACCCAGTCCAAATACGCCCATCATGGTCATATACTCAAATATTATACATTACTTGGTTTGGATGTAAACTATATAAATATATAGATTCAACTGAAAATCCGGTTACATATACAGGTGGAGATCGTGAGAAAACTTTTGTCATTTCATAAAGAAACTAGAAGCCTGGATTCTAATAATCCCCAAAGTATCCTACTTGATTATATTTGTAGTTGTCAGACCCTTCGTATATGGGCACAGAACTCATCAGTCAGAGAATATTTAAATAATGAGCAGCTTCTTAAAGGAAAAGAAATAGATGAATGGTGGAGGCAAGTAAAGAAAGGTATACTGTAGTACATATGGCACTTTTAACCTGTTTTCTTATTAACGGGCTGATTCGGATTGCATTTTATATCCTATGGGTCAAATGGGAAATGATCAAAATTCAACCAAATGTATGCTTAATGAGTAAAACCTCCTAAGTCATTTTACTAAGAGAATCTTAGAATATTATTGCAATAATATAGTTTTTGTAATCATATTTAACACACTAAATAATGTATTTAGAGGCCACCAATACAACTTTTTTTTATTGAAGGCCATTCATATATTGAAACTACTTATAGGCAACCCAAATACATATCCAGTTTCATTTATACCAATTTAGGCTAAAAACAAGTCGGAATATCATCAATTAAGAAAAACCCTGTTTTCTATATAAATTTTTAATGTATGAAATCATTGTTTATTGATAGCCTGATACAAGTGTTTCAGGGTATTCTCGGCATTAGGCATGTTTCTATAAAGCAATTTTAATGAGTGGTCTTGATGAAGTAATTACCTTTTGACCCCCTTTATAAAATTTTAACGTTTGAGATCACTGCTTATCGATAGCCTGATACAAGGGTATAATTGTCTTTTCAAATTTTCAAGTATATTTTCGTCACTAGGCATGTATTTGGCTACATTTGGTATAAAGACAACAAAGTACCACTCCGGGTTGGCTATAGAGCAATTTTAATAATGAGTGGTCTTAATGAAACAATTACCTTTCTGAGCCCCCCTCCCCCAACACACGCATGCACGCGCGCACACACACACACACAAACTGTGTGCATATACTATTCAGTCTGTATGTTGCAAATCTTTCTTCAACAGTTACTGTTACTTTCAGGTGAATACATGATGGATTATATGAATTTGGATGACAAATCAATTGGGATGCTTGGGGTTGTTTCTTACACCATGTCGCAGCCCGTTTGTGAGATGGTGATGTCTTGGCTAACACGTGATGGATACACGGAATTACCTGACCCAAATCAACAGGCAAACGTGACAATTACTGTTAGGCGGGAGGTTAATCTGGTGCCACTATCACTGTTATCAGGATTTTCAATTAATTTGTGTCTAAAATTGGCTTTTGAGATGGAAGATAATATGTTTTCTGGAGTGGTAAGCACCATGAATAATAAGCTTTAAGAAAGATCTTAGCTATGATCTATATGCACAAGATGGTTTTACAAATCTATGTTTTAATATTGCAGCATGCACCTAACATTGCTACGGTGGAAACGTATACTAGGTTGTTGCTTATTCAACCTCATTCATTGTTCCGTTCACATTTAAGTGTAAGATCTGCAACACATGAATCTTGAAACTATATTCAACTATTTGTTCTTTTGTGTGCTTCAAAAACTCTATTGACTTTTGTTGAATTTGTAGTCAAGTCATTAGACTTTATTTTTGTCCGATTAAATCGTTAGGTTTCCAAAACTTAATGAAAGAATCCAGTTTAAGGGACTTAATTATATTTAAAAGAACCTTTTTGCTATTTTCTTAAAAGGCAGCAGCCAACAGGACTTTCTTTTTTTGTTAAAAATAAATCCAGGGATGCTATTGCTAAGTTTTAAAAGTTAAAAGGATTTAATCATGCAAGTATGAAAAATAAAGTCACGAGACTTGTGTACAAATTCAGCCAGATTCCATAGCTTTTTTTCCTTGATACTTGCACTTCTTTTTTCTAATGTATTATAATTTGTATTTTCTTTATTTACTTCAACTTTTGCAGCATCTGCATCAGAAGAATCCTGAAATTTTTAATAAACCTGGACCTATAATTTTAGTGCTTGAAATTCTCAACTACAGGCTATTTCCATTATACAGGTAATTGAACTAACAATTCAAAATATATCTGACTAATTTATTTATTCCTTTTTTAGTTTTAATTTTTTCCTGTTACCAAAAAACATGAATCAGGGCCATTAGTGACCTAAACAAATCATTTTGTAAATTAGGTTGCCAGATTACGAGATTAACGACTATAGAAAGAAATATCCTCATGTATATACCAACCACATTAATGTCACAAATGCTTAATAAAGCAGTTATAGTAGATTATCAATTATATATTCGCTTATATGGTTTTGGTACTACTGTAGATACCATGGGAAGAACAAAACATTGATGTATGATGTTACCAAAATTCTGTCCACATTAAAAGGCAAACGTGGAGAACATCGCGCATTTCGATTGGCTGAAAACTTGTGCATGAATCTCATTTTGTCGTTCAGAGAATTCTTTTTTGTGAGGAAGGACACGAAGGTTAGATATTTACTATTTAGTTATTGGAAGTACATTTTTCTCCCTCAATTATGGGTTGCTATGGCTTTTGTAATGTGTTAAAATGCTAAGTCAAACAATAAAAGCTTAATAGGAAACATGCCAAATGGGTCATCAGGGTCAAATGTATCGAATGCCAGTCCAAAAGGTATCTATAATGCATAAAACCTCTTAAAATCATTTTATTAAAAATCAGGTTACTTTTGAAATCTTTGTATACAGTAAAACAAAATCTTAATGACATCAGCATTTTCTAAAATCAAGTGTGGCACATTCTTATTGGTTAAGTGCGCTCTGTTAAATCAATTTTGATTGTGTTTCATCATTAATTTTGAGTTTTTACTTATGCAATCATATTCAAACTAAATATATATTAATAATAAATAAATTTTGGAAACACGTGTTTGAGGACAATTCAATCCGTCTCAACCCATGCAAAAAAGGTCAGTTAAAAGGAAAGTCAGCCAGAAGTGTGCTTTAATGCTTGAAACCTCCTAAAATCATATTATTCCATATGTTTACACCAACAATTACCAGTTTTATTCTAACGGATCAAATGGTTCTGAGAAAAAAATGCTTAAAGGGAAACATGTCAAATGAGACGCTCAGGTAAAACTTTTTGAAAGTCAACCAAAGTGTATTTTAATGCACAAAACCTTCTGAAAACATATTATTCCAACAGGGTACACTAAAAAATACCAGTTCTATTCAAATGGCTCAAATGGGTTGTTCAGGTCAAATGGGTGAAAGTCAACCAAAGTGTTTTTTGATGCATAAAATCTCCTAAAATCATATTATTTCATCAGTGTACACAAAATTACCAGTTCCCGTTCTAATGGGTCGTTCAGATCAAATGGGTTGAAAGTCTACCAAAGTGTATTCTAATGCATAAAACCTCCCAAAATCATTTTATTCTATTAGTTCACACTAAAAATACCAGTTTTGTTTTAATGGGTCAAGGTTGAAAGTCAATCAAAGTGTATTTTAAACACCAAGTTTTGTAAACTCATATTATTTCATCAGTGCAGACGCCAAAAGTTACATGTTTTGACTCAAACTCATGTTGACCCGTTGCTCAGCTCTCGATTTGCCCCATTTATCAATCACCTCATTTGCGCTTGTTTAAATTTGGAACAGGGACCTACTGAGTTCACAGAAACATTGAATCGCATAACCGTAATGACTCTTGCTATCATTATTAAAACTCGTGGAATTTCTGATGCTGGGCACCTCTTATATCTTCAAGCTATGCTAGAACAAATATTGGCTAATAGCACACACACATGGTCCCACAAGACCCTCTTTTACTTTCCACCTGTTCTTCGTGATGCCTTGATTGGGAAGACAGATAAGCGCCCCCTTGCAATCCAAGCATGGAAGCAGGTCAGCCATTAGTCACTACTATTGTTATTATTATTATTGTTGTTGTTGTTGTAGTTGTTACAATCCACAAAAAAACATATATCAACTTTTTGCAAGTCTCAATTTAACACTTTAGAATCATTTTTTTAGTTGTATACCCTTTATAATTGCTTAGTTATATAATTACTAAATACTCGACATGAAAAACTAAAAGTTGATCTGTACTAAATTTATTATTAAAGCAATCGCATTGAGATTTTTAAAATAACTCTATTATTGATTATGAAACTCACTTTTGTATTATGCAATTAAAATTGCTATCTAGTATTTAAGTAAATAGAAAAAAAAGGCGCTTCAGTATCTTAAAATAATCGTGTACTTTGTTATTATTATAGGGTTTGGATCTCTTCAGAACTCCATAAAATTCAAGAACCTCTAACTACCAATCATTTTATCTATTTCTTTATTTACTTATTTTATATAGATAATATTTTTTGAGGGTAGTTTTGTCGTTTATCGTATGTAATAATGTGATTACATATATGTAATCACAAGTTTTTACATGTGTAATAACCAAATAACTTATAATAAATAACAAAAACTACTTTCAAATAATATTAAACATATAAAATAAATAAATAAGTATAATGATTGGTTGTTAAAGAGTTTTTAAAGCTCTTAAATTATTTGGAAGTTCTGAAATGTTCCTGATCCTAGTTATTTCAATATAAAGTAAAAAAGTAGTTTACAGTAAGGAAAGTTATATGCATGTCTAGATATTCATTAAATGTTAACTGAATTGAATTAGAAAAGATGCTTTCGTTAAACCAAATTTGATGGATACATTGGAGATGCCCGGTTAGCTATATGTTTTCTTTTATCAAATCTAAGGCATTGTGCATTTGGTTTTTTTAGATAGTTGTAACCACTAAGGGTATAATTGTCATTTACAGGCGGAAGCAACTGTGATCCATCAGTGTAGACAACTGCTCTCGCCACCAGATGACCACACTTATGTAATGACTTATATAAGTCACAGTTTCCCTCAACACAGACTATATCTATGTGCTGGAGCATGGGTTCTGATGCACGGGCACCCGAACGATATT